>NC_079323.1:54992117-55674990 GCF_029931775.1 Euleptes europaea
TTTACGGACACATACTCTGCTAATTATGTATTTCTTTTGTGTTGAATTTTTTGGTAATTTTACATGAAACAATTATTTTCTATTTTTACTCTAAAATATTTGTGCATAAAATTGTCAATATAGTAAAGTAAGAAAATAAAATTTTACATAGCAGAAAGTCTGGACATTGATATTTTGAAAAGCTACATACATTTTAAATATTATTGATTTTAATATGCACAGTAGATGCAGTATGTAATATAGGAAGAAATTACAGAAGTGAAATTGTAGCCTGCTTATTTCTGCAATTTATGGTTTTCTAAATTCCTTAAGCCCTTAAAATGTACTGTATTTGGACTTCAGTAATCCAGAATAGGTGGACACTATGAAAATACTATCCAGTAATAACAATGTGAATGCTTTCTATGTAAAAAGCCACCACCATTCCTCCTGAAGAATTGAGTGGGTGTGGTTGCCAGTCTAAAGAGGGCTACTACTGTGAATCTCTTTTGTGGCACTGGATTGGAATGCATCTAGTTTTTTCCTTTTTCATATTTTACAGGCTTGAATTTTAGTTTTTTCTGATAAGTGTTTGAATTTATGTGGTTCTACATATACATCCCAATATTGGTGCTTCATCTCCCTCCAAACAAGCAACTAAGGTATGATTATAATGTAGCTGCATTTCGGATCATAGCATCAGGCCTACCACCTGAAAGAAATTGAAATTAGCAAAGTCTATGGTGAATTCACCATATTTAAAGGGGAAAGCTCAAACAATGTGGAAAAAGAACATTTAGTGACCAGAAAGGGGCTGGACAAGAGTTATTCTAAGATTAATGTGAAGGATTGTACCTTTTTACAGATTTGAACTTTCACGTGAAAGCTTCTGTTTCCAAGGAGCTTGAGGGCAAATAGTGATTAATATCAAAATAGGGTGTGGATTGTACCATTCAGGGTTATAGATTAGGTCTTTGCCTCACCAACCATTTGGTGGGCTCTTAACTGGCAGTGACTGATCAGGAAAGAAATTCTGAGGTCATGGAGGACAGCTCAATAATATCTTTCAGTTCTAGTTGCCATATCTAGGTGCATCTTATGGTCAGGTGAGTCCTATGGAGCGAAAAATACGATACTTTCCTTGTACAGAACGAGGACCTGTGCATGGATGGCTGTGTCAACATGCAGAGAGGTATATGCTTAGTCTTCAGTGAGCTAATCGACTATAGTCCTGATTATCTGTTTAGAGAGATGGGAAACAGGGATTTGGAATCAGGACTGTCTCCCAAATAACTTATTTTCTTAAACAAATGGTTAACCCCCATCTGCTGTGCATGTCTACAGTTGGATTGGGGTCATTGTCTTAGACATAAATGAGTGGTTAACTATAACATAATATATAATACTATAATATTATAAATGCAAATAAATAGGTTAGTAAAAGTTTCCAGCAGATGGTGCTAAAGCACATTCTCCAGAATGTTTGGGGTTACTTAAAAGCCATGGCTGTACAATTCGTTGAGAGAATCAAACAGCTAGCACTCCTTTTTAAAGACCGCATCCTTACCCCCCCCACCCCAAATCCTTAAAAAGGATGATGACTAGGGACAGCCCCACAACATACACCAAAGAGTAACAGCCTGGGTGGTTCTTTCAGGAGAAGATCCACATGGAAAATCTGCCCACCTTTTTGAGACAAACAGCATCCTTGACTGGATGTTCCACCAGCAGGTCTCCTGAGAAGAAAGCTGCCCAGTTAGTGGAGAAGAGAGGCAGCCTGAGCAGCTCTCTCATGAGGAAACCTGCTTGGCTTCATAAAAGCAGCTTTGTTACAAGTGTTGCCCAGCGTCATCTGTGTGTCTGTGTGCTAAGGGCGAGATGACTGCCGCGCAAGTGTGTGAAACAGCGTGAGATTAAATCCATTCTTCAAAATGTCATGAATCGAAGCTTCTGTTTTATATTCTATCCAGCGTTTTCTATTCTCTTGCATTCAGTTTTGTTTTCAGAAGGATTGTTGGCATTCTAAAGCTCACTGGATGAAGCCCTAAATATAAAACAAGATGTCTTTTTGCAGACTAACAATGTATACCAGCATAACTAGCCATCCATCTGTTCTAATTAAAATAATTAGTGCTGAAATTTTATGATTTTAACAAGGGATAATTTTGCAGAAGCACGGTTGGAGGTGTGAAAAAAAGCCTGAATTCTATTTTAAGATAACCCAAGTTCCACCCCCTCAGCATCTTCATAAATAGGGTGCAGAATATCTAGGGTGTGTGTCTCGAATACTATCTTCCTTGAACCAAGGCATGACCAGCCATTAGTGCATGGCTGGCTTTCTAATGGTCCACCATGAAATAACTGCTGAAGTGGCAAATTTGGCTGCTGCTACAGACTCCAGAGATGTTTGCTGTGACTGCCTCAAGCCATTAACAGCCAAGATTGTTTTGGGCAACTGCCAAAGGGCAGCGCTAAGGGCACCACCTTATCTGGTGATCTGTACCATATAATGCCCACCCTCTACTCTTCCGTTCTCTGTCAGTATCCATTATTCTCTCTCTCCACTCTATTTGAATGGCCTCATCCAAGTCTACATCTTTCAATTTCACCTAAACAGTGATGACACAAAGAGGTTCCTCTCTACTTTGGACCGGTTTCCCCCTTCCTGGTACCATTCTTCTGCATGCCTAGCAAACAGGCATTTTTTGAATGGCTCATCAATATCGCAAAACTCACATTTCATTCAGCAGGACCCAAGCTTTAGAGAAGTCAGTTGACTCCTCTTCTCATGTTGTAATCATATTATCATGCTCTGCCACACTCCAGTCCTTATGCTTCATACAGCACCTTACTACGTTATACTGTCTTTCTTTGCACCTGAGCCCAATAGAAGACTGGAACCTCTGATCTCTCTCATCATTCAGTAAAGGCAACTACCACATTGGTTCCAGTCCCTTACACACTAGAACGATTTATAACAGGTCTCTCTCTACTTCAACGCCCCCTTTACTGTGATTTTGGTTGTCTCTGTGAAATTATCTACTTTACAAGTAGGAACAACAAGTACTTGAGGGAAGCGCCTCACTTCCTTTCCCCACTATTATTTTTTCCCTTCCCTGAAAGCCCCCATAGACTCTCACGTTTCCCTGCTTCCTTATGGTTGCCAGCTCCAGGTTGGAGAATTCCTGGAGATTTTGGGGTGGAGCCTTAGGAGGCGAGGTTTGGGGAGGCAAGCAACCATAGAGTCCACCCTCCAAAGCAGCCCTTTTGTCCAGGGGAACTGATCGTTGTCATCTGGAGAGTAGTTAATTCTGGGTGAGCCCCCACCTCTTCTATTTTCCCTAGAGGAAATGGCTGCTTTGGAGGGTAAAGTCTATAACATTATACCCTTTGGAGGTCCCTACTACACACACTTGATCTTAGCCGATAGGCCGCGAAGCGATATTTCCTCTTTTCCTCCCCCTGGCAACCCCATATCCTCTCCCATTCCCCTGCTTCATTCTCTCCTAAGCCATTCACCAACCTACCTTTTATCTGCCTCCCAACTTCAGCTAAATTATTATTAATTTACTTCATTTTACCCCACCTATCCCTACAGTGGGGTCCAAAGCAGCTTACATTATTCCCCTCTCCTTTGTATATGCACAACAACCCTATGAGGTAGGTGAGGATGAAAGTATGTGACTGGTCCAAAATCAACCAGTAAGCTTCCACAGCAGGTGGGAATTCGAACCTGGGTCTCCCAGACACTACTCTGAAGCTGTAACCAATACACCACACTGGCTTTCATAGGGTGGTTGCTGTTGAACAGTAGCAAGCCGCCAGGCCTAGTTGAGTCGTGCAAGTCAGGTGGTATCAAGTCACCAAGTGCTTGCTGCCAGGCCTAGGTTTGCTAACCTCCAGGTGGGACCTGGAGATCTTCCAAAATTACAACTGATCTCCAGAGAACAGAAATCTCTCTCCCTGAAGAAAATGGCTGCTCTGGAGGGACTCTATTGCATTATAACCAGATGAGGCCTCTCCCCTCATTAAACCCTGCCTTCCTCAGACACCGCCCCTAAATCTCCAGGAATTTCACAGCCTGGAGCTGGCAACTGTAGCCAGCCCTGACACTAATGAGTCCTCCCTTAAAGTCCAAAATAGGCATAGAAAGGGCCCTTCCCCTCCTGCCTTTTACTGACAGAACCAAGCCTTGGAATGCTGTGCTTTTCTAGCATCTGCCACTGAGGGAATCAATTGCTTAAAGCTACAGGAACCCCTTTTATTAATTTTGGGTTTTTACGTGCCCCCCATGTGTTTTTGTTTTAGATTTCACATTCTTTAGATTTCACACTTAATGTTAGGCCCCCTATCTGTCTCAGTACCCCAGTATGTCATAAGGGCATATGGGACCAAAGCTAACAGGAAAGAACAAGGCACTGCTTTCTCAAAATGAACCAGTTTCTAGGGCTCTGGGAAACCATTTTGGGACCTGTGGCAAGGCTTTGGTTGCTGTCAGACAGAAGGGGCAATTTGCATTTCCCTTGCCTCCAAGGTGAAACAGATTGCGAGACAATGAGAAAAACCCAGCCTTCCTCCCATAGGTAATAAAGAGCCCCAAGCAAACACTTAGCCGGGGTTCGCCTGGCACTCGGTTTGGAGCTGGGACGGTGCTCTCCGAGCTGCTTGCCCGTGGCTGGAGCCCCGTGCGGTTCGCCCGGGTCCCAGGTGGGAGCAGGATCGTTCCCCGGGTGGCAGGTTCCTGCCTTACTGTAAGCACTTGTTTCCACTGAAAGTCCAATAGCCACATCAAGAGACAGGTAGTCCAAAAGAGTTGGTTTATTAGTAACAGGTATGCAGAGCTTAGAAATGAAAAGGCAGGAACGAAGGGGGAAGAGTGTACATTTGGTTATATGGAGAAACCCAGACAATACAGTCATATCAAGATAATACAGTTCAGACTACCAGGCTCCCACAAAGCTCCCAGGCTCTGAGAAGCTATGCCAGCTGGAGGCTGTTCTGGTAAACAACCTTGAAGCTGGAGGCAAACGGAGAATCCAAAAGTCAGCCTGACATGGGCAACATAAAATTTGCACATATTTATAAACAAAATATTTGGGCCGATAAGCAACCTTAAAGAGCTTTGTGGCGCAGAGTGGTAAGCTGCAGTACTGCAGTCCAAGATCTGCTCACAACCTGAGTTCGATCCCGACGGAAGTCGGTTTCAGGTAGCTGGCTCAAGGTTGACTCAGCCTTCCATCCTTCCAAGGTCAGTAAAATAAGGACCCAGCTTGCTGGGGGTAAAGGGAAGACGACTGGGGAAGGCACTGGCAAACCACCCCATAAACAAAGTTTGCCTAGGTAACTTCAGGATGTGACGTCACCCATGGGTCAGGAATGACCCGGTGCTTGCACAGGGGACCTTTACCTTTTTTAAGCAACTTTATGCAGAATGTATGTATATGAGAAGTAGCAAGATATGCAGCAGGGTATCAGTCATCAATATAAATAAATAGTGATGCTAGAAAAGCATTGCCTGGAGAAGGCATCAGAGTCAATCAAAAGAATATGAAAGACGTAAGTGAACAGCCAGTCTAAAATACTTGGGCAATTGCATGCCATTTTCCTCTCAGTAGCCAGCTGTCATAAGTACTCCTGATACCTCTAGCTTATCCTTTGGGCTTGAGGTCTGACCCTGTAACACAGTACCTTGTGGTTGCTTAGTAACACCATTCCGAGGACTGCAGGTATATTGTCCAAGTGGTTTCTAAGGCAGCATTAAAAAATGAGATATCTTGGCAAAAGAATGAGTCATTTACCATTCTGTAGCTAAGCTGCTTCACTGACCAAATATCAGTATTAAGGGGTTTATGAAGGGCATAATCAATGTCTAAAAGCACTTAATGTCTGTTCTGAGTTGTAGCCTTGTAACTTGCCTTGCAAGGTTTTATTTCGGGACCCAAAACCATGGCCGATATTTAAAGAACCTTGTTTGCATTATTCTACTGCCTCTTCCCTGCACCACCTGTTCAGGCTTTTAGGGCTTGTTCTTTTTTTAAAAAATGTTATATCTGCTATAATAGCTTTTTATTGAGATTGTTACCATTGCATCTGTTTTAATGCTATTCGTATTTTTATCCTGTTGGCATGTTTATGCTGCTATAGATATATTTGTCTGATGGCAACCTTTTAAATTTTATGGTATTCTTTTCATTAAATTGTCTTCTCTGTGGTCTTAGGATTTTTTTCTTTTAAAGATGAGATATAAATGGTTTAAATGATACAAAATCATTTTTGAAGCTATCCTTGAAATTTGAATGAGCCTCCACGCTCAAGCGGGCCACTGGTGTAGAACCTAATCAGGGATGGATTGGCCTTTTAACTTATTGGGAAAATTCTTAGTTGCTGCTCTGGTAGTCTGCTAGTGGTCAGAGGCAAGCCAAGCCATGCCCCCCACAAACACGTGAACACACATTCAGATTAACATGGAGAATTAGCTTGTGTGTTTGGGCAGGAAGCAGAAAACTACGATTTTTAAACAAAAGAGTAGCAAGTTTCCGATGGAAAAACTAAGAGAGATTTGATTTAAAATTTTTTTAAAGAAATATGGAGTTTATGGAGGGATTTAGTACAATGGTGGGTCTCCTAAGCAAATGGCAGCAAATACTGAATCAAAACACCGATAAATAGCACATTCTTTATACAAACTACCAATACAGCAACAACAACAGATACCAAAAATCGATCAGAGCTATTCCAGATTGGAGTAGGCATTACTTTTCAGCTGGTGTGGGGAAAATGGGGAAAGAAGACAGATGAGAAGTGGAATCTGTTGGGACGCCAATGTCGTCTCCCAGATGTGAGGGCTTAAATGGCAGAGAGGAGTAAAGTGTGGTGCAGTGTGTGTGGTGTAGTGTGATTTGTAAAATAAAGGGAGATAGATCAAGGTGGGAGCAAAGATATATCTGACCTAGTCTTCGTAGAGATCAGATGAAAGAAGGAGGGATCCAGAGTGCTGGGAGCCTGAGTTCCAGTCCATGTTATAGTCAGGATCAAATTCCAAAGCCCGGTCAGTTATACTGTTTTAGCAAGAAGAAAATGAAAGACTTGGGAACAGAGACAAAGAAAAAACAATGGTGCAGTGGGAAAACAATGTTATTCCAATATAATAACTCCTACACATTTTGTATTGAGCTTTCTCAGGGGGACTCTATACATATGTCAAAAAATAAAAGAGAAAAATAAAAGTTAACAATTATCTTTTAATGGTTTCTCTAAATTATTGGTTAAAAACTTATCAAAACAATAAAAACATGTTAAAAATATAGCGCACCAGAGCATGTACAAAAACACTTAATTATCAAGAACCACCAAAAACAATACAACAAACTTAGAATAATGTTATAACCATTATTGTTGGCATGTGGAACAAGAGCATTCCAAAGCTATTAATTTAGAAAATATTTTATGGAGTGAATAAACCCTTTATAACCAAAGACTCTATACTGATCTGTAAAATAAAAGCAGCAGTGCTCCCACTGAACCAACTTTAAATATATTGTTTTGGTATTTTTAAACAAATAATTTAGAGAAACAGTTAAAAGAGAAAAGAGGTTAACGATTATTTTTCATTTTTGACATCTTTATTGGAATAAAATTGGTTTCCCACTGCACCATTGCTTTTTCTTCATCGCTATACTGTTTTAGACCAGGCTAGTTATACCATTTTAGGCCAACAGTATAACTGGATCTTTTCAGGAAACAAAAGATCACAACTGATGATGAATACTTGAGAGTTGGGCAACTTATCAGGAGAAAACTATAGAACTAATTAACCAGGGAAGGGAAGCAGGAAGGGAAGTTCTTAATTGAATTATAATTCAGCATTACAAAAATGGAGACATAAAGCTGATTCATATAGTCGGTGGGAACTTACGGGAGAGGTTTTCAGTACACTGAACATTTGAATTGTGTTAATGGTCAGTGATTGTCCACCATGTCAAAGACAATACTGGGAGATGCCGACTTTTTCTTGCTTGGTGTGGCTTAATTGCTTTTGTCCTGCTGGTACTCCCTGATTTCTCCTAAAAAGACTTCCTTGGCAGTCATTGCTGTGTTCGTTACTGCAAGATCCATTTAGAGACTTAAAACATGGTGATTGCCCCTCATGGGACTTGCTCAGTGTTACACATGCAGAAGAGTTGTTTTTTATACCCTGCTTCTCTCTCTTTTTAATATTTTTTTATTATTTTTCAATAATTGCTATATATATCATTTGACAATACATCCTGTATACCAATCTTTGAATCAATAAAACATTAAAGAATTATTAGGTGTATGTCTTCAATATTAAATATAATTAATTTTAGTTGACTTCCCCACCGACTTCCTCCCTCCCTTCAATATCTAGTATCTCCTTTGTATTAATATTTTCTAATCCTTATAAATCATTATTTTAATGTTATGCTTTCCCCTTATTTAATACGTTTCACTAAACAATAATATAATATTAATAATAAAGAGGAAAGAAAAAAATCATTTAAAAATGAAAACAGACATAACAAAACTCATTAGCCTAATTCTCCAATCACTCATCTCTGTCAAAGAATGGAGTAGATCTTAAAAAGCTTTATATACCCCCAAGTAGAAAATTAAGTTGATATCATTTTTCCTCTACCCCCCCCCTTTCCCATATAAGAATCAAATTGGTATTCTTCCGGCTTTCTTAACCCTTCTTTTTAAACTTTTTCTTCTGTCTGGAGTTTCTGTTGTTATCTGCATGCTTTCTTGAAGTGGTCACCTGTTTGTGACAATCTTTACCCATTGCTCATTGGGCTGTTGATTCTTTTTTTTGTATACCTGTAGTCTGGTCTGACAGCTCATTATTTCTTGTCAAAACGTTTTTGATATCTTCCAACGAATTGATGGCATGTTTAACTTGTTTGTAAGTGAAGGTAAGTCCTTGTGGTAACAGCCAACTGTATTTTATTCCCTTTTTTCTCAGTGTCTCAGCAAAGTCATTATAGATGGCTCTCTTTTCAATCAGGCGATGAGGAATGTCCTTGAGAATTATTAATGGTGTATCTTCTACACTTAAACGATTCTCCAAATGAAGTTTCATAATGATATTTTTCATCCTGATGTCAAAGAAAGAGACCAAGATCTCTCTAGCTGTTGTTTTCTGTACTTGAGTTGACAAGGAGATTCTGTATATCTTGTTTATTGCATCATTTAATTCTTGTTCATTTAAATGAAATATATTAGCAAGTGATCTTATGATGGTCTCTCTTGTGCCCCCTAGTCTTTCAGGCAAATTGCATATGCGCAGGTTAGATTCTCTCTGTTGCAGGTCCAAAACAGCTAATTGGTCCTTCACTCACTCTTCCTGAAGACATAATGCTTCAATTTGTTGAGCTTGAGATTTCATGTCCATTTTGACTCCTTTCAATTCTTCAGTTTGTTTTTAACTGAAAGTTCCATCTTATTCATACCCTTTTTCATTACTGTAATTTGATCTTTCATTTCCTTGATCTCATTTATTATGCCATCAAGTTTTCGAGTGATAGTCAAAGTCATTTGTGTAGCTGGTTGTTCCTGTTGCATGGAGACCTGTTCAAATTTCTTCTGTAATAATTCAGTTTGCATGGCCAGCATTTCCTGTATCTTTTGATAATTACATTCCATGATTGTCTGTGGCTTCTATATTTTCCAAACTGGTAAGTTGAATGTAAGCAGGCAGCTCAGTGCAGAAAAGCTACTAAGTTGTTAAAAGGCTCTGGCTTGGCTTTGAAGATTGTTCCAGGAAGTATACCAGGAGTTGTGAGACAGTGGACTTTCCGTCGCTCCTACTCTATGATTAAAGAAGGTAGGCCTTATTTTGCTGCTACACTGAGTGGGGCACATCTGGCCCAGCGGCCCACTGTGATTTCCTGTCTTCCTAGAGAGGCCTCTTCCTGAATAACAATGTGGCTGGAGGACTCTCCTAGGGTAAAGGAATGGAGAATCGAAAGCGAAAGATTTCTCCTCTCCCCTGCTACGCCACAGCAGCCGATTGGTAGCTATTTATGCCACTCAGTTCTTTCCGATTGTTTTGTTTGCCTGCTAATTCAGTTTTTAGTTTAAATAGATAGTCTTTTTAGTCGAAAAATCACTTAAAATCCTGGGTGAGGGGGTGCAGAGTCTTTAGCCGATTTTTAAAAATTCCAGTCATTCAAAATCGGATTAGTTGACAAAAGGAGTTCATGTAACTTACTCGGATGTTGGAAATCAGGGTTCTCTGTTATTAGCTTGTTCGATGTACTGTATAAGGTAGAGGAGATCGCAGCCTAATTCCATGAGACGTTCTTGGCGATGGGAGTTCCTCCTCACCCTGGCGGAACTTCAACCAACCCTCCTCCACATCAAGCGGCTCTTGTGGGAGGGGGTGGGAGTCAAACCGCTCTTCTTCAGCAGCAGGGGGTTGCCTGCATTCCGGTCCACTATTTAGGATCGGGGCTTTAGGGGGGCCCCCGGTTCAGAACGCCTCCTGGTTCCCTCGAGAGATCTCGGGGGACGTCTTGCTGGGATCAGCTCTCTACCGGAAGTCCCTTTTCTCTACCTTAAGACATCTCAAAGCGACTTACAATCCCCTTCCCTTCTCCTCCCAACAGGCACCATCTGAGGTAGGTGGGGCTGAGAGTTCTGAGACCCATGACTAGCCCAAGGTCACCCAGCAGGCTTCCTCCGGAGGAGTGAGGAATCAAACCAGATTAGTCTGCCGTATGGTTGTGCAAAAAATTTTTTTTGGGTAAATTTCGGGTTTGGGTTTATTGGGCCTGATTTTTCAGTAAACCTGGAATAAGCTGAATGCCCACACCGGTAAATTTGTCTTTTGGGTTTATTTCTGGGTTTATCGAAAAATTCAGGTCTATTATAGTCTATGGGGATATTTTTCAAAGCTCCTGTGGGGGCATTTTTGGAGGTAGAGTTCCAAATTTTCACAGTAGCTTCAAGGGATTCTCCTTGCATGAACCCCGACATTTGGTGAAGATTGGGTCAGGGGGTCTGATTTTATGGGGTCCGGAAGGGGTCACCCCCCCTCCTGCATGGTAAAGTTTACAATGTTTTTTCTATAGGGAATGGGATCTACCCCTTCCGCACCCCATAAAATCAGACCCCCTGTCCCAAACTTTACCCAACTTTGGGGTCATGCAAGAAGAGTCCCTTGCAGCTACACTGCGAATTTGGTGACTCTACCTCAAAAAATGCCCCCCTGGGAGACTTTTAAAATTACTTACCTTTTCCACAGTGGCCTCCTTGAAAACACAAGTCTCCCATGAATCATTGCAATGGGCATGTACAATTCTGTATATATGTGTGTGTGTATATATATGTGTGTGTGTATGTATGTGTATATATATAATGGTATCTTAACATTATATAATGGTATCTTAACATTATATATATAATGGTATCTTAATAATGGTATCTTAACGTTATATATGTATATAATGTATATAATTTTCTTAAAAAGAAAATCAAATATATCTTAGAGATTAAATTGGGATAAAAGGCATATTTCCACCCAGTGTATATACTTTGTGTATAATTGAACAGTAGATACAATATAATTGAAGCAGTATTGTAATCCCTTATTTTCCCCTTACCATTTAAAAAAAAATTCCTTTATTCTTTTGAAAATAAAAAAATATAAACAAAAAAAAAGACTAACAAAATTTCTGGCAGGGTAGGAGCTTTCGTGAGCTGAAGAAGTGAGCTATGGCTCATAAAAGCTCCTACCCTGCCAGAAATTTTGTTAGTCTTTAAGGTGCTACTAGACTCTTGTTCTTTTCCACTGTGTGAACTTTGGTCCCAATGAAGAAGGAACTACAGTGGAAACTACTTAATAAACTCCCATACTCAGCTCCAAAGGTGAAAGAAGCCATTAATCCAAAGAAGTGTTGAATCCAAAACTTTTGCATTTGATTATTTGATTCCTTTCATCATCCATACAAAGGTATGCTGAAAAAGTCAGATGCAAGTGTTACAATATGTTCTTGGTCTTAAGGAAGGAAAGAATGATGATGGAGCCTGGAATGGACTAAGTGAACGGAATGGCTGCTCCAAGTAAAATTTGCCCATACTGAAAAGATTGAGAACAACCATAATGTGAAACAAAGACCTTTTTGTAAAATGCAACACGAACACTTTGAGAGAAAAAATATCAGTCTATGGAAAGATGGATAGACTCTTGCAAAAAAGAAACGCAACCACAGTTGCTGGCTATTTTGAAAAAAATGATGCCATTGAGGTTGCAAATGGCAGGATTCAGAACAGGTAGCATGGATTCACAAAAGTGAAGGAACTGATAATGCAGTGGCTGAATGGCTGTGTGAAAATCAGTATGCTCATGATCTATGAAAACCAAACATATGAAATTGCTGAGGAACAATTCTATTTGCAAGAGACACTTTGAAACATTTGGAGGTGGATAAATGTCTATTCTGGTGTTTCAGAAGAGGCCTGCTGTTTTTCTTTAGAGAAATGAAGTAATGGGTGTAGATGATTTTGATGTCTCCTAAGCAAAACTCCATCTGAACTGAAGTCAGAACTCCCAGCAACATAGTAATGCTGTGGAGATAAAAGGACATGCTTTGGTATGGGTGGAGTTTTGATTTTCCAGGATAAGGCTGAAGAAAGGTGTTTTCAAGAAATCTAGGCTCTGTACTAAATTCCATATTGTGCTGTATTAAATTCCATATTGTGCTGTACTAAATTCCATATTGTGCTGAGTTGTTCAAAGAAGAAAGAAAGACAGTGTGTGTTAGGCAAATGACAATTAGGGTATAATTTCTATTCAGATAAACAATAGTGAGCTGCAAAGACTGAGCAGTTGGGGCTAAAACAGTTGGCTAGTTTGTATGTTGACACTATCACAGGTGTAGGAATCTGATAGGCTAGAGGACTAGGATGGAGCACTGAGGAAGAGGGCTCTTTTTAAAGACCTGACTGAGTATGCCCTCTGCCAGAATTGAACATGATATTCAGTTACTTTGAGCTACGGTGACTTGTCAATAAGCAGGAAGGTAGGCAATTGCTTTATCAACTTTAATAAGAAACCCTCAGTGTTAAACTAGAGCACTCTTTGGTGAACAAGTGTCCACTTTCTGCAACAACATGCACAACAGACTGGACAGAAAACTTAGGATAAGCGGTCACAGAATCACACCAGTACAAGAGAGCTCCTCCAGGAATGTATTTATTTACATTAAAACACTATTATACAAACTGAAAAAAGAGACATTGTAGAGGGGAAGGCATGCCCAAGCAAACATCCCTCTCACCCACTGCCATTTTGTTCCACTACATTCAAAATGGGAATTTCTATGATCCATGTTTACTTGGGGGAAAAACCCACCCAAGCTCTAAGTGTGAAGTTTGAAGGTCACTGTTAAAAGTCACCTCCAAAATACTTATTTCTCCATTCAAATAAAACTCTTGCCCAGTTGTCTCAATTGTAATTTATTTATGTAACACAGTGTAGAAAGCTATCAATTCATAAGCAATGATTCTGTACAATCATCCTGCAGAAACATTTGTAGGATCCCCATTAATTTTTCAACCAGCAGGCACTTTTTCCCACCCCCCTATAAAAGTGCTTACAATTAACAGGGATTCTTTTTTTTAAAGATGGAAAGGTACATGAAAAAAGAGTTTACCCCTTAATGCCTAAGGTGTGCACATAAAACAGGCACAAAGAAACAAACATGTATTCCCATGATTTCTACATCACTAGTACAGCAGAAGCAACAATCTGTACAATAAAATGCAACTGCAGAGGAAAATAATTTCAACTCATCTGGAATACTTTTCTAAAAAAAGTCATATTGACTTTAAAATGCATAGTGATCAGAAAAAGGAAAAAAAACTCAGCAAAGAGAAGCAGCTCACCCCACGTACACAGAAAGCATCCCCCATCAATTCTTAAAGCATATTTCAATTCGGACTTTTTTTCTCATCACAAATCACAAGAATAATATACAACTGGCTAAAGGAGCTATATGATAAATAATTGGGAAATAATCTATTCATGCACTAGTTAAGTACAGCTAAACTTTACAGTACACAAAAACATTCATTAATAATGTAGTTTAAAGAACAAAATGTAAAGAGAATACATTACTGATTTTTTAATTCAAGTTCAGGCATCTACTTGTGTTACAGCACAGCTGTCAAAAGGCGATAATGAGTAAATAATAAAACAAAGTGTTTTTTTTTTCATTTTTGTTTGTTTCCACAATTTTCTATAACTGAACACCAATGGGTAGTTAAGCAATCATTTTTGATGTCCAACTCATGAGGCTGCTGTGGTGTTCTAGTTCTGCATCTGTTCAAAGAACTTGTAGGTTGGGTTTTCATATCCATTTTGTTGCATCTTAGAAAGGTGGCGTTCCTCTGGTGTCACGGCAGCATCCACCTATGGCAGGTAAAAAGATGGACTACAGTCAGGTTCCCACGTGGGCAGATGATAAGAGTCACATTCACCACACTCCTTTTCCTCTGAAATGGAACAATCCTGAATTTTGCTGCAGTTATACCACACTAGTGCTTGAATGCTGTGAAGTGACAGATGCTCTTGGGGCTATACATTTTTCATGAATTATTTTTGATTTTTACATTTTAAAAAAGCCTATTTAGGTACCATTTAATTATACAAATAAGAATCAAAGACAGAAGATGCAAATCTGGAGACAAAATCAGTTTTCAGTTGGGTAGGCATTCTTGATTTTAGATAAAGGGACAAAGAGTTTAGAGGCAAACCATTCTTGTTCAGAATATACTACTCCATAGATTAGTTTCATTAGTTTCGTTTTCCGCAGTATTATAGTATTGAGTCACTTTACCTTCTGAAAAAAAGTATTTTGAAAAACCCTCCACTATCTGAAAAGAATTATGTATACTTACTACCAAAATAGGTAAAAGGTATTTGTACTACTGCTGTGTTTTTTTAGCACAGGTATTTGAGCACTGCCTGTTTTAAAGAGAGAAATCCTATCACCAAAAATATCCAATACCAAACAATGAAACAACTGTGACAACTTAAATACAAATTATTTTAGGTAATGACCATTAGTATACAACATCATTAAGTTTTGCCATACGGTAATTCTTTAGTTAATTAAAATTGCATTCTTCCAACAACTGTGCTTTGGAATAAATTATTTTTGATGGCCAATATAGTGTATTGTCTTACAACTCTAAACTGAAGAAATTTCACAATTGGAAAAAGATAGCAAGAGGGACCAATGATGTGATCCAGTATTTTACATTTCTTGTTAAAAGACCAGTAAATAGTTTCTCTCTCTTTTAAACACTATGGCTGCCATGAGAGATTTTACATTGTTGAATGCTGCAAAACCAAAAGTACCTGAAATATGGCAGCTATAAAATATGGCAGCTATAAATAATCTAAGTGAGCATAAATCCCCTTCCCTTCAGACCACACAGTAAGACTAGAAGTCTACAATTTTTAAAAGTACTGTTTCATAAAAATATTTTTGCTGCCACACTATTATTTATTTAGAAGTCATTTGGCATATGGAGGTTGCATACAGTCATGGATTTTGCTGATATTTTTCAGATCTTGATTATATAATGCATATTATACATTTTTAAAATGTCCACATCCTTCTTAAAATTTGTTTAAGTTCAAGTTTCCCTTTCTTGTTACTGTACCATGAGATGTACTCTACCTACAACAGTGATTGAGGACTCATTTTGAAGTGCAAAATCTCTTTCAAAAACATAGAGCGCAGTGTGACAAAATAAGCAGAAATTATTATCAAACTTTTAGTACATATCCGGTGTTTCAGGAATTCCCTCACACATTACTTGCTGCATGCAAGTATATCCAGTAACAGGTCCATTCACTTACTGCCTCACTGGCTGAGGGGAGACATGATAGAGGTCTATAAAATTATGCATGGTTTGGAGAGAGTGGACAGGGAGAAGTTTTTCTCCCTCTCCCATAAAACTAGAACGCAGGGTTATCTGCTAAAGCTGGAGGGTGAGAGATTCAAAACAGATAAAAGGAAGTATTTTTTCACACAACGCATAGTTAAATTGTGGAACTCCCTGCCCCAGGATGTGGTGATGGCTGCCAGCTTGGAGGGCTTTAAGAGGGGAGTGGACATATTCATGGAGGAGAGGGGTATTCATGGCTGTTAGTTAGAATGGATATTAGTCATGCTGCATACCTATTCTCTCTAGTATCAGAGGAGCATGCCTATTATTTTGGGTGCGGTGGAACACAGGCAGGATGGTGCTGCTGCAGTCGACTTGTTAGTGGCTTCCTAGAGGCCCCTGGTTGGCCACTGTGTGAACAGACTGCTGGACTTGATGGGCCTTGGTCTGATCCAGCAGGGCCTTTCTTATGTTCTTATGTTCTTACTTATCAATTCAATCAGCACATTTCATATGATATTTTCCATGTACAAACTTCAGAAAAATGGGGGGGGGGGAGAGAATCCAACCACCCCATCAACATGTATACTACGTACTGTGTGTGTGTGTGTGTAAAGTGCCGTCAAGTCACAGCCGACTTATGGTGACCCCTTTTGGGGGTTTTCATGGCAAGAGACTAACAGAGGTGGTTTGCCAGCGCCTTCCTCTGCACAGCAACCCTGGTATTCCTTGTTGGTCTCCCATCCAAATACTAATCAGGGCTGACCCTGCTTAGCTTCTGAGATGTGATGAGATCAGGCTAGCCTGGGCCAACTCATTACCCCTCAAGAATGCCCACCCCACTGCAAACTGCTGCAAATTTTGAATTTACAGTTGATCTCCAGATTTCCCAGATCAGCTCCCCTTAAGACTATTGTATTATTCCCCACTAGGGTCCCTCCCCTCCCCCAAACCCCTGTCCCTAGGCTCCACCCTCAAGTCTTCAGGAATTTCCTAACCCAGAGCTGGGAACCCAATGGATGTCTAGTATTGGAGGGGGGAGATTGGCAAAAATAGTCTCTTCCTTCTGCTGGCAAAAAAAAAAAAATGAATACCTTTGTTAGGTAACATACAATTTGCTTCCTAGAGAAAACAAAAATTAAATGAGAATACTTTTCCACATTTATAGGCCTGGAGTACAGATTGTTTTGTATATGGTTTGTACTTAACATTCATAATTTGAGACCAGATGTAATAGTATGCTGGCCAATCTTCCGAACAAAAAACCAATAATGTTAACTGGAAAACCAGATGTATATAAAGATGGTACAGGCCAGATAATTTATTTTATTTCAATCAATTTAAGTCACCAAGCATCAAGTAGTTCTGTTTGCCGTAGTTTGCTACCACATTAATTCATGGAATTACATTTCTCTAATGTAGCCCTCACTCACCTCCACTACACCATGATGGATTGATGTATACTGTTTCTTCCTTAGCATCACCAAAGTAATTACAATCACAGTTGCGATGACAACACCTCCCACCATTAGTCCAATGATGGCTCCTTTGTTTGACCCTACATCTTCAGCAAAGAATACCTAAGAATTTTTTTAAAAAGGTATAAGATTAATAACAAGTAAACACAAATCAATAAATACAGTTCTCAGCATGGTCCCATATGTGGATACTGAAATCCAGAGACTGGAACCATGAGAAGACAAGACAGACCTTTTGCAGAAAAATCTGAAATATAAAATAAAAATACATTGTGAGGTTAAACCCCCCCCCCCGATACAAGAGAAGCAGCAACTGTATCTTTAAGAAATTGATGCCCTCTGAGATTTCTGTGTCCATTGTGGGGTTGCTAGGCAGCCACAGTAATATTACCAGCCTTCTAACCTTGGTTTCTGTCAGTAAAAGTGAGGGGGGAAGGGGCAGGCCCTTTCCAAGACAATTTGACCTCCCAGTCCAGCCCTGCTCCCCTCCTCCTGCCCCAGAAATAAGACTCATTTTGGGCCAGGTTTAGGAGCAACCAGCAGGCAACTTACTACCATACAATTTGTGCAACTCACCAGGTGTGGCAATGGCTACAACTTGATTCCAACTTGCCTGGGCCCAGCAGCCTCCACCCAATTTCTGCAACTTGTCTGGCAGCAGCTGTGGCCACCAGACAACCCACCTGAGCAATTTCCTACTGCACAACTTTTGCAACTGGACCAGACAGACATTTCCCAGAAATAGCCTTCCAGGGGGAATGAAGGAAGAAAAGTTGACAGACAGTGTGGTGTAGTGGTTTGAGATCTAGGAGACCTAGGTTCAAATCCCCATTCTGCCATGGAAGCATGTTGGATGACCTAGGACCAGTTACACACGGTCAGCCTAATCTATTTCACTGGGTTGTTGTGGGGATAAAACAGAGGAGAGAAGACTGAGGTAAACTGCTTTGGGTCCCTATTGGGAAGAAAGGTATGGTATATAAATAAAGTTAATAAATAATAAATACACTATTGACTGGGGGCAGATTAAAAAAAAGGTTGGTTGGTGAGTGGGAAGGACAGAAGGATGCAGGCAAAGGGGAGAAGATATGGGGGCTGCCAGGACAAGCAAAAGAGGATATAACGTGCAGAAGGGTATACAGGTGAAAATGAAGTTGTAACAGTTCTCATCCCAGCACCTGTCAGGTTATCTTCTCTCATGACTCTTAACCAACCAGTAAGTAGGTGAGTCAGGTCAGTGCAATCCTGCCCAGAGGGTGGGGACCGTTTTGTCCAAGGGAAACCTAAACCTCCCTGTAGGATTCTCTCACTGCTCCCTGACACTCTTAAGAGCTCTGGGTGGCCCTTTCCTTTGGCAGACACCACCACCTCCTGGAATTCACCCCTCTCACCAGTTTAATACCATAAGGACCATCAAATGGGGCGGTTTGGTAACATGAGACATGGTAAGGCTTGCAGGTAGCAATCACTGCAGTCTCTTTATCTCTTAAACAAGTGCAAAACTTTATTCCACTATCAACATCTCTAGAAAGCATATAGTCTACAGAATTGAGGGTGCAGGTTCTAAGAAAGAAAATAAAAAAGAGAAGGATTTTTAACATAACTACAGTTATCTGGCATTTGCTTTCTCCCCACTTCTGGCTGAAGCAAATGGATGCATAGTAAATGATGCTCTCAGGCTGTATCACACGTGGGGGGGGAGGGAGAGAGAGAGAGAGAGAGAGAGAGAGAGAGAGAGAGAGAGAGAGGGAGAGGGAGAGGGAGAGGGAGAGGGAGAGGGAGAAAGAAAGAAAGAAAGAAAGAAAGAAAGAAAGAAAGAAAGAAAGAAAGAAAGAAAGAAAGAAAGAAAGAAAGAAAGAAAGAAAGACTCCTTTCCAATCATCCCACCCCCAGAGTGTAGAAGGTTTTGGCCAACGTAGGTTCTGGAATTCCTGGCTGCAGGAGCTGCCAGAATGCACCAGCCAATAGTCAGATGTTACTGACATCATTATTTTCCTCACAGGATGCAAAAACATGTAGGTCTGAGAGTGGTGAAGTTTTCCAAGCCTGTCTCTAACAACACCAGTTCATCTCAATAAATGTCAGCCCTTCCTAATACAAAACAGTTTCTTCTGCTTTCAACCATGACAGAAGTAACCCCTGCAAACCCTTACAGGTTCCTTGCTTGTTAAGGTATATTTTAGATTTTGTAAATGCATTTCATAAAGTTCTGTATTAACGGCTTGGCTCATAAGCCCTGCTTCTGCTTGCACTCTGCCCTTTTCCAGTGGAGTCCTCTGCTGTGCAGTACATTCCTCTGGGACTAGGCACTTCTGTTCATGCATGACTAGTGTCTTTTAGTGAGACAAAAGGTGCCAAGGCCAGTGGAATGTGCTCCGCGATCAAGGACCACCCCCAAAATGTAAACGATACAGTACTAGTGGAAACAAAACTTACAATCTAAGCAAATGGTACTTCATTCTAAAATCCAATTGTTCTTCAGGAGTGACTAAGGTATCTGAATCTTGTTTCCATGTAAGAGCAAAATTAACACTGCTATTCTCTTTTACCATTGTGAGGGCGTATCATCCAGTACTGCCAGTAACTGATTTTCCAGAGCAGAGAGATAAACAAAGATAATGTTACAATAACCTGGAATTTGGGGGTAACTCCTTTAAAATTTTGAAACACATTCTGATGGAAAATTGAGAAATTTTGGTAAGCACTGAATATGATCCTCCCTTTTTAAAGTACGTTAAATGCTTTAAACATAGCATGAAATGGTCTGAGGATCCCCTCCCCCAAATTTTGGGGCCTACTAAAAGAACACCCATAGAAACATTTGTTTGTTTGTTTCTGAATTAATGAAATGTGCTAAGAAGCATAGGGTGCAGCAGCTTGTGGCTTTCTTTTGCTTTAGTAAGTGATATATCTTTAATTTGTATTTTTTTAATTCCATAAATATGTCTAATTAGAACAATTTTATATACTTATTAAATTATACATTTTATGTTATTAAAGCAGCAAAATAAGTATAGAGTTGATAGGAAAGTTACTATTGTATATATTTCAATTTCCCTCAATATCTTTTTCTGGAAAAGAAACTTTTCCCCACAGTTTCAAAATTGCTGGAAATTTTACACTATTTCTACCACAAGTACAGGATTTGGATCTGCCACACAGTCTTCAGTAACAAACCCTGTGAGAACCAGAATGAGAATGGTTTTGTGTGTTCAGTCAGTTTTCTGTTCGTTTAAAAAAATTAATATCTTGTACTAGATTTATATATGAACAGTATTTGGACAGATTCAGTAATGTAACCAAAATCAACGGACATCGGAGGACAGTTTGTTAAACACTAGTAGATAGTGTATGAAGTTAGCACAAGGGAGTATGAACATACTCTGAAAAAATATTACTGAAATAATAAATGAAAATGCATGGTTAAAGATGAAAGAATAAAAATGTAAATTGAGAATTATATGTAGTCTGAATAGAATGGATTAGTGAAGACCAATTGTATATTATTTGCACATTTAAATGCTATCATTCAATTTACATGTAGATACTAGCAGCTATGTTTATTTTATCCTTTGCATAGGGTCTGATCTGAATAGAGTGGTCATTTGTGAACTGGTGCCATAGTCAGACCACTTCCTTGTAAGGGTCAGTTTGGGGGTGGCCATTCCACCCTGTAGGTGCGATGAGCATATTTATGCTCGCCCACGGAGAGTAACGGATCCTGATGGTTTCCAAAATATTCTTTAGAATTAACTTGGGATGAAGCTGTGAGAACACACTATAGAGCCCAACTGAAGGCCTATGAAGTGGCAGTGAAAGCAGCAAAAAGAGATTATTTCGCTGCCTCCATTGTGTCTACTAATTTGCAACCAGCTCAACTATTCAGATTCGTTAAAAGGTTGACCACCCCTTTGGTGTGTCCTAAAATTAATACTGATTTGGCCCTTAGCTGTGACACATAGGCAACCTTTTTTTGCAGATAAAGTCTCTAAGCCCTGCCGAGAGTTGGCCACTGAACTGCTTGCACCGTCTGGTTCTTTTTTGGACTCTTTTGGCCAGCTCACCCTTGCAGATGCTGACAGGATCCTTGAGTGCCGTAGGCCAGAATCTTCCAAATTAACACTATTGCATTTTGGACTATTTTCTGGCACTGGGAATTCTTAATTCACAGCATCACAGAATTAAAGTAGTGCTTTTGTTTTTTTCTTGCATACAGGGATTATCTAGTTCTAGCACAAGCCAGATTGCCCTGCTAATTGTAATTTTCAGCACCATTTAGCTTCAAGAATACAATCAAAACTTAAATCTTTCAAGTTTAATATCAGAAAGAATACTATTACTCTCTGATATTAATACATCAGTATACAATACAATTACAAAAGAAGCAGCAATAGAGATTCAGGCTCAGGGTACAACCAGTGTATATCTACCTATATGTGTGTGTACTGGTTTGATGTAAATTCATCTTCATTCAATTTCGCTTCAACGCAAACTCAACCTGGGCATACAAAGAACTCCCCCCACTATTTGGTACAAAAAATGTTAAACGTTTTTAAAAGTAAAAATTATTAGTTAATACTCAGCACTTATTTGATAATGACAGATTAAATAGAATTGGAAACATGAAATTATTTTGAGATGAGGATTAGAAAAGAAATGAGTAAGAGTACTGATTCTTGCTTTGACTGGGAACAGGTAGACCAAGGAAGTGTCCACTGGACTGACAATGCATGATAAATTCTCTTTTGTTAGGAAGCAGTTTACTTCCTTGAGGCACACCCAACACATGAGTTGAGAGAGTCCATCTCTAGCGCTAAATCAGATGAGATGGAGAAGGTTTTTGAAAAATTCAGTAGCAGTCCCAGGTGGCTGCTTGGAAGGTAGGGCAAGAAGTCCTGGAGGAGAAATTATTTAATCTTTTAGTCTCATGCTTTTCAATGATGTAGGTAGCCCCTCTTTGAAGCTTCATGGGTGGGAAGAGGTAGACACAATGTGTTTTTGCATTTGTCTTTTCCAATCCAGGAAACTAATTGAAGCTTTGAAAGGTCCATTTAAACCATGGAAAAGATATACTTTCTCCAGCATCAGTGCAAGATCCTAATCACAGATTTGTATTTATCTAGTTGTGAATTTCCTGCACTGTGCAGGGGGTTGGACTAGATGACCCTGGTGGTCCCTTCCAACTCTATGATTCTATACACCTGAACACGTGAAGCTGCCTTATACTGAATCAGACCATTGGTCCATCAAGGTCAGTATCATCTACTCAGAGCTCCATGTTAGCTTCCATGTGGTTGCTTTTTCATAACACCCTCCTTATAAGTGGGTCTCTTAAATCTGGCACAGTTAGATAATGGTATGTCATAAGCCTGACATATATGCTTAGAGACATCTTCTTTCCAGTGTGTAACGCACGTTGCAGAATCCAACTTCAAGTTTGAAAAACTGACATTGTTACTGTTTATTCAGCACCGAATGTTATTGGTCAGTTCTAATCCTCTTATATGTTTATGTTGTCTCTGTGGAAGCATTTGTTCCAAATCCAGGTGTAACCGCCAAGTCAAAATTATAGTGCAGCCTAATTTGTGCTTCAAATTAAAACAATTTACCAGTTTTATGCCCTGGATGTAGCTACTGAACATGGCGATTTTCATTTCCTGTCCCAGGGCTTTAAATCTGACTACAGTATCAATTCAGTGATCATATTCCGCTCATAATAGGGACATACAGAAAAACTATTCTGTGCATACAACTAACTTCCTATGGGCTCTTACTGCATATGAAAAATAAATAAATCAAATATAGCGATATTTTTTTTAAAAAAAATTGGCAAACCCATTCATTTGAGCTAGGAACACTTAATTTACAACCAAATAAAGAAAGGCTCTGTACATTAAAGGCATGGAAATTTGAACTTGGGTCATAGGATGGGGATCTGAACTTAGGTCTTCTAGTCCAGAACTTTTGCCACCACACAACCCTGGCTTTATGAAAGATATTTCATTAATGATACTACTAATGTAACTTTGGTTCCGAAGATAAGAATTTCACAACTGGCCAATACTTACAGCAAGCTCCAATGTTACTTCATGAAGCAATTTAACATAACATGCCATAAAAAGTAAAACATTATTACGAGACAGCAATATCAAGTGAAAGAGCACACTCACCAGTTTCTGATGATGTACGTATCCCGAGTCATGTCTAAATTCTGCATCCATCTTTACTTCTGAGATCTCTTCTGTTTTAACGTTGGTTAGTCCAGAGCCTACAGGTGCA
This sequence comes from Euleptes europaea, assembly GCF_029931775.1. NCBI lineage: Eukaryota > Metazoa > Chordata > Lepidosauria > Squamata > Sphaerodactylidae > Euleptes > Euleptes europaea. The sequence goes on from NC_079323.1 coordinate 55,015,775, forward strand.
TTTGAAAAACAAGGAATAAATCCAGCTTTTAAATAATGACGTGAACACTCTATGTTGCTAAGGGTAATGATAATGATTCACACGTGAAGAATCATGGAATGAAAACTGTGCCGGATGAGTGTAACAGAAGTGAATGACTCATATCCCATACAGTTTTTTAAGAGTCTAGACACACACAGACAATGGGTTGTATTCTGCGTAAGAACCTTTTGTGTTGAGGCTCCTCGTTTGCAGCCCACAGAATGTATTTTTAAGGGATGTGTCATACATTCTTCCTGTGGCCAAAGGGGGAAAGTAATTTTCAAAATATTTTTAAAAACCAAGTGAGCATGATAATGTTTTACGGGATGATCACAGGCAGGAGAACTTCAACAGCAGCAATGAAGCTGAAAATTAATGTATAACATCTTGCCACTCACTTATCCCCAAAATATGCAATGCAAAAGTATTTTTCTTGGTTCATTTTTCCACCTTATGCACCTCAGAACATGCCATAACAAATTAGTACAATTTACACCTCATCCCCAGTCCTGATAAAGGCTCCACTTCTGAGTTTCCTTTCAAAAGAAATGCTTTATAGTGTTAAGGTATTTATGTGACATAGCCATGGCTCGTTTCCTCAACAAGATGTATGAAATGGGGCATAGCTACACATCACTGATACAGCTAAACAAACTGTTATAATGGCTACTGTTGTAGCTGTATCCTGATTTCCTTCATATGCTGAATTCCATTTTATTTGAGCCCTTCCCTCTCCGCATTCTATAAAAATGCAACTTCAATATTTATTACACTATTATCCAACTTTACAGCCAAAATTGGTTCTCAAAGCAACTCAAAGATATATTAAAAAACAAATGAATACAACTCAACAGGTTAAATTGTGTAGATCTATTCTGCTACAGGTGAAACTATCCTCCCATGCAAGATGCCTTCCCTTGACACAGGAGTATTCTACTGGAATAAAAGCACTACTTAGAGGATCGAATCCACAAGATCCGAGCTGGTATTCCATGTTGTAGGTACTACCCAAAATCTTTTGTGGATCATCCTTTAAAACTACAGATATGTATGAGGTTAATGTAAATATTGTATGTTCACATTAAAATACATAAACTTGGTTTTACTGACAAAACACAACCTAAAGACTTTGTATGGGGAAAAAGTAAGTGAAGCTGCATCCCATTATGTTTTCCACGATGCAAGTGGAGGAACAATTTTCACCAATTCCCTGATCCCATGGCAGACCAAAATGCTGTTCCTAAGGGATGGGGGACCTCTACAAACAGTATTGGGGGGGGGGTTTGAAGGTCTCCTGTGGGAGGAGAAAATCAATAAAAATCAGCTCCTCCTCATACCTGTGGAAATCTATGTAGGATCCAAGCCACAGGGTTAGATCCCATGGATGTATTCCATTCAAAGTATTACTTCCTTCTGGTGCAAGAGACTCTTTGGCTGGCAGAATTCTATTTCAAAAGATTTCTTAGGTTAATACTCCCTTCTGAAAATAGCCAGATTTAGCATAGGCTACTAACAGAATTCTGTATTTCGAGCAGTTTGTCCCAAACCTAGGTGGATGCATTAAGCATCTGAACCAAGATCAATATTTCATGTCTATAGCATTGAACAAATCACCTACCTAATTGCTGAAAAAGTTATCTCCCTGGTTAAGTGTGAGTTGAATTGAAGTGAAATAATAAAATCAGGCATCTATGGCTGCAATTTCCAAGAAAATCTGTATGATTTAGTACAACTCTTTCAGAAAGAGCTATCTGAGGGCTTAACTAGACATGACAACATGGGAACCATGAAGGAATCCTCGCCACCGTTTTTTAAAGCTCCAAACAGCAGGTAGTGGAAGGACTGGGGGGGGGGGGGCAGGCGGAAAGAGAGAGTCAGGTATACTGCAATGTAGCGGAGAAGGAACTAAATATACCAATCGCTATGGGCTCGGTATGTACCTGCATATTTCCTCCCAGCAGGCCTGAGTGGAAGGATAGGCAGGGGTAACTACATTTGTGAAATATGTATGGAAATGACTTGGCCCACAGTTCCAGTCTGAATTGGGGGAAGATGTGGCTGTTATGTGCGGGGTTTGTTTTAAAGGGGGAATTCATTAATTTACCTTCCATTACATCAAGTTTGGCCCTGATATGTACATCTTCTTTATTCTACAAAACAGAAATTTCAACCAAAACTTAACTAAAAGCTAAAGATGTATCTGACGAAGGGAGCTTGGACTCTCAAAAGCTTGTACCCTGAAAATCTTGTTGGTCTCTAAAGTGCTACTGGACTCGAACCTAAAAATGTCAGTGAGATTAACAAACTCCTCGGAAATATAAAACGGGTTTTAAGGCCTGTTTGTAAACATGGCAGTTTGCTGAATGTACCACATGACAAACAATTAATTATCTGTCACTGTTGTCGTATGTTGAATGTCCATGAAGTGCTTGAGAGTTAGGTATTGAACGATAATCAAGTTTTCGCAAGCGTTGTGTTACTGGCATGACATACCAGGAAATTAATCAGGAAATTAAAGAATGAAAGTATGGACAGAGCCCAAAGAAAACTGTCAGGATCTCATATTGCCACGCATCGATGTAGCCATTAAACATACGTCATGAAATGTTTTCGTGGAAATTAGTTAATATGTCAACACCACATTGATATATTATATTTGCTTGGGATGCTGAAAGAAGGGTTGCTGAAGACTACCCTTTTTATTCCTGTATAAGAAAAAACAATGTTTAGTTGATTTTAGCGTATCATCCACTCTTAATTTTTTACTCTATGTGCTCGCCAGCAGTGAGATCCATGCACTTAGGATGAATGCAAGAACATACAAATATGATTCTAACATTATTGTCCTCTTGGATGTGTGACTTGAAACACTCTGCTAGAGATATTCATGCGTCCGCAATGCAGGCTCCTGTGTAATCTGCCCTTAGAATTCTACTAAAAACTATTTGCCTTAGTAAGTGCAGAAATATTTGGCTACCGGTAGGTTGCTTATGTTTAACCTTGTTCATTCAAACACAATCATTCAAATTACCAACAAACAAACATATGCAGCAGTGTTTTCGTAATTTCTAAGATACTTTTAACTTCTGAAATATGTTCCTATATGGACAGAGCGGCTATATCTTACTTTTGATTCGTATCATGTAAAATAAGCAAGAGTGGTTAAAATATAAAAAAACAGCAGTGCTTTCAGAATAGCTACTCAAGCAACATTAATTAGCCTCATGCTTGGGTGGGGGACAATGCCTGTTAACTAGATGCATCAGTAGTTTCCAAATTTTGATTTGAAGCAAGTACTAAAAATTTTAATGAATTATTTTTGGACTGTTGTAATTACATAACAGTAACAGACCAGTTTTCTTATCCTGCAACAATTATATGCAGTATTTTTTATGTGTTTGGTCTAGTGTAATGAGCAGGGCTTTTTTTTGTGATGGTATTCACTATTACTTGGATGAGAGACCACCAAGGAAGACTGGGGCTGCTATGCAAACAAAGGCAATGGCAAACCACCTTTGCTCATCTCTTGCTTTGAAAACCCCATGTGGTGGAACTTGATGGCACACAGCCCTTTATTTACTGGTGTTTACTGGCTCTTTTTTCTGGGCTCTCCCAAGTCCTGATCCTCATATAGGCACAGTAAGGTAACAGTTGTGGGAGGAGCACACATTTGAGATTGGGAAAAAGTTGCAGGAGAGGTTAATTCCACTTCCTCTACATTACAGTCCCAATTGGAATTCTACCTCCAGCAGCTGCTATTTACACAAAAAGAATATTTGCTGGAAATTCTCTTGTCGGAATTATTTGTGTTTGACTGGTTCAGCTGCCTAAAAAGTAAATTCAAAACTGGGAATAAATATTTTAGATGAAAAAATAAATGAAAGGAGAGCCTACATTGATCTAATGATTTTGTTATGTAGAACTATTTTAGTATGGAATCTCATAATGTAGAACATAAAATGGCATAATATTGTTTCTTCACTCCCTCTACTTTGGGAAAAAGAAAATACAACAACAGATTTGTTTGGACATATTTCTTTTGACTTACACTGCAATCCTATGCAGTTACTCCAGTCTAAGCCCATTGAAATGAACAGGCTTAGGGAGTAACTCTCTTCAGGACTGTACAGTCATTCCTTGTGACAAAGTCTAAGGGCAAGAAGAGGCACTAAACAACTTTTAAAAAAACTTTTCTCTTGCAGTCTCAGCTATTTCCAAACCCAAAATATTTGTGTTTCATACACAAAAAAATACAAAGGGAGCTTTGACTCTTGAATGCTTCTACTCCAAAAATTTTGTTGGTCTCTAATGTGCTACTGGACTCGAAAAAAATTCATGTGTTTTAAAAGCTCTCTGGTGAATTCGGATATACTCTCTGGGTGGGGGAATCCCAAATAATCCAGCTACTTCACTTTTAACTTCGGCATGTTCTTCTACAGATACTTCTATCATGGGTCAGATGGAAAATGTTTCAGAAAGCGAATCTGTTAAAGTACTTACAGTGTATGCTTAATTATGTCTGTGAGAAAGACATAATAGCTCAGCAGAGGAATATAACAAAAAAAAAGCGATCCATTCAGCTCAAGCCATTCACAGGCAAACAGGCCAAATACAGGTTAGGTAAAAGCCATGCAAATTCTATACCTGGTCGAGTGGTGAGTCCTCTGTCTGCAGCTGGTCGGGCATCAACTGGCTCAACTGGGTATGTGCAGCCAAATAAAAAAAAGGAAAGAAAAGAAAAAAGAGCAAATAAAAAAATAAACAAAAGCTTCAAAATTAAGTTGCCAATGGTTTTGCTCGGGACAGTGCAGGAAAGATATCTGCCATAAACAAAGTTATAAAAGCGGCAGCTGGAAGAGATCGGCTTTACTTTAATCCTGGAAACAACAGGAAAGGCGTGGGAACAATTTCAGACTAAATGGAAAAAATGCAGCGGATGGCACCTCTGGTTACTTTACAAGTTAGCTATCAAGTACTAAGTACAGAAAGATGGTGAATGAGACTTTCTTCAGGACTTGCTTCAGAATATCTCCTGCCTTTGACTTGGAACCAACATAAATATCACCACACATTGTATTAATAATTTTGTCTCCCTTGAAGGAAAGAGGGCCTTTGCCTTCTCACCATCACTTCAGTCCTCTTAAAACCTACAAGCACAGCCCTATAATCTCCTTGAGATAATTATGCAGTAGTCAGGCTTGTCACAGAACATCTGGGGGAAGTTGATGGCTACTTGTGTATCTTCCACTCACAATGTTCCTTGATATAAAGTGGTACAAATAAAGGGTACTGTTTAAAAGGATACAACCCAAAAGCTCTTAGGTATGAGGCCGTGGAATCATTCAGATATAACAGGCATAGTTTGTCATTGTGGGAACACGCCTGGGGGAACCTCAGGCTTGCATACTCCCTCACTCATTTCCTCCCTTGTCTGGACTGCCATCAAAGAGAGACTGGAAATAAGCACTGTATGTTTTAATAGTTAAATTTACCTCAGACCTATTAAATGGGAGGTGGTCTGAATGTGGATGCTTGGTGTGAGCAAGCCCAACAGTATCATTGGAATATAATTTCAGAACTCTCTTGCTACAAAATTCTGGCATATGTTTATTCCCCCTCTCATCTTTCCCCGTAACATTGGTGATTTGAGTGATTTGAAATTAAATCATTTGCTTAAATTCCAAACAGCATATGTACTAATGCACCCTAACTGGTTATATTCATCTATAGCAGTCGTCTCACACTGTCAGCCCTGCCAGTTTTGGCGGGAAAAGTTAATCTTGCTTCAGTATTTTTTGTTGAAAGCCAGACCCCCTATGTTACAGAGCATCTGTAAACTAAAAGGAAAAAGATGCTAATAATGAAACCAATAAACTAATGTATAATATAAACACATTTTCATTAGTTGGTAATACCTAATTAATGGCAAGACCTCACAACAATTTAATTCAATATAGTGATGGGTAGCATATGTAGCAATAGCATATAGATGACACATAAGTAAAGGCAGAATACCAAGGATCATATATTTGCCAGTGTATAATTCTGCCCATAGTTTCTCTTGCAGTATTTGCAAAAGTATATTCAGCGAGTCAAATATCATCTAGCTTTTCATTTATTGCACATATGCATTTTCTCTTTCTGCAATTGCAGGGTTTTTTGTCTGTTTGTTTTATTTCCTTCTTAAATGCACTGGATCTGTGCAAGCGCATTCTTCCTGCAAGAGGAGAGGAGGGTAATGGTCAGGTCATTAAGTAGTAGACTTTTGTGACTGTCAAATACACAGGTTTGGTTTTGCTTAAAAAATGGACAGACAAAATTAAACTGCCTAGCTTAGGTCTGCACAGTTTTCAATCTATCAAGCCAGTTTAGTCAGCAGTGTACAGCAGTGACTAACCAAAAGCTTGATAACATTTTGATTTTTTTTTCTTGACATAAACTGAAAAATGTGGATCATCAAGAACCTGGTAATCCTCAAAAATTTAGCTGGTGGACTGCATTCAGCAAGACTGATTAATGGTAACCTGGATTTAGGGCAGTTATCAGAATGGGGGAGATCAACTGTGCAAAACCTTGTCTTCCTTTAATATGGTACAATTTCCCCCCTAGATGTTTTTGTAGCCTAAATGTAAGCTTGGAACCAGCCATCAAGACCCCCAAAAGGTTCCTCTTCCCACTTTTCAGAGCGTACACTGCTACCACCAGCACATCCATTTCCAGAGCTTCTGTTCCAGCCTGAGAAACTGCACCCAGGCTCCACTTGCATTTAATTTCTTAAAAGACCTTATTCCCCAATGATGAATTACATCTCTCTCCAAGCTACTACAAAGGGGACTAATCTGTCTCATGTGAACTCTCTAGGCAAGGAGGGCTCGACATCTCCCCTTCACCCTCCTGGTAAGCACGGGCTGAACCGGGCTTGATTTGGTTTAGAGAGATCTGATTGACCATATTGAAAATGGAAAGGTTAATAAACCGAACACACACACTGCATAGGAAAATACAACAGACTGAGCAAGAGCAAAATAAAATTGAACCAGCAGATATCCTTTTCCCCTGGCACTATACTTCTCTCTTTAGACGAAAATAAGAGATAGGCTTCCAAATTGCATTCATTTGGCTCGTCCACTAATTTTCAGAATTCAGGGATCACCATGCAGTTGTGGCTGCTCTCCTGTAGGTTTGTGTAAAAATGACTTCTTCAACCAGTTCCAAAGGTGTGTTTTTTTTTCTTTTCCCCGCCTTTCCTCACCCTCTAACACAGTGGTTCTCAACCTGGGGGTCGCGAAGTGTTTTCTGGGGGGTCGTCGCCACGTTATTATCTATAGTATAGAGCCATCAATAAATAGTTCGACAAGGCAGATATGAAACGGTGGGGGGGGTGATGGTGGCGGCCGGAGGGCCAAAGTTCCGCTTCCCGGCAATGCGTGGAAGGGCTTGTCTGGAAAAGAGGGGGCCCAAACCCACGTGCGCGTCTCTGTCTCTCCCAGCCAGCCCCCCATCCCCCGCCCAGGGTGTTTCTTTCCAGGGTGGCATTAACAGGCTCCTCCAGTCCTGCCAAGCGCGCAGCCACCCGGGCGGGGGCGGGATTCCTCTGGCCGTGATCCGGCATGGGGGAAGGACAGGAGGTCACCGCGGGCGGATCAGGTTGAAGGGGTGTGCGAACCCGAGGGCCATTTCCAGGCAGGCGGGAGGCCATTTCCAGGCGGGCGGGAGGCGAGGCAAGTCGGGCGGAGGCGGCTTCCCTTCTCCAGCCCGCCGCTGGCCATCCCCTGCCTCCCTCCCACCGGCCTCGAAGGGCCAGGCCCGCCGGCCGCCCCTCCTCGGGGTCCTGCCCAAAGGCAAGGAGGCGCCCTTTGCCGGCCGCAGCCTGCAAGGAGCCCCTGCGTCGCAGCCGAGGCGGTGGAAGCGGAAAGCGCCGTGATTGGCAACGGAGAGGGCCGGGAAAGGGGGGCAGCCCTAGGCACACGGGCAGGTGGCAATCGGCCGCCAGACTACCTCTGTCCAATCTTTCTTCCTTCCTTCCCTTCATCTGACAGCCTTGGCCTTCCCCAAAGAGCCTGATTTTTACGCCTTGTGCGGTGGGGGACCACAGGAGCGGAGGGCCTGTCCATGTGCACAGTGTGCCATCAAGTAGCCTCTGAGTTCTGAATTAGGGATCTCCAAAATGTCCTATCATGACCAGCCTTGCTCGTGTCTTGCAAACTGAAGGCCGTGGCTTCCTTGATTGAGTCGATCCATCTCATGTTGGGTCTTCCTCTTTTCCTGCTGCCTTCAACTTTTCCTAGCGTTATTGTCTTTTCCAGTGAGTCTTGTCTTCCCGTGATAGCCGCAGTTTAATCATTTTTGCTTTTAGCAGCTTAATCACCAGGTAAAGCTTTTAATGTGTTTTCTTTATCCTATTGAAAATGTCATTTTATGGCTTGCAAATGTGGCGGGGGTCGCAGGTTACTTGGCAATTGTAAAAGGGGGTTGCGACTCGAAAAAGGTTGGGAACCACTGCTCTAACAGATCTCTCACACTTCCTATCTGCAGGTCTACTCTCATCTCCAGTTACTGAGAGCTTTGACTCAACTGCCTATTGTCCTCCTCTGGCTAGGGTAATCTGCATTTCTATCATACTAAATGGCTCTGGATGGCCCAGGCTAGCCTGATCTCAGAAGCTAAGCAGGGTCAGCCCTGGTTAGTATTTGGATGGGAGACCACCAAGGAATACCAGGGTTGCTGTGCGGAGGAAGGCACTGGTATACCACCTCTGTTAGTCTCTTGCCATGAAAACCCCAAAAAGGGATCGCTGTAAGTCGGCTGCGACTTGAAGGCACTTTACACACACAAAAATGGCTCTGTACCAGGGAGGTGATTCATACCAACCCGTTTCATAACTTTCCTCCCACTAACCATAACGGAGCACCCTATGGCCTTTATGTCTGTACCGAGTGCAAACTCATCAATTACCCTTGGGGCTGTAAACTTTGGTACTAAACTCCTGGGGTGGACAGTATCAACACAGTTTCCATACTTCAACACAAACAACACAAAAAAGGACACGTCTTTATGAGAAAGGGCTGGGATTCAGTGATTAGAGAAAACCATTTACAGGCAGAGTCCTAGATTTACTCCCTGACATCTCTAGTTCAAAGGACCTCGGATAGCAGGTATGAGGAAAGACCTTTCTTTGCTGGACACTCTTGAGACCCATTGCCAGTCAAAAACAAACAATACAGAGCTAGACAGGCTAACAGTCTGGCTCAGTATAAGGCAACTCTGGATTAGTAGATTGCCTGGTTTTAGTGAATGCATCAAGTACAGAAGAAATTGCCTGCATAAATACTTATGCTAGGTTTTATAGATAGGTTCTCAGAAAATCACTGGCATGCAAGTGACAATCTGCATGAATTTTCTCACCAATCATAGCACACTCATCAATGAATTATGCTCATGGTAGCAGGTTCTTATACGCACAACTGCCAAACATAAATTCAATCCAGGCAGAACATAGGCAAGAAAAAAAATGCACAAATGCATCAAAATAAACTCAAAACGTTGTTGTGTTACTGTGCCTAAGGGTGACCACTTTTCACACTGAAGCAGAAGGCACAACATCCAGTAAGACCACGTCTGCTGCTAAAATAGCTTTAACATGTCACTGCAGGAGTAAAAAAATGTGTAAAGTATGTTAAAGTTTCTACTGGCAGATCACACTGAAGGCCATTTCAGATGCTACATAAAGTCAAACTCAAGTTGTCCAGAGCATGCAATTAGAAGAGAGCTGCTGCTAAACATGGTTCCGTGACAACTGTACTTAGATGAGGGATGTGTTTGCAAGCATTTTCTTGCATTCACACTTTATGTCTATAGGTGTACTCTTCAAGCATGTTTTGTGTGCACCTATAAAATGCAGGACCCCAAGTTCCACATACCGTATATACTCGCGTATAGGCCGAGTTTTTCAGCCCAAAAAAAGGGCTGAAAAATCCCAACTCGGTCTATACGCGAGTCAATACGGTAAGTGGAGGGAGGGGGGGAAACTTGCCGCCTCCAGCGCGCCTTCCTCCGTGCCAGGAGCGGCCTGCTAGGCCTCCTGCGCGCCAGGGGGGCCGCCGCCTCCAGCATGCCTTCCTCCGGGCAAGGAGTGGCCTGCGCAGCCTCCTGCGCGCTGGGGGGGGGCACTGCCTCCAGCACGCCTTCCTCCGGGCCAGGAGCGGCCTGCGCAGCCTCCTGCGCGCCGGGGGGGGGCACCGCCGCCGCCGCCAGCTGATCGCCGCCTCTCCCGGTAAGTAGGGGGTTCAGGGACTCTTCCCCCTCCCCCCCTAGGGTGGCGCTGAAGTCGGGGTGGGTCTGGAGGGCCCGGGAGGCTGGGCGGGAGAGCGACCTGGGGGTTGTATAAGCCGACCCTCGGCTTATATGCGGGTGCCTAATTTTTCCCCATTTTTTGGGTTAAATTAGGCACCTCGGCTTATACGCGGGTCGGCTTATACGCGAGTATATACGGTAATTCTAATATTTATTTAAGCAGCAAAAGCACATTTACGTATTGCACAAAATCGCCCAAATGATGTTTTTTGTCCAAAACATGGAAGGATAACACTGGACACTGATAAATGAGAGCCAGGGATACAAAATGGTAAAGTATGACACAATTTTCAGAGAAGGCTCTTCTAGACTAATTAAAACAATGTTTCAGCATATCTTAAAATACTCTTTAGAGAGAGAAAGAGAGAGAGAGAGAGAGGAACCTATTTTTCTGCTTTAGCTGTTCTAGACACATGCTATTTGCAGCCACAAATCTGTAATAGCTAGCCCAAGCATTTGCAAGTACTGGCTGTGAGGTTTATTGTTAGAATAAAAGTTTCATGATATAAAATTCAACAGCATTTTCACAGAAATGAAAGAGAGTTGTGCACGGCACAGCTGATCTATTATACAAATTCTATTAATTTTACTGGTTTCTATAAAGGAGAATGTTTAAGCTCTTTGTACCATTTGCTGTTTGAAAACAGAATGATATAATTCCCAATGCTGTAAGAGGATTTAAATTCTTTATCACACTGTATACGTTTTTAAGCACTCTAAATTGTTTGTACTGGATGAGCATGCTCAGCAGTACATAAAGAGATATACAATATACCGGAGCTTTTAAATTGTCCCAGTAAGCCACTACAATTATTTTCTTAGTAGAAAATAATTAAACATTTAATAATTAAGTACAGCTAGCCATAAGTAGTCAAAGATAGGACATTTTGGAGGACTTTCATTCATAGGGTCGCCATGAGTCGGAAGCAACTTGACGGCACTTAACACACACACACAGCCATATGTAGTGGCAAATTTTATAGCTGGAACAAAAGACATAATAAATTAACATTATTTTCCCATTAAAAGTGCACAGCTTCTTTCTGATATACTTATTATTTGGTTTTAGAGCACTTTTTTTACACTTAAAATAAAGTGAAGTAGTTTTTGTCTTTTAAAAGAAAACATTCTGATACAGAAAGCTTGCATCTAAATCAAATCAGACCTGTCAGATTTGATGTCCTAAAGTTTTCAATTTAGATCTAATTGTTTGAAACATCAAACATTTCAAATATGGTAAGTCCAAAGAAGGCCAAAAATGTTCACTTCAAATAGTTTATCTCGCAGATGTTCAAATTATTTATTTCCCCAGTAATCAAAGATGATCAGCTGCAGCAATTTTGAAATGTCAATTGAGAGCAGTCTATTCAGATCTGCCCATATTTATATTCCCTTTCAAAGAAACTCCAAGGTAGCAAAACTTTTTCATTAACTGCTTAAGGCACCTCTTTTAATTAGGCACTTATTATTTAAAGTTGGAAGTAATTCTGACAAGTTAGTTGATTTTTTAGTGGGGTCAGACACCTTACCCCAATTTGGACTACTTTCCCATTAAAGACAGCACCCTGTGCATCTCAACATCTGCAGTCATACAACAGTTTCTATTCCACTGAAGACTGGCAAGCTGTTGTGGAAGATCCTTCATCAAACACAGCGAACCCTGTTAGTCAGAAAGGTCTAGACTGTCTTATATTGTATCATCCACTCCATCACTATAAAAACAATAACAACAATAAAAAAAACAGCCCCCCCCTAGTCATTTTGCATTACCTTCATTTTCAGTATTGGCTGGGACAGTATCAACTGCAAAGGGATGCCAAGGCTGAAGGTCTAGGCCAAATTCCCCATCAACTGGAAGGAGTTCAACGGTTGTTTTAGTTTCTGTCAATGAAGGCATCAGGGCATCATTTCCGTAGCTGATCCTAGGCTCACTGATCATATTTGCCAAAACGTCATCAGAGTAGTTTTGCTCTCTCTGAAGCAGTTCATCTTTTAAAAACAAACAAACAAACAAACAAACAAACAAAAAGCACAAAGAAACGTCCGGTTACTATATGGTTCCCTAAGAATTACTTGATGATGAAAGTTAAATTCGTAAGAGACCACACAAAAGTGGTTTGGAAGTGATTTTGTATGACAGAGACAGACTACTAAGCAAGCACACATGATTAAGGGGGTTACTGCACTTGTATTCCCAGCGATGTATTAAGACAGGGGTGGGGAACCTTTTTCCTGCCAAGGGCCATTTGCACATTTATGACATAATTCAGGGGCCATACCAGGTGTAGATCTCCCGGTGGGGGGGAGAGGCTAGGGTTGCCAGGTCTCCAGCCACCACCTGGAGGTTGGCAACCCCAGGGGAGGCCACACAGCGAAGACCTGCAGGGCCCCCCCTCCCCCCTCCCAGGCGGGAGGGCAGCCAGCGGTGGGCCCGAGCAAACGAGGCGCCAGGGGGGCGCAGCCCACAGTCGATTGGCAAGGGAGGAAGAGAGGAAGGAAAACAGAGAAAGAGGAAAAGGGAGGGAGAAAGCGAGAGAAAGGGAGAAAGAAATGGAGAGAGGGGGAGAAAGAAAGAAAATGATGGAGGAAAAGAAAGGGACGGAGGGAGACAAAGAAAGAGACAGAAAAAGGAGAGAGAAAGGAGAAAGAGTGACAGAAAAAGAGGAAGAGAGAAAAGCCTTCCCCCCCACACACACGCCGGCCCTGCGTGACCAGGCCCCAGCCTCCCCGCCCCCACACACACATGGCGGTGACCCAGTCTCCATACTTTCTCCCCCCAGAGTCCACAAAAGCCCCCCCCCCAAGTCTGATCGGCTCCCGCATGCAATCTCTGCCACCGGGAGCCGCCGGCCTCTTCCCCCCCTCGCAGCTCAACAGCTGACAGGCAGCGAGAGGGACTTACAATGTGCCGTGGCATTCCTGCATGCTGCGGCTGTAGAGGGCAGTCTTGGGGGAAGCATCCCTCCCCCTCCCCTCTCCTCTCGCCAACCAACAGCCGACAGTTGGCGAGAAGAGGTCCAAAGGGCGCCACAGCGCACCTGTAAGCCGCAGCCTCAGGAACACCCTGCGCCCTGCTTCCGCGGCAGGGCCCCGGAGCTCCCGAGGGCCACAAAAAATGGCCTTGGGGGCCACATATGGCCCCCGGGCCTGAGGTTCCCCACCCCTGTATTAAGAGTTGGAAAACGTTAAAAAAATACTGTTGGCACTTTGTTTGGCCCCTTTAGCTGTGAAGACGTCTTCCAAACATTTATAAGTCGTGGTATCCAAAACCCCTTTTAAACATTTTCAAACTCTTAATACCGTATATACCCGTGTATAAGTCGACCCGCATATAAGCCGAGGTACCTAATTTCTCCCCAAAAATGGGGGGAAATTAGGCACCCGCGTATAAGCCGAGGGTCGGCTTATAACCCCTCCCCCCCCGCAGGCTTACCTGGGCTCCCGGCAGCAAGCGGCGAGGGCCTGGCGGCGGCGGCGACACAACCGGGCAAGGGCCGGGGCAGCCTCCCTGCAGCTGCAGAAGGCCGCCCCAGGCCGCCCTCGGCCGCAAGAAGCGGCGGTGCGGCCGGGCGAGGGCCGGGGCAGCCGCCTCAGGCTGCCCTCGGCTGCGAGCAGCGGCCGCGAGGCCGGGCGAGGGCCGGGGCAGCCGCCCCAGGCCGCGAGCAGCGGCGGCGCGGCCGGGCAAGGGCCAGGGCAGTCGCCCCAGGCCACCCTCGGCCGCGAGCAGCAGCTGCGCGGCCGGGCAAGGGCTGGGGCAGTCGCCCCAGGCCGCCCTCGGCCGCAAGCAGCGGCGGCGCGGCCGGGCGAGGGCCGGGGCAGCCTCCCTGCAGCTGCAGGAGGCCGCCCCAGGCCGCTCTTGGCAGCAGGAAGCGGCGTGGGACCGGCGGCGGCGGCAGTAAGTTCCCTCCTCCCTCCTCCCCTCCCCTACCGTATTGACCCGCGTATAAGCCGAGTTCGGCTTTTTCAGCCCTTTTTTGGGGCTGAAAAACTCGGCTTATATGCGAGTATATACGGTACATCGCTGGGAATACAAAGTACGGTAACCCCCTAAGGAAAAAGCCACAATTGCTGTAAGAATTTGTTGGGATTGTACTTCTTGTTCTTTGCATGTGTAATAACTTCCATTTACTTGTGCTTCAACTATGTGTTTTAAAAATAAGGATCACAGGCACACTTTCAGCTTCTAGATACTATTTTAATTAATTATCCTGTAAATTTACAGGGGTCTGCAGGAATTTGTATTCAGGACAAATATCAGTGAACAACACCAGTCACCTGTGTGGACTGCCAGCTATAAGCATTACTCAATATGAACTATAGCATGCACTGCCTTAATGTGCCACAAGTATTTCCAGCCCTGACACAGGCAGGCAGACCCTCCTGGGTTATTCTTTTGTCTGTATTATACAGCTTTGTTGCAAGAAATGAATAGTAGGATACAAGTTCTCTCTGGAATTTTGTGACCTAAGGACTGGCCTAACACCAATGTTATGTATTAATTTAGGATCAATATCAGCACTCCTATTGAAAAAATACCTGGGGGTTGAAACCTTCCAAAATTTTATAAATAGCACCTGTAACTTTAAAAAATAGATGCCCTCTGCAGTGGCCATTGTGGGGGTTGCTAGGCAACCACAACAATATTGCCAGCCTTCAAGCCTTACTTTCTGTCACTGAAAGGCAGAGCCCTTTCAAGGACTATTTTGGCCTTTGAGGGAGGACTCATCAGGGCCAGGCCCACCAGCAACTACTGGCAGGCTTGGCTGCTCGCTACTATTCAACAGCAGCCACCCCAGAAAAGCTAGTATAGTGTAGTTTCAGACAAGGACCTGGGAAACCCAGGTTTGAATCCCCACTCTGCCCATGATGCTCACTGGGTGACCTTCGGTTAGTCACTGACTCAGCCTAACCTAACTCATAGGGTTGTTGAGAGAATGAAATGGAGGAAAGGAGAACAATATAAGCTGCTTTGGGTCCCTACTGTGAAGAAAGGCGGGATATAAATGAAGTAAACAAATAATAAATATAGTTGAATATGGGGAGGCAGATAAAAGGCTGGTTGGCTGGTGATTGGAAATAAAAAAATGAAGAAGGGGAAAGTTAGATATGGGGACTGCTAGGGGGAGACAAAAAGAAAACAGTGTTGGGAGAGGGATACAGGGGAAAGTGAGGTGCCCCCCCCCAAGTCCTTGCGGGTTCTCCACCATGCAACTGGTCCCAGCATGGGGACCAGCGCTGAGCAACTGGGAAGTTTTCCTGGGTAAAGGCTGCTCGGGGAGAAAAGGAGGGAAAGCTGAAGACAGGGTTTAGATAAAGGTAGGTTGGCTGGTGGGTGGGAAGAACAGAAGGATGCAAGAGAAGGGGAGAAGCTATGGGAGCTTTCAGGGAAGGAAAGGAAATAGTGTGGGAGAGGAAAATGAGATGCCCCTTGCAAGTCTTCGCAGGCCATTTTCTAGATTGGAACAGACACTATAGTTTGTTTTAGTAGATACAATTTTGTTTTAGTAGATACAATTTTTTCGTTGGTTTCTTCCCACATTATTTCAGTGCTTTGCTGTGTATGTAAATGAAATGTTGCACAGATGTCTTGACTAGCTATATACACATAAACAGGCAAGTCGGGTGTAATTCATTTGATAAACTGAAATGAGCAAACTGCCCCTGTTCCTCCCTCCTTCCCTATGTGCCATGCTCCATCCATTCAGCTTTGCCCACCCAAGATTTTCCCTGGTTCAGTTCCTATTTTTAAAGGTCACCATCACCCTTTACCATGCTTAATAAAACCTAAATCCCCACACAAAACATTTCTTTTTTAATTACTGTAACTGAACACTGCATAATGATTAGCATGGTAAAAGGAAATTTGAGAAATCCATTATAAATAGAATAAAATAACTGTTTTTATTCATCTTATAGATTCCTACCACAACCCATTAATAAACACTACAATGCACATAGGCTTGGCAAGAGGGTTCTAGAAGGTTGTACTGATAAGGACATCGCTCATTTTCATTTGAAGCCTCACCAGCATATATGACAGCTTCACTTTGAAAGATAGATTTACAGTCCTAATCTGATGCTTCTTGAATCCCATTATTCAAGCATTATCATTACCCTCCCTGACAGTAAGACACAGTCTGAGAAAGCAGGACAGCAAGTGCAGGAGAGAGCAGGATAGGGAATTGTGAATTTTTGAAGCACCTGTGTCTGGCCCATGAAGCTGTATAACCATCCCTGGTTACAGGGTCCAGCAGCAAACCATGATTCTGATTCTCCCCCTCTCTCTACACAAGGCTGCCTGTAACTTGTTTCTCAAATATAGAAATGGGGAGAGGAAGCACATGATCCTGCACATCAAGTATCCATCCACTCAATGGAACACAATACATCTGCACAGACTCTTATAGCATGACTTAGGCCCCTTTCTAACTGCCCTTATAATCTGTTTGAGCAGCAGGTTCATTTTGGCTCCCAGCTGCTAACAGATTTTTTTTTAACCTTTTCAGACAAAGTCACCTGCATCCCATTTTTAATGAAAACTCCCATTTTCGGTTCTTCCTTGTGCATAAAATCACTGTTTAAAATGTCTGAAGTGCTTCTGGAAGGACCGCCTTTTTTTTTTTTTTTTTTTAGCAGCACATTCTTTTTCGGCTTTTTAAAAAATAGTCTAAGATTAGCACTACAGCACCATAGCAATCCAATGCATCCAAATGCTGGTGAAACAGCAATTCAATGCTATATCACCAGCATTCTGATGCATAGGATTACTATGGCCCTAGAGCTCTAATCTTAGAAGTCCACAAAAAAAAAAGCTGAAAAAGAACACATCGCTAAAAAAGGAGGCGGGGTGGGAAGCACAGCACTATTTGAAATGGCCAGAGTGCTTCAGAATACTTCAGAACGCTTTAGAGACGGCCCATAGACAGATTGAAATGAGCTGTATGAAATACCCCTCCCTATATCACTTTACTTGGAATCAGGCCAACAATGGATAATATCTGGTTTAGAATGGTAATCTGAAAGATGGCTCTGTATTACACTTGCCAAATGAGAACAGTCTCACCTTGTAAAATACCTGTTGAAAATTCTGAAGACTACAAAGAGAACTTCTCATAATTCAAGATAAACCTCCCAATTTCAGAGAAAACTGGCCCACTGTACTTTAGATATACCCTGCTATTTCATCTGCTCAGAAGTTCTAAAAGTAACACTGGCACTAAATGAGAATTCCTTTTTTTTTTGCCAGTTTTAAATATACAACATAAAACACAGCCAATTTCCCCCTTCTCCACTAGCTGCATAAAGATAATAAAAAGGTATGAACAGAAGGCTATTTTTAAAAAGGGAGTAAAAGAGAGACAAAAAAGAAAACAACCGAAATCACATTAACACTCTCATCTTTGCCCAAACTGGGACACATTTCCCAATGAAATGTTGTAGTATTTATTTATGGGATACATTTTATTAACTCTTCTTCCTCTCCCAGCACATTATTTTAATATAAAAAGTTACCTTCTAGTCTTATTTATCAACACTCTATTTAATACCAACAATCCAAATATGTTTTAATTCATTCACCCTTTCCTGAGATGAAAATTAACAGTCCCCCCCCCCCCCGGGCACCTATACTTCTAGTGCAAAGTATAGCAACTTACCAACTTCATCTTGGATCTCTTCAGCAACTAATGGCACTTTGTAGAGGAGAGAAAGAGACTGGTTCATACGCTCATATATCACACGTAGGTGTGTCATAACCTAAAGAGATGAAAAATCAGTTTGCAGTGGTGATCTCTAATGCATCAAGGAAAATGTGATGAAGGGTATCACTTTAAATACACTTTAAAGCAAGACAATCTGTACCTCCCTGTCAACCTTATTGATTTGCACCTGAGAACCTATTAAAAAGTCACAAGGCAATTCAGTTCTGTCATCCATGCACTGAAAGGGTAAGGTTTTGTGGCAGGTATCTTCAATGTTATTCACTGTAGATTCATTGTTGATAGTCTCATCTATGTCAAGGAGGATTAACTCACATTAAACAACTAATGTCAGCATGAAGCACAAGATTGTCAACAGACAAGTGCAGAATTTCTAACTCATGTTTTGTAGGAAAAAATAAAACCCAGCATATGACCTGGATGTTCCTCCCTTTCTGTGGGGAATAGCAGGAAAACAGTGTTGTATTTAGATAAACCTGAAGCAGCAAGTTGAAAACTAGAGCTTGCTCTTCCCAGTGTCTACAGTCAGCTGAAGACTGAAGCTTTAGGTGGCTCGGGATAGACAGGTGCTCCTGTTTTAATGATGATTTTCTTTTTTAAAGCATTAATAACATTTGAGAGTATTAACAAGCTCCTCGTTCTGTGAAACAAAATAATAATAATAATAAAAGATCACTGAAAGTACAGAAGTGATCCTTGTTGGATTGGACCAGTGGTCCATCTAGTCCATCAGTGTGTTTCACACAGTGCCCAGCCATTTACCCTGGATGGCTAGCAAACTGGGTATCAAGGCCAAGTGCTTCCCCCGATGTTGCCTCCTAGCACTAGTATCCAGATGTTTGCTGCCTCTGTATATGGAGGTTCCCATAACTCACTATGGCTAGTAGCTATTTATGGACCCATGCTCTATGAATAGGTCTAAAGGTAAAGGTCCCCTGTGCAAGCACTGGGTCATTCCTGACCCATGGGGTGACGTCACATCCCGATGTTTACTAGCAGACTTTGTTTACGGGGTGGTTTGCCAGTGCCTTCCCCAGTCATCTTCCCTTTACCCCCAGCAAGCTGGGTACTTATTTGACCAACCTCGGAAGGGTGGAAGGCTGAGTCAACCTTGAACCGGCTACCTGAAACCAGCTTCCGTTGGGATCGAACTCAGGTTGTGAGCAGAGCTTGGACTGCAGTACTGCAGCTTACCACTCTGCGCCACGGGGCTCCTTATGAATCTGCCTAGCCCCCTTTTAAAGCTATCCATGCACGTGGCCATCACTACATCCATTAGCACTGAATTCCACAGCTTGCTTGTTGAGTAACATAGTATTGCCTTCTGTCTCCCTAGAATCTACTGCCCATCAACTTCATTGGGTGCCTCTGAATGCTAGTATTATGCTACTAATATTACTATATTATTACTATAATTATGTTATAGCATTATTAAGTAGATCTTGAAATTGCTGCCATCTGGCTTTTAGCAGTGTCTATAACAGAGTTTACACCATTACAAACTGTGTATGAACTAAAGTGGAAGACTACTAATTACAGCATAGCATCACAACTTTTTAGAAACAATAAACTAATACTCTGCAAAATTCTTTTACAACTAAAAATCTGCAAATTTGTGCCAAAAAAGGAAACACACCTTTTCAGTAAGACCCAAAGCACCTAACAGAAATTATGCCCTAATGTTCTCAAAGGAAAAACAATTGATCATGCTCAGTCTATTAAGAGACAACAAAGAGGCAGGACTCCATTGCCATTATTTTGCCATGCATAATTACTCATGGTGGGGCTCCAGAAGCAGTAGTAAGATGCAACTCTATCTCACGAAGGGAGCGTTGACGCTCGATAGCTTATACCCCAAATATCTTGTAGGTCTCTAAGGTGCTACTGGACATGAATCTAGCCGTTCTATCGCAGACCGCCATGGCTATCCTCTGAAACTATCTAAACTGCACTACTGGCTATATGTTTCTCAATAAAAATACCCCCAAATGAAAATATCCTATAAAGTATAGGATGTCTGCAAAAACATATCGCAAAACACCAACTATTGGCCTACATATATTGATACTTCTGCTGCTAGAAGAAATTCACTAAATGTAAGCAGTAGATTTCTGGGAGTAACTGCAGCACATATTTTTATTGGCCCCTGTGTTACCTATATAAATTTAATCTAGGGCATGGTAAAAATGCAATCGCTGCCCAAAATGTGAACTAAATACATAACAGTTATTGTAACAGATATATCACAATACCATGTTAATTGAAAGTGATGGAGTATTAAAAACTTAGTAGACATCAACAGGAGGTGATATATACTCAGCTTCATGTTTCTGGGAACCACTTTTTTCAAGAGCCTCAGGAGCTACCAGTCACAAAATGGCAGCTTGGTGGATGGAGCCAGTCACAAAATGGCAGTTGTGCAAAAATTATAACATTTCAGAGCAAGTCTGCAGCGCTTGTCTGGGGAAACCGTTCCTTCACAGTTTCCCCAAAGCAAACCAACAACCTCCCCAGCAGGACAAAACTTGTTACCTCTATGGAAGAAGCAAATAGCAGTTTTGATGCTGTGGGGAAAAGTCAATTGCATGCTCCTTTATCATCAAGAGCAAGGGTCTTTGTGTGAAGGAAGAGGATGAGAGATAGAGATGGGGAAAGGTGCTATCATTTCCCCAACCAGAGCAAAGGTATGTGTGTTTATGTGTGCCTCCTTCTCCCTTAGCATGAAATAAAGAGGAGAGAAGCTGCTACTGTAGCTTTAAGGAAAGAAAGTGATTACAGCGGCACTGAGCAGCCTTTTCCTTTATGCTTTCAGTTTCAGAGAACTCAACCATAATTAAACAAAAATTTTGAGAAAAACTTCTCTACCTGAATTAAAAGACAAATAGTAACACAGATTTTACTTGTTGCAATAATTAGCATTAATCCAGTAATCCAGTATTAAAAGCAAAGGCTCATTTTTTTGTTGGGTGTGTTACCTGAGACCTGATCTGGGCAGCTTTCTTTGGATCCACCATCCGGACATGCTCGAAGTGTTTGATTGTGTGCTGCCTGTCTTTTTGCTCAGCACGAACATATTTCTTCAGCATGTTAAACACATGCCGAGGCTGTGGAGAGGGAGAAAAAAAATACACTACATGTATAATTCAGAGAGTTCAAAGCACAATGTTATAGACTGTAAGAGTTAGAGATACCTCCATATCCTACTCTCAGATTTGAGTGTTAAGAACTGGGATTTTTACTGTGTGTGTGTGTTCGGTGTCGTCAAGTCGCTTCCAACTCATGATGACCCTATGAATCTAAGTCTTCCAAAATGTCCTATCTTTGACAGCCTTGCTCAGATCTTGCAAATTAAGGGCTGTGGCTTCCTTTATTGAGCCCATCCATCTATGGATGTATACTAGAAGGATACTAAGTTCTTCAAAGCACAGGCACAATAGTATCTATGAAAGCTATTTTTAAAATGGTTCAAGGAAACAAGACTGAATTTATTAGAATTTATTGTGTGCATTTTTTCAGCAGGCTTTTGTTTTTTGAGGAAAAAAACACGCTTAAAATGGATTAAAAACCAGAAAGATATTGCTAGCTCAAGGACTGAGCTTAGTGGTAGATTACATGCTTTACATATAGCAAGTCACAGATTTAATTCTTAGCACCTGCAGGAAGCAGGGACAAAGAATCTCTGGCCATGAGATACCGGAGAACTGCTGTGAGCGAGAACAAACCAACCAATGGTCTTTCAGTCTATAGAAATGTCATACAGTTCTTTGCGGGGTGGATGGGAGAAACAGCACGGTCAGTAACAGAGCATATGTTTTGTATGCAGAAAGCCCCAGGTTCAGTCCCTGGTATCTTCAATTAAAAGGTGGCAAGACTGAGAAAGGCCTTTGTCCAAGGATACCACACTGTCAAATGGTCTGACTTTGTGTGAGGCTTCACGTGTTTATTTATATACTTACTTCATTTATACCCCATCTTCCTTCCCAAATGGGAATCAAAGTGGCTCACATAATTCCCCCTGTTTTCCAAGTCAGTGGCCGGGGGAGCTATACTAGGTTTTTTGTATGGAATTAGTGATTCAAGGCACTGGTTTATGTAATACAGCTACTGTAATGAAGCTTCATGCTGCAGCTGTTATCATACAGTGTGCCATTTCTGTGGAGTGACACCACATGGTTGAAGCAATTTTGTTCTGCACCAGTGCAAGGGTTTGTACTGGCATGGAGAAAACTCACCCTGACAATCTGGTAAGCCATGTGGTATATGGATGTGACTTATTATCATTTTGCTACACTAAATGATGCAACAGAGAAAGTTCTGTGCCTCAATGCTTCAGCAAATTTTCTGCTACCAACAAACAAACAGCTCTGGATGTTTTTCGGAAAAGCAGCTTCGCAGTTAATGCTGTGTCACAATGAACAGGAAAAAAAACTTCAATTAATCATAAGCTACACACACAGCTTTGTGTAACATGGGCTTCTCTGAGTTTCCTGTAAGGAACACTACTCTATGGAAGGAAATGATCATTTATTTGCCTCAGCAAAAAAAGAAGAAGAGAGAAATACCTATGAGATTATATGTCTGTGGCATGACCTACATTGACTATAGTTGGAGCTATTCAAGTACATGTCCTCTAGCATTTTCATATGTCCAGGTTGCTCCACAGAAGTGTCCCTCTTGAAAATAACTGCTTAGCTCTTTTGGACCATATAGCTGTAACTTTTTAAAATTTCAGTCTTAACTATTTCTTTTTCTTTTCTAACACATTAGTTCCAACTACTGCATAAATGCTGCTGTTCTTTCTTCTTGGGACAAGAGCTCTTCAATGTCCTGAGCTTCAAGGAAGGAAGAGCCTGGTGCTGCTTCGCCTCCGATGGTACAAGGGCAGTTGGAGGCTCCTGCTTAGAATCTCTGACACCCTGTATCCATTTCTATTATGACTGAACCCCAGAATCTGCAACCCAGTGGTTCTTTAACCCACTACCTCACACCAAATACATATAGTCATCAACCAGCTCCTTAATGTTAGGTTTGATCATTAGAAGACAGCTTGAGCCCCCAAGTCTTCACAATCTGTGATACTCAAGCACTGATGCAGTGAAAAAGCACTCTCAGTTAAGTATGATGATAAGAATGGCAAAAGCCATTGCAAACAGAAAGAAGGGGCTGCCTAAACTACTAAAATTCCAAACCATTGAAGAGATGTCAAGAGCAAATATATTACTATATTAATGGTCTTAAAATATGTTCCTCAGAGCACTCATAATGTCTACCTGTTATTTTGAAAGTGAACAACTTTTTAAAAGTTATGCAATTCAGAAATGTAGTTAAATAAATAATATTAATTAAACTACAAAAAATCTTTACAACATCATACTGAGGAATAATCAAGTTGGAAAGAGTCATAAAGTAGCTTGCACAATTTATTCGCATGGAATAAATAAGATTACCATGGAGGATTTTCCATTTGCTGTTTTTAACATTTTGCATGCTAATTCTCAATCAAACTCAAGGTGTTGGAGAAAGGAGATAATCAAGTGTGAAAGCTTCTTTGCATTTATGATTACTAAAGTGAGACAAAAAATACCACAGACTTCTTTAAAAGCAACAAGCTAAATGATCTAGTTCAGTTTTGTCAGGCCTGTTAATTTAGGTATAATTTTGAGGGCAGTGATGGTATACAGTAAATCCATCAGCCAAGACCTTTGTGAGCCCCTCCCCCCCAACACTATGTACTATTATACCTTATTGATCATCTTTGTCTTTTGGGCTGACACCATACTGCCCTGGTTAGCCAGCTGTTTGTTCCCGAGTTGTGAATTTGTAGCTGTACTTAGGCCAGGAGTACTATTAGAGCTTGCAAGCTACTGCTTTTTTAGCACCACCTATAGTGTACTGTTTTAAATTTAGTTTTAAAGTTATATATTATTCAGTGTATTGAATAATACCCGCCCATGGCTCAGGGCGGGTAACAGCAATTTAAAATACACTGAATAATACATAACTTAAAAACTAAATTTTAAAACAGTACACTATAGGCACAAATTCAAACTTCGGGAGCAAACAGCTGGCTAACCAGGGCGGTATGGTGTCAGCCCAAAAGACAAAGATGATCAATAACGCATAACAGTGCATAGTGTGTATGTGTGTGGAAGGGGGGGGGCTCACACACACAATACTACTTTCAATGATGTTGCTATTCTTTTTCTTTAAAATCCTTGTCACTGATATGAATGTATATATAATTAGATGTGTTTTAGCAATACTGTTTGTTCTAT
Source organism: Euleptes europaea (assembly GCF_029931775.1). NCBI lineage: Eukaryota > Metazoa > Chordata > Lepidosauria > Squamata > Sphaerodactylidae > Euleptes > Euleptes europaea. Next base: position 55,040,142 of record NC_079323.1, read on the forward strand.
ATTAACTTTGCATTTGATCAAGAAATACTCTAAGGGCCTCTGATACAGAACAGTCCAGAAATTTAATAAATAAAATTATACTGTGTCTGGCATGGGTACCCGACACAGGCATAGAACCACTAACAATGGGGGCACCAGCTTAATTTCCCAAGGCAGTTCAGAACACCATTGTTAGTGCCACAAATCGTAACACTATGACATCTTTTCAAAAGTGGTAAATAATTATTACGTCAAAGCAAAAATGGTACGATGAAATACACTGCTAAATTACTGTCTGAGTAATTTCATAAACCATTAAGCTCTCTCCTGCTGGAAGATATGATCCTAGAAAAATAGAACGGACAGTGCTTACATATGACCAAACTGGGAAGGCAATTAGCAATTCAAAGTCCTAAGATAGCACAGGATATTTCTGTGGGAAAAAACCACGACCCCGTTTCATTTCTACTGGGTTTACCCAGTGATGAGATCACCCAAGTACAACATACATAAGAGTGCTATTGTCTTATTTTTCAATTACTAAGGAAAGTATTTCTATTCTGTTATTAATTTTTATTCCTACCAAAATCCCAAAGCAAAAGATAACATGAAGTATCAAAGCAGACCTATTCTTTACAAGGCAGGCAGGAAACAACAAAGGCGTCTTACGGCATCTTACAGACTAGCAGATTTTTAATGTGGATCCTTCAATAGCATTGCCAGAATGTATATAGGGACAAAGTTGGCAGATAAGTTTGCTACAAGGTCAATTCTCTGTGTTTATGTCTGTTATGCAGCTTGCTATTGCTGCTAATTATCTGTCTTAGGTTACAGGCTGTCTATAAGCAAGAAGAGGCCTAGAGACAGAAGCATTCCAATATACTTACAATTATCTACTATTCATCCTGAACAATATAATCATACTGCTCTCTGACAATGGGATAAAAGACATCACCTGCCACCAATGTACTTCTAACAAGGACAAACAGACAAGTTTGTATTCAAAAGAACACGCACACAAATTTGACATAAAAATGGCAACATTTTTAAAAAATAGTGCAAGAAAAGTTCGATTTTCTGGTCCCTTTTGCTGCCAACATGAAAGTCACCACCATTCTTTAAAACAAAACAAAACAAAGCTAAAGGAAACACTTCAGCATACCGGGAGGGAACTGATGGAGTGGTCCAAGGAGAGGGTACAGGCATGCTCTAGCAAAAGTAAAATGGTTTCCAGTTAGCACACTTCCCTACATCACTACTGGAGTCTGAATAGCCACTCAACTTGCATAAGGGGTGTGTGGATAGATGGACTGCAAAGATCCCTGGAGCAAATGGACATTGGCAGTGGTAACTAACATCTGGACTGTAGGATGCTCATAAGGGCTCACTGGCCAAAATAATGGGCCTGTAGGGACGCCAATCCACATGACAGATCCATCCCCCATGGTGATGTGTGATGGGTCAATACTTCAGTTGTGTTGGGAGACCAGGTGGACTTCCTTAGGGTCCTTCCCGCGTGGGAATCAAACCAAGAGACTTGAGTATAGTGCTCCCTGTCTGTCTGCACGTTTCTCCGCCCTGTTCCATATGGCTCATGTGGTCAGCAATGTGACTGGGGATGCTCTATGATGCCTTATCCCTGTGTGCCCAGTTGAGTGAGTGGTTAGAGAATGCCTCCCGAGTATGGGAGGTGTGGGTTTTAGTCCAGCCTCTTCTTCCTATTTGGCTGCTGCTTGGCCTGTTTTGGGGCAACAAATATGCATTGCCTTCTCCCTTACTGAGAATCAAACCCTTGCCACTTGTTTGCCACATGGGTATCTTTCCCCAGTGAATGATCAGCGGTGTGGGGGGAATGCCAAGGTTGCCTTTGGTGAAAGTGCAGCTGCTTGTTTCCATGTTGCTCTCCCAGTGTCTGCATTCCTTTTTCCTGGCAAAAGGTTGGTGATCCTGTGTCCCATCTTGGCTGAAATCCATACCATTGGTGGGAGAAGTCCTGTCTGGTCCACTATGTTTGCTTGGTACTGGGTGAGATATGGGAGCATGTGCATCCACCTATCAAAAGGGGACTCAGTCTGTAGAACTGGAATAAGTTAACTCCGGGAGTCCCGCCACTCATGCCACCAGCATCCAGTGATTGGCTGTATTCAGGACACACCACTCTATGACTGGTGGATGTTAGAGGGGTTGTTATGCATTCTGGTGTGTTCCCTATGTAGTTAATGCCTTGCCAAGGAGTATTTGTGTCTCATTTCTCCTCTGGACAATGGCTATAGGATGTCAACTAGTGAGGCACTGTCAGTGGTGGGGTCTTAGGATGGGGCTGTAAACTACCACTCCCTGCGCTTGTTAGTAAGGTGATCAGAGTCAATTTCATTGTCTGTTTCTCTAGCTATTCCTAAGAAAAGCTATGACTGCAGTTTTGGGTTTTCTGAGATTTCACCATCAGATTATAGGTAATTTAGTATGTCATAAAGAGTCTGGTCTTGTACAAATACAGAGATAGATGGACAGACAACTTTGCATCTCTTAGTCTTTGGAACTGATGACTACAGTACCTTAAAGCAATTATTAAGTAAGTATAGTTATGGAACAAATATTGGTTTTAACATTGAATATGGGGTTTACAAGCATTAAATGTTTTCCCTGTTCAAGATACATCACTTGTGTGTATGGGGGGAGGGTGGGGGAGCCCAAACTATAGAAAAGAAAGCATTACTCATGTTCACCAGAAGGGGCTGTCTGAGCTCTTTAAAATAATTTCCTATGCCCTCAAAAAAACAAAAAAGGACAATATTTTCACCGATCTTTAGTTATCTGTCAGAAGACAATATTTGCAATTCCAATTTTTATTGTATAAATGTAGTTAATTATTAACTCATGAATGCTGAAGGCTACCCTAAATTATTGAATACCAGGTGAAAAATTACTAGCCAGTGTCACCTCAAACATTTCAAAACCATCTCATTATAAGGAGAATGCTACATTATGCAATCAAAACCTTTAAGTGATTAGTTAGCAGGTTTATTTAATTATGGGAAGGGCAACAATTTAATGGTTCACTTACAGAGGAAGTGGAAGTGTGAAGAATACATCCATCCATCCGTGTAATTAACTGTAGATGGCACAGGCTGATAAACTGCAAAATTCAACTACCTCCACAGAATCTTAATTCTCTCCAGATTACATTCTAAATTTAACAGTGTTAATATTTCCCCCTAGAATGTGCTAATGTTTATGTAGCTCTGCATATTCTTTTATATGTCAATTTAAGGTTTATATGTCTTTTGAATATGCATTATACACCTAAGCGCATTACTTCTTTCTGACATCACAAAACCTTTTTTCTTCTGATTAATTTTGTGCTGCTGTGATTTGCTTGTAACACTGGCAGGTCACACCTTGTGACACTTCTAGCACAGTTATAGGAATGCACAAATTGTTGGTTAGACCACTAATTTGATTTTTACTGAATGCCAATCAACTGTAACTGTCACTATTGCTCCAAAATGTGGCAGTTCAAATTAGAACTGTCAAAGTGCTAACTAGTGTAACCAGGGTTTCACTAGTAGAGTAGTATACGATGTGCCTTAATCCTTCAAACAGTCCAATTATCCTCCCATTCTGCATCTTTCCCCATATTTATTCTTTGTAATTTCCATCAGTTCATTATTACCTGAATATACAGAATCAAAACACTGGCTTACTTGGCAAGTAGGGCAGGATGTAATCACTTGGGAACAGAATTGTACTCTGCTGAAATCAAGAATTAGAATGGATTGCTAGAAGGGCTAAAGACAGCTATACCTGGAATAAGATCTGGTTGACCCCATGGTCAAAAAGTTCCTTTTCAAGCTGTTTGTGGCAAAAGATAAGATCTTGTAGGAATGATACATTATATAACTTAGTTTGGGCTTCTCCACAAGGTAGTTATAATATTATGATCCCCCCCATCACTTTCTCTTTGTTTTAAGACTAGCCGATCACGAGTTCCAGTGAAAATTTCCTTTAACGCTGCCAATTTGCTCACCTCAATACTTTGGACTTCCACCTAATTTCCATTTAAACTACCTGGACCGTTTTGACAATCCTAAACTCAGGAAAGTCTTTACGCAAGCTAGGGCTGATTCATTGCCTTCAGCGATCCTCCGTGGCAGATTGCTGAAAACGCCTTACGCTAAAAGAGTCTGCAGATGTGGCACAGGATGTCCTGATGCCTTGTCTCATATTCTTTTGGACTGCCATCTTTATGATTCCCCAAGAGGAAACCTCATAAAACCTATAGTTTTGAACTTCTCCTCAAATAATACGAAAATACTTTACAAACTATTAGCTGATAAGGATCCTGAGATAATCGAAAACGTGGCAAAATTTCTGACGATAGTAGTCAACCAATGGGAATCTAGTCGAAAGTAGAATCACAACATTAAGGAATGATTTATATTAATTTTATTTTACTCTAACTTTTATCCTTTTATATTCTGCAGATTGTACTATGCCAATAAAGGTATTTAAAAATTTTTTTAAAAAATATTTCTCTTTGTTTTTGAATTTGTAAGATTGTCACTGACATTATAAACTGCAATAGTAAGTATATATCTGCAAAATGGTATCCTACAATTAGCTGTTAGTATTGTAAAGCTTTGAGGAGTTGATAAATACTACATAGTACACTCCTCCCAATACTTTTTCAAGTGCTTTCAGTGAGGCAGACAGCTTTTCCTCAAAAGTAAAAATTGTTGCCTAATATGTCTGTTGTAGTTTGGCACACATTCACCCAATATTGCAACTGGTCTTCAGGTTTTGTTGCCACAATGTATTCTCCTCTACATTTTTGCTGGTTCTGCATGTCTTCTGAGGCTGAGTAGTGATTGCTCAAATGTGAATGATCCCAGATTGGTAGTTACATTTTCTCTGCTGCTTCATGCTATTGTGAGCGGGAACTGCCCAGTTCACTTTTTGCCATATATATCTATAGATATGCAACCCAGCATTCCTGAGTACAATTTTCTAAAATCTGTGTGTAAGTTCTAGAAAGTAACATACCAAGAACAGAACTGAGTCATGAGATATCACAACCAAACTGAAATTAGCCATAAGGAAAAGAAAATACACAACCAAGGGAAGTTACTGTGTGGTACACACTGAATCTTGGACAGTACTCCAGCAATATCCCAGGTGTTCATAGAATGCACTTACCTTGTGCCAAGTCCCAATTTTATTTATTTATATTTAATTATGAGAGCCAGTGTGGTATGGTGATAGTCTGCCTTTCTCACAAGGACTCAAGGTGGATTACACATAGTGAACAAGTACAATCACAAAAAATGGGGCATTCAATAACCAATGAATTAGCATTTTAGAACTCCGGAACCACTAGAAAGAACTGAACCACAGCCTAAGTATTCACATGACACATTAAGCAGTACAGAAATTACATAAATATAATCCTACTTACAATAAGCTAAACAAAGAAGTATAGCCCAAAATCCTTAATCCAAGCAAGTTTGTAAAACCATTTTCTGGAGTGCAACTGCATTAGGTTAAGGTCCCCTGTGCAAGCACCGGGTCTTTCCTGACCCATGGGCAAACTTTGTTTATGGAGTGGTTTGCCAGTGCCTTCCCCAGTCATCTTCCCTTTACCCCCAGCAAGCTGGGTACTCATTTGACCGACCTCGGAAGGATGGAAGGCTGAGTCAACCTTGAGCCGGCTACCTGAAACAGACTTCCGTCGGGATCAAACTCAGGTCGTGAGCAGAGCTTTTGACTGCAGTACTGCAGCTTTACCACTCTGCGCCACGGGGCTCCCTGAACAGAAAAGCCCTCTTGAATAGTTCAGTTTTACATAGTTTGTGGAAGGCCAGGTGAGTGGGAGCTTTCCTGACCTCCTCAGGAAGGCCATTCCACAAGACAGGAGGAGCCTTGTTGATTTTGCCCATTTGCTGGTTGACAGCTGCAGAAGCCCCTGCTGACTTGAGTGAAGTTGTCATGGAGGAGCATAGGGAGAGAGGCAGTCCCACAAATAAGAGGGGTGAAGGCCATGAGGTGCTTTATATGTGATAGCCAATGATTTAATCTGAGCCTGGTAACAAATGGGCAAAGGAGCGACTGCAGAATGGGAGTAATATATGTGCTCTGTCTAGTTCCTGTTAATAGCCAAGCTGTGGCATTCTGGACCAGCTGGAGATTTTGAGCTGATTTTGAGGGGAAACCAATCTACAATGCATTACAGTAGCCTAGCCCTGATGTTACTGTGGCATGGATCTAGAAGCCAGGTTAGCCGTATCAAGGTAAGGGGCCATTTTAAGAGTAGTCTGAGTTGGTAGAAAGCCTGTTTCGCAGTTGCATTAACCGTCTTCTCCAGTAATAAAGCTGGATCCAGTGTGACCTCAAGGCTTTTAAATGAGTCAGCAAGGGTCAGTTGACCTCCATCAAAAGTGGGGAGAACAATGACCTTTAAGACCTCCTCCTTCCCAGTCAGCATTACCTCTGTCTTTTTAGGGCTTGTTTTCAATTTGTTCTCTTTTAACCAGTTAACCACTGCAGCCAACAAACCCAGAGGGATTTTATTTCCAGATAATAACATGCACAGGATTGAGGGCCATATCTATTCCTACTACAATTAAGATTCTGCTTACCCTGGGAGGAACAGACTGCAGGGCTGTGACATAGTTTTCTAGAGCAACACGCCGACGGTCATTGAGCATGGCTTCAACTCGTGCCATATGTGTCTCCACTAGCTGCTGTCTCTCATTTGCAGCTTGTTGCTCCAGTGATTCCACTTTCTCTTGGAAACGCTATTGCAGAAGGGGGGAAAAATATAAGCAAGCAAATGAGAATTAAATTAGCAGACACCATAAATTAGCTGTGAACATAAAATGAACTATATTTAAGATGACTTTCTCTTACACAGACTTAATTGAGAGTTTGTTGGCATTTTGTTTTGTGTTTTATTTTAAACCACATAGTGCCAACTTTTCCTATGGTCCTTTTTCAAAGCATGTCAGAAACTAACCTTTCTGCAGATCACTGAGGTTGTGTCAAAGGGGTCAAGGAAGACCTAATGAAGTGAATTAGTTTTAACTTCAATCTCAGGTTTCATCAACATAAAATGATTTGAATGTGTCTGACCAAGGAAAGGAAAGGAAATCCATGAGAGTATCTTGTGCTTAACATTTTTTAAAAAAAGGTTCAGTCCTTGCAGTATTTTCTTTAATATTAATTTTCATTTTTTTAAAATCTAACCCATCTTTCTCCCTCCTGGAAATTAGGGTTTCAGAAGAATTGTTGATAATTTTCTTGTCTGTAGTCAGTTAATTCACAAATCACAACTCAGATATCCAACAGGAACATATCTGCACTTGTAGTGGTGGGCTAGGTGGCTCATATGTGATGTCAGTTGTGGTACAGTACAGAGAGCCAGTGGTTAATGTCAGACTCCAGTTCAAATCCCCTGTGGGATTTGAAGCTTGCTGGGGGACCTTGGCCGAGTCACACACTCAGCCTAACCTAACTCACAGGGTTTCTGTAAAGATAAAATGGAGGAGAGGAAAATTATGTACGCCAGTTAGGGTTCCCAATGAAGAGGAAGTGGGGTTATACATGAACTAAAGAAATCATCAACTATATATTACCATCTATCACATTTTTATCATGTCACTTAAAGAGCATAGGGTGGTATACATGGTTCTTCCCTGACTGACTGTAGCTCTCACAAACAGAGATGTGAATAACCTTCAGTACCATCCATCAGGTAATTATTAGAACGAGGACCTACAGACCAGCAAGCGTCTGCGTTGAGGCATCATTTCAGTAACTTCTCTCCCTCCAAATATTCACAGGATAAATCATATGAGCAGGGGGTTTGTGTGACTGATCATGGTTCACAATCACAAATCTTTGAGCTGTACAGTTAAGAACAGGGGAGCATGTCCATAGAGGAGTTGACAGTAGCTGTGGATATACATGAACAGGGATAAATCTGTGTCACAGATGCAAGACGTGTGGACGGAATATTCTGCAGCCTACAGAGGAAAATACATGCGCATTTCTAGGTGTACACTAGAAATTAGGGGTTGGATCTTATTACTCTCTTCTGGTAAGTCTTCCTTCAAGGGAATAAAGACTTCTTCCAATGTAGAATAATTTTTCTGGTGGAGAGAGGCTTCCTTAGATGCAGAAAAGTCTTTGTTGGAGGAAATCCTTCTATGTTGAATGAAGGTCTGGTGAAACGGAGTCATAGGATTCAACTCAATGTGTGCATGCACATACAATGGAGTTACTGGATCAAGATTTCACTGTTTAAAAAAGGAGTTAAATGTGACTAAACACACACTAATGTTGGGGGAATTTCTCATCCAGAAACTATCTTCCAAGTTCAGTGACTATTGTAGTGATGCTAGAATGCCTCAGACACATGGAACTCCAGAATCACATTTTATATACCAAGACAATAAGGCACATTTGAGCAAAACATTCAGCTTCCAGCAGTAAATCCTGCAAGATACTGCAGCAGCAATATTGCAGCAAGATATAGCAGCAATGCAATTCTATCAGAGCACACTATTATTAAGGACAATCAGCCTTGTGAAAATACTTGTAATCTTGGAGGGGGGGGAACTGAAACCAGATTCCTGCCACTGTTGTATAACTTTCTCTACAACCCTGACTGCTGTGAAAAAGGCCTACCAAAAACGTGAGCATAAGGAACTACCAAAACTCAAAGTACTAAATACTGAGATAGACATGCAGTGACCAGCTTGTGATATTATACTGTATAACATCTGCATAACTTAGTTACTAGACAGTGGCTGTATTCAGACAGTCCCTTTGACTTGTCTGCTTTCCCCCCACTCGCATGCTCTGCTAAGGCTGAAGAACTAACTGCCACTTTGTGTGATGTCTAATCTGGGTACATTAAGAAATTGTTGTTTGTTGTTGCCCGCAATTCTCATTTCTGGGCAAAACTCAAAAGTGCGATGTGTTGAAGTATGCATAACAGGTTGTGGTTAGTTCGCAACTAGAGTTTTTACGTATCAGCATAGTGCATGAGGAAAGAGGGAGAACCAAACAAACCCCAGTTGCCTGGTTTACTCATGACCAGAATGCAGTCAACATGTAAAATAATAACGACTACTTCCAAGTGGTGATGATTCCTTGGTGCAGACTTACTTGCCTCTGCCTTCACACTGGGCACTCTCTGCCCTTTCCCTTCTGCCCCCCTCCCCCACCAGCACCAATAGGTATCATCTACAGCTTGATACTGTCATGACGCTGTAGAAATACAGCAACTACAAATATTCAAAAAAGTTCACCTGTGACAAGGGTGAGCCCAATAAGGTATTTAGGGGGGAAAGGTGCTAGTTTGGGCGCAGAAATTAGAAAATCCAGTTTCCTGCTCACACAATCTTTCAAGAAGGACTGTACCAAAGCAGGTTAGGGAATGTTGCCAAAAACAGAGGGAAATTTGGAAAGTGGACATTTGCACGTCATCACTTGGTTTTTTTTAAAATCTACTTTGGAAAGCAAGACAGAGCAAAATATCTGTGTGGAAGCAGACAGTAATAATACTTCAGAATTCTCAAAGTGCCCTAAAAACTTCCCATAGATTTTGTTTTATGTTACAATCCTAATTATCCTTTACCTGGATGACAGCCTTTTTATCAGCCTTTGGTAAATTCTTTGCTTCATGTTCTGCTTCCTCCCATTCCCTCATGACCTGCCCAAACAAACAGAAAATGAGGACATTTTATTATAATTATATGTTGCCTTGAGAGGTTTGCTGGGAATGGGCAGAGATTTAAAAAATACAATGAATCTGACAAGTCTTTAAATTTATTATATTTTTTATTGATTTTGATATGAAAAAGCTATGAAAAGTGGTGCTTGGTTTTTTGTTTGGTCATCACAATTTTGTGAAGTAGGCTAGACTGACAAATCATCAATGGCTCAACTAAACTGAGCTGAGATTTGAAAACCACTTTCCATACCCCCTGCTCTGCCACCACACAGTATGTTGGTTACTCTCTGAAAACCTGAATCTAAGAAAATAATCAAACTGCATATGCATAGGTACTTAGAAAATAATTTGGAGATGGTTCTAATGAACATATTGTACCATTGGATGTGCTTTAATTCAATTTTCAGTGATGAGGATTTCACACTGAGATCTGAACTCACAATGACAAATAAGAAAAATGATGGGAGTACTGAAACTTTTACCCCACCATCAGGGTGGATTTAATTTAAATCAAATTGATTTAAATCACGAGTCAGTAAGACGAGATTTAAATCATGTTTTTCTACATAAATAATCATTCTTGCTAATATAATCTTAATATTTACAACCAGATGAAGGTTTCATTTTTAGAATAACTTTTCAGATCAGTTTTTTAGTTGTATCAAAAATTATTGATGTGGTTATACTATTAGAAATACATAGATGGATAATAATGAAATTATTGCGAGGTGAACTATCTCCAGTTCAATAGGTTAATCATTCATATTTGGAAAACTTTTCTGCTGTACTTTATTGGAAGGAGAAAAATAATCATTACTTTAATTATAATAATAGAACAATCTTCTATTCATAGAACTGCTTGAAACTTAGCACTTAAGAGGTAAAGGGTTGATTCAATGTACATAGATTTGCAAAAGAGCAATGAGATTAAGGTCTTTTTCTCAATTCTGTGTGTTTATCTTATAACATTTTGCTGTGAAGAAGAGGCACGTTATCTCTGCAGACACAAATTCACAGTTTTGAGAACTGCAAAACCAAGCATCTGTGATATCTTCTAGAGAGAAAACTCCCCAAAATAATCTTACAGAAACCTCTGTCATTGTGAATAAATTAATGGGATTAATTTACCAAAAAATTTAAACATTGCATGAATATACAGCCTCCTGCTACGTAATTAAAATCTAAGCCTTATTTCATGGATAACCTTTGGACTATAACAGAGGTTCCCAAACTGTGCTCCGTGGAGCACTTGGTGCTCCGCGAAACATCTCCTAGTGCTCCATGAAGAGTCTGGAAAGAAGAATACTATTGCCATTTGGTTTAGAATATAGGTTATAGGTGAAAATCAGTGCTCTGTGATGAATTTGTCTCCTGAAAAGTGCTCCATGACTCAAAAAGTTTGGGAACCTCTGGACTATAATGTATCTTAAATAGAAAGCTATCTTTAGATAGATTTTTCCTCAAAAAGAATTTTATTTTTTTTTAAATCTGATTTAAATTTAAAAAACCCGATTTAAATAAAAAATCTGGCTTTTATTATTTTTAAAAAATCATTGATTTTTATTTACTCTGTTTACCATTAACCTTATGAATTATGCATATTCATTTTTGTAATCTGTTCTGCATCACAAAACGTTCTGATAAAACAGCCTTTGGAGCAGGGAAGGAATAAAAACTGGAAACAGCATGAATACCTGATGCAGGATACAGTGAGCAGATCCTGCTAAAAATCAAAGTTCAAGGATTGTCTCAAAGCTCCATGGAACCATACATTAAGAAATTAACTTCCCCATGCCCAAGAGTCTATATTTTAAGACTAAATCTATGCCATCAATGCAGCCATCCTGTCAATGGTCCCTCCACATTTTCCTTTTTCTAAAGCTTATATTAAGTATTTAAGCAATGGTCTAAATCCTTTCCTTATCAATCTTCACTATGACATTGATATTCCTCTAGCAGTTTTACTTTACAGGGCTTCCTGTTTTTGTTGGTTTTTTATAAGCATAATCCTTTACCAAACAATGAATTTTTGTCTTGAAAACCTACCTTCAAATTTAAAATCAAAGGCATTTGGCTGACACACATTGTGGAAGCCAGCTTTACTGCCAGGGTGATATGGCAATATTTCACTTCAGCAAGTTTTCTCACTCTGCTATCTCCTCTAACCTTTAAGAACGATTAAGGTGCGAGTATAAAGTGACAGCTCACATGGCTGGTCAGAGGACATGTAAATTTGGAGACCAGGAGTTCAGCTCTGGTGCAGGGATGATAAATGCTTTGTGGAGCCTGAACTGCATAATTATCTTTAAAAATAAAACACCATGTAGTACCAGCCCAAGCTTTTGCCGACAGTAAAATCTGAAAGGTCTATTAATACTAACTCGACAGAAAGACGCATCTGTTTTTACCAGACACCATCATTAATCAGTGCTACAAAACAATATACAACAATATACAACTCCACTCCTCAATATAAAACAATATACAACTCCACTTCCTTTTTCCAAGCAGCAGCAGCTTAGAGAAATTAAATGTACTTTAAAAAAAATCCTTAGTATCTCTCAGAAAAAACATGATAGGTGCATGAAGAAATAACACTCCAATGAAATAATATTCATAGAAAATGAGCCACAATGCTATCATATTGTTGATTATAAAGTTATTCTCCTTCAATGAAAATTCAAAGCTATCAGAGCCACACAGATTTGTGGCATTTCAAAGACTTGGCTGCTTCATGCCGTGAAAATGACAACTTTTGGACGGAGTAAAAATAAGTAAGTCATTTCAAAGTCATACAGTCCTCAGAATTCAGGACACACAGCACGATATAGATGTGTGGGGAGACAGAAAGGTTGGAGAAGGGGAATAATAAAAATGATATAATTCACTATAAAGAAAATTCTAAATTACACCAATCCCATTAGAGTTCAGGATTATATATGGAGGGTACATTAAACACAACTACCTTAGAATCATCATCGATACTACTTTAGACAATTTAAGAGAAAAGGCATATGGAGAAGGTCAAGAATACGGCTGTTCTTAAAACAAATGTGCAAGCGTCAGTATAGATATACAGCAACACACCAGTCCATTTTTCTTGACACCCAGGGCTAATACTTCAAACTCCTGGCAGCACTGCTATAGCCAGTGATTAGGGGGCGTTTGCTTTTTCCTGTCATCACCTCCCAGACCTGTACAGTCACCAGTTGAGTCCAAGGTGAATACCTGAGAAGCTGACTCCATAGAAGAAAGAACAACTGGTCAATAGATGGGAATAGCATAGAGCAGGTCAAGTCGTTTAAATATCTAGGCGTAACATTCCAGGCAAATGGCCTCCGAGCAGAGCATCATAGACAGGTAGCATTAACCGCTGAGAGATCCACCTATAATATATTAAAATTCTTCAGGACGAAAGGATCCTTTTGCATTCCAGCAGCTCTAAAACTCTTCCAGGCTAAATCAATTAGCCAAATGCTATATGGCACAATCTTAGGCTCAGCTAAATCCAGTTATACACCTCTGGAGAAGGTACAGTCCAAATTCCTTCGGGTGATTTTACAAGTCCCCCGCCTTGTTTCAAATTCTTGGGTTCGCCTGGAAACAGGCATGCTAAAAATAGAGGCAAAAATTACTCTAGCCTCAATTTTCCTTTGGTTAAAGGCCCATGAGGCATCAGAGGGATTTTTACCACTGCTCAGTTTGGACAATTATAGATCCAGATGGTGGACATAGTCTGTAAAAAAAATGGAGAGTCTTGGTTTTGCACCTCAATCCCTCTTAGAGCTTAAAAAAGAGCAAGCTAAGCTCCTGGTTAGACAAAAGATCTTTGATACAGAAAGACAAACAGAGCTTATGAGTTCCCCAGCTTACTTGGCTCCTATTAGCACACGCTATCATTTAGCGCCAGCCGAATATCTGTCTGCTATTGAGCTAAATAAGCAAAGGAGAGCCTTAACCCTGGCTAGAGGGTCGGCCCTGCCCTCAGCAATCCTGGAGGGAAAGTACAAGAAGTTAGCAAGATCTGAGTGGGCATGCCCTTGCGGGTCAGGTGAAATGGAAAGCACTAGTCATGCTCTATTTAGATGTATCTTCTATGAGGGAATTCGTCAGAAGCTAATTCTACCTCTCATTAGCACAATGGAAGCCAGTTCAGAGGAAGAGAAAATTTAATTCCTCTTATGGGAGAAAGACTCTCAGCGATCTTTGCAAGTAGCTAAGTACTGCTCTGCAGCTATTAAAATCCGCTCGGAGAAGGGTATTACTGACTTTTAATTGATATGTGCCTATGTGAACGAGGTGATTTTAATTGATATAATTTTATCTGTATTTGTATATAGAGATTTTTATTATGTAATCGGTTTTACTGAAAAGGTTTGTATTTTATCCGGCTATTGCCGTAATAATAAAATCACTGAGAAGCTGGCAGTGCCACTGAGCCTTGGTGTGTCTCATCTATTCCCCCACATTTTGTCTGCTAGAACACCAATATCTTTACTTAAAATATTGTTATAGTTCATGGGTAGGAAACATTTTTTGGTACAAGTGCTGAATAAAACATGATGTCTACTTGTAATCATATTTTCTCCAGCACTTAAGCCAAAAAACGTTTCCTGCCCATGAACTATATCAGTGTTTTAATATAACTGCAAAGGATATAGATGCCCTGACCTGGATGGCCCAGGCTAGCCTGATCTCGTCAGATCTCAGAAGCTAAGCAGGGTCAGCCCTGGTTAGTATTTGGATGGGAGACCACCAAAGAAGTCCAGGGTTGCTATACAGAGGACGGCACTGGCAAAGAACCTCTGTTCGTCTCTTGCCATGAAAACCCCAAAAAGGGGTCGCCATAAGTCGGCTGCGACTTGACGGCACTTTACACACACACACACACACACACACACAAAGGATATAGATACTATATCTCCCTCCATAGTCACTGCAACTCCTGTCTTGTGAAGCCGCAAATTGTGTCAGGCCAGAAAGACAATTGTCTAGAAGAGTTTGTATTAGACTAGGGTGACCTGGATGGCCCAGGCTAGCCTAATAGCATCAGATCTCAGAAGCTAAGCAGGGTCAGCCCTGGTTAGTATTTGGATGGGAGACCACCCAGGAATACCAGGGTTGCTGTGCAGAGGAAGGAACTGGAAAACCACCTCTGTTAGTCTCTTGCCATGAAAACCCTAAAAGGGGTCGCCATAAGTCGGCTGCGACTTGAAGGCGCTTTACACACACAGGGAGCTACAAAGCAGGGAGACTTTCTTGTCCCAAAAACAGAAGACTGGGAATTTGAGAGAAAAACAGAGCATGCAATGAAATACTCCAAAAAGAATTAAATATCTCCTGTGAAAGTATGTTTTAGTGATATGGGTCAGCAATAGGGCTGCGCTTATCAGTAAACCTGAGCCTAAAATAAAGCAGAAAATCACCATTTCAGCTTATTTTCGGCTTGGGTTTACCGGACAAAAAAACCTCACTTGAATCAGCCGAGCAGAATAGGCGATTCCCAGAAAAAGCCAAAGTTTGCAATATTTCTCTATGGGGGGTGGTGACCCTTCCAGACCCCATAAAATCAGACCCCCTTACCCAATCTTCACTAAACTTTGGGGGTCATGCAATGAGAGTCCCTTCAAGCTACACTGTGAATTTGGGGGCTCTACCTCCAAAAATGCCCCCCAGGAGCGTAAAAGAATCCCCATAAATGGGCCCAAATTTTTCCAGTAAACCTGGAAATAAGCCAAATTTACCAGTATGGGTATTTGGCTTATTTTGAGTTTACCAGAAAAAATCGGGTCCAATAAACCTGAATATATATATATATTTTTGCACAGCCCTAGTCAGCAACATCTGAAAGGAGCCAATCCTCTTTCCTCTGTTCAAAAGTCTTCAAATGATTCCACTCTGAAAACCTCAGACAGATCTGTGTTTAATAGATTCTGGAACAACAGAAGTTCTGGAATGTTGGGATTATGGCAAGTCTTAGTAGCAAGCAGTATGTAATGAAAATATTTCTATCCTGCCTTTCTATATTAAATAAAGATAGCTAAGAGATGAGATGTGAATTCAATACCATTGATAGATGAAGTATTACATAATCTGAAAGTGGCAACTGGCTGTTTTTTTATTATTATTATTATTTATTTCACATTTTTAGCAAAAAGGCCAAAAATCTCACACTTCCTCTAAAAACAGCACAGGAACAAGTTGAAGGTGGAAAAAGGGCCTTCTTCAGAATTTAAGAACGTAAGAAAGGCCCTACTGGATCAGACCAAGGCCCATCAAGTCCAGCAGTCTGTTCACACAGTGGCCAACTAGGTGCCTCTAGGAAGCCCACAAACAAGACGACTGCAGGAGCATTATCCTGCCTGTATTCCACAGCACCCAATATAATAGGCATGCTCCTCTGATACTAGAGAGAATAGGTATGCAGCATGACTAGTATCCATTTTAACTAATAGCCATGAATACCCCTTTCCTCCATGAATATGTCTACTTCCCTCTTAAAGCCTTCCAAGTTGGCAGCCATCACCACATCCTGGGGCTGGGAGTTCCACAATTTAACTATGTATTGTGTGAAAAAATACTTCCTTTTATCTGTTTTGAATCTCTCACCCTCCAGCTTCAACAGATGACCTCACGTTCTAGTATTATGGGAGAGGGAGAAAAACCTCTCCCTGTCCACTCTCTCCAAACCATGCATAATTTTATAGATCTCTCATGTCACCCCTTTAGCTGCCTTCTTTCCAAGCTAAACAGCCCTAAGCGTCTTAACAGCTCCCCATAGGACAGTTGCTCTAGTCCCCTAATCATTTTGGTTGCTCTTTTCTGCACCTTCTCAAGCTCTGTAATATCTTTTTTTAGGTGCGGTGACTAGAACTGTACACAGTATTCCAAGTGTGGTCTCACCTTAGATTTGTACAAGGGCAGTATGATATCAGCAGTTTTATTCTCTATTCCTCGTCTAATTATGGCCAGCATGGAATTTGCCTTTTTTACAGCAGCTGCACACTGGGTTGACATCTTCATTGAGCTATCCGCTACCACCCCAAGATCCCTTTCTTGATCTGTCGCTGCCAGCACAGATCCCCTCAGTGTATATGTAAAGTTGGGATTTTTTGCCCCAATATGCATCACTTTACACTTGCTCACATTGAATCTCATTTGCCATTTTAATGCCCATTCTTCCAGTATGTAGAGATCCTTCTGGAGCTCTTCACAGTCCAATTTTGTTTTAACCACCCTAAATAATTTGGTGTCATATGCAAACTTGGCTACTTCACTGTTTAACCCCAACTCCAGGTCATTGATGAACAGGTTGAAAAGCACCAGTCCCAACACAGATCACTGAGGGACCCCACTGCTCACATCCCGCCATTGTGAGAACTGACCATTGATTCCTACTCTCTGCTTCCTATTTTTCAGCCAGCTCTCAAGACATAAAAGGACTTGTCCTCTTATCCCATGACTATGAAGTTTGCTTAGTAGTCTTTGGTGGGGGACTTTGTCAAAAGCTTTTTGGAAATCCAAATACACAATGTCCACAGGCTCATTCCTGTCCACATGCTTATTGACACTTCCAAAAAACTCTAATAGGTTAGTGAGACAGGACCTACCCTTACAGAAGCCATGTTGGGTTTTGCTCGGCAGACCCTGCCCTTCTATAAGCTTGACAATTCTATCTTTAATAATGCTTTCCATCAGTTTACCCGGAATAGACGTTAAGCTAACTGGTCTGTAATTTCCTGGGTCCCCCCTGGAACCTTTTTTATAAATGGGTGTTACATTGGCCATTCTCCAGTCTTCTGGTACAGAGGCTGATCGAAGGGACATATTACATGTCTTTGTTAGTTCAGCAATTTCCCATTTGAGTTCTTGAAGAACTCTAGGATGAATATTGTCTGGTCCCTGTGATTTGTTAGTTTGCAGTTTATCTAGACATTCTAGGACTTCCTGCCTTGTTACCACTATCCTCATTCTCCCCTCTCCAAAATCTCTGTTCAGGAGAAGGAATCTGCCCTGTATCTTCAACAGTGAAGACAGATGAGAAGAATTCATTTAGTTTTTCAGAAATCGCTTTATCCTCCCTTAGAGTTCCTTTACTCCCATTGTCATCCAATGGTCCAACCGCTTCCCTAGCTGGTTTCCTACTCCTAATATACTTAAAGGATTTCTTATTGTTTGTTTTGATGCGTTTAGCAATATGCCCCTCAGAATCTTTTTTTTGTTTTGTTTTTTGCATCTCTAATTATCTGCTTGCATTTCCTTTGTGCAAGTTTGTGTTTGCTCCTGTTCACCTCATTTGAGCAAACCTTCCAGTCTCTGAAGGAAGACTTTTTTTCTCTAATTGCTTCCTTCACCTTACCCGTTAGCCATGGTGGTGACCTCTTGGACTTATTACTACCTTTCCTGACCTGAGTTATACAATCTAGTTGAGCCTCTAGTAATGTGGAATTGAGTAACCCCCAAGCCTTTTCCGGAGATTTAACCCTCCTAACTGTTCCTTTCAACTTCCTCTTTATTAGTTTTCTCATTTGAGAGAAGTTCCCTCTTTTAAAGTCAAAGGTAATTGTGTGAGATTTCCCAGTCTCTTTCCCACTTACATATAAACTAAATCTGATGCAATTGTGATCACTATTGCCAACTGGCTCAACTACATCCACATCCCGCACCAAGTCACTGGCAGAACCACAGAGTATTAAATCCAGGATCGCCACCCCTCTAGTTGGGTCTATGACCAACTGTTCGAGGGCACAGTCATTTAGGATGTCTAAAAATTTTATCTCTTTGGCTTGACTGGAGCATACATTTATCCAATCAATATGAGGGAAGTTGAAGTCTCCCATTACTACTACTTCATTACCTTTACATGCTTCCTAATTTCATTCTCCAGCTCAAGATCACCCGGAGCCATTTGGTCAGGGGGGCGATAGAATGTCCCCAGTACTAAATCACCTTTGGGGCTCGGAATCGTCACCCATAAGGATTTTGTGGACGAGTCTGCCCTTTTTATGGTCTCTAGCTTATTAGACACTATGCCTTCCTTGATATATATAGCAACACCCCCTCCAATAAGCCCTTCCCTGTCATTTCTATACAGTTTGTAACCAGGGATCCCAATGGTTCTCTCCCCTCTACCAGGTTTCTGTAATGCTCACTATATCTATGTTTTCTCTTAAAACCATGCACTCTAACTCCCCCATGTTTGCTTGGAGGCTTCTAGCATTAGCATAGAAACATCTCCACACTGTTTCTCTCTTTCGTCTTGTCTGGCAAGTGCCTTTGGGCATCTTTAAGTGGCTATCCAGCATTTCTCCCCCCCCCTTCC
Organism: Euleptes europaea; assembly: GCF_029931775.1. NCBI lineage: Eukaryota > Metazoa > Chordata > Lepidosauria > Squamata > Sphaerodactylidae > Euleptes > Euleptes europaea. The sequence continues at coordinate 55,059,179 of NC_079323.1, forward strand.
ATGTCCAAGTAATAATAAACAAAGGATCTGTTTGGTACAAATGCTTATCTTGTGTCACAGCTTTTCAAATAAAACATTTGCAGTCATTTCAAACAATCTGTAGCATCACAGAAAACTAAGGGGGAGGGATGAGAAATTAAGGAAGCAGAAAATCCATGTGTCTTCTCCCTTATCTTCTCATCTCTTATAAGATTGGTTTACCAAAAACAAAAACAAAAAAACATTTTGTAGCTCACCTGAGACATTCTTTCACGGTGCTTGGCTTCAAGCATCTCTTTTGCTTTTAGGAAATGGGAATGTTCATTCTCATCACCAGGTGTCTCCAAGTATTTGTCAACAGCATCAGGGGTGCTGGGCGCTGTGGTGGGAACTAGGGGTTGGTGGTTATGGAAAAAATAAAGAGAAAAACGATCATTTAAATGTGAAGGATAACTGCATTTGTACCTTTTCAATACAGTACAATCATTTACAGCAATCAGATGTTAGAAGGCTACATAAGATGTTACTTTGTAAAGAAAGGATTTACAGTGTTGGCAGAAGAAATGTGCACACCGATAAAGATTTTGCCCAACAAAGAATGCATGCACAAACTGAAGATATTCTAGACTATACAGAATACATAAGAGAGAGTAGTTTAAAACACACACACACACACACACACTTTATTTTAAAAAACAACCTGTGCACCAGCAGCACAGAGGCACATATTTTAAAAACATTTTCAGAGGCAATTTAACTCTTCTGCAGTACTACCCAAGGGACTATGTTACAATCTCTACTTCTGATTTCTATTTACCTAAGTTTCAAACAATGACTAAAAACATTTTATATTTTCCTGACTAATAAATACATCCATTGATCCTTTTACATCAGATATGGAAGAGATTAGTCTATTTCATTCAGAGGCTGGAGAAGCAATGTACTTGAAAACAGCAACATTATGTTCTACAGGACAGAAGCTTGAACTGCCAAACAAGGACTATACACTTTTGCTTCACCATTAATGAGCTATGTGAATTCATAAACTCTGCAAACTCGAACCATTTTTGCTAATTATTGTGGATCTGAAACATAAACAATTCTAAGTTGTGTTGCAAAATAATGACAAGCAGATTTGGAAAGTGACATTGTTATGTGTATGCATACAGACATGCAAAGCTCTGAATTTAAAAAAAAAATCAGCTGTAAACCACATTTAACCCCTCTTTATAGAAGTTCTAGTTTTCAGATGAATTTTGCCAGATGTCAAGAACAATGAAATGCATTTCTGAAGATAATAGTTCAGTAGATCTGCCCATGCAATATTGTATATGCAAAAACTTTAATTACACAAAAGTGGCAGTAGGAAACACAACCCAGCAGGAGTATCTTATATATGCATACATGACATAGCCAGAGAAAACCTATGTGAGGAAAAATGAAGCCTACAAAATAGCACAAAGGACTCTCGCGATTGCAAATATTTGAAAGCAGCATCACCTTTTTATTTTGTGTGAAAATTCTCCTAAAGACAACAATATATTTAAAGGCCAAACATTTTAGTTCACAGGATGACAATCCATTGTTTAAAATTGGGCTAAATATATCTGCCACTGTCTAAATGACAATTTCCAGAAGAGTTCATAGCAGCAATAGCAGCTTTCCACTGCTGCAATGGTGGAACTGGTAGCCACTGCTAAATCTAGACAAGGACTCAGGTGTTATATCAGTTACTCTTAATGAAAAGGTTACAGGGTTACCTGTTAAGACTCACAACTAGTTTCATTTCAGTCTATGTTAGGGAACAACAACAATGCTAATTGAACTAGTGGGATTATACCCACACAAGCTTCTGAAGTAGGATCCAACAGTAGCCAATTTCTGTGTGTCGCATGAAGCAGTTCACATCAATCTGAGGCACAACCAATTTATGCTGTTAATATCCCAACAAAACAGTAGTAGACCTGCTGCTAAGGGCCATTCCAGATCTCCTTCCCAAAAATAAGATTGCTGATCTGCTGGGAGAGAGCAGAGATGGCTGTTATCAGAGAAGCATATGTGTTGCAGGAGTACCCCATTTTGCCAGCTCTCAGACAACAAAGGTTTCATATACGGTTGGCAAGCCCATTAGTTGGCCAGTCAATTATCAATTGTCTATTTGACCACAGTTAAGTATTATTTTTAAAATATATGAACATAAACAAAAGCCATGAACTCTTAAAAACTTCCCCTCCAGGATTCTGTAAAACCTAGGGGGGGGGGGGCGGGTTACAACTTTGTCACCTTTCAACTGATGTTCCACATAAGGCATTTCCTGGAACACATTCAGTCTTCACCAGTCTGGATAATCCACCCCCCCACGCACACACACACCTTAGAACGGACTGATTGATTTACACCTACCCTGTGGGTGGTCTGGTCCACCAAATATTCAATTTTGTATGTAGAAGCTTAACTTTTTATTTCATTCGGGTATCTTTTGAAAGGCAGTAATGAATATTGCTGCAGTACTTACAAGCAGGCCCTGACCTGGATGGCCCAGGCTAGCCTGATCTCGTCAGATCTCAGAAGCTAAGCAGGGTTAGCCCTGGTTAGTATTTGGATGGGAGACCACCAAGGAATCCCAGGGTTGCTGCGCAGAGGAAGGCAGTGGAAAACCACCTCTGTTAGTCTCTTGCCATGAAAACCCAAAAAAAGGGGTTGCCATAAGTCGGCTGCGACTTGACGGCACATTACACACACACACACACACACACACACACACACGCTTACAAGCAGACTCAGCAGTAACCAAAGTTCTTCCTACTGGCTACCTGCTATAATGCCCTAACCTGGACAGCCCAGGCTAGCCTGATCTCATCAGATCTTGGAAGCTAAGCGGGGCTGGTCCCGGTTAGTACTTGGATGGGAGACGACCAAGGAAGTCCAGGGTCACTATGAAGACAGGCAAAGGCAAACCACCTCTGTCCATCTCTTGCCTTGAAAACTATATGGGGTTGTCTTAAGTCGGCTGCTACTTGACAGCAAAACAAAAAACAAAAAAACTGCCATAACAAGAACCTGAAATGACCTACCTTTAAAAACCAGTCTAAAAAAGTTGTTGGTACAGAAATTCCCTTTGTTTAAAAACTGTCATTGTAGGTTGATCCCAGGTCCAAGGATAAAAGCCAAATTGAAGAACCGTTCAGTGACTTGCACAGATTGATAAAAAACCTTATCTTACATATGTCAAACATTGTAATAACTACAATGTTAATAAAAAAATGTTTCAGACATACTCAACCAACCAAATTACAAAATCTATTTTGACCAGACCATAGCTAACCCTAATTTTGTGTATATTAAAATCTAAGCCCCCTCCACAAAGACAATATTACAGCCACAGGATAACTGGTAACACAAACTTCACAGGCATCTACAGGTTAGATCCCTTGACCCTTGTAATGTGTTGCCTCTCTCCACTCCATATCATTTTATGGCTTTTCACTTTGGGCGTGCATATGTTTAAATCATACTAGAGAATTAGGAAACCTTAATTTGGGATAAAAAAGGCCAAAGTACATAAGACGACCTATTTGTTTAACTTTCAGAGCAAATGGAGCTTGCAATGAGAAGAGCTGATATTTCTATTACTTCCGCCCTCCTGCCCACACACTATATATTTTCCACTGCCAAGCAACTTTTTGATCAATATAAATAAATGAAATACATACAAATAAATATCAATATCCATTTAAGACTGCTGCCATTTGTGGGAATTTCATTCCAAGGAGATCATAACATCGGCGTAACCATTCCCTAATGGCAGCTCCAAACAAGGAAAGAGGTTGTGATTCCTAAGTTACACACTGCAAGACTCACCACCCAGCGTAAGCAGCATTTTTATTCCATCAGGGAAAAATTATGGCTGGGAAATGCCTAGGGTTGCCAACCTCCAGGTGGTGGCTGGAGCTCTCCCGCTATTACAACTGATCTCCAGCAGATAGAGATCAGTTCACCTGGAGAAAATGGCTGCTTTGGCAATTGGACTCTATGGCACTGAAGTCCCTCCCCTCCCCAAACCCCGCTCCCCTCAGCCTCCGCCCCAAAAACCTCCCGCCAGTGGCAAGGAGGGACCTGGCAACCCTAGAAATACCAGAGAAACCGTCTAAGAACATCAGGTATGAGCCTTTGCTGGTGCGGCATAGCTTTGAGTGGTGCTTTGCTTGAAGCCCAATATAGTGTATGCCACCAGTACGGTATGTAACTACACGAGCTACACCAGCCACACAGACATAAATTGCAGCCGTTACCGGTACCAAAAATCATAATATAATCCACACAGATTGGCACAGATTTAATTTTAGATCTATGGTGCAGTCATATTTGGAATACAGTGCACAGTTCTAATTGCCATATCTTTAAAAAGAAGACATCTGAGTTGGAAAAGTTACAGAAAAGGGGTTGAAGTATCTTCCCGAAAAGGCAAAGCTAAAGTGCTTATGCCTTTTTTTGTTTAGGAAAACGAAATACAACTAAGGAGGGAGGACATACCATGCAGGATGTGGCAAAAGTTGAGACTCTTTCCCTTTCCCAAAATTCTAGAATATGGGAGGGGGACACAGATATTCCTTCACACAGTACATAACTCTAGTTAACCTCATGCTAAAAGATGTAATGATGGTCACTAGCATCACTTTAGAATGGGATTAGACAAATTCAAGGAGGATTGACCCATCCATGGCTATACCCCCTGAAGACTCAATGGAACCTGCATGTTCAGAAGCAACAGATCTCTGAATATCAATTACAGAGGGCAGCAATGGGGGAGCCTTTTTGCCCCTGCTTCTGGTTGCTCTGGGCCATCTGGTTAGCCATTGCAAGAAAACAGATGCTAGAATACATGGACCATCGGTCTGATCCAGCCAGCTCTTTTTATAATATGTTCTGACCACATCTCTCTGTATAAACTTCACAAAAGTCTTTTAAGCAACAAACAACACAGTTTAACAATCTGTTGTAATAATCCAACTGCACCGTTCAAGTATCTGTCAGCAGTAATCAACAGTCATCAATGTTAATTCTTGTGCTCAAACTGGCCTCCTTTAAAGGCTATGACTGAGAAATTAGAGAAGGAATGTTCCTACTGGGAGGAATACTTATGCACAAGTGACAAAATGTTCTTGTACATAATTGCTTTTTTACACTGATTCAACAGTGTGTGAATCACCTGTAAATAATCTGTTGCTTTATATGTGTACGACATGAACTGACTGATTATTTTAGGAAAACAATTATTTAAGGTTTACCAACTAATTCTATTATCAGACAAGAGGTATAATCCATGGGCAGTCCCTTTTGCCCCTTATTTAGCAAACGTATTCACAACCTCCTTGGAAGAGTCTATTATTTGCAGTCATGACTGGAATACTTTCCCCCCTGCCCCCCAGTGATTTATTAACGTAAAATGGTACACTGATGACATCTTTATCATATTTTCTGGTTTGAATAACCTTGTCTTATGAATTAATAATAATAAATTTACATGTCAACATGACAAAAATGCTCCCTTCCTGAAGGGTTAGAGAAAAATAATAATACTTTATATATTAAACCCACTTACAGGAATTCACTGTTACATTTAATACTTTTCATCCTGCTAGATTACGTAGCAATCTTCCATATAGCCAGCATTTGAGGCTTAAAAGAAATTCCTCAACACTACATTAGTATCACATTCAAAAAGGAAATAAGGTAAACAACTTTTAGATAGAGGTTATCCATACAGAATCGTTCAGGAAGCTGACATCAGTGCTGAACAAGTATCCAGGTGTGAACTGCTTCTAGAAAAAAAACCTAAACCTGTTAAGAATCACATTTGTGTAAACGCTGGCATGTGCTTAAACATATACCTTGATATAATCACTTCACCTTTATTGGTTTTCAAAAAACGACGAATTTTAGAGTTTTCACTCATTCTGATATCAATCATGTGACAAGAAAAAAAGAGAATCAGTCTTAGGTCATTATAAATATGGGTGATATTCTGTTTGTTCTCTTTCTTGTGAGATAAAATGTTTTGAACATCCAAAGGATCACTACATGATTATGTTGTGTTATCAAATGTTCATGTAGCTTAATATACATGGGTATGAGCATGTGTCTATTAGAACATGTATAGTGGAACAACTCTCTCACCTTTGAACTATGGTCACAGAAGTTTTAATGATGTATACATTACGGGTCACTATGCTTTACAGGGATTTCTGACATAAAAGCCTGAATATGTTTGCAAGACGTTTCTCTGCTGTTGTTGATTCCTGTCTCTATACATTCAAGATAGGTGAGGCTCTTTTAAACTTCAGTTTAGCCCATTTTTGTAGCTCCCTTCATGCTGGGTATCAATAAGGAATGTTTAACTGTGTATGAGTGTTAAAGCGTTAGTATTATTAAATGACAAGGAAATGCCCCAAACTGCAGCTGTATTACAAAAGCCCCTGTAGTTCTTTATTACATTTGAAAAAATTCAAAAATAGCTTCTAACTTTAGTGTCTGCTACTTATTGTAATGAACATATTTGTCTTTACAGGAAATCTGAACAACATTTTTGTTTACTTGGTAAACACTGAGTGGATAAACATGAGTCGTGCTGTGGAGATGAGATTCCTAGACATCATAAATCCCTGTGTACTGGTCTCAGAGCCAAGGAGAGGGGTAGTGATCTTGGACTTTGTTCTGAGCGGGGCTGAAGACCTGGCGAGAGATGTGGAGGTTGCTGCACCAGTTGGGAACAATGATCACAAGGCGATTAAGTGCAGCATTCAACTCAATGGAAAGTTACCCCTAAAGTCCAAAACTGTGCTGCCTGTGCTGAGCGTCTCCTGACGTCCTCTGCTGCTGGGCCCCAGAGCGGCTCATGGCTCTGAAGAAGCTGGAGGAGCAGCAGCAGCCGCTTGGGTCCTCAAAGGTTACTGTGTTGTCTGCGCATGCTCAGACAACACTATTTTACTTTTGGGGGAATTAACCCCCTGACATGTATTTTTAAAAAATATTTCAGATTTTTTTGCAAACCTAGGGAGTCCTCCACGTTTGTAGAAATATCTGTTTTGGGTAAGTGTGGCCCTGATCCATGGAATCAGATATCCGCAGATGGGGGCACACTTGGGAAATAGTATATAGATTTCTTTCAAAGCTTCTTTATTTTCACACCTTCTGCATCCTACTTAGCACACACGTGTTAAAGGAATTCTACCTTGGGATGTGCACTAGATAAACATATAGGATAGAGAAGAATAAATACAAATCCTAGGTTTATAATAAGAAACAGACGACATAGTTATTTTAAGAGCCAAATTATACATAAACTACTTCAACAAACTTATTATCTGGATGTGTATATTTTGACTCTACCTTTCAATCTGGATTATATAAAATAATTATATATCCACTATAAAAACAACTGCAAACTGTATGCTGGTTTAAATGCTGAAACAAAATCCCAATTACCTAAGGTATGGGAATTGTGCCTACTTGATTTATTTGATGAAATTCCTTCTCTAACCTCACATCTGCTCATTATTCCTGCCTCACTATTTAACCTCAACATGTTTCCTATTTTAAGTCCATGAAACAGGACTCCGTTTTAAAGCAGGGATGTAAATTGGCCTGACTATTTTTGCCACCTGCAATCAGAATTAAAATCAACTAGTATACCGTAGGCTACTTTGAACTGACATGCATTTGAATTACTACAGCATAATGATTTATTTCCATATGTATCACAAAGTATATTTTTGGCATACATGAGTAGTCCTCAGTTCTGTCATCACTGCTGCCCCGGAATACCCAAAGCCTACACATACATGCTACAAAACGAAGCTCAATCCATTGTCAAAGAAAGATAAAGTAGCATTTAACAACACTAAATTTAACTCCCTTGGTGAAATAATCTATTTTTATAATTAAAAATACAACTCAAGTTGCTCTTTAATCTTTTAAATTATCAAAACAACGCTGTGAGATATGGTTACTATCACTATATGGTTATAACTCTTATCTTTTTCTTGGGAGAGAAAAGCAGTCACTTTGAAAGAGTGTTTTAGGATCTTAGATTAGAACCCAGGTTTTCAGAGATCAGGTCTGTATTCATTAAGCCACCATGGCTTTCTCTAAAGGTTTAAATCTTGGGCAAAATTTAAAACAGTTAATATATTTTATTAATCAGGATGAAATCCCTTTAAATAAAATGCTTTAAGGCTTTTTATCCCTCGTACTCCTTGGGTTAAACAAAAACACATCATCACACCACTGCTAAGGTCAATGACTTGTTAGAACAATTTAATGTGTATATTTTAAATGAATCGTAAGGAACTAGCTAACCATCGCTAATCCTTGATAGACTTTAAGGTGCCCCACTAACAGCAGTAACACAGTTAATGTCAATTTTTCTTAAAGGTACTGCTAGGGTTTTGCTAATCTAATCAACTCACTAAAGGCCAATGGCTGACAAAATCCCAAAGGCGATGTTTCACTAGAGATAAGGTACATTTCCTTTTAAATTATTGCTGATACCAACTGTGCTACTGCAGAACTAACTCGAGAAACTGGCTTGGCTGGATCCTTGGAGAGGAAAAAAACACAACCAACAGCAAGCCTGTTTATGATGCAATTCTTTACAGGCTTTCTGTGCCTTGGTTCTACAGAATTTGTTCTCAAACAACAAGGAAGATTTTCCAACAAAAATGCAGATATTTGTCTATAAAAGCATCATTTTGTTCATGCTCCGCTCCTCCCAATCAGGATACAGTAGACTTGGTGTGCTCCATGCACTTATATACTGATTGCTAGTTCTTTTAACATGTAAGCGTAGAGTGTACAATGTATAATGTCTTGAATACATCCAGGCAAAATCCCAGGTTTAGGGCCAAGAAAGACGATTAGATGCAACAAGCAGGGGACCCATGAGACTCACTGGGGGGAATGCTATACTTTTTTTGCTCCTCCCACGTTTGCTTAACAAGCCCCCTTTGCTGGCCAGTCCACTGCGTCACTGCCTCATACAGTGGGAGGGCAGCGGTGGTAAGGTAGCTCCTGTGCCCACATGCAGAACTTCCCCATCTGCCTGGTTCAAGTGATGGGGGGCAACTGCTCTTTTTTCTTGCTGTCAGCCACTTGCAGCTGCTTTGGTTGGTTTGGACTGTTTAAAGGGTTGCTAAGCTACCCTCAAAATGTCACAATATCTCAGTCTTTTATGCTATTTGTTATTATTATTATTTTCTTTTCCGGCTTTTTGTGTAAAACCAGGGGTTGAATCAGATTTGCACAAACATCTTCCCAGTCTACACCTGGCCTCAAGAAGAGGGCTTTCAATCTGCCACCAATGTCCAGGCCCAGCATTAGATATATGATGTAAGAAAAAAGAAGAAAATGTTCTGTGATCAGAAACAAGTATCCGGGCAGCAAGTGTTAGTGCAGCGCTTTTGCAAACAAGAACTCAGTCTTGCATACGTCAATCCCAAGTGAATGTGGGGTTAATTAAAACTTGAAAAACTAGCAACTGGTTAAGTCCTTTTATTACTTCTGACTGCAGCAAGTGTTTAAATGCTCTTTCCTGTTATTTTTCAATTTATTTTTACCTGATTGTATTACTTTAAAAACAACAACTGTGATCTTTTTCTGGGTTCCCATGTTTGGAGTTGAAATCTCACCACAGAGGAGAATTTATCAGGCTCTCCTCTAATGCAGAAGCATTAAAATAGTGTGATGTACAGAAGCATAAAAGTGCAAAATCTGAAATTTAATTAAGAAAAAATGGGGAGAAATATTCCTGAGATGGAGGACAAGAGAAATGAAGCAAGAACAAACATCAAGAGCAGCAGGCTATATATTCAAATTAATCCAAACTATTGTTATTACAAAATTTACAATTATTGTCCATAGGTGTTTACTCTCTTCCAACCTGCCCCCAATACTAGATATTATAGATAACTGGAACAACATGTCTACTGCTTCAAAATATTAAAACATACCTAATATAGTTCAGACCATAGCTCAAACTTTCTGCTTTTAAAACCTACTGTACAGACTCTTGCTTTTGCAGTAAAGAAGTTCTACCTCTTTTCAGGGTTTCCTGTACCAGCCTGCATGCAATTAAATCACAGCCAGTGTTGTAGCCATGTACTTTTGAGTGTCTGGAAAACATGGTGTGTGTAATTTAAAAAGAGCCAGCTCCAGGTTTTGGAGATTCCTAGGAAACATGATCTTCATCATCCTCACCGGACACAGATTCACTTACGTGAACGCACATGTTCCACTCATTTATCCAAGCAGTACCACTGCCCAGAAAGAGACAGACAGGAAAGTGAGAAAGTAAGGGTATTCTTAGGTACCATTACCTCTTATTTATTTGCCCGGGTGAGCAAATGACAGTGACCTAAGTACAGCAACCACCATCCCCGCTAACTTGCTTCTCTTCCCCTAGGTAACAGCAACCTTTTGTATTCATCCAGTTACAATGCGAATATAATTTCTAATACCATGGTCGTTCCCTCCCCTAACAAAAGCACACAGGGCTAGGGGGGTATTCTGCTTGTACAAACACACCTGCCAGCTTTGGAACAGCAGACTTGCTATTGCTTTTTAAAGGTTCTCATAAAACAAGTGAGAACTAAGCTCATACGGCTCTTCTCTGGGCTATTTTCAAAGTCACTGCAGCAAGGTAAAAAACCCAGAATGGAGCTCGCTTGCACAGTTGCATGAAGAAGCCGGTTCTTTTGTTGTGGCCTTGTTCCAGACTATGTATTTCATTTAAACGCCTAATCAAAAAATAAGCAACTCAGCTGAAGCCCCATTTACTTCATCAGAATTTAAATTGTCTTCAGTGAAACTGAGTATGCAACCCCCCCACCGTCAAAATATCTGTTGGTGAGTTATGCCAACAAACATAGCTCTTAATCCCGGTATAAGGCTTTCGAATAACCAAGGGCTAGAGTTCATGCATGGATGTTCATTTCTTCATTTCCATCAATTTGTAAGGCTTTTTGATGGAGCCAGTCTGAGTGCTAGCTTTGGCTACTCCAAGTGGGTCTCTTCCTATGCCTATGTGGGGGGAGCCTTCTATCACCCATGCCACCCTCATCTTAAGCCATCCTATGTGGCAGAAGCAGTAAGGAATGCACAGGATCTTTCCCTACCCATATCTCAATTAGGGGTGAACTAAGGAAAATGTCATTATAATTTTGGATTCAGGACTTGGAGAAGACACCTTTATAATTTATGCCTGATTTTGGGGTAGAATAGTACTGATTTGGGATTCAAAACATTTTTCCCAGGTTCTAGAATTTCAGGACCATTATTTTCAGTGAGGAAACCAATTTGAGGGTTTGGGGCAGCTGGTTGTAAAAAATAATGGCACTGAGTGTGTCTAAAGACCCCTAAGTTTCAAGCAGAATAGACAAAGGACTTTGATTTTACAGACCCCTGAAGCAGGTGTGCCTCAGTGCACTTCTCTACAATGTTTGCTGTTTCAGGGAAATGGCAGCTGCCTGGCAGGACAGTGCCTGCTGCCAGCATTTTTTAAAAAACCTTCCTGGCTGCATCTGTTTTTTTTTGTTTGTTTTTTTTTTTTACATATTTGGAGGGACTATGTTATCTTTGCAAAGTGGCACTAATCCAAACCCTCATCATCAGGATGGTGATGCCTCCAAATATATCACTGCTCTCTCTCACTGCTGCTGTGGCATGGAAAAGAAGAAACCAGAATGGATGGGAGCAAGATAGAGATTAAGAATGCTTTAGTGTCTCTATTTTCTGTTGGCTGTTGTTCCCTTCTCAGTCCCCAACTGCGATCAGAGGGACTTGGCCGTCTGTAGAAATACTGTCCCACCCCATCAGGATTGGGTGCACCTTTCTAAAGACAGCAAGGTCCTTTTTCTATTATGGATAGGGAGGGGAATGAAGAAGAATGACGGTCATGAACAACCAGTCCAAGAGGCAAAAAGAACACAAAAGTGAATACCCTTGGCCCAATACTATGCAAATGGAACCTTGGCTTACCTGTGAAGGTTCCTTCTACCCTGATGGAGGAGGACATCTGTATCCTATGCTCAGGGAGAGGCAGGATCTAAAATATTTCTTCCTGTCCCCTGGGCTAGGACTGCCCACTGATTTCCAGTTTGAGGACTTCCAAAGCAGTTAATTAACTAACTATATATAGTTATTATTATTTTTGGATAAGGAAGAAAAGTCTCTGGAACGACAAAAACTAGAGGCAGTAATTAGTAACAGTAACAATCATTTGACAACAATGGGAAAAGAGGAAGAAGGGACTTGACTTCTTCCTTCTGTAGTCATGTAGAGTTCTGTTCTTTAACGTAGATCTTATCACCGATGCTAGTCTTCGCCCCGGGCGGGCCAGATGTCCTCCTCCATCAGGGTAGAAGGAACCTTCACAGGTAAGCCAAGGTTCCGTTCTCCCCCTGATCTCGGAGGACGTCTGTATCAGTGGGATGTTCAAAAGCTGAGTTCATCGGGTGGGATCCAGAATTACTCATCTGAAGCCACGTGTTGGAGGACTCTTCTCCTGAAGGCTGCATCGGCTGACGCGAACGAATCTATCTTATAATGCCTAACAAATGTAGAAGGGCTGGACCAGGTCGCAGCCTTGCAAATTTCTTCCACGAATGCTTGTCTATCAAAGGCTGCTGACGTAGCTGCACTGTGCACTGAATGTGCCGTAATTCCCAACGGCACCGGAATCTTGCAGTATTGATAGCAGACCTGAATGCACTGGCGAATGCACTTGCTGATAGACGAATTAGACATCTTACATCCTTTATTAGGGGGAGAGATCGATATGAATAGGGATTCAGAACAACGAAAGGACTCTGTCCTACGCAGATAGATACTTAAGACTCTTTTCATATCTAAGGTGTTCCAGCTCTTTTCCTTTGGATGAGACGGTCTGGGACAAAATGAAGGTAGGTGAAGTTCCCGCTGCTTATGGAACTTGGAGTTTACCTTAGGTTTGAAGGTTGGATCGGTACATAGGACGACCTTGTCGGCGTGGAACACACATAAACTCTTTCTGGCTGAAAGTGCACCTAGCTCTGAAACCCTCCTAGCCAAGGTCACCACTACTAGGAACAGAGCTTTCATCCTAAGATGGCTCAAGGACACTTCTTCAAGTGGCTCAAATGGAGGTTTTGTCAAGGCCTGGAGAACTACGTGCAATTGCCAAGTGGGAAAGCAATGAATTACTGGGCTGGCTATACCACCACGCGAAGGCCTTCCATGAGAAACTGCAAATCTTTTTGGTGGACTTCTAGCCTCTAGCATGGTATCCACAACCCTCTGAGAGTATCCCAGGTCTAACAGCCTCTTCCTCTCAAGACCCAGGCGGTCAGTTTTAACCAAGCCGGATCCGGGTGAATTAGAGGTCTCTGTTGTAGGAGGTCCTGAACTGCTGGAAGAGGCCATGGCTCCTGAACCGACAGTTCTATCAATGCAGGAAACCAAGGTCTTCGTGGCCAATGAGGGGCAATCAGGATCACGTATGCTTCCTCTTGACGGATCTTTCGACGAACCCTGGGGAGAATTGGGAGAGAAGGAAAGGTGTACAACAGACCTTGAGGCCATGGGTACTCCAGGGCATCCACCGCCTTGGCCCTCTGATGGTAAAATCTCGACAGAAACCTCGGTGTTTGGTGATTTTTGTGCGAGGCGAATAGGTCTACGAGAGGTTGTCCGAACCTTTTCACTATCTGCAGGAAGATCTCTCTCTTCAATGCCCATTCTGCTTCATCCACTTGTTGACGGCTGAGCCAGTTTGCTTGTGTGTTCATCTCTCCCTTGATGTGCTCTGCCCTGAGTGAGGCCAGATGTTTTTCTGCCCAGCTTAGTATGGCCAATGCCTCTGCATGCAGGGAGGAGGAACGAGACCCTCCTTCCTTGTTGATGTGGGCCTTTGCCGATATGTTGTCTGTTCTCAGCAAGACGTGATGATTTACTATGAACGGCTGAAACTCTAGAAGGGCTTTCCTGATGGCTCGAAGTTCCAACCTGTTTATATGCATCTTCCTTTCCAACTGGTTCCAGCGACCCTGAGTGATGTGGTGACGAAAGGTTGCTCCCCATCCTTCCAGATGCGTCTGTAAAGATTTGGGTCGTGAAGGTTGGAAGATAAGTCTGTCCCTTGGATAGGTTGGAAGCAATCGTCCACCATTTGAGGCTGACTCTCACTGGAAGAGAGATGGTGACGCGGACATCCCTCTTTTGGATTATCTGTAACTGAAAGAGCTTCAGAAACCATTGTAGTCCCCGCATGTGAAAGCATGCCCATGGCACTGATCCGATGCAGGCCACCATGAGGCCCTGAAGTCGGACTAAGGTGAACAGGCCTATTGACTTGGTTAAGATGGCTTTTCTCACTAGAGCTGAGATGGTGGAGACCTTGTCAGGTGGAAGGAAAATAATGTTTCGATTTGTGTTGATAATTACCCCCAGGTGGGTAATCATTCTCGATGGGCAAAGTTTGCTCTTGTTCAAATTTACAAGGAACCCATGACTCTTCAGAGTTCGAAGTACGGCACTGGTGTGTTGAACTGACAGCTGTTCTGACGGAGCGCTCACCACGATGTCGTCGAGACAGGGGAATATGTGTATCCCCTTCTCTCTCAGGAGTGCCACAAGAGTCACCAGCACCTTCGTGAAGACCCGGGGGGCTGAAGTGATCCCGAAGGGGAGGGCCCGAAATCGAAAATGTTGTTGATTGTGAGCAAATCGCAAGAACCTGCAGTGTCCTGACTGAATCAGAATGTGTAAATACACTTCAGTCAGGTCTATGGATGTCAGGTATGACTGCGGGCATAGTGCTTCGATGATCGAGCACAGTGTTTCCATCCGGAAGCGTTTGAACCAAATGAACTTGTTGATATGTTTTAAGTTCAAAATAGCTCGCCAATCTTCATTTCTTTTTGGCACAGTGAAGAATATGGAGTATACCCCTGTGCGCTGCTCCAAGGGTTGCACTGGTTCAATCGCCCTGATTTCCAGAAGATGATCTATGGCTGATTGTGTTCTTAACATTTTTTCTGGCTTCGATGAAGTGGGGGAAACTATGAATCGGTCTGATGGAATCTTCCAAAATTCGAGAGAGTAACCCTCGTTGAGAATTCTCTGGACCCAAGAGTCCGGTTGAATCAGGTCCCAAACTCTTACGAAGAACCGAAGTCTCCCCCACCCCACTGGACTGAATAGGTAGTCATTGCTTTCCTGGTTTATTGGAGAATCTGCCAGTTTTATCTGAGTTCTGGTGGAACTGGGAACCCTTGTTGAACCTGAAGTTCTTTCGGAAGGAGTCCCTTCCCGAAGACCAGTTGCCTCTTCTGCCGTTCCTTCTAGGTCGCGCCAGGGTGTGCGATGATCGAAAGGGACGAAAGGAAGATTGGTAAGAGGCTTTTCCTTCTTTCCGGATAAACTTAGGCATAGCCTTTTTCTTATCCTTAGTTTCAACTAAGATGTCATCAAGTCTGGATCCAAACAGGTGTCCTCCTTCAAAGGGATATCCCAGCAGGATAGCCTTTGAACCGTAGTCAGCTGACCAAGCCCTAAGCCAAAAAATCCTCCTGGGAACTGCAGAGGCCGCAAGAGCTCTGGCCGAAAGCATCATGGAATCTAAGGTAGCATCAGCGAGAAAGTTCATAGCTCTTGATACATGATGCAGACCATGCAGAACTCTCTTGTTGTCCTGTGGAACCAAATCAATAATTTTCTGACCCACATTATAGACGCTCTAGTGACTAAGGCCGCAGTGGCTGACGCTTGAATTGATAAGGCAGAGGCCTCATGGGTTCTCTTACCAGCGTAGTCCGCCTTTCTATCTAATGGGTCTCTAATATTCCCAGCCCCGTCCTCAGACAGAAGACCTGCAGACTGGAGGGCAGCCACAGGGGCTTCAACTAGAGGAGTCTGTAGAAGACTCATAGCTCTTGGCTCTAGAGAGTACATCTTTTTAACTGCAGCTGGAAACTGCTTATTATTGAGAGGCTTATCCCATTCATCTTTTAGCAGATCCTCAAAATATTCTGGAAATTGCACTGTCTTAGAATGAGTTTTAATTCTGGCAAAAAACTCTTTGGTGCCTCTAAACTTAGAATTGCTCTCAGCTGCCTCTGTCTCTTCATCTTCATGAAGATCTAGTGCAGCCATAACTTTAGCCAGTAGGGCCTGATAATCCTCTGCAGCAAACAGATGAGACTGTTGGTCTTGGCCCTGGGGATCCTTTCCTTCATTCTCTTCTCCAGAAGAAAACTCTCCTTGTTCTCTTTCACTATCAGAGGAGGGGGATGGGGATCTGCCTCTACTTGTTGAATGTAATGGAGCCTTCCTGGCCGCCTTAGTTAACCAGGCACGGCCAGTCTCACTTGCCTCTCCCTCCATATCCATTGTAGAATGGGAAGAAATAATGGTCGCCGGGGAGGAAGCCCTGGAACTAGGCAAGTTTCTGCTCACTAAAGCATGCAAACTCCTCTTTGAGGGCTTGCCTCATAAG
Organism: Euleptes europaea; assembly: GCF_029931775.1. NCBI lineage: Eukaryota > Metazoa > Chordata > Lepidosauria > Squamata > Sphaerodactylidae > Euleptes > Euleptes europaea. The sequence goes on from NC_079323.1 coordinate 55,075,686, forward strand.
GTCTAACATACTGCGTTCACCCACACTTCCCGACTGAAGGGGCAAAGAAAAGGCTTCTACATTACCAGAATGGGTCCCTTTCGCTTGATCTCCACTGGAGCTGGCAGTACAGGGGCCAGTCTTGCCCTCGTAACCCCTAGGGGCCGAACGGGGAGTTGCGGCGGCCATATTGTCTTCCCGCGCCTTCTTGCCGCCTTTTTCGCCGCCACTCGGCTGGGAGTCCCGCTTACGCGTAGCCGCGCCTGCATTGAGCCTCCCAGCCCGATCGTCTTCGCCGCAGCTCTTTGAAGCCCGATCTTGGTCGGGGCGGCTCTTTGAAGCCCGATCCTCTTCTCCGCGGCTCTTTCAAGCCCGATCTTCTTCGCCGCGGCTTCTCATAAGGCGATTCTCCTCGCCGCGGTTTTTTGCGGCTGGGGCCAGTTGGGGTGAGAGGAGCCCAGCGACTTGTTCTTTGTCCCCCGACATAAGTTCTTCGCTCCCTCACTCTCAGTCACCACAGCCTCCAGCAGGGAGGGTGGGGAAGGGAGGAGGTAAGAGGGGAAAAGGAGGGGGGGGCAAAGATTAAAGATTAAGAGGAGGGCAGACGAGACTAAGCAAAATAATAATAGAATAATAGAATGTTAAAAGAAATAAGTAGGAAAATTCCAAGAAGAAAAAGAAGTTTGCTAAGAGCTAACGACTAACACTGCTACTCCCTCTGAGGCAGGAGGAGAACTGGAAATCAGTGGGCGGTCCTAGCCCAGGGGACAGGAAGAAAGATTTTAGATCCTGCCTCTCCCTGAGCATAGGATGGAAAGCACCCGCTGATACAGATGTCATCCGAGATCAGGGGGAGAACCCTTCCTTTTCCAGTCATGCTGTTTCCAGTAGCCACCATTACCAACACCCCATTTTTGTCTTTTTTCCTGCATGTCAAGTAACATTTTCAAAGGACAACAGTTTTTTGCTTATGACATGTGGTCACATGCACCCCAGCAGTCTGATGCATGTGTACTGTTTAAAATGAGCAAGGAAAGCAACCACATGCCAATAACCAAAGTTGTGGCACGTGGACCGTTTCCTAGTTTGACCATATACTGTGCATGCATGAGAACAAACACAGATCCCGAAGAGTGAATGTACTTCTATAGCAAGTCCTATAACAGAGTCTCTAGTTCTGTGCCTTGTCTCCCAATTTCCATTACCTTGCTGCAATACAATTTCTGTCTACATCACAGACAAAAGAAGTCACCAACTCTTATGCTTCATTAGGGAGAGAAAGAGAGAGTGAGAGATACATGTACTAATGGCCAAACACACTCTACAAGATGCGGGCAATTAGAGAAGCTGACAGAGATACGGTGAAGGATAGTACAGGCCCATTCCCAAGGAATTTAAAAACAAAACTACTAAAACACAGACCCATTACAAGCAGCAGAGGCAGGAGTGGCACAAGACAGAAAAGAGAGAGACTGCCACAGGCTGGAGAGGTTCACTTACTGACGCTGCCACAGACTGCCATGCAGTATTCCTCAGTGTCAAAGTTGTTTCGGTTTCCACCACATCCGCCGTAAAAGAATGGTGCACATTTTCCTTCAGTCACATCAAAGTACCAGCGGGAGAACATTGCTCGGCAGGGACCGGTCTCAGCTTGTTCAGAGCACACCTCTAATTATAGGAGATGTGGAGTAACTGTATTTAGCATGAAATTTGGAATTGCCATGCTATTCTACATACCTTTATTGGTATACATAACCTTAGGTTGTTCTAGGTTGGGTGTATATCTGGGATATGTGTAAATACTCCTTAATCAATTAAAAAAAATCTACCACTTTAAGTTCTATTTTTTAAACAGGATTCAAACCAAAGTGACATGTTTTCATCTCAATCCACATGCCTGAAGTCCGCCAGGTAGGACCTGACCCTCAACCACTGTCTTCTCAGGTGTCAGGAAATGCTTATGTAATAACACATTACAAAATCTCAGAACAAAAAATTAAAAATGAGAGATTTAAGCCTGCCTACAGGATTTATACTACTGATGCCGAAAATAATGTCTGAAATTCCTCTTAATACAAAGCAACAGTACCAACTCTGCTAGTTAAACTGTGTTTGCAGGGCTTATATTGGATTTAAGAGTCACTGAGGCATTAGGTTCCTGTGGATGAAAACAGATCATATAGAGCAGGCTGTGCATCCATAAACAGTGAATAGCTTTCATGGTTTGCATTTTCAATTTTCACTAAAATCTGGGAAACTACTGATCCCTAAACAGAAAATTACATGCAGAAATAGTACTCATTTGATTTCAGCTACTCACCAGTGTACATAATCAGTAGTTTGTTAACAATAATGTTCCAAACAGGAAAATATGGATATTATACACGTATAGGAACACAGATTATTTTGTAAAACTATAATCTATTATCTGATCTGTTTTTAAAGACACTTGCATTTAAACTCTTCTGAATAAATCCAGTTTCCCTACTCTTCTTATGTAATACCTCTAAGAGCATGTGCCACTGACTAAATCAGGACATTCTCAGAGAGTCACAATGCCCCCCAGGCTAGTTATCTTGCCCAAATTTCTTTTGAGAGAATGTGCTTGATTTTAAATTTCTGTGACATGACAAATATTTTAGCAAGCACATAAACTAGTGTTAATTTCAAGATAGCATGCTATTAGAGGAACAGCTCACCAATATGTCTAACTCTCAACACAGCCAAATCTGGAGCCATGAACAGACAAGACAGGTCTTCCTACAAGCATGAAAAATGCCCCAGGCTTGCAAAAAATCTGAAATCTAACCCAGAACAATAAAATAAATTAAACCCACACATAAATATTAGGGGACTAACTCCCCCCCAAAAATAATAGAAGCTGCACCTGTAGCTTTAAAAAAATGAATGCCATCAGTGGTTGTTTCTGTCAGTAAAAAGCAGGGAGAGGGGGCAGAGCCCTTTCAAGGGCCGTTTCTGGTCTTTGAGAGAAGACACATCAGGGCCAGTCTGGGCGGAAACCACTCGGTGACTTGCTATCATGCGACATGAATGACTTACCCAGGACTGGCTGTTTGAATGACTTGAATGACTTACGTTCAACTGCAGTCATTCCACTAAAGGCAGTGTGGTTTGGTGGTTAGAATTTCATACTAGGATCTGGGAGACCCAGATTCAAATCCCCACTCTACTGTGGATGCTCACAGGGAGACCCTGAGCCAGTCACAAATTCTCAGCCTAGCTTACACCACAGGGCTGGTGTAAGGATAAAATGGAAGTGAGGAGAATGATGTAATCTGCGTTGGGTTGTGTTTCTCCTTTCTCCTGTTGTGGAGAAAGGTGTAGTACAAATGAAGTAAACAGATAAATATTGCTGAGGATGGGGGACAGGTAAAAGTATGTTGGTTGGTGGGCAGGAGAGAATGAGGCAGGGAAAAGGATATTGGGGTTGCCAGGAGAAGGGAAAGAGGAAATGGTGTGGGGAAGGAGATACAGGGGGAAATTAGGTCCTCCCTGCAAGTCCTTGCAGATTACCCACTGTACACCCCACCCTGCAGCCAGCACTACACACCTGGCCATAGCTTTTCCAAGCAGAGAGTGCCATGGGGAAGGAATGAGGGAAAGCTGAAGACAGGCAGGCAGATAAAGTTAGACTGGCTGATGGGTATGACAGAGATGGAAGCAGAAAAAAGGGAAAACGTATGGGGGCTTTCAGGAAAGAGAAAGAGGAAACAGTGGAGGAGGGGGAAATGAGATGCCCCCCCCCAAGTCTTTGCAGGTCTGCCCTTTGTACAACTTAATTATCTTTGCAGTTTTGATATCACAACAAGCCTGTGAGGTTGGTTAGGCTGACAGAATAGGACTGGCCCAAAATCACCCAGTGAGCTTCATGATGTTTAATTCTTGGAGCAGGGCAGTCTTTATGGATGAAAAGACATATCCTAGCTCTTGGCTACAATCAGGGTTCTCTTGAAGAGCAGCAATAAGAGGAAGGGCTTCTCTTCAGCTTCCTGAGATTAGAGCTTGGAAAAGCTTCTTCCCATCTAGAATAATAATTGGGTATATGTTTATACTAACATAACCACTGGTGTGGAACCAACTGCTGTTTTTAATTTTATTTGAAGAAGAAGAAGAAAGGCAGAAGAGAAGAACATCCCACTGGACTTCAACTGACTAAGCCTAACAATCCCCTTGGGGCTACAGTTGGTCTGGCATCATGGCTGCTGGCACTTATTCCTTCTTTTGAAGATGGCAGGGTGGAATCAGTGAGACACAGTATATTATGGTCACGGCAAACTTGGTTTTCTGTTTGAATTTTCTAAATTCCCTGAATCATGTATTGATAGCTATCCAACCAGCTATGGAGTTTGCAGATATATGATATTCACAGTCCCCCGCCTCCTGATACAGGCGAATGAGTCCCAAGCCAGTGAACCCTCAGAAACAGCATAGTGGGAAATATGGAGCCTGCAGCCTGAAGTGGGTACTAGTGGAAAGTTGAAACTCCACTTCAACAGACAGAAAATCTGGTCCTTTAGAGGAACTGTGTTGGTTGGATGCATGCTATTGGTTCTCGGGTTACAAAAGAAACCATTAGAACACAAGGAGCAGAACTTAGAGATAAGCCTCCCAGTTGTCATTACTCCAATTTGACTAGATTATTAAATGTTTCTGGGAAGGCTCATTTAGAGTGCTTGATCTGTCCTGTTGAGCTCCCTTCTACTTTGTTGACCTCAACAGCAATGCTGAATGGAAGAAAATCTATCTTGCCTGACCACTCATATATTTGTTCTTCTGGGAAGGAGAGCATCTTAGATTGCACAGAAATCACAGCTGACTGGACCACGAGAGGGCTCTGTGCTCTGTCTAGCACTGGGGAGCCCCTTTTTAAAAAATGGCTCAGAAGACAGGATTGTCCAACATTTGGTTAGGTTGTTCCAGTACACTTGGCACAACAGAAGTGTACTAGGAACTAATACCACATTCTCTGTGACTGCTCTCACTCCACATGAAAGCATGGATGCTGGAGCAACTATCAACATCTTTTTTTCTTTTCTTATGGTGAGATCTACAATGAGTTAACACCTACTACCTGTAAAAGTCTGAATTACCCATGCCAACTAAGAAGATATTGAGCCTTTCATCTGTGCAATAACTAGCTTTTATACTCAAGCACTGAGATTGGGGTGGGCTAGATCTATATCCCTTAAGTGATCTGTCTCCGGAGGACAGTTTGCCACCTGGAACCCAGGGTTATTATGTACGTGATGAGATAAGGCAAGCTGGCCCCAGATGGGCTCCTCCTCTAAAATTGTAAATGAAGGGGCTCTACTTGTCGATGCCATGGTGTAGGTGAAGTGGCATGGATACCAGGCTGCTGCAGATGGGGTTACCTGAGTGGGAACAAGGCTAGGCTGTTGAACTCACCCAGTGGTTCTTGCTGCCAAAATATAGATGGCAGCAGTAGTCAGAAGGAACCAAGCACCGGTGATCTGTGCATCTTCTCATTTTGGGAAGGGCAGTGGAGTAATCAGAGGGAAGGAACTTACTACAGCTAGGCTGCAGCATTTTACCATCCTGGGGTGGTGGGCAGCAGCCTGAACCCAAAGAATCAAGCACTGCTTGCCTTTCCTACCTCCATAAGGGGTGGGGAAGTCTGCATATGGGAGAGGAACTCATCTGAGGGACCTTCCCAAAGGATCAAAGACATCGAGAGACAAACAGATCTAGCAAGGGCGCCTCTATTCACTGCACCCCTCCATACTAAATACATCCTAGCACCAGCAGCCTATCTCCACTATTTAGAGATAAATAATTACAGAAGGGCCTTTACCCTGGCCAGATGTGCAGCCTTACCATCTGCTTTGCTTGAGGGGAAATATAAGAAGACACCCTGGGAAGAGAGATTCTGCCCCTGCAAATCAGGGGACTTAGAAACTATTGAGCATGCCCTCCTGAACTGCAATTTCTATACATTACCCCGTTTGAAGTTTATTGAGCCCCTCTTATCGAGACTGAGACCTGACAGGGCAGGTGAAAGGTTTGAGATGCTCCTACAAGGGGGTAATCCTTCAACCACTCTTCAGGTTGCAAAATTTTGTGTGGCAGCAATGAAAATTCGTCGCCTTAGAACAGCACAATTGACAGATGTGCCCCAGCTGTAATTCTTTTTTAAAATGTTTTAAAAATGTTTTAAGACTCGGACTGTAATTCTTTGATTGTAAGAATCTATTAGTCCATGCTTTCCGTTTTATCATGTTTTGACTGGCTGAGTAAATTATCTATAAATTATCTATCTATCTATCTATCTATCTATCTATCTATCTATCTATCTATCTATCTATCTATCTATCTATCTATCTACATCTGAGGGACCAGATGCACAGGGATGGCGAAGCTGCTCCAATGTACCCTAACTCTAGCTAGAAGAAGGAAAGGAAGGGCAGTGAGGGAGAGAAAGAAGCCAAGTGCTGCTCTAAGCACTCTGTTTTGCTAGCCAGTTAGGGAGGGTCTGGGAGTTCTTCAATTGTTGCTGCTCTGCAAGAGGGCCCTGACAGCACCCATGAGGCAGTGCCTTCCCATCTACAAAGGCTGCTTCCACCCCATTTCAGCTAGGTCATGCTGTGTATATGTTTTCACTTTTTAAACAAGAGTCAGTGCAGGAAACTCAGAACCACTGATTGCTTTCTTTACCATGAAGATTATTTTTCGGAACATTGACAATGGCAAAGTTTTCCCCCCCAGTTTCCCCCCAGCATTTGTATTTAATGCAGGAGAAAAATAATGATCGTGAGCCTCTCTACAACATATGAAGCACTGATGGCACAATCTGTGGCCATGACATACAAAATACACCAGGCCACACCAAGTACTTGATAAACCATATATTTTTCAGACCAACTGCTACCAACAGCAAATTATAATCTCCATAGAACATCTGATAAAGCTAAACCACAAATGGTATGAAATATAAGGTTCTCGTGAAGAATGTTAACATTCAAAGTCTTGGCACCGGACTACATGTGTATCTGTATTACACCACAGAAGGAACAAATGTACATTTCTCAGAAGCTCCACAGCAGAGCTTTGAAGAGATTAAATTTGATCTGTTTTCTTAGTTTCAAAAAGTAGTACCTGAACATACTTTGGCTTATTCCCAAATGGAGCTTCCAAATTCTAAATATATACTTGAAACCTGAAGCCAAACTTTCAATCTAACACCCAAAGACAAAGTCTAATTTCAAGAGATTTTTACAGAAAGCTGTGGAGCTGGTGTAGGCTTTAGGAATAAAGCTCAGACATTAGTCACACAATAGTGGCAATGTTCTTGCTGCAAGTAGTTAAAGGGAGAAAAAATTAATTTGTTTCAAGTGCAGTGCCAAAAAACAATTATTTCAACAAATACTAAAAAAATTCTAATTTCTAACAGAAACAATTAAGACAGGATTTCTCTTCCTAATATTTATTTTAATCCATAGGGAGAGGCTAATAAGGCTATGACTTCACAGCACAATGAGCTTGAAATGCAGGATTCTAGTTACCACGCAATATATAAAACCCATTTATTTTTTATCAAATATTTATCAGCTAATTGCATTACACAAAAGTAAGAGCCCTATTTTGAAAGCTTACCTACATCAGCAGAATTCTACATTTTAATATGCACTCATTAATGTCCTGCTCATTAATGGATCTTGGTATGTTTCACAGCAACTACTTCTCACTGAGACAGATCTTAAGATACATGAGTGCAGACTTAGGTCAATGTAACTTCAGAATGATAAGTGCATCCCACTTTTTCACATTAGATCGAAATGCCCCATCTTAATACCTGTGTCTTAGGGATCTTGCTAACCTTGCATTTGTTTGCATTCAACATTTCCTACCCTGGCTTTTCCTTCCCTTTGCCAGGCTGTCTCGATTGACATGCTACAGTCTTAATTTAATACTGCAGCTCTCCCAAGCAAGGACAAAGCAATTTAGGCCACTCAGTAGAGCACCATGTACGCTAATGGCACTAGATAAGTAACAGAAATGTTAAATCACATCACATATTATCATTACCAGTATTTTAGTTGCACCTCTTTGGTTAATCCTGTTTTCTGACAAATAATTAATAGGCCTACGTCCATCTGAAGAGACTACTAAATGCAAAATGATTGGCATATGGTCATCCCAAAAACCAGGTTGAGTTTAACATACTTTTTTATAACATACTTAACATACTTTTATAACATGACATTAAAAATCACATAAAATGCTAAAGGCAACAAACAAAAACATGATATAGCACAATGATATCAAAGTACCATAAATAATCACTAACAGGTAATTGGTTCTTGTAGGTTATCCGGGCTGTGTAACCGTGGTCTTGGAATTTTCTTTCCTGACGTTTCGCCAGCAACTGTGGCAGGCATCTTCAGAGTAGTAACACTGAAGGACAGTGTCTCTCAGTGTCAAGGGTGTAGGAAGAGTAATATATAGTCAGAAAGGGGTTGGGTTTGAGCTGAGTATTGTCCTGCAAAAGTATTGTCCTGTAAGTATCAAGATAATGTGCTAATGAGGGTATGGTATGTTAATATGGAACCATTGTATCCTGAAGTGATCTGTTAATGTGTGTAATCCAAAACTAATCTGTATGGCTATTGTTGAATGTTGTCTTTGTCTGGAGGTTTTTCAGGGCAGGAAGCCAAGCCTTATTCATTCTTAAACTCTCCTCTTTTCTGTTAAAGTTGTGCTGATGTTTATGAATTTCAATGGCTTCTCTGTGCAATCTGACAAAATAGTTGGTAGAATTGTCCAGTCTTTCAGTGTCTTGGAATAAGACCCTGTGTCCTGTTTGTGTCAGTCCATGTTCAGCCACTGCTGATTTCTCAGGTTGGCCAAGTCTGCAGTATCTTTCATGTTCTTTTATCCTTGTTTGTATGCTGCGTTTTGTGGTCCCGATGTATTAACATACCATACCCTCATTAGCACATTATCTTGATACTTACAGGACAATACTTTTGCAGGACAATACTCAGCTCAAACCCAACCCCTTTCTGACTATATATTACTCTTCCTACACCCTTGACACTGAGAGACACTGTCCTTCAGTGTTACTACTCTGAAGATGCCTGCCACAGTTGCTGGCGAAACGTCAGGAAAGAAAATTCCAAGACCACGGTTACACAGCCCGGATAACCTACAAGAACCAATGAACTCTGACCGTGAAAGCCTTCGACAATACTAACAGGTAATTTTAAAAGGTAGATCTACAGGATCAGGCACATGATACAGATATCAGAAATTATAAATATCTACTCAGTTATTAAATTTACATAATGCATTTTTAATGCCTCCTTGCCAAATCCAAAGGGTGACTATTCCATTGACCCATTTCAAACAGGACTCTCTCTTTCACTTTCTATACAGGAACTGAGCATATAATCATATGGTTCCATAAGAGTTCACTGGAAAAACATTCTTAGGCAGCAACCCTTGGGCTTCCTTACTCCAAGGAGGGAACTGTTTTTAATTATTTGATTAGTGTTCTGATGAGGTATCATAGAGCATGTAATTACTAATTTATTTATTTATGTATTTACACTTTTACCCCGCCCTCCCTGGCCCAAAGGCCAGGCTCAGGGTTGCTCACAAATACAAAACAATAAAATCAATAAAAACCCTTAAAATATAATTTAAATACATTTATCTAGCATCAGTGATCCTTTAGGTCTGCAACATCTTCATTTCACCTATCCGTGACATCTTTAGCATTTCTATGGAAATGTGCAGCTTACAAATATATTAAATATGGCAATTTGACATCATTTTGCTGTAGGTAATTTTGTATTTAATATAGTATATTATGATATTCTGATCTCTACTGTCAATGTACGTAAAATACACTCAGGTTATTTTAAGGGTCACTCATTTTATATTCACAGTCTATTTTCAAAACTCATTTAAACGGACTGAAACAATATGAAATGTAAAGATGACAGATACAGTAGTAGTTTGTTTTTTGGTAGGAAAACATGCCAGAAATACTTCTGGACTCAATATAAAAGGGATAATTCAGCATACAGAATATATAATTTTCAGATAATTTAGCGTGGGTTAAAATTTTTCACCTTATAGCCTTGCAACCAGTGAATGTTAACTGATAATGTTAAAGTGATATAAGGTCCTCATTCAGAAGCAGTGAAGTTCTGAATATTAGCGTCAAGAGGCAACATCTGGAGATGGCCTCAACCTCTTTGCCCTGTTTGCCTCCCAGAGCAATTGGTTGGCTGCTGTGTGAAACAGGACACCAGCTTAGATGAACCCCTGGTCTGATCCAGCTGGGCTGTTCTTATGTCCTTACTTAAAGTGCTGGTGTTCACTTGTGGGGAACTGAGTACCAGCTTAATCTCCTCATTATAGAACTCATAGAAAACAAATGACTTCAAATATGCTGCCTCAGTAACTTCCTGTAACTTCAGTAACTGAAAGCTTGACACGAGAGGATGTGCCACTTGGCATGAGAGGACTATGTCTCAGGTTGCTGTCCAACAGAAAAGCAATCCCACAAAACAATTTTCTTCTCTTCCCATTCTATATTACAAAAGCAGAAAAGCTGCTAAGCAATTCAAGTTTGCATCACTTTGATTTTATTAAGTTTTAAGTAGATTTTATAATGAAGCGGAATTCACCAATAGTAAGATGATACGTCTGTGCTAATTTTAAAAATGGTGTAGCAATTTAGAATATTTTGCTGTTTGGAACATTTTTAGCAGAGAAGGGCAAATACGCACTGTGAAGGCCTGCTACTTAGACATCTTGCTCTGAAAATAGCAACTTACCTCGTACAACCTCTTCCACAGACTCTGTCGTGGTGGTAGTGGTGGTAGCAATACTAGTTGTTCTTGCAGTGGCTTTCTGGTACTTCTCCTGGGCATCTTCATCATCTTCATTGCCACCATAGCCATCGTCATCTGTTACTTCATATTCCACATCTGCAACCTCCTCTTCCTCTGTTAACTGCTCTTCTGCTACCTTGTCATAACTGTTGAGTGGCAATAATAAGAAGAAGAAGAGTTGGTTTTTATATGCCGACTTTCTCTGCCACTTAAGGGAGAATCAAACCGGCTTACAATCACCTGCCCTTCCCCTCCCCACAACAGACAACCTATGAGGTAGGTGAGGCTGAGAGAGTGTTACTGGCCCAAGATCACCCAGCTGGCTTCATGTGTAGGAGAGGGGAAACAAGTCCAGTTCACCGGATTAGCCTCCGCTGCTCATGTGGAGGAGTGGGGAATCAAACCCGGTTCTCCGGATCAGACTCCACCGCTCCAAAGCTTAAGTTAAACCTGACAAGCAAGATTACTAAACCATGTGTTATATGCAACTTTGAATAAACACTTTAACTGATCTTGGAATAAAAAAGACATGGTAAAAAAAAGCGTTTGTTCTGGATTAAAGAATGCAGCATTAGCAGCTATGATAGTGCAAAATCTTTTCTTTTAAGCTGAATATCTGGAAAATATTTGGCTTCCCCTGGCGCCCAACAACCTTTTCTGAAACTGGGTGGGTCTATTGTAAGGCACTGGCTGTCCTTATTCAATCAAAAGGATTTTCCATGGCTACAATAGCAGCTGCAGCCACTGAAGGATCAGAAGGACTGGTAAGCACCTGAGTTTTCCCTAGTTGGTGCATGGTGCCATTCCCTTTTCAGGCTTTCCTAGTTATTATTCCCTGTTCTCTTTCTCCCTCCACTCTCGGCTTTCCTTTATTTCTTCTTATTCCCTTCTCTGATTCTTTTGTAAAGTGAGGAACGAAATATTGCATTTGGCTCCACCTTCTACAGTAGCAATTTTGGGTTTTGCTCCGCCTCCTGCAGCAGCAATTTTGGGATGGTGCTCAACCTCTCAAGCCTTCAAAGGTGCTGCCAGGTTCAAAAAGGTTGGGGGCCCCTGATCAACACTGCTATTCATCAATATTAGCTGATTCTACATAAATCAAATTAATTTAATGTGCTGAACAAATGCACTGTAGTTGAGGTCTGCCAAATGATTAGTAGCTTCTTATCTAAAGCTTAGATTAGGTAACTCACAAAAAGTTTCTGCATTGGTTTCTGATCAATTATCAGATTCAGTTCAAGGTATTCAAGTGAGTTCAAATGGTCCCCATAATATCTGCAGGAACACTATTCCCACTATGTTATGCTACAATAGTTTTGCTCATCTGAGGGTATCACCATGCAAATGAGTAACATCAGCAACTGTACATGCATGTGTATTCTCTGTTATGGCTTCCACCTTGTGAAATAGCCTGCCTCAGGAGGTCAGGAAGGCTCCCAGATTTCCATCATTCCGAAGAATGTGCAAAACTGTTCAGGAAGGCATTTGTATAAGGGAGTTTATAATTACAGAATAATGGAACATCCAGGAAGGTACTCTTGCAAGGGAATAGGACTGTAGTGTATTACAAACTTTATTTTATGTATCATTTTGTTTTCACAGCACTGTCTTCTACCTTTGTAATCCACTTGCTACATTGTTTACGGTAGGTCATGTCTTGATTTTCTGTTTGCGTTATTTTCTAATTTTGTAATCCAAGCCCCATTGCATTTTACTGCATCTCTTATGCTTTCTGATTGAATTTCTATATTTTGTATTCCGCTTTGAGTCAGAGAGAAAGGTGGACAATAAATGAAGACAATAAATAAATACCCCCTTCCAAATGCCTGCTGCTGGTTCTTTCTACATATACATAGTAAACAGTTTAAAATATTTTTAAAGAAACATTATCATGGAAAAGGGTTTGCGGACAATGGCCATAACTGAGGATGTTTTAGGACATAAAGGAAACTTGCATGTAGAAGACTTATAATAGACTTGCCTTGCGTAAAGGTGCATAGGATAGCAGCCTTAGAGCACAATCCTAAGTGGGGGGGGAGTTGGGAGGGGCTCGGGGACAGCACAACCTGGTCACCTCTTGATGTGGCAAATATCAGGGTTGCTGCTGGGTGCAGCAAGCGGAAAATAAATTCCCCACCAAGCCCCTTGAAACTTCTCATAGAGTTCCATGAGGCTATACCACCATTTTTCACATCAGCAAAAGTCAGCTCCACCCTGTGAATGCCCCCTTTGGCGCTGGTGCAAGCCCCTGGGCTGGGTAAACGCTGCCAGCAAGGCTGCACCAGTGCCTGTGGCTCGTGCTCCTGCGCTGCTCCCCAGAGCCGGAATAAGTTGCCCTGTGCCAGCGTTAGTGCCAGTTTAGCTGGTGCAATTGGCACTAATGCCAGTGCAGGAGTCACGCCGGCTCCTAGCCCCTTTTATCCTCTCCCCCGTGGATCGCTCTGCCCATGTAGTAACAAATTCTAGAGTGACAACTATGTGATTGCCCAGAGGCCAGTGGAACACCAATGTAGTAGTCAGCCATAATTGCCTGTAAGCAAGTTCTAATGAACATACTGGAACCTACCTCTATGTACATAAGAATAGGATTGAGGTATATGACAAAAAATATTGTAGATCTCTGTTTTCTACACCATTATCTAGTTTTGAACATTACAACTGTCTCTCTCAACTTGCACTTAAGGAAATCCATAGCTACAGTAACTTGGCATGACCAAATATTAAACAGCGCATAAACCTATCTGTCACATTTGCCCTAAAGAAACATCATTATTACTGAAGATAAGATTGAACAGGAGTGGGCAACTAGCTGTAAAAGAATTTTGTCTGGTCTAGGCAACCCTGTAACTTTTATAATCAAAGCATAGGGAAAATGCTGCCTTCAGATTGGTCTATAATGAAAACATTTTCAAAATCTGGTGAAAAATAGGAGTTATCCTGTACATTAATACCAAAATCCCTTGGTTTATATTTAGTGTTCCTCTATGTAAATATGACAGAGAGCACATCATCCATTATTACTCAGTGGTGCAAAAGAGCACAGCAAAAAACATTTCCTCCCCCCCCCCCCCACCATCACTACTGGAAATGAGACAGCTCCATAGAAGGTGGAAATCTGTGCTGCAAATAATGAGCAAGGAAGTAAATTACAGAGTCCTTTAAGGTCCTTCAATTAAAGCAATGATAAAAAGTTGCTAAGAATTCAGAAAAACAGTTTTTTTGTTATTTCTAAAAATCCAACAAAGCTATAAATGCCATTTAAACTAAAATAGATGATGGACTTTTAAATATAATGCCTTCTTTAAAAAAATTGAGGAGTGGAGGTGGGGGGGGGGAGAACAGATACCTATGAAAATACACAGTGTCATTGCTAAATTCACCTGGGTTCTTAATACTCATCTCTCAGGACACAGATCTTTATGATAATTGGATTACCCAATCCATTAACTGTATCTGTAAGTCTACTGATGTCGCTAGGTTCTTTGCCAGCATTTATGTCCATTTTCAATAATGCAAGATATTCTTGTTTTCTCTGTTTAACACTTGTGCATTTAGAAAAAAGAAGATGACTGTTCCAAATATAGGGCTTTTTGTGTGCCTCTTTTAAAAAGCTGCTTATTCAGATATTCTCTCTAATGCACAGGACATGGTTTATTAGAGGCAAATCTATTTGGCCTTTAAATGGTACATGACTGAACATTCATATGACAGAGTATTAACCTAAAGCACCAAGCAAGCACCTCCTTCCTTGACGAGTCAAATTTATGCATCTTTCTTAGTGCTTTCTCTTGGTAAAACAGAAGTCCTGTGGCACCTTAAAGATGAACAAAGTTTATTTCAGCACAAGCCTTCAAGGGTTAGGCCTTATTACCCCATGAACAGCCTCAGCACTTAAGTACATAGCTGAGATCCCTTCACCAATCTTCCAGAAGGACTATGCATCCTTTAAATTTTATTTCTTAATTTGCCCTCTACCAAAGGTTGGAATAGTAGAGTAGAGTATTTCTCTACTCTGGGAGCAGAAGGGAAACAATGCACAGCAAATCAACCCACTTCAAAAAGAGAATGTAATGCAATTACCACCATGCTTGGGAAAAGACAAAAGCGAGACAGCTCACCCCCTCTTCATTCAAAGGTAATAACAGTGTTTCAGTAAATCACATTTGGCATTCTACAGACACTAACAGGAACTATCTGCGAAACAGGAATGACACATTAACTCATCAGTCTTCGATTTTGATATATTTATTTCCTTCACTATGTTTCCCCCACCATTCAATCCAAACAAATGATGATCATATAACCTAAAACTGTTATTCCATTTGGGCCACAAACGTCATCAAAGAAGTACTCGATATCCCCAATTTCCCCCTCCTTGTTCTCTTACTGATTTTATTTCCCTCTTGATGGTCCCACTTTTGGGGTATAAAGTTAGCCCCAAAAATCCCAGTTTTCGGGTTCCAGCCATTGATTCCCATCCCAACACTGGGCTCCAGTAGCTGGCTCCAAACTCCTGGATGAAAACACATCTTGGGGAAAGGTGTGCTTTGCACTAGCTCTGCCATCAGGCAAGAAGGTCCCAAGAATATTTGCCCTGAGTACAGGTGTTTATCAGCTTCTGACACGTTAAAAAGGGGATGCTCCTATTGTGTATCATGTATATGCACAAGTGGGCAATGTTGATAACAACCTCATTTCTTTAGCTGCATGTTTTTACTTTGTGAGCTATCCTAAGCAGGCCATTGGGAATGTGGTCTGCAAATCTTATTCATAAACAAACGAACTAGCCTTCTGCTAAATAGCAGTGAGATAAACTGGTGTCTTGCATCTTTCTCTTGTTTTGGGGAGACTGCTTTTTGGGAGGATGAAGGGGGGGGAGTAGCATTCTGCATGCTTGGGATTCTCCTGAACTATGAAGAAAATTTCCGTTAGTTTGTAGGTAGCCCCATTTTGCTAAACTAGTGGAGTACAACTTGTGTGGCTACCTTCTGTGACTGAACAGGGTGTGGAGGCGGTGGCTCCACTGCTTTATCCCAGCAAATGAAATGTACCAGAAATGGTTTGATTCACATTAATTCTGTCTTTCCTCCTAGCAGACAGAAAAAGAATTTATCCAGATCTGCTGCTGGCATGTTCTGTTTCTCTTCTTCAGACATGCAGAGAGGGAGAAAAAGAACATGAGCTCACTAAATTTGGGACCCTGTAAACCCTATTTTTGCTGCTGTTTAGATAATTTCTGACTCTGAGAAATGTTAGTTATTACTAAAGGAAAAAATGTTCCAATCAAAGTTGTGTGTGTGTAAAGTGCCGTCAAGTCGCAGCCGACTTATGGCGACCCCTTATGGGGTTTTCAAGGCAAGAGACTAACAGAGGTGGTTTGCCAGTGCCTTCCTTTGCACAGCAACCCTGGTATTCCTTGGTGGTCTCCCATCCAAATACTAACCAGGGCTGACCCTGCTTAGCTTCTGAGATCTGACGAGATCAGGCTAGCCTAGGCCATCCAGGTCAGGGCCCAATCAAAGTTAGCACCACCTAAAACTAGACAGAATATCTAATCTCTTTGATTTTAAATTAATCTTATAGCATTTAGAATTAAAGGTCAAATATAAGAACAGTTTAGAATGAGTACTTTTTATGTGGAACAATACAGATGTCATGGAATACAATTGCACCAAAGTGTGTTCTTCTGGTCTCCATAAAGAAACATTCCATAGAACAATTCTGGCCTCCATCACAGTGTAAAGATTCTGACATTGTCAATAAAAATAATCATTGCTGTATCACACTAAAGGCCCATATCACTCAGAAATCCATCTAACAATAATGAACTATTTCTACTCATTCAAAAGAATAATAGACAACAGTACAAGACATTAATAAGTTATAGAATTTCTCTATTCATCCAGCAGCTGTTACCTAGAAGCAAGAACTGAACTTATTTTTCCAAATAAGTCTGTCTCTGCCAGTTCAGACTGAAGCGGTTAAAAAACTGAACTTTAATATTTGGGCACATTCATCTAGCAAATGACAATTCTTTTCACTTCAGCACAACTAAGAACCTAATTCTAATGAACAGCAATTTAACATTTCACTGTGAATTCAAGTTAGAATTTGTGTTTAAATGAGATTGGCAGCTTTACAAAAAACAAACCCCCAAGTAGTACTGCTCCTTTAAAATTAAACAAATCACCTTTCAAATTTTTGCTGAATGGTGAGAAAGCACTTTACACATGTTAACAACCGAGAAATATTTGAAAGTATGCAGCAGCAGCAGCAATTGCTCTTTAGAGCTGAGAAACAGAATAAAGCATAATGGCCCCCTATGAAATACATAGCTGACAAGTATCAGATATTCAGAAAAGGGAGGCTAGTATCAATTTCCACTATTCCATACAGATGATATTTTGGTGAGGAAACACTGCATGCAACCAAGCAGACCGACACAGTAAGGCATTTTCAAACATTATGTCTGCCATGCAATATACCTTCTGGCAGCTTTTGCACTGAGACAGTAAGCATTTAATTAGTCTTCAAGTTATAATTTCACCTACTTACTTTTAAGTCCTACTAAACACAGTAGGACTTACTTCCAAGTAAGAAAGCACCAGGCCAGATGGTTTTTGAACTCTTTAGAATGTAGTCAGAACTCTTCCAGAATTTGTCCTAGCCAATGAATTACCACTGAATCCTCCAAGACAGATGCTCACCAATGTTGGCCTAACTATGTGCATGAGAGGGGAAGTGTAGCAATCTTACCTGCCATCTGCATAGTCTGCATCTGCACCTCCCCACCAAACGTCAGAGTCATCTTCTTCAGCGTCAGCTGAGTCTGCATTCTCATTCTCATCTGCTACCGGGCAGCAAACAAACTCCACGCCACGGAACTTGTCAATTCCACAGGGTAACAGCATACCGTAATCATGAAGATTCATACCTTTTTCACTACAGGACTGAAGGCAAAACAAGGAAACAGAAAATACTGTTACAACAAAATATGAAAAACAGACTAGCTAGCACAGAGTGTCGATTCAATCCTTAGAATAGACAGGCAGAAAGTTTGTTATATTGCCATATGGCAGTCACTCCATAGAGCAGTTATACCCAGAGAACACCAATTACCATATCCCTGGTTCCATCTTGTGCACAGTGTCACTCTACAAAGCTTCCAGGTTTAACATGTCAGTCACCCTTAGCTTACCCTCACACATTATTTAAAGACAAAAAGAAACCAAAAGCAGCAATCGCTGACACTACCACTCTTTGCATGCAAGCCAAAGGGCACTTGCAGGTAAGCCCATTAAATATAACCCTGCATCATTCTCATGAACAAGTTTCTATAAGTGAACAGCTTTTTCAGTGGTCCCTCCAGAGGTGAAGCAGAGGGGATGGGTTGGTGGGTTGCCATTTTGAACAATTACAATTCTTAAAACTCTGCATGGGGGGTGTCGCGCGCTCTCAGGTACGGCTGCACCTTCCAGAGGAGCTTCTCCTGTCAGGGCCCCACCTGTCCTGGCCAACGCCCCTCTCCTCGCCTGCTCTCTCCCTCGCCCACCAACTGTTTCCCGATGGTTGCTGGGGCTGCGCTGAACCGCCTGCTGCCCTGGCGCCTCCCTCTCCCAGCGTGCTCCCCCCTCCGCCGGCCAGCTGATGGGCGGGCTGTTTGGCCTCTCCCCGGGGACCCGGCTGGCTGGCCAGCCTGGGGGCCGGGGAACGTCGCGGCCGCTGCGGCGCCCCATCGGCCGGGCGTGGTCCATCCGGGCCAGTTCTCCCGCTTGCCAGCTGACAAGCGGGCCTGTCGGTGGTTGTGGGGGCTTCTGGCCCACCCCCCCGGACGCTGGGAGGAGGCTCTAGCCGGCTGCCGTTTGCCGCCTCTCCGACTGCTCTCCTGGTGAGTGGTCGCTCGAGGGCTCTTCCCTCTTCCCCTGGGGGTTGGCGCTGGGATCGGGGTTGGTCCTGACGGCCCGGGGAGCCCAGTCGGGAGGGTGACCCGGGAAAGGGGGTTATTGGCCATTTATGAATGGGAGGTTTTGACTTGGATTTGCCACTCAGATGCACATTTTCCCCATCCAGATTCTCAAAACTCTGCATGGGGGGTTATTGGCCATTTATGAATGCGAGGTTTTGCCTTGGATTTGCCACTCAGATGCACATTTTCCCCATCCAGATTCTCAAAACTCAACAATAAGCAGCCCTGCAGAGTTTTGAGAATGCAGATGGGGAAAATGTACACCTAGAGAGCGGCAAATGCAAGGCAAAACCTCCCGTGCATGAATGGTTGAGGAAAGGGGGGGATGAATTATCCAAGTCAGCGTGTGTATTATTAAGTTTATTAAGTTAATAAACAGTGTACCTACCTATATATAGTTTAAGTTTAAGAAATTTGGCTCTCAAAAGAAATCTCAACAGTTGTACTGTTGATATTTGGCTCTGTTGACTAATGAGTTTGCCGACCACTGCTATAGGTGATTAAAATACTACATGGAAAGGCTCAGTGGCTTCACCTTTTTAACATCCCTTAATATACAGCAAGTTAATCTGTGAGAATAAATATGTATTTTATTTTTGCTCCTGTGAATTTAAAAGTACTTGGGGTATAGAACAGTCTAGAAAGGTCATACAAAATTAAACTATTATTTTTGCTTTGCTATTTCTCAACAGTAATATTTCCATTGTTGGGTTTGTAATTAGACATTGTTGGTGGGCTCAAAATGGCAACTCGCTAACATAATCACTCCTCTCCAGCTCTGGAAGCATGCAGAAGCTTTTTTCAAGAAGTACACAGGACTGTGTTTATTGCAATTCATGACTATTGGATAAACAAAGGAAAAAATAATACCAGAAAACAGACAAAAAAGAATCACAAAGAATTTGTCATGGCTACAAAACAGAAGATTATAAGTGATGTGGTGACTAAAAGGAAGTAGTAGTGGTCTTCTCTCAAGAGAGAGGGGGGAGGTATTACTAGGTGTCTCAGGGTCACATGAAGATGGAAAAAGTGTGCATGCTTTTTACAGCGTATAATTGATTTATGGAACTCAGCGTATAATGGATTTACGGAACTCACTGTCATACAATGCAACTGGGCACGAAAAAGGACTGCTCATGTCAAAGATGGCTGACAGCCATCATTAAATTTGGTAAGCCAGATTTGCACAAACTCTGCTCGTAGAAAGCATTTTTGTGGCTGCTAGATGACAGGCCCAAGAAAAGAGGATGATATCTTCACTTTGACCTGCTTGTAAACGTCCATGTTAACATCTGGCCAGCAGCTGCTGGGAAAAAATGCTCAGACTCAGTGGGTTACTGTTATTCTAACCCAGCCTTGCAATTCTTATTTTTTCTTATTAGATTTAACTCAACTGATAGACTCTTTGACCAGACATCTGGAGAAATACACAGCACAATACCAATATGCACAGACAGCATCCAAGAGGAACCTCCAGTTTAAAAGGATGAGGTATCAGTGAGATGGGACAGAGCATACTCGGAATTATTTGTTTTTTGAGTAGCAGTTCGAGCATTACAGATGTAATCTCATGCTCTAACTCAAGAGAACTTGAAAGATATTTTGCAAAGATGCCTTTAGGCATGTTCAAAGAAATAAAAAAATAAATACATGTGATATTTAAAAGGGGAGATGAGTGGCCAAATGTGCTTAAAATCCTGTAAGATTTTTGTTGCAGAGTTTCTCACTGACACAATGAGAAAAGTAGCATAAACTGTGCCTCTATTCTTAAAAAGTGAATAGATTTTAAAAGAAAAGGAAATACATTCAAATATGGGGAAATCATTTAAAAATTCTCACCAATGACATTCATTCTATGTGTGTGCGTATGTGGGGGGAGAACCCTAGCTGCTATATGGCATGGGTGGTGGTGGTGGTGGTGGTAGGGCTCAGCACCTCTCAGCTCAACTCCATGCAAGAAATAAATAAGGTACAAAAAAAATATTCTTGACATTGGCTAAAAAAATAGATAAGCACTTCTATAGGTGCTGAGACACAGTCTGTGAACACGTTTAAACCATTTGGATGAACTTTGAATTCTTCTATTAGTTTCTAATTCAAAATTTTCTAATTTAGATTTTTTGAATTAAAAGACTTCCTTTTATAGCACCTAAATAATGATGTCTTTTAACAGCATGAGCTTTCCTAGATTTAACCTTTATTCCAGTACTACCGTAACATACATACATATACAAACATATCATCAGTGAATCCCACCAAGAGTTAAAAAAACAAGGACATGAGAACAGGATTCCAGATAAAGCAACTTTATTTATATAAGTAGATTTCTGATATATCCATATCATATACATATTGCAGACATACATTCAATGAGACTACAGTCCCTGATGGCCATCAGCTAATTCCTTACTGTTCAGTTTCTGTTTGCCACTTTTTAAGCTCCTGGGAGAGACATCTAAGATATGGAGCTTCAGCCTCAGTGCAGATGAGCAGCACAGAATAGCTCTCCTTCAGCAGCTGTCAGAAGGAAGTCACTGACTGTGGGGGAAAATAGCTGCCTAAAATTTCAAATGGCTCCCCCATGTGCCTTCAAAAGTTCTACAAATTTGATATGCATGTACCAACCCCTTTAAAAATCACTAGACTATAGTCTACTTTGTTGGACCCTAAAACGGACTGAACAGTAGCAAATATTTACATTTGAGTCCAGTTGCACCTTAGCGACTAACAGGATTTTCAGGGTATAAGCTTTCGAGAGCCAAAGCTCCCTTCTTTAGATACGAGTACGAATGGAGATCTCAGAAAGACTCAGAGAAAGACTGCATCCTAGTTAGAAGGTGGAGAGGTGTTATAAAGAATACTTGTAAAGAATGAAAAGGTAAGATGCATATTGTAATCAGTTTGATTAGAACAGAGGGGGAAAGCTTGTGGGCAGAAAATTAGCATCTGTAGTGAGATAAGAATCCTCTGTCCCTATTCTGCCCTGGGGAGTCCAACACAACTATCCTTTATCCCCCCCACCACCACCACCACTAAGTACATTTAAATCAGTGATGCAGACTGCTTCTAGAAGTGATTGTTGCTGATTATGCTACATCATTATGCTACATCATGATGGGGATCCCTGACCCCTAGGACCAATGTTCTGAAGAAGTGAAACAGGCTGCAGTGTGAAGTGCTGTTCCAGTAGTGCACCTCTGAAATACTTGCTCTCAGAACCTGGTCATTGGATTAGATCTATTCTTTATTACTAATGGGTTAGATCCAATGGGTTACCTTCCATTATGTGGTGACATTTCTCTTGGAGAAAGGCTCCTTCTACCAACAGAAAAATCCTCACTGAGCAGAAAGAAACCATTGGATTATATACAGAGCTGCTATTTTATTTAAATTCCTAAATGGAGGCACGAGAGATTTGGAAAAGACACAACAAGCTTGCAGATGTACAATCCAATTAACAAAAACATAGTTATAAAAGAACCACTTTCCCAGTATTGTTCATCAAGTGTTCCACATATGAAATCATAAGGAAAATGGTGTCACTGCAAAGCCTAGTTTTCAAAATATTGATTTTAACGTACCTCCTTAGCAACTGTGTGCCAATGCAGATGGGTTTCACATATATCCATCCTCTCTTGGTGAAGGAACTTGCACTTATCTGGCACAAGCAGAGCATCACTCACAAACTCTCCAACTGAAAGAATAAGGTGACATCTTCATTTTTACATATTCTTGGGCACTTTTTTTGGCACAGCAATGTTTTGGCATACATCTTACTAACCAATATCAGGAAAAGATTCTTTGTGGTACAAATCATAGCACAATTAATAGCAAGAACAATTTTTGTATCATTTCCCCAATGATATCTAGCACTTGGTTGTACATATTACTTGGTTGCATATGTTTTGTACTCTAAACAACAAAAAGACAACATTAATTCAAGTTTTGACTGTAAAGAAAAATTCTGCTATGCACTTTCAAGACTATATTTGCAGCCCCAAAGGATAGGAAACTTGATTTTTAAAGAAATACATGTTATTTTCAGGGTGCTGGATCTAATGTTTCTGTGAATGGAGCTAATAATATAAGAAGAGATTGCAACCGTTTAGCTTTTGACAATGCATTTCTGGCAAGCCATTTCTTTTCTACTGTCCTCTTCCTATGTCAACCTCATGCTCTTCCACTAATTTACACCGATGGAAAATAGTGATGTGGGATCACAGGCACATCAACTCACTCAACTGTATGCTACAACAAATAATTGCAAACATTTTTAAATTAAAGGTTCCATAACACCACTTATTTTATAAGCAGAAACCATTCCTCCTGAAGACTTCTGCTCAGCCTATTTTGAACTGAAAGAACAGCACGCAGGCTCAAAAGCTTCAAAAAACTTTTGACACACAATACACATACAAGCACGCAACAGAAATATTATACAAGCTCTATATTAACAATACAAACTCCATAAATCTTATAAGACAATGTTATCCACAGTAATACAATGAAGTCAGGATGGCATACACATCTGTAAACAAAGTCCAATGAAGTCAGTGTGAAACAAGGTTGGGACAGGCTCCAGCCGCCGCTGTGAGCATGAGCTGTGAGCCCCGATGCCGCTGGATGCGTCTGCAAAGCAACTGCCAGAAGGGAAGCCAACTCCCGGCGGGGAGAGAAACAGGACGCCCAATCAGTGCTGACAAGCCTTCATTTGGTGACTGCAGTATAAGGTATGAACCTGGTTTAGGCATTGTAAAGGATTCTAGAAGGCTGACGAAGCCTCAACGAAACGTGCTTGGAAATCTAGACTGCGTGTTCCTTGCTCACATTAGCTTCTGTTCTCCTCGGGAATTTGTGAGATGCTATCATAGGGAGTTTTCTCCCGCTGACGGGAGCATGGCAACCTTGCACTACAATTCTTTTCCCTCCGTGGGAATTGGAGAGCCGGACCTGGTGCCTCGTCTCCTCCCTCCGGGAGTTTGGCATTCCTTTGGGCAGCTCTTTGACTCCTTCTGCAGCGCCAGGATTCATTGTGCATGCCCACAGCTTGATTGGGTATCCTGTTCTCTTCCCACTGGGAGTTGGCTTCCCTTCTGGCAGTTGCTTTGCAGACGCATCCAGCGGCATTGGGACTCATGGCGCGTGCTCACAGCTCCAGCTGGAGCCTGCCCCAACCTTGTTTCACACTGACTCCATCAGACTTTGTTTACAGATGAGTATGCCGTCCTGACTTCATTGTATTACCGTGGATAACATTGCCTTATAAGATTTATGGAGTTTGTATTGTTAATATAGAGCTTGTATACTATTTCTGTTGCGTACTTGTATCCTTTGTGTATTGTGTGTCAAAGTTTTTTGAAGCTTTTGAGCCTGCGTTCTGTTCTTTCTGTGTATAGCTTGTTGTATATCAGCACAGGGTTTCTGTCTTGAACTGAAGCCACAGATCCAAGAAATGCACTAGTGATTAAGAGTATAGCATAGGCTCAAGTGCTTCTCCTTTTACTACCTACATAAAGTAACATCTGAGTGAACTGTGTAGTGTTTCTGTCTGCAAACCCCCAAGGAAGCAGTTATTCTAGATTAAATAAACCAAAAAAGAGATTGTATTTGTATACCTACTGTAATCTGACTTCCTGTATAGCAATTTTCGATCTTGCTGCTGCCACTACCACCACCACTGTTATACCTTTATAGACATTCCTGAAATTTAATTGCAAGTTGTTGTATTGTTCCACTGGTATTTTCGTACTTGGAAAGAGGACCACTTCAAACTAACTAGTTTCACGGGAAAGCTTTTTTGTAATCTAAAACCCAGTGCAAACAGAGGGAAGTTGCAGGGTTCCACTCCTAATTCTAGGCTGAATTCCAGCTGACGTTTCTCACAAGAGTTTCACAGAAAGAGATAATTTTTCTAATCTTAAACTTACTTAATTGAACTGCTGTTGTTTCACTTCTGATCAGACTCTTCTACCAGTATATGTGTGCGTCTCCATTTCCCAGAAAACAACACAGGTTTCCCATTTAGAAAGCAGTACACATAAAAGCATTGTACTCCAACCACCCTCACTTTAAGAGATAATTCAAATAAGGTGTAACTTGCACAAAGCACTGACTGATTCACAATCAAAACAGTATCTATTTGCCCAAATAAGTGAAATATATAAGTGGGGACCCACGATACTCGCATGGAAGAATCTCTCCTCCCCAGTGCCCTCAGTGCTGGGCTGGTGCAGCTCCCAGCCATCCCCAACACCATCAAACCCAGCTCCCACCCTCCATGGCCGGGCGTGCTGTAGCTCACACACCCCCTTGCTGCTGCCACCGTCCAGCTCCCTCATTGATAGCTTGGCAAAGACTGCCGTACCACTCTACCTGATTCCTTGGTTGCTGGCTCGGCGGGGGGTGGGGGGGGCAATGAGGTGATCTGCCCCCTCCACCTAACTCCTTTGTTCCTGGCTTGGTGGGGATGATGGCAAGGACTCCTGAACCTCCCTGCCCAACTCCCTGGTTGCCGGTTCAGCAGGCAGTCTTTCTGGCTCAATGGGAAGGGCAGCAAGGACTTCTGTCCCCCCTTTGCCTGACTCCCTCTTTGCCAGCTGGGTAGGTAGTAGCAAGGGCTTCTCCCTCCCATCACCACCAGTGAGCCCTGCTGAGGCCTCTGTTAGTCTCTTGCCTTGAAAACCCTACCCTACAATTAAATGCTGTTTCAATTCTAACATGCTCGAGTTGTTTCCTGCCATTAATGAAAGAAAAAACCCTTTTAATTCATCAATATAAGACTAACAGCTTAAAAGACAGCTATTTTATGGGCTGATCTTTGTTTTTCATTAAATCTAAAAAAGACTGAATTTTTAGAAATAAAACAAAATTTCTGCAAAAGTTGCTATTTTTCTGTCTGACTGCTTTTTATAATGAAAACATCTTTGCTTTCTTTTCAGACAGGCGGCAAATGTCATTCAGGTTTTACCTGATTCAGAATGCATTTGTTCAGGCACAAAACTACTTAAGCATGCTTTGTTACTTTTGCAGATGTCCATCTGAAATTCTCGCATAGCACCATGCCATTTTCTATTTTCTCATTCAACTTGGAGTAACATTCCCCCCCCCCCCCCGGCAATCTTTTATTCCGTTACCATTAGCATCTTAAGCATAGGCACCCATTCAGGCAGAACAGTACATAACATCAGCCTACTAGTGTTTCAGAAAGGATGGCATAAAATTACAGTTGATAGTGTAGAATCTTAAGCTTTTATTTTCAAGAGAAGCAAGGTTCATGATTGCATATTACATTTCTTAGCAGATAGTGTGTGTGGTTACTTTTCTCCCTCTGGCAGTTTAGCTCATTTAGACAGTTAGGCTTTTTATCAGGCTTTTAACCTCTAAATGTGACAGAGTTTGGGATGTTTTAATGCATTGTTTCGTTTTGAATACTGGTCTTCGCTCTGGGTGGAAATTATTACAAATCTATTATATAGAGAGAGGCATGGATATAAAACAAGACACATGTTCTTGAATGCAGTGCGCATTTCCATAACCAGTAAGCTTCCTTTCACCCTCTCACCCCAACAAGATCCACTGCTATCACACCAATGCGAATGAACGGAAAGGGTATGCATAACAAGCCAGAAAGACTAGTATCAATTTAAAGGCTTTCTAGCCATTGTAAAATGAGCATGATTGCACAGCTATTTATCAATCTATACATTTTTATTCAGCCCTTTCTCCAAGGAACTCATGGTGGCTCTCCTCCATTTGTGTCCTTCTCAGGCATTGTGAAACCTGGCGATGATTGTGCATAGCAGGAGAGGGGACTAGGTGTACTTTTTTGTAATTTCGTTAATCCTACTAACGTAACCCAGACAGGATTTCTGCAGGATTTTTTTTCCTTTTAGTGTTTCCAACAGGAATGACATTAAAATCTAAGTCAATGAGCTATACAAAAAGGCATCTCAGTTTGTTTTGGATGCCCTACAAAAACAAGTCTAAAATTCTACAACTCAGCTCTAGCTGGTGTGAATTTTCACCTTACTAAGCACCTAATCTGTGCTACGAATCATAAATATGTACCAAATAAACAGTTTTGAAGGATTTAGCAGCAGCTGTAGAATTGAGCAGTTCATACAGAAATAGGTGGGGGGAGGCAGGTAGAAACTGAACTCACAGATTGCTAAACCTAAGACGCCCCAGCTGTTGCTGACCAGAAAAAAACCAAGAGGGTATTAGGAACAAATGGCATCCTTTAAGCACTCGAAATTCCTCAAAGCAATTAGAAACTTCACATCCTACAGTTCTGTGTTCTATTCTTCTCCATTGTTATAAGCTGTATTTGTGCAGAAATTCAGGCCTCCTTTCTGCCACATGCTTCTTGAAATGACCTTGTCACAGCATACTAATGAAACTTTCCCCACAAAAACAAAGTTCTACATACTGTTCGTGGTGGTGGAAAGTGCTGTCAAGTAGCAGCTCACTTATGGCAACCTTGGGTTTTCTAGGTAAGAAACATTCAGAGGTGACTTGCTACTGCCTGCCTCTTCATCATGACCTTGGTCTTCCTTGGCGGTCTCCCATCCAAATACTAATCAGGGCCGACCCTACTTCGCTTCTGAGATCAGGCTAGCCTGAGCCATCCACAGTCTTTTTCTTCTCTAATATTTTTAACTACAGGAACTGCTAAACTGCTATATGAGAAAGCTTTGGTTATAATAAAAGTGAAATTGACTATTTCTTATACTTTCCCATATTGTAACTTAGGCAAGTCTATGAATAGATTCTGGAAAATCATTGTTAATGGTTTTGTTTGTGTATGATAAATGCTGACTTTTGAAGGTCAGAACAAAGGATGTATGTTTGGATATTTCCGATAAATACCTTATCAGTATTTTTCAGATATATTCGGATCTCCAAATTCATATTCGGAATTCTCAGGATACCAGTATATCCGAGGCCAGCATTTTATTTATTTATGTATTTTATAGTCTGCCTTGCTCACTTGGACTTAAGGGGGATCACACAGAGTGACTCAATACAATAAACAGGATGGGACATTCAATAAACAATGGAACAGCATTAGAGTTGTAGAACCAACCAGAAATCTACAAACAGAACTGAAGTAAAATCTAAATGTTAATATGACACCTTAAAATGATGAAAAATTACATAGTAGGATCCTACTTACACCAAGCTACACATAGTAGCATAGACCACAGTCATCAATAATTCATCCAAGTAATTTTGTGAATCATTTTGTTCAATGCAACCCTATTGCCTTTTTAAGGATCCCAGGCCTATTTTTTCCCCATTTTACAGGTTTTCTGGGCAACAAAAGGGAGAGGGGAAGCAGATCTTCTGGGCAATGGGATCACTAGAACTGTCTGTCCAATCATAATGATTCTCTCAGAGCACCGGCAAAGAAGATAAAAAGCAGACCCAGGGCATAAGTAAATGGGGTGCTAAAGCCCATATTGGAAGGATTTGCAGTTCCATGGAACCAGATAAAAGCTCACTATGTGGTTTTGTTTCTCTGCAGAAATTAATAATGACATGCCAATTCTGGAAACGGTAATTGGCAAATAATCCTAACATCTTGGCCAACATTTAGTTCTTATTAAGGGAAATGCTTGAGGCTGTGTATGGATGTATGATGGTTTTTGCAACTTCCTAACTAGACATTTGAAATATGGACTGGGTCCGTCACAAAGTGATGGTAAAGGAATTGGTGGTCCTGGCCCCACTGTAATTCTATCACTGCTACAACTAACCACCTACAAGAAGACTGAACCCTCCAAGCACTAACTTGCATTCACTCTATCCCATATCATGATTTCTCCAATGAAAAACAAAGTTACAGAGAACTTGCTAGTGATTTCTGCAGCACTTAAAATGATGTCATAAACTAGGCAAAGAGATTTTAATATGTTCAAGGCTCTTTACAGAGCCAAGATGTCCCTATTTCCAAACATCTAGTACTTTATCCCTTGCATCACACTGATACAAGTACTTCCTTAAGCACCATGTACTAGAGCACATGCACACTGAAAGTCTTTCATTTCAAAATCTTACACAATTAAAACGCAGTGAAATCATCCCCCAAATGTTTGAATTAGCTGCATAAGGAGCAGACACATTAAACATGGAAGTGAAAAAAGAATTCCATATATTTTGCACGTGTTATGTTTTAATTCTTTTCTGTTTGCTTCAGAACTAAAATAGCACTTGTCTGAGAAATTATGTTATTTATAGCTATTTTCCCTGTGAATTACTACTATCCAGTCAAAATGTACTGATGCAGTACTGAATACAGGGAATAAAAAAGTCTATTTCACAAACAGTATCTGCCTGGCTTGGTGAACAAGTTTTTTATGTGAAGAGCGGGGGGAAAACCAAGCACATGCTGCGCAATAAAGTGACAATCTTGAAATGCATGTATAGATTTTCTCTTACCTAAGCACCTGTAAGGAACTACAATGTGAGGATGACTTTTGCATTGCTTCCGTCCTCGCTTGCACCAGTTCTGAATCGTTACAGGTTGGTTTGCTTCTACAACATTTGTAATTTGCAGTTCAGGGTACACCTAATATTCAAAAGTACAAAGAACACAAGGAAATAAAATTAAATATATTTATTGAACCCTGTATGTGAACTTCTTGCTTACTAGCATTACAGCCCATTTCCATCTACCAGTATTTATCTGCTTGTGTTTTTATACACAGAGGCCTGTGAAATTTTATAGAGAATGTGGGGGTGGGGAGATGGGGCTTCTCAAATACCAAGGAGCCATTTTGGTAGTTCACAACAAAGACTTTTTAAGCATATTCCATAGCAGCTGTTTCTTTTTGACTGCAGACTCATTGTCCACACATACAAACACAAGCAACTTTTAATCAAAAACAGTTACTCCATTTTTCACCCCTTCATAACAGCATTTTAGTTAATCATCCTGATTCATATATCTCCCAACTCCTTCAAATTAAAAAAAAATTTTTTTTGAACAGCGGCAATTGTATTTTACCTTCTCCCCAGGTTTATTTTAACCAGTTCAAAGATAAGGAGCACTCTGAAGGGTCTGACAAACATGTATTTTTAAGGTATGCAAGAAACAGAATCATGAAGGAATAGTATCAAAAACCAGATTTTTACATAATACATAATAATACTGCCGTAATGGAATGCAGTAATGTAATAGTCAGAAATAGATTACCACATGCTTATCACTACAGAAAGTAATCAATTGATAAACAGTATAAAAGCAGTCATGGTACACATGCAGTCAGGTTGGGGAGGTGCGGTTTTATTATTATATTCTTTCAGAGGGTAACTGTGTTAATCTTCAGTAGAAGAGTTAGATTCAAGAGTCCAGCAGCACCTTAGAGACCAACAAGATTTTCAGAGTATAAGCTTTCAAGAGTCAAAGCTCTCTTTTTCAGATACAAGTAGAAATGGAGGTCCTTGAGTCCTTATATCCTAGTCAGAAAATGGGAGAGGTATTAAAAAGAAGGGAGTCAGGATGCAATAGTACGATGCAAAATGTGATCCACTTGATTAGAGCAAAGCTTCTTGAACTGTGGGTCACAACCCCATATGGGGTCGCATAACTGAATGGGGGGGGGGGCGCAAAAAAATTGGCAACAGTAAATGAATTGTTTTAAAATAAATTTCTTTATGATTTATCAGTAACTGTTTGATTTGTATATCTATTTTATATACCCAGGGCCACGTAAAAAATTCTCAGGTGAAAGGGGGTCACGAGTGGGAAACTTTTAAGAAGCCCTGGATTAGAGCAGGGGAAAAATGCTTAGGGGCAGAATATTAGTATCCGTAGATAAGAATCCTATGTCCCAATTCAGACCGATGGGGGAGGGGCTTGTTTTGAATGAACTCAAGTTTGGCAATCTCACATTGTAATATCCCCTCGTAGATTCTCTGCTTGAGGACTGCCACTCTTAGGTCAGCAACAAAATGTCAGGTAAGATTAAAACATTCTCCCACTGGTTTTTTAAGTGTTGTGATTTTTGATGTCAGTTTTATGGCCATTTATTCTTTTGCATAGGGACTGACCTATTTGTCCGATGTGGAGAGGGGATGGCACTGATGACACTTGATGGATATATCTCACCAGCAAGATCTACAACAGGCATTTCTGGAATTACAATACCCACCTGATGTAGTAAGGAAACAGCTCAACAAAGTCAGAATGATACCAAGGGATAACCTGCTACAAGATAAGCCCAAACGAAACAACAGAACAGCACTGGTGATCACATACAGCTCTCAGCTCAGATGGGTCCAATGCATTATTAATGACCTGCAACCTACGCTGGGCCCTGACCTGGATGGCCCAGGCTAGCCTGATATCAGAAGCTAAGCAGGGTCGGCCCTGGTTAGTATTTGGATGGGAGACCACCAAGGAATACCAGGGTTGCTGTGCAGAGGAAGGCACTGGCAAACCACCTCTGTTAGTCTCTTGCCATGAAAACTCCCAAAAGGGGTCGCCATAAGTCGGCTGCAACTTGAAGGCACTTTACACGCACACACAACCTACGCTGGACAGTGATACTCTTCTCTGACAGTCATTGAGAGGTAAACCTTTTCTTGCCCACAGTCTCCTAGCTGTAAACAACTTCTCACCCAAAATAATGCACTTCCTAAAATGAACACAGGCTCTGGGACCAAGGCCTGCAATAAACCAAGATGCCAACTCTGTCAACATACTCACCAGACCTAACAACACCAGCCATACCATCTCAAGTTCATTTACAAGCTCATCTTCCAACACTATATATGCCATCAAGTGTCAGCAATACCTTTCCACTCTCTACATTAGACAAACAGGTCAGTCTCCACAGGCATTTTACATACACTTGCTTTCTCTATTTTCAGTATCAAGTAAGCACTCCTTGACTTGTTTAACTTCCCTGTGCTAATTCTAGTCCTTCACTCTATAATGAGTAGCATGACCTACAAGAGTAACAGAGAAGCCTTGCCAGAAATATGGAGATGAAGGTAGTAAGAAGCTCTTACATTGTTTTGGTGGCAGGAAGAAGCTCCAATAAATGCACTGCTTGCAGCATAGATGGTTACAAATTGCAAGGATCCCTACTTAACCTTACTGGTTACTGGATTCTTGAAATAGATGTGTCCCATGAATAAACCAGTGGTAGTGCACTGCTGTTTCTGGACTCAACCCTACTGCTATTCTCGTTCATACTTGACCAGCGATAGTTCTGAGGTTTCAAGCAGTAACTTAATGCTCACGTAATATAAAGCATCCCACCATAAGAAAAACAGGAAATTTACAACAGGTAGAGTATCTCTTATCTGGACATCCCATATATACGGATTGATCTGAAAACTGGACCCTTTGAGCTGGCATGCAGGCAGATGCGTGCTGCCTGCATCTAGTGTTTCCTCTTGTCTAAAAATAATAATAAAATACAGAGTACACTGCATCATAGGTGGAAACTGAAAGCCTGCCATTGTTAATTTGATGTTGCTCTTGTTTAACAGTTGATCAGGTATTCTGGTGAGACAGTTACACCTTTGCTTTCTGATGGTTCAATGTACACAAAACTATTTAAAATATTGTTTAAAATTACATTCAGGCTATGTGTATAAAGCATACATAAAACATAAATGAATTGGGGTCCCAACCCCAAGAAAGTCATTATGTATATGCAAAAATTCAAAAATATTCAAATATACGTAAAGATCCAAAATCCGGACCACTTCTGATCCCAAGCAGTCCTGATAAGGGATACTCAACCTGTAGTAGAAATTGCCCTTTTTCCTGGAGAGAAACTATTGGGTAGCATGCACTTTCTTAAAAAAGAATCTTTAATGTTGGATAGCCATAACTTTCCTGTTTTGCATAGAATCAAAAAAAAAAGAAACAAAACTTTTAACTGTCACTGAAGTTGAAATGCAAACAATGCAATAAGATACTTAAATTTTGAAGTCAACTTGGGAATAAGTAGACTAGTGCTGTTTGCAATGGTAGCACAAAAGTACCTCATTTGTTTGCACATAACTGTAAAAGTTAACTTCAGATGCACTGCAGGACTCGGAAAAGTATGTATATGGCATTCCCCCTACAATTTTCCAAGATCCTTAAAAATACATCATTCTAAGACAATGTGGCTGTGTGTTTTAGGCTCTAGTAGCAAACTGACAAATTAGTTTTAAATGTTCAGTACATTGCTGGAACCATCAAAAACAATGATATAGGCAAGTAACACATAATGAAATGCTGAAAGCCTACAAGGCCTGAGTTTGGCTGGTATTGTTCTGGAGATGTTTCCAGAATCTTGGAAAACTCAGTTTCCCCCTTTCTGTCTGTGCTAAATGAGTTCAGCTATCATCCATTCCTCATAACTAGTCTTTGCCTTAGATTATTTTTTTGCTGTCAAGTCATAGCTGATTTATGGCAACCCCGTAGGGTTTTCAAGAAAAGAGATGTTCAGATGTGGTTTGCTATTGCCTTCCTCTTCGTCAGGACCCTGGTATTCCTTGGAGGTCTCCCATCAAAATACTTGTCAGGGTCGAGGCTTAAGAGTGTATGACTGGTCCAAGGTCACCCAGCAAGGTTCCATGGCAGAGTGGGGATTCGAACCTGGGTTTCCCAGATCCTAGTCCAACACCTTAACCACTACACCACGCTAGCTCTCATGCTTTAGACTAGACTCTCTACCGAAAGGAGTCTCAAAGTGGCTTACAATCACCTCACCACCACCACCACAACAGGCACCTTGTGAGGTAGGTGGGGCTGAGAGAGTTATGAGAGAACTGTGACTAGCCCAAGATCACCAAGCAGGCTGCACGTGGGGAATCTTATCTAGTTCTCCAGATTAGAGTCCGCTGCTCATGTGGAGGAGCAGGGAATCAACCCCAATTCTCCAGATTAGAGTTCATCACTCTTAACCACTACACCACACTGACTGCTTATTTTGTCTACCCAAGATGTGAGCAGAAACATGACTTCATGAGGAAGCTTTCTTAAACCGAGCTTTAAAGTAGCACCTTAGGACAACCGGTAGAAATTTCCAGAGCTGTACTTTTTCCAATGCCAAAAGAATCACTGTGAACATTTCCATACAATGTCTTGTTTATACACATGCTTATCCTGAAATATGTTCATCTATAGCTGTAATAGAGCCATAAAACAGGAGTCCACATATATGTATCAACCAATTTTTAGGTACCCATGAGCTCAAACTCTTCTCTGCGTGCAACTTAAAAGTATACAAATCCTGCCTTGTTCTAAAAATGGTCCATCATGCTTAACTGTGAATAGATTAAAAGTCAAAGTCACTACTTCATCCTCTTTGAAATCCAACAATCACTCTGCATTCACCAATATTTCAGTTTGTGATTTCACATCACTGACTCCAGATTTATTATGTATATATTGCAAAGGAAACTTTCTCCTCAGAATTACAAGGTATTTAAAAGTTTGCCAATGACCTATTCCACTCAGAAGGCATTTCACTGGACGGATTTTTTTAAAGGGTGCTTGGTATTTTGATTCAGGAAACCCACAACAACGTGGAGTCATAGCTACCCCAATGCTGATCATTTTCACCTGATTTATACAACTTTAGTATATAAAGCTGACACACTGATAGTTTTTTGAAGCCCTGGTTGAAAACTAAATAGAAGTCATATTCTACATTACTAAAAAGCTTCAGGGACAGTATCACGGGCTCTGCCCATCAACTCATTCCCACCCCCAAAGAGCCTTACTACTCCCTACTCCTTCTTTCCAGCATGACCATCAACAGAGGCCTCATCATAATAAGATTAAGCATATCAATCACTCACGCTGAAACCTGGTCTTACGTATTCAGTACAATTTCATGCACATACACCTTTCCTCTGTTACATGATGCATTCTTTTTGCATTTTATTCATGTGAGGTATGTTTATGCTAGGAGAGAATAACAAGTAAGCTTCACTGAATAACATAAATTTTAAACTACCTAAATCTCCCAGTCATGTAGTCTAACCATGGCATCAAACTGAGAGTGTAACTGGTTAGCTTCTGCGGGGGCTGCCCTCGGGAGCCACCAGGCCGCTCCAGCTGGTCTCTTCTTGCCAGCGTGTTAGGGGCTGGCTCCGCCGCTTCCGCGGGGGCTGCCCTTAGGCGCTATGAGGGCGCTGTTCCCTCTGCGCCATCAGGAGTGTGGCCTGAAGAACCGAGGCATCCATATTTCGCGGCTGCTGCAGGTGCGCGGGGTTCCGGCCAGTCGCCCCCGCGCTTCAGGGCTCTACCGTTTCCGCAGGTCTGGTGGTCACCGCAACCTCGGGCCCCTGCCAGCCGATTTGCCACCTCAGGCCTCCACTGCCTCTGTGGGGACCCGGCTAGTTGTCCCGTCGTCGCTGGACTCCGCCACCGCTGCGGGGAGCCAGCTGGTCTTTTTTGCGGGCTCCACTGACTCCACAGGGGCCTGGCTGGCCCTTCTGGAGCTCTTCAGCTCGACCGTGTGCGCAGGAGCCACAACAGTGGAGAGGAGTCTGGTCCTCCAGCCGGAGGGAACCGTCAGCTCCGTCGTCGAACGGCGTTGCCATTGAAGATCTGCTTCTTCTAGTTGGTTTGCCAGAGCTGGAGGCTTGGTAAAGCTTTCTTGCACATGGTTTGGTTGGATTGCAGATGGAGCAACCAAGGAGCTTCCTAACCCTAAGCAAGGCAGGAAAAAAAGTGGAGACAAAGGGTGATTCCAGGCAGGAAACAGGAAGTGGGGTGAAAAGCTTTCTACTTCCTGCCTACCTAAGAACCGGGAACGGAATCACCCATCGGTTTCCAAGACGCCCTTCGCCTCAGAGGGAGAATACAGCATCTTTTCCTCGTGGGCTAGTTTTTTTTTTTACCTATTTAGTTTTCTTCTCTGAAGCCTCAACAAATCATGGTATGACCCACAAATTGAAGAGATGTAATCCTTCTGTCTTCTTTAATTGATGCACCATCAAATATGAACTTGGCTTCAATGTCAAATTTTGTCAACAACCTTTCTCTGATGCAAAGCAATTATGTTAAAATCTACACTAAATCTACCCGAGCCAAGAGGAAAAGCAAGGTATAAATATTCAAATAAGTAAATTGTGCTAAGGCCCTCAATAAATTTATTAAATTGGAAAAGTGCATCAATATAATTGGGGGGATTTATATGAAAAATTCCTCTAATTAAAAATGTAGTCTATCCAATATATCAAAAATAAATGTATGAAGTCTGCCAATCGGCAGGTGGGGAAAGTTCCTGATTTCACAAGAAAAATCTCACCAGCCAACATCCCATCACAGCCCACTCATAACAGTACACTCTACACTTAAAGATTCTTCCCCCTGTCCAATTAGGACGAGGACTTGTTAATGCCCATACATTTGATTTATTAAATTGCAAAGTAAATCTATCACCAACAGCTAGACATTTTGATAAAAATCTTGGGTGTTGCATTTTCTCCTGTCTCCCCCCAATTCAACTCACATCTTCTTATGTCTTTTGAATGACTTCTTCAATCAAAGCTCAACAATTCGTTTACATATCACTCCACACATTACCTAAAAGGAAATTCATGAACTAGTTTCAGCGCAAAAATGGCCTCTAGATACCGCTGAATAATATAACTTTTGCTCAGTCGACAAGCAGAATGAGCCTGTTTTGAACAAGCATTGCATAATTACAAGAGGTCACAGAGTATAAAGAAGTCTTCTGTTCTATTTTATTTCAATGACTAGATTATTAATTTCTTTCAACAGGACACAGAAATGTCTTTGTACAAGTGTAAAGCAGAAACACGGTTTTGTGTTTCTCAGATTAATTAAATATTTGCCACACAGATCTAGGGAAACCAGAGTTCCCACAAAGCATTTCAACCTCAGTGACATCAGATTATCATGATCAAGTTTTGCAGGAAAATAAGGTTCACATTGTGTACTTAGGGAAGCACTGAGGACCCACTGCTTCACGGGTATTCAGTCACAGTTAGGGGTAAGCATAAAGCTAGTAAGAAAGTCATATAACTTTGTGTCAGTCTAACTTCACAGCCGCTTAAAAGAATCATTATTTTAAAACTGAAATGGGTAGAAAAGTCTCAAAGTAGGATTGCAATAATTACCAGAAGTCTAAACCCATTTTATTTATTTAAAAACTGTCCACTGATGGGAAAGGATGGTC
The DNA here is from genome assembly GCF_029931775.1 of Euleptes europaea. Lineage (NCBI taxonomy): Eukaryota > Metazoa > Chordata > Lepidosauria > Squamata > Sphaerodactylidae > Euleptes > Euleptes europaea. Next base: position 55,112,678 of record NC_079323.1, read on the forward strand.
ATCTTTTGGGAACTTAGTGTATCTTTTCCCCCCTTCTCCTGGAGTTAAATGAAAATTTTCTACTGTGGTGGAAAGGTAAAATAAGCATGTCTCAGTGCCATGGCCCCTGTTCAATTATCCCTGCAGTAGCTTTAAAAATATGTAGGGACATCCTACTGCAGATCTCCCACATAACATGTAATTTGACCTCAAACATTTAAACATAAAAACCCATGTCAGCAACAATTAATAAATTAGGCTTCTTAAAAAGATCATACTTTTTCTGATTAATATATATGTATATACTATATCTAACGACCAATCGCCAAATAAGTTAGTTTTAGTTACTCTTTGGCCTTCAAAGACTATAAACAAGGAGATAGAGGAACAGAACTTTTGGATCTAACAGTAGAACTTTCCTTCACATAAGGTATGTGCTTTGGAGACAGACATCTCTTTAAGCTGGATGAAAGCTCTAAACTATATAAATAGGACCAAAAGTTGGAAGTCCAAGAGCAATCATGGTAGGAATAAAAGTATTGGAAAGTCCTGTAGTGAAATCATCTTCGGATGCTTTAAATTCAAGAGCTTCAACAAACCATTTCCCACATCTCTATTGCCTTCCAGTAACTGACATTCAATAACTTTCCAAATTCTGGGCATTGTGGAAGGCACTGAACACATTCTGTCCTCATTTGAGTGGGAAAGAGGTATTGTTTTCATTCACCAACTAATATTTTCCCCTCAATGCGCAGAACTCTCCACCTTTTTTGCTGCCCTACTGATAAGACATAGACCCACAGTTTACAAAATCTATCTAAAAGAAAAAAACAGGGTGTCAAATAGTTTCATTTGTAGAACCAACTTACTGAAGAGACAATTCATTCTTTTATTTATTCTCTTAAGCACGTAGGCTGCAAGTTGAATGTTAGATTAAATTCAATTATTTGAATGATCTCAGTTCAATGAGGCTGGTTCAGGGGGAATACATTGATTGTTATGGTATTAGTGATGCTGTTTAGTAACTACAATTCTACTGTGTTTTAACTTTAAGTATATGTTGGGTATTGTAAATTGATTATTTGGTGTTGTTTTATTTTATGTATTATGTATTATTGTTATGGTTAAGCTCAAGACCGTTGGTCAAAGGAGCTAGCAAATAAATGGAATATTTATTCTCTTATATCCTGCCTTTTTCCTCCATGGGGACCCAAAGCAGCTTTCATCATTCTCCTCTTCTCCATTTTATCCTCACAACAATCCTATCAGGTAGGTCAGACTGAAGGAGTGTGACTGGCCCAAGGTCACCCAGTGAGCTCCCAAGGCATGAGTGGGGATTCTAACCTGGGTCTCCCAGTTACTAGTCCAATACTCTTAACCATTACACTGGATCTCCCTCAGGGGAACACAAGGCAGTAAGCTGTCCCCACGGTAACCTGATGCTGGATAACGGGAAACACAGAGGCAAGGCCTCAGAACAGGGCGAGGAAGCTGGGAGCCCTGGCCCTCTCAGTGGACAATTCCTACAAAGGCCAGGTGGTGGCAGCAGTTTAACACAGAGGGAAAAAAGCCCATCCAGGTTTTGGGAAAACCAGGTAGAGATGTTGGGCAGCCATTGGGTTAGGGTCTCCTTCGCCTACAAGTCCTGTGCGGCTTGCCGTTCACTCCGTCTTGTGTTTGCTGCCCTGCCTGAATCTCTTGGGCCCAGCTGGGGACGGTAGAACTCAAAAGCGAGTTGCTCTACATGGCAGACACTCGGAGCCGTCTCCTGTCTTGCCTCTTAGCTACATGTTTGACCAAATATAGCAAGCTAATTTTTAAGTTGATAATTTTGTATGGCCCGTGAATGATGTTAGAAATATCCAAATGGCCCTTGGCAGAAAAAAGGTTCCCCACCCCTGCCTTAAAGCATTATCAGTTGATATAAAAATATACAAGTACAACTCATGCGTTCCAACTGCAAAGTGAAAACCAATTCTGTGGAACTTCTTTAAAAAGTAAACAGTCACTCTGATCATCCCATTCAGCAGCTGTTCCAACTTTCACCACTTTAAACAATGACCTACTTTATGCCAAAGTTTTCCTCCAGGCCTTGTGTGAGCTGTCACAAACCAAGAGGCCCAGGATCTCATTTTTTAATAATCTAATTAATTTATGCATTCCTAATTTTATTACAGAACTAGCCAAAGGCAATTCAATTCAGTTTAAAGCTGATCCTAGGAAACAGAAACAGCTGTGATTTCCCATTTCAGGGTCTAACATAAAAACACACACAAACGAGAAATATAGTAATGCTCAAACTTTGAAATTATGACCCAAATAATTCAATTTCCATTAATAAATTCAAAACCAACCAAAACTGTACTTGGAGTTCATTTTATACTGCAAATGGTGTAATCTGCAAAACAGAGGGTGATAAACAGTTGAGAAAAAATGACTATGTACTTCTGCCATTGTGAATACATCATATTGATCAGATTACGCATGGAAGAAAAGTACCAAGTGTATATTACAAATCTAACACTACATGTGATGGTGATAGATCTGTATGCTTAAATCTGGATCCACCCCAATCACGCAGAAGCAGGGAAGGGGTGCCCAATATTACATACAACAAAGTATGTGAGGGAGGGATTAAAAACCATAGCTTACTGTTCCAATGGTCCCCCAAAGTCCTGCCTCTCTTCCAGGGCTCTGAACCAATGCTTGTGATTTTGGCCTCAAGCAAATCCAAGTGGCTGTCTGCCAATACGAGCCCATGAACCCCTCTGGGTGGGAGGGGGAAAAGTTTTTCTCAGACAAGCTTTGTATCTGGATCATATTGAAAGTTATGAAAGAGTCTCCGTTTAGCCAGGTTTTTATTTGGCATTTAACTGGTTATGTGGACAGGAACTCTGTGTTAAAAGAACAACTTTTAACAACTGTGTTAGAAGAACCTGGAGAGGTTCTAGGGTTGCCAGTCCCTCTTTGCCACCGGTGGAAGTTTTTTTGTGTGGAGCTTGAGGGGGGCAGGGTTTGGGGAGGGACTTCAATGCCATAGAATCCAATTGGCAAAGCGGCCATTTTCTCCAGGGGAACTGATCTCTATCGGCTGGAGATCAGTTGTAATAGCAGGAGATCTCCAGCTAGTACCTGGAGGTTGGCAACCCTAAGATGATCCTGTTATGGAAACAGGTTCCAGAGAACTTTGTAAGCTGAGGTAGCCTGTCTGGAGAAAGGGGAATTAAGTTGCCCTTCAGGGTTTATTTTCTTTACTTGAGGTTCAGCTATAAAGTAGTTACTCTTATAGGGGAAAAGTCTGTAACCCACAGGGGTGAAGCTGATAGCCAGTTTCAAATTATATATTGAAGCCATCCATGCAAAATGTTCGCCCTATTAAATATTTAAGTTTCTGCTAAATAAACCTTTGTCTTGTCTATGTAGTCAAATACCTATGAATCGGTGATTTCTATTTACTTCATAAATAATGACAGCCTTGGTCTAGAAAGTTCCCAAATAAGAGACCTTTAGGGAGCACATAGCTTACATACTACCAACACTTTAAATCACAGCTTATGCCCCCCTTTTAACCTGATAGTGGGAAGTAGGGAAGGGCCAGAATGGGGGACTGGACATTTTTCAGTCCAGCGGGCCACTACCTCAGAGGGCCCCACCACCCCCGCGCAAATAGCTACCACCCTTACCCTATTCCACAATGTACTGCCAGTTAGGCTGTTATACCAGTACTGAGCCCAGCTGTCAAAAAAGTGCTTAGGAAGAGAATATGCTGATGGAAGGGAAGTTCTTCACTCCTTAACTGGACATCCTTTTCCATCTTTTAACAGGATCCCACCCACTCTTCCTACCAGTATTGAGGGGCATTCCTGGTTTTAACTCATGGCATTGCTGTTCATCGCATGTAGTTAGACAACAGTCTCCTGATACAAACACATTTTAACTGAAACAGTGATCTCCACTGCTCTAAGATTTTCTTGTATTTTAAGAACTCAGTACCTCAGCTGTTCTGCCAAGGTATTTTCACAGTTTACAATTACAGTTTAGACAGGCACATGTTTCATTTGTAATGCAGTGTGACTACAGAAGCCACATTTATATCCACCTGTACTCAAACAGGGCATTAGGGAGGCAGCCCTCACTTTTCACTTCCATGAAGCTGCTGGGTACCTTATCAGCTAAGGTGAAAACATCATGTTAAAAATATATAGCCCTGCCTACCTTCAGCCTAGTCATGCTTTCTGTTGCTGACCCAGCGCTTAATTGGGGAGCAGCTGGAGCCGGCTACAAAGAATCCCAACTCACCCCAAACCCTAGGATGCAAATAAGAACACAGACAAAGTATTGGGATGAAAATGGCCACAACTTTTATTGGTTACAGCATAAGGGCATTGGCGTAGCATAGGGGCAGGGTCCAGAGCATCGGCTGGCCCATTTGCAGACCGATGATATACCTCCTACTCTCAGCCCATCTGCTGGAGAGTAGCCTGGGAGGACCACCAACTCCCAGCCCGCCTGCTGGGAGTAGCCTGGGATGGCAGTATGCGGGACATCACTTGGACATGAGCCACTATGTGAATCCCCTGCCATTTGGAGGGAGGCTGCCATGCTAGTACCACATGATGATACATGAAGACAAAGATGTTATGTTGTTAGCTATAGGGTCCAGTCTGTGGGTTTATTTTTGCCGCAACAGATTAACCCCCCCCCCCCAAAGTGCTGTCCAAAGCATGATAAACACTGTAGGAGAAGCTGTCTCCTGGTCAGCATGCCCCTTGTGATGAGTCACTCATAACTGCAAAATAGGGAACTATTGCTCTCCCATATTCCAGTAAGGTTACATCTCAACCCAACACAGCCCATCAGTTCCCTTTCATCTGTCCTGGCTACAATACTTCTAAGAAAAAGACTGGGCCTGAGCAATTGTCCATCTTATGCAGCTTAAGCTTCAGCACTGCACTTTCCAGTCTGCTTGTCAGTCACCACTTCCTTCTCTTTAGTTGCCAGCCAAGGAGCCTGTCTGATCTCAGCTTTCCCTGGCTCCTCTGCCAGTTCCCTCCAATATAGATTGCACTGCTCAGGCTGCAAATCTCTTAGCAACATCCGCTGCTTCTGACTTGGGCTTTTATTTTTTTTCCCCTCAACCTTGTAAGTCCGACTTGCAACTGCCTCTGTTTTAACTTCTGTATCGACCGGCGTTGCCTCTGTGAAACTGCTCCAGGATACCATCCCACTCTGGTCCCAATCTCTCACCCTTGCACTCATTTGACTATGACAGAGCACAGGAGATGTGAAATCATGCATACATTCTCAGGTTCGAATGAGCAAAAGTCCTTGACTGGGCTTTGCAGAGGCCTTAATCTAGCTGTACAGCTGGTCACCATCCACAGAAATAGGCCAGCATTTTGACCTTATTACCCAAACTATGAGCTGCTGTCACCAAACTCTCTCCCAAGATCACATTGTTATGCTTCTATCTTAACTCATAAAGAGTCCTAAAGAGTCTAGAATCCCTAAAGCAATTATATGATTGTATCATGTTCATTAATGCTTAGCTTAACACCCTGGAGTTCACAGTATATTAATATTCAAATGTTCATGGTTTATGGCAGCTTAACATTTTTACTCAATTTCAACTGTAAACGCTCCTGAAGGACCTTGGAACACATTTACTGCATTAAGATGTTTATTATCAACATATTCCAATCCCTTAAAGGGGAGCCCCGATATTAATTCAATTTTAGCCTGCAGCAGACTGTGAAAGATGTCTCAGAATAAGGCCCAGCCAGTACGGGGGAACCAGGTAGAGTAGGAGCAGCTAGTATTTAAAAAACATTTATGCCTCCTCTGCAGGAACCTGCCTGAGGCATCTTACAAAATAAAAATAATAAAACCAAACCTTAAAAAGTTTTGGATTAAAATCCAGCATTAAAAACCTAGCCCAGCACAAAAACATGTGTGTGTTAAGTGCCGTCAAGTCGCTTCCGACTCATGGCGACCCTATGAATGAAAGTCCTCCAAAATGTCCTGTCTTTGACAGCCTTGCTCAGATCTTGCAAATTGAAGGCTGTGGCTTCCTTTATTGAGTCAATCCATCTCTTGTTGGGTCTTCCTCTTTTCCTGCTGCCCTCAACTTTTCCTAGCATGACTGACTTTTCCAGTGACTCTTGTCGTCTCATGACGTGACCAAAATACGATAGCCTCAGTTTAGTCATTTTAGCTTCTAGGGTCAGTTCAGGCTCAATCTGATCTATAACCCACTGATTTGTTTTTTTGGCAGTCCACGGAATCCGTAACACTCTCCTCCAGCACCACATTTCAAGGGAATCTATTTTCTTCCTATCAGCTTTCTTCACTGTCCAGCTTTCACACCCATACATAGCAATAGGGAATACGATAGCATGAATTAATCTAGTCTTGGTGGCCAGTGACACATCCTTACACTTCAAAAGATTTTCTAGCTCCTTCATGGCTGCCCTTCCCAGTCTCAATCTCCTTCTGATTTCTTGGCTGTAGTCTCCCTTTTGGTTGATGGTGGAGCCAAGGAATAGAAAGTCTTGAACAATTTCAATTTCCGCATTGTCAACCTTAAAGTTGTGTAATTCTCCTGTAGTCATTACAAAACCATAAAAATAGAGCACTGACAGTTTCCAGATTAAAATAGTGTTAAAAGATCAAACTCTTAATTAAAAGCCTGGGTAAACAGAAACTTTTGGCCTGGACTTTAAAAGAAAGGAATGTAGGTGCCAATACTGAAAAAGCCCTGTCTCTGTTTGCCACCTGCTTTACCCCTGAAGGGGGGACACAGAGCAAGGCTTGTGAGGCAGATCTTATCTGGTGGGCTGGATAATATGGAAGGAGGAGGTCCTTTAAGCACCCTGGCCCCAAGCTATTTAGGGCTTTAAAGGTAAGAACTAGAACTCTGAATTGTGCCTAGAAACAAAAGAGCATCCAGTGTAGTTCTTTCAGCACTAAAAAGATTCCTGTGTCCCAACCCTGACAATAGCCTGGCTGCTGCACTTCGGACAAGTGGAAGTTTTCAGACCCTTTTCGAAGGGTGCATTAACGTGCATTAAAGTAATCTATCCTGGATGTAGTCAGAGCCTGGACCACAATGGCCAGATCACCTTTTCATGAAACAATGGTTACTGGTGTTTAAGCCAAAGGTGATAAAAGGTACTGTGAGCCGCAGAGGAAATCTGGTACTTTTATAGTGAGAACTGCTTGGTATATGAAATTGGTCAAACATATTAACTATCCAACAAAAGTTTTTAAAAACCATGCATAGGTAAATTATACAAAAAGTAAAATAAATAATAAAATAATTTTTTTATGTTTATACACTTGCCATTTTGTGACACCATTAATTTTGAAATCACTTGCGTAAAGTTCCAAAAGAAAATTAAAATCTCCAATGAATATATGTTCACCAACATATTTCATGCTTCAGAAACATTGTATTTCGCCACCTCTAGTTAAAAACTATGTTATTAAATCTCTAAATCCCACAGCAATAAAAGGTTTATTGCTTATGATCAGAACAATGATATAAATACAGTATTCCAACAGCCCGTTCCTGAGCTATGAGGCCAAAAGGTCTTAGGAGGCAAGTAAGGGCCTGCGCTGGCAACCGTGCCACTTGCGGCAACACCCGTGCCATTTGCCCTGGCACGGTACACCGGCACGGACACTAGCGTTGGGGCACTCATGCTGGCCTCCCGGCCCTGGGATACTGGCTCAGCCTTCCAACGGCATCCTGCCGGCACACAACTGTGCGCCGGCATCCCAGGGGGTGTTCCGGGGCATTCTGGGGGCGGAGCTGCCTTTAGGCAGTTTCCTAACCCCCTTCAGGCCAGGAATGCCCCTCTGCCCTTACTTTCAATTATGTCACCTTTTTAGGTGGCATAGCCCTATGGAACGCTATGGAGAGGATCCATGGGGCTGGAAAGTAAGGGCAGCTTTCTGGCTTTGGTGGGAGGGGCTGAATCCTCCTTCGGAGGCGGCATGGTGGCATTGCCTCCAGCCACCAGCTCAGCCCTCCCCCTCAGGAATGGGCTGCAAGTCATGGATAGAAGGTTTTCAAGCTGTAAGTTTGATCACCTAATCCTATACAAGACACACAGTCCTATACAAGACAGTATTAACTTCTAGCTGCAAAGAGCAGGTGATCAAATAAATGTTTACTTCTATTTTTTAAATTGCCATTAGAAAAAGCTTTAAATGCTGTTAATACTGTGTTCGATTATAACCCATTTTATTTCAGTGGCCATATAGCTTAGCTGCTTCCATGTTCATTTAAAGTATCTATTTTAGCACCCAAGAAAGGTTTATAGTAATGTTTGTATGGGGATCATTCATTCACAGCTCCTCTCCATGATTCCAGATTGATCTTCAATTCTTCCAGTTCTGTGCTTCACCAGAAATAAAGGCTTTAACGTATGTAAGTTGTTTACAGTTGTGCTGGTCCAAAACAAAAACCAGAAAGGCAATCTACGTAATAGCTTTTATTAGAACCACCCAATAACATATAGCAATATGCAAGCTTTCGAGTTCTCCAGAACTCTTCATCAGGCCAGACTTTACAGAATCAAAAGGGGGGCAGATTTTAACCATATTTTTGCGATCCTGACCTCCTCATGCCAGCACATGGTGAATATTCTGGCAAGCAACATAGATGACAGCGTCAAGTTGCTGTAGCTCCTGGGTCATAAAAGCCTGAGGATCTCAAAAACATACATAGATTGTAAGTGATAAAATAAGTTTAAGTGCACATTGTAATTAGAGAAAATGGCCTTTGCAATGTATGTTTTAACATCCGTTTTGTAACTTACAAACTGTTCCATTCAGAATGCTTTTGGCTAACCAGATCGTAAACATTTCAAGATTAAGCGGTGGTTTATAATCATTGTTTGTATGTAGGAAACAAAGGCTCAATGTGTTAAAGCATTCCATTTAGTTGTCGCAAGGAATTTTGGTTTATTGAAGATTCTACACCACAACTGGAAAACATGTGAAAGCCTTAGGATTCTGGCTCATTATCATCAAACTGAGATGTATGACATCTGAATGCAGCCTGTATTTAACATGCAGGCACACTGGCCCAAAAGGATAAGCGTCCCAGGTTCACTTTTTGACACCTCTAGTAAAAGGGTGGAGGAGCCCCATGGTGCAGAGTGGTAAGCTGCAGTACTGCAGTCCAGGCTCTGCTCACAACCTGAGTTCAATCCCAATGGAAGTCGACTTCAGGCTGCTGGCTCCAGGTTGACTCAGCCTTCCATCCTTCCGAGGTCGGTACATAAGAACATAAAAAAAGCCATGCTGGATCAGACCAAGGACCATCAAGTCCAGCAGTCTGTTCACACAGTGGCCAACCAGGTACCTCTAGGAAGCCCACAAACAAGACAACTGCAGCAGCGTTATCCTGCCTGGGTTCCACAGCACCAAATATAATAGGCATACTCCTTTGATCCTAGAGAGAATAGGTAAAATGAGTACACAGCTTGCTGGGGGTACCCAGTTTGCTGGGGGTAAAGTGTAGATGACTGGGGAAGGCACTGGCAAACCACCCCATAAACACAGTCTGCCTAGTAAAAGTTGGGATGTGACGTTACCCCATGGGTCAGGAATGACCCGGTGCACTGCAGGTTTAAAAATTTTTTGCAGGTTGCTAACAGTCAACAAACAGTTGCTATTTTCTTTTAAAAGAGAGAGAAGAGAAGGCACTAGACCTAAAGACAAATATGATATATTTTATTTCAGTAGTCTAACTTATGCCCTTGACTTTCCAGATTGTTTCTGTAGGTTTCACATTAATCACCAAAGTGTGTCAATATGTGTCTGCTGTTCTAACATCACAACAAGTATATCATGAGCACGCTTTGGAGCAGAAATAGTGGAAATCCATCTGTGTTATATTTTTAAAACTTGAGAGTCTCACAAAAGTATTCCTTTCAACTTAAGAAATCTAATACAGGAAGCGGCTCTGCCATAAGAGAGGGCCAGCCGGAGAACACAAGGAATGACATCTAGAACAGATTACCCCTGTATGCATGCCTCCATGGCAAGGTATTTGCTTTATGGGTTAATAGTTAGGCTACTCTGAGGAGAAAATAGTCTTGAGAAGAAAAAGAAACTCATGACTATTTCAGTACTTTTCACCTCCATTTACTGATGTTTAAAAAAGTTCTCCCTCATTAACATTTTAAAACCAGGATTCTCTGAATAAACATTTCACCTTTCCAAGTACTGAAAAGAGCCTTGGTTACTCACCGTGAAGACTTCTTCTGCTCTGGGATACGGAGGCCACCTTAAGAGTGGGTGTTTCCTCTTCCTCTTGTTCTGGGAGGCAGGACCTAAAATTTTAACTGCCTATCCCTGGGGGGAACGCCCCCGCCCTTTTCAGTCAAAAAACTTTCCAAGCAAGGAGTGTTAATAGTATATAAAGATGCAAGGTAAGAACAGTATATAAAAGGCATAGCATGTTAAGTATAAGATAAACTGTAACTTGTAAATTGACAACGCTAATAAAGAACTTTATGCAAACCCAACCTGAGGCAATGTATTTAAAAAAACTCATTTGAATTTAGGCAAGTAGAGCATCCTCCTGAATTACTTAAACGACTGGGTGGGAAAGATGGCCTCCGTATCCCAGAGCAGAAGAAGCCTTCACGGTGAGTAACCAAGGCTCTTTCTCGCTCTGGGAGAGGAGGCCATCTTAAGAGTGGGACTTAAAAGAGCTGTCCCTGCCCGGGTGGGATCAGACGTCGGGGGAGGATGCTCTGAAGAACCAGCCTACAAAGGCAGCATCCGCTGAGGCATAGAGATTAAGTTTGTAATGCCTTACAAAAGTAGAGATCGAGGACCATGTAGCGCCCCTACAAATCTCCTCTACAGGAGCTCTACGGTCAAAGGCAGGCCTGAAGGTACTTGGATTTTTGCCGCTTTGTATGCCTGAGTAATGCACTAATCGTGCAGCTATTGGATACGCGGGACATGGGTTTACCCTTGTTTGGTGGTACTAAATTAATGAAGAGGGGGTCAGACGTCCTCACTTGTTTTGTGCGGTCAATGTACCAACGGAGGGCCCTTCTGAGGTCTAAAGTGTGCCAGATTTTCTCTTTTGGAGCCTTAGGATTTGGGCAGAAGGAAGGAAGGGCTATGTCCTGATCCCTGTGAAAACGGGAATTAACTTTGGGAATAAAGGACGGGTCGGGAGTGAGAACCATCTTGTCTTTGTGAAAGGTGCAAAGCCCCAGTCTAACTGATAGGGCCCCTATCTCTGAGACTCTCCTAGCTGATGTCACCGCTGTCAGGAACAGAGTCTTCATCCTCAACCAGCTTAGAGTGATGTGCTGTAGAGGCTCAAAAGGAGGTTGCGTCAGGGCTGTAAGGACAGTGTGCAGACTCCAGGTAGGGAATCTGTGCTTCACAGGAGGAAAAGTCAAGGCAAGCCCTTTTAGAAAGGCTTTAATATGCGGATGTCTGGTTAGAGGATGACCTGCTACCTTTGGTACAATGGTTGCAATAGCTGCTAATTGCCGGCGTAGTGTTGCTGTAGATAGATTTTGTTTTCTTCCATCTTGCAAGAAGGACAGTAATTCGGAGAAGTGTGGTTTGACAGGATTGAAGTGTTTCCTATGGCACCATCTAACAAAGACCTTCCATGTAGAGTTATAAATTCTTTTTGTAGAAGGTCTCCGAGAGGCTAGAATGGTCTCAGCTATCTCTGTGTCATATCCTAGTTTTAGGAGGCAACTCCTTTCAATACCCAGGTGGTCAGCCTGTACCAACCTGGATCTGGGTGACAGATTGGACCCTGGAGTAACAGATCTGGTCAATGTGGAAGCGTCCATGGTTCTTTGATGGACATTTCTATCAGAGTGGGAAACCAGGGGCGACTTGGCCAGTAAGGAGCAACTAGGATGACCGTGGCTTGAAGAAGATTGATCCATCGGAGAACTCTGGGGAGGAGTGGGAATGGTGGAAAGGTATATAGAAGGCCCGAGGGCCATGGTGCCGTGAGAGCATCCTTCTGCTCCGCTCCTACCTGGATGAATCTGGTGTAGTATCTTGGTAGGAGATTATTTTTGTTCGATGCGAAGAGGTCTACTAAAGGTGTGCCGCACTGAAGTGTCAGAAGATGGAAGACTTCTTGATTTAGGGACCACTCTGCTTCACTAAGGCTTTGTCTGCTTAACCAATCTGTGTTGACGTTTAGGACTCCCTGGATGTGCTCTGCTGTGATAGAGGACAGATTGGCCTCTGCCCAGGATAGAACCTTTAGTGCTTCTTTGTGTAGCGCAGAGGAGCGGGAGCCCCCCTGCTTGTTCAGGTGCGCTTTTGCTGCTACATTGTCCGTTCTGACCAGTAGGTCTGATCCGGACAGTTGATTATTGAAGTGTAGCAGGGCATTATAAATTGCACGGATGTCCAACGCATTGATGTTCATTGTCTTTTCTTGACTCGACCAGATTCCCTGTGCCGGTTGGTTCCCCAAGGTGGCTCCCCAGCCTGTGAGGGATGCGTCTGTGAATAACTGCAGTGGAGTCTGTCGTATGTAAGGGACACCCCTCTGAAGGTTTGCTGGGATGGTCCACCACTTGAGACTGTGTTGTGTCGTCGCAGAAAGTAATAGGGTTCTGTTTTTCTTTATCAAGATATCCTGTTGATAAACCTTCAGAAACCACTGCAAGGGTCCTGTCGCGCTATGGCCACTAAGGTCACCAGGACCTTGGTGAAGACACGAGGAGATGACCCTAGACCGAAAGGGAGAGCCTTGAACTGGTAGTGGTGCCCCTGATGAAGAAACCTCAGGAATCTCCCGTGGTCCGGATGTATGGAGATGTGGAGGTAGACCTCGGTCAAATCCACTGACGTTAGAAAGTCTCCTGGTCTTAAGGCTTCTGCTGTAGAGTGGAGAGTCACCATTCTGAATCATCGGTATGTTACAAACTTGTTCAGATACTTCAGATCGAGGATGGCCCGCCAGCCTCCGTTTCTTTTTGGCACTGTAAAGAACACGGAATATATGCCCGACGATTGTTCCGAGGGGACCACATGTTCTATGGCCTTGATCTCTAACAGGTGCTGAATGGCCGCTAAGGTTCTGAGTCTTTTGTCTGATTGACAAGACACAGGGGACACCACCAGGCGATCTCTTGGTATTTTGCAAAACTGTATTCGGTAGCTGTGAGTGACAATCTGTAATACCCAATGATCTGGATGAGAAGTAGACCATTGGTTGTGAAAGAGGCTGAGTCTGCCCCCCACAGGTTGTTGTCTGGCGTCACTGCCTTGGTTGACGAAAGGAGTTATCCCCTCTGTCACCTTGAAAATTCTGGGCTCTGGAGGAATTCCTAGAGAAGCGCCCTCCCCTACGAAAGGAATCCCTGCCGTAGTTCCACTGACCCCTCCTCTGGTCTGGTCTGTATCGCGAATATGGGTGGTAGGGACGAAAGGAAGTAGCGTTTGAGAATCCCTTTGATTCCTTACGAAGGCTCCTGGGTAGGTATTTCTTTTTATCTTTTGATTCAACCAGGATCTCCTCTAATTTTTCCCCAAACAACTTCTTCCCTTCGTAGGGATAGCCCATTAAAACTGCTTTAGACCTGAGTTCGGTTTGCCATGGGCGCAACCATAGAGCCCGCCTAGCAGCTGCTGCGGTGGCTAGGGCCCGTGCTGAGAAACACATGGTATCCAGTGTAGAATCAGCCAGAAAGGAGACTGCTTTAAGAATTCTAGATACTCGTTCCACAGCACGTCTATCCTCTTCTGGAATAAGCTTGGCTAACTTTCTAGTCCAGACTATGGCTGCCCTGGACACTACGGCGGAAGTAATTGAGGAGGAAATGGCCAGCACTGAGGCTTCATGGGCTTTCTTACAGGCCAGTTCAGTTTTTCTGTCAGCAGGATCTTTTACAGACACCAAACCTTCCTCTGTGACTGCGTCAGAGGAATGCAATGCAGTTATGGGGCTCTCCACTAGAGGGATCTTTAGTAAATCAGAAGCACTACTGGCTACATTATACAGCTTTCTAGTAGCCTGAGGGAAGTGTTTTCCCGCCATGGACTTATCCCATTCCCCTTTTAGCAGAGACAAAAAATAATCAGATACGGGCACCACCCTATCAGTGACATTATAAGAATGAAAGAACTCCTTTGCCCCTTTCTTTTTCTCTTGAGAAGGGGTTGAGTCATCAGCAAGATCCAGTGCCGCCAGAGCTTTTACTAAAAAAGGTTGAAAATCCTCAACCTCAAAGAGTCTGGTTTGCTTGGCTGGTTGTGGTAAAGGGTCTTCTCCTTCTGAGGAGAACTCACCCTCCTCTCTGTCTAATTCGTCATCATCAGAAGAGAAAGGTGATGGATCTTGCCCAGATTGCTGGGGTTGGGAGAATGAAGTAGCCTTTAGGGCTGCTTTCGTGGGCCGACTGCCGCCCCCCTGTGATGAATGCGGGCCGGTCTTTTCCCTGCCACCCGCCTGGTTGTTTCCCCGAAGACCGCGAAGGTCTCGATTAGGGGCTTGCATGGCACTAACAGAAGGAGTTGGGGAAGTGAGCTGTTCGGCTCGTAACCCCTCTGAGAATGCGTCCTTGATAAGAGACGCGAGCTCCGCTCTTAAGAAAGCAATTTCGCTAGTGGCCGATTGGGAGGGAATGGGGGGGGGGAGTACATTACCGGCTTCAGACGTGCCCCGACCGGGATTTTCTAGAGGCGAGACGCCTACAGCCTGATCAGTGGATTGCCCGCTTGTAGGGGTGTTAACGGCCAAAACCGTTGTTTTTCCCCGGCCGTTCCCGGTTTGGGAGGGCTTGTTCTTATTCTTAGCGGGTTTAGCCGTCGCCGCAGCTGACGCGCGGGCTCGAGCGGCAGAAAAGAGGCGTTTAGCGCTTCCTTGATGAGAGGACCCTCTCTTACGCTTTCTTTAGTTGGCCTTTTAAACCACCGGAGTGATTGTTCGAAGGCGCCTCCAGGTTGCCTGGCATTGCCTGGAGAAGACCCGGGTCCAAATCTCCCTCAGAGATATAGGCATCGGGACGATCGGTCGCCAAGTCTAAAGTTGTTAATCACCTGTTTGAGTAGATACAAAGAGGGGTACATGCAAAGCTGCATTTTTTCTCCTAGCCAACACAATATAATAAATAGGTGGAAAGACTTGTTTCATTTATGCCTTGCCTTTCTGATGGGAGTTTTAAAGTTGGGAAATCATAGGATTTGCACCAGAAACCTTGTGGCTTAAGAATAAACTAGCCTGCTAAGGTGAACTCTCATGCCCTCTGGAACCTTCTGGGTATTGAAGGGAAAGGGAATTGCATCAAGACCTTTGAACAGTCATGACTGCCTCCTGTTTTCGCACTCCAAGCCCAAACCCCTGCTCTGTTCTAGAAAAGGTCTGCAGGGATCCTGGGCTCACCAGCTGTTTTATTTGAGGTATGGATCCCTCCTGGTTCCGATAATTAAAAAAAAAATGCCTGGTCTCAAAGTAAATCTTTTGTAATCATTTGGCTAACCATATTCAGCATCATGTTTGTACAGCGATACAGACAGCAAAGAGACTACATTCCCCCCAAAATTGGGGAAATGTTTAAGACAGACATACAAAATAATGCTATTACATACCGTACCAACAATTCAACTGTCATTCATATTAGCAGAAGCCATCCATAGAAAAGTGATTAGCTTCACTTAGAAGGTAAGTAACATAGAAGGGGGAACAATTCTGTTTGCTAATTAACATTTGAATTAACATGTAACATTTGAAACTCCTGTTTTCATTCTCTAGTGCTTCCTGCTAACAATAAACTGGAACACTTGCACAAATTCTCCCTTCCCTACCCCAAAATCTGATCTGCAGTGAAGTCTTGCTAGATAGATAACTGGCAGAGTAAAAAGGACAAAAGAAAAGCACATTTAGAGCACAATTCTGAAGGGGGGGGCAAATGTGGTTAGGAGCTGGCATGACCCCATGCCAGCAAAAGTGACTATTTATCCCAGGATAAGGGGCGCTTACGCTAGCACGGGGGGCATTCACGCCAGCCCTGGGATGCCACACTGCTGCATGGGGCTCTGCCACCAGTGCTGCCTCCTGGCAGCGTTCCAGTAGTGCAGTGTTCCAGTAGTCCCCACGCCAATGTCCTGGGAGGTGTTCCCGGGGCATTCTGGCAGTGGAACTGCCTTTAGGCAGCATCCTAACCCCTTTTGCCCCGGGAACACCCCCTCCAGTTGCAGCATTGCATTGCTACGCCACTTTTTTGGGTGGCGTAGCCTTGCTGTTTTCTATGGGGGCATTCCCCCCATTTTACATGTTGTTTTAATTTTACTTTCAGCAGCTGGGAAAACTCTGTGGAGGCACTGTGGCTGTGCCACTCCCGGATGCTGTGCATCCACACACAGCCTTCAAGAATGGGATGACAGTGAATCAAGAAATAAAAGGAACCCAAACAAAAGCAGAAGGAACAAGTTGCCTTCAATGTTGCTATTGCTGATTTCTATTTGGCTCTTTTGATGTCTATTCTCCATTTCTCTTTAGCAACCTCATGGCAAGTACCTGTGAGTTTCCATATTCTACCCATTTACGCTCCAAGAAAAGCTACGCTGTGAATTCAGCTCAAATGTGGTAATCTTCCTAGAGGGTGTTTATACAGGCAGGATACTAAAAAATTCTCCAAATTGTGCCATTCAGAATTCATTCATCTTCACATAATTCAATCCAACCTCCCATTTAAAAATACAAATAGTTTCAAAGCTTTACGATTAGAAAAGACATCAAACATATGAACCAGGCACAAAATAATACAGCCGTTTCCCAGCATTTAAGCAGAGTTCTGAAACATCCTCTCCAGAAAGCAGCAATCTAAACCATTATCTATTTGCTTGCATCAGAAACCACAAGATAATTTGTGGTTTATTCTTTGTCTGCTGCAGCCAAAATGCCTACCACAGTGCCATTCACCCCTCCTGAGACTGCTAACGATGACCATAGCAAATCTTCTCTGAAACAAAACCTCCTTTGAATGTGGATTTTTTAAAACACCAAGCACTGAATCAATTAAATTTAATATGATTACTACGAACTACATACTTTATATTTGTAGTGGCTTAGCTTTCACCTTCAGCTTTTTAATTAGTGTGTGCCAATATTCGGAATCTGCACAAAAAGCATCAGCAGACATTTTCTTATTTTTGTAACAAGCATTTGATCTTTTGTTTTATTAAAAATATGTTTACGCCTCTGTTGAGTTCATTACATGTTCCCATTCAAAACTCATGTTTTCCTTTTTCTGACATACTTTCTGAAAAGAAAGCACTTAAAGCATAACAAAAAAAATAAGAAACAAAAAAAGGCAACATCTAAAGGGACAGAAAATAAAGATGTAATAAACTGCATGAAAAAATATTATTCTCTCTTGGTTACTATTTCTCTAATTATATGTGTACTTTAATAGTTACACAACTACTTCTATATAGGTATAACATAAAGCTTTTCACAGAAATCTGATATTAAATAATTTCACAGCAGGCTAAAGCAGTTAAGTCCTTTGACTGCTGATAAACCGAAGGTAAATTATTGTTCTTCCAAGTTTTGCAGTCAGGGGAATTTGCAAAACCTACCTTTTATGACCCATACACCTGGAATATAACATACATTTTTATTTTTTTTAAAAAACCACATTCTCAAAGCCAGTGCTACAGCAATTCATGCACTTGGGGTTTCCAGACTTCCTGATGACCAGTACTTTTTCACTATGCATCAATTGGTACCGGTGAAACTGTAAAAAGTTTCATACTAACAGAAAGCCAACTACAAACACAGGGATGGAAAGGAGTTTGGCTGTTCAATATAGACCAGGACTGAAATAAGGCTGGAACTTCAAAAAGCAGAATTATTATTTGCCAGGAGTCCCAGTACAAATCAGTTTAAGATTCAGAAAACCACTGACTTAGCTGAGCTCTAACTAAGAAGTGTGAGGGCAGCTGACACTAGTTATTGGTGATTCATTGCTAGGACCAACCTTGCCTCTTATGACATAGAGGGGTGTGCAATAATCGGGGTGTTTTTTCTTGACTTGCTATGCAATAACCATATACTGCAGAAAGCAAAGACAACCCTTTCTTTCTGACCTGTTATGTCATAGAATACCTTATCTCCATTAAGTTCATATGATCTAGAAACCAGCTTAAGGAAAAGCACTCCTTCAGAAAAGCTATGTAAAAGAATTAACCAGCCATTTATTACTCCAGCAATCTGAATGGTAGAACCCACTGGTAGAGTTACCAGGTCCCTCTTCGCCACCGGTGGGAGATTTTGGGGGCAGAGCCTGAGGAGGGTGGGATTTGGGGAGGGGAGGGACTTCAATGCTATAGAGTTCAATTGCCAAAGCGGCCATTTTGCTCCATGTGATCTGATCTCTATCGGCTGGAGATCAGTTGAATTAGCAGGAGATCTCCTGCTACTATCTGGCAGTTGGCAACCCTACCCACTGGCCACATCTTGAAACTAGCAAAATCCTCCTCTAAGCAAATGGAAGGACAAGGCCATAAAAAGGAATAAAGTAATATACTGAAGATTCTTCTTTAAAAATAGATTATCATCTGCATTCTTTAGTGGACAAAAATAATCCATCTTTATGTTGAATTAAACACTTACTTGCTGGCAATACTGCAAAATTCCTTCTTTTGTCCCAATACAGGTCTTGGTTCCAGAAGGGTCAGATTCCCATTTTCCATTCTGAACGTTCATATGCATATTCAGTTTGCCGCAAAACATGGCCACTTGAGGCTCTGCCAACAGTCCAGCATTTCCATCAGTTGGAACCTGTAAAAATAGATGATATTACTTCGTTACTGTAATAACGATTTAAAAGGGCAACGGGGAAAAGAAAGCGCCCAAGAACTCATAAAAGTTCAAACAAAAAAAATAATGATCACTTCATTCATTCCGACCCCTGAACTAACAGAAATTTTAGAATATTTATTCATACTGAGCACAGTAGGCTGTCAGCAGGCCCCTTGTGAAATGGCAAACAGAGAATGACAGCCCACTCATTCAATACCCAAGCATCAGCTGCTCTGGTGTTCCGAACGGCAGGAGCCTGATCCGAGGTAGTTTTGATTTAAATCAAATCGATTTAAATCACTAGTCAGTAAGCCTAAATTTTCATGTTTGAATTTTGCACACATGCCTGCCTTACCCATAAGTAGAGGAACTTCATTACAATATTCCCAAACTGGGTCTCTTTTACAGCCTGCTGCCTTTATAGGTTTTCTCCTGCAGGGGGAGAATAATAACATAAACCTCAGGCTATGCACACAAAGATCCTAAGAGTTGAGGAGAATTCTGCTCAAAGGGTTTCATTATTGTTTTTACTGCTTGCCCCTCCCTCCTCACACTTAGCTCCTTGTACAGATCTATTCCACTCCAACCAATCTTCTATTCATTGAACTTGTAGAAACTTGATTCTGTGTACATAGATTTGCAAAGGAGCAATGGGACTAAGTTCCTTTTCTCAACTCTGTGTTTATTTTATAACATTTTTGCTGTGAAGAAGAGGCATGTTATCTCTGCAGACACAAATTCACAGTTTTGAGAACTGCAAAACCAAGCATCTATGATAATATCTTCAAGACAGAAAAAAATTGCCCAAAATAATCATACAGAAAACAACAGTTGGCTACAACACATCTGTTGCAAGACTATATCTTATCAGATAGTTTTAAAATGTAAGCAAAGTGACTTGAAGTGAAAGCCTAAAAATTAGTGTGTAACACACAAAGTTTGCGTATGATTCTTTAAATTCTTCTACGTTATTAAACACAAAGTTGTACTTTAAGATGCTGCATTTGTTTTCAGGTTCTACATCTCCTAAAAATGGTGCTATCTGCCACACAGGCCTTTGGTAACTTAATATTAAATCCCCTTCAAAAATCAAATTAATCTCAAGATGCTTTGTGAGAATAATAAAGCTATGTAACAGTAGACAGCTATGTGCTTGAAGTGAAAAGTCAGCAGATATGTAAAACCACCATGACTACATCTACGTAATGCATTTGGCATAAAAACAGTGGAAATGCATGTCAAACAGCTTGTCAGAGTATCAATTTCCAGAAAGACAGCAAGATGCTCCAAGTATTCGTAGGGAGGATATTAAAATATAAAGCAACTGAAACATTAGAGTCTTACGAACAATCTCCACATGTGAAGGTCAGAAGTTGCATCAGTATAGTGGATTCAAACAAATCATCCCTAGACCAAATATAGTCAACTGGCAACATCCAGAAAGAAAGCAAGATGCTCCAAGTATTTGTAGGGAGGATATTAAAATATTAAGCAACTGAAACATTAGAGTCTTACGAACAATCTCCACATGTGAAGGTCAGAAGTTGCATCAGTATAGCTGAATCAAACAAATCATCCCTAGACCAAATATAGTCAACTGGCAACATACAGGCCAGATCCAGTACAAGAAAATTTTTAACAGACCTCCAGAAATCCTAGCAAATTTTAGTCAAACCGCATTTAAAAGTTCTTTCAAACAATCATTTACAAAGAGAAAAAAATGTCAAGTTGTAACAGGCCTTAATAGTCCACTCTTTGGATTTTATACCTGTATCTATGCACAAGATCCATGCTCTATAATTGCAAAATCATTCACAGCTATGCTAGACTTTGGCTGATTATTATAAAACAAAACACTTCAAAATTTGTAGCATACTGAACACAAAGATGTCAGAGTATGAGGTTTCCCAGACTACAGTCCTCTTCATCAGCTGCTGAAGTGGATTGAACAGCAGGGCTATACAGGGCAGCAGTGAGGACTTTAAAGGGGAACTGCTTGAGTAGAAATTTCATTTAAAAATGATAACCATAATTCTTACCATGAGATTTTACAACAGTGAGAAAGGACACCAAATTCTCTTCTGAAGAAGAGTTGGTTTTTATATGCCGACTTTCTCTACCACTTAAGGAAGAATCAAACCGGCTTACAATCACCTGCCTTTCCCCTCCCCACAACAAACACCCTGTGAGGTAGGTGGGACTGAGAGAGCTTTAAGAGACCTGTGACTAGCCCAAGGTCACCCAGCTGGCTTCATGTGTAGATGTGGGGATACCAACCCAGCTCAAGTCTGCCGCTCATGTGGAGGAGTGGGGAATCAAACCCGGTTTTCCAGACCACCACTCCAAACCACCACTGTTAACCACTACACCACACTGGCTCTGAGAACCTAGTTCATAATATTCAATATTTCTAGCAGTTTTTGTTATGCTACTCCAAACTTTATCCATTTGCCTGCATTAATTTGTTTGAAGGCGGTCACTTTGAGGTATTCCACCACAGCAGTGGTTCTCAACCTGCGGGTCAGGACCCCCAAGGGGGTCGCAAAGTGTTTTCTGGGGGGTCGCCACCACTGTCCTGGGACAGCCCCCATCCCGGGCTGCCCAGGACTAACCCAGATGCCCTGTAACCCTGATCCGTCCGTGAGGGAAGGGAAGACCCCAAGCAGAGAGGTGAGGAACTGGCCAACCGACAGCCAGAAGGAGCCGGGCTGCAGAGACACAGCGGCGTGCCGCCGCACACCAGCTGTAGCCCTGCTGCCCAGCTGAGAGGCGGGTGGGCCAGCCCTGGGTGCGGTCGCACCTGCGCCGGGCGGATGATGCAGCAGGATGTGTGGGAGGCCGAGGAAGCTCCCCTGGCTCGGCCAGTTCAGGTCTCGGAGGAGAAGAGGGCAGTTCCCCTTGAGGCCGCTACAGCCACGTTGTTTTTACTTTTAGCCACGCTCAGGTGGGGCAGGAGCTTCAGCCTGGAATCCAAGTGCGCATGTCTGTAGTGTGGCTTCGCTTTTCTGCCCTGAGTCATCAGTTCCGCTCTGCCCTGAGTCATCAGTTCCGCTTTGGCAAGGCCAAGGGGGAGAGAGTCGAGGTGCATGCGCAGTTTGGGATTTCCCCCTCGAGCGCGCAGGTTCGGTGAGGTGCAGAAGGAGCGGTGACTGGTGGAGGGGAGAAAAAGGCACGAAAAGTCCAAGCGGAATAAGTGGCCCTCGGCTCTTTCCTGGCCCTTCACTCTCATGAGGTGATTAAATGGAGCTCCGCTTTGAGGGATAACTGCAGTTCTGTGCACAAGCAGTGTCCCAGTCACAAGAGAGGGGGTTTCCTCGCGAGAGCCCCGGCCTGCTTGGAAGAGTTTTTGGGGAGAGAGGGGAGGACAAGGAATGCAGCGCATGCTCAGAGGCACTCTTTCCTCCGTACCAGGAAAGGTTGCCGCGCCACACAGTCACAGCCGCTGCGCAACAGGTGGTAGTACCGTTTGCTTGTTTGTTTTAAACTTTAAAATTTAAAGTAATTATATATATGGATACCCTGGACTGCCAAAAAAACAAATGTGTTTTCTTTATCCTATTGAAAATGTCATTTATGCAAATTTATGCAAATGTGACGAGGGTCACAGGTTACTTGGCAATTGTAAAAGGAGGCTGCGACTTGAAAAAGGTTGAGAACCACTGCACCACAGGTTGGTTGGTATTCTAGGACATCCAATTTTTGATCATTCATTTACTTTAAACAGGAATCAAACTTGTTTAACTTTATGTTATTAGCTGTGAGGTCAGTTTCTACAGCAAAAATAAAGTTTCATTTCCAAAAAATGTTTCTGAAGGAAACTGAATCTTGAGATCATGTAAATTTGCCATTCCTGAGTTAGAGTTACTGCACAACTACTCTGCCAGGTAGCAATTATTTATAAACTGAACTGTAGTATTTATCAATCACTGGCATCTCCTGGTTGAATTCTCTAAACTATACATTTATGTCACTATCTTCCCACATTTCAGACTCAATGACAAAAAAATCGGTGAGATGCAGAATTAAGGTGCATGACTGGGACAACCATAAAATATCGGGCACAAGAAAACTGATGATTAAGACACTCCTTCCCTCAATAATTTGGACTGCAATTCTAAGAACATGTTCATGGGAGTAAGCACCAATTTCACAAAAACAGAAATTACTTTCAAAAAGAGCTGCATAGCATTGCTATCTTACTTTCCTACTACATTTTTATTATAATCTTCTTCAACCTTGAGGGTGGTTAGGCTAAAAGAGAGTGAGTGGCACAAGGTCACCCAGCAAACCTCCATGGCAAAATAGGGATTAGAACCTTAGTCTCCCAGATTCTAATCTGACACTCTTACCACTACAAAACACTGGCTCTTCAGTTTTCCTTCCTTACTTACTAGTGGCAGCCTCTCCTTGGAAAAATCTTGCCAAGTTGCAAAAGTTGTGTGGAGGTTGCCACCAGGTCCATGCAACTTGGCATCAAGTTGTAGCCACTGCCACCAGGTCCATGCAACTTGGCATCAAGCTGCAGCCACTGCCACACCTGGGTGCAAACTGCATGGCACCAAGTTGCCCAGAGGTTGCTGCTGGGCCAGGCCCAGTTGAGACTTTCCTCTAAGTAGGAGTAGGGGGTGTACTGGGAGCTCCAAATAGCTCTGGAAAGTACCCTGCCTTTTTTCTGAAAGATGCCAAGGTTGGAAGGCTGGCAATATTGTGGCTGCCTAGCAATCCCTACAGTGGCCACTGAGATCTCAGAGAGCACCCATTTCTTAAAAGAACAGGCACTGCTTCTATTATTTGGAGGGTAACCCCTATGTTTGTTTTGTAAGATTTCAGATTTTTCTGGGGCTTTTCTCAGGTTTTAGAAAAAGTTGTTCAAGGGGGTTACTGCACTTTGTAATCCCAGCGATGTATTAAGAGTTTGAAAATGTTGTAAAAAACATCGCTTTAAAAGGGTTTTTGGATACCACGGCTTATAAATGGTTGGAAGACGTCTTCACAGCTAAAGGGGCCAAACAAAGTGTGAACAGTATTTTTTTATAACGTTTTCAAACTCTTAATACATCACTGGGAATACAAGTGCGGTAACCCCCCATGGCTCCAGTCTCTGGACATATGTATCAACAGATGGGGCGATACTGAGAATTAGGTATATTGACTAGGATTATCTGAGGCCTCTTCAGGACTGAAAGGAAGTCTAACCAAGCAAGTATCAACAACATTTTTTTTAATGTGAAAAACAGGATGCACACATGAAGTCTGACAAACCAATACAATAATCTATAAAATCTATTTGAGGATAGGGGATTGAAATCAAGATTTCTGAATCTTTATCGTAGTGGTCCTATTAACAGAGTTTAAGGGACTGGCTAGAGAGACTACAGTTTGTTTTACTATCTTATAAGAAGCAGGAACAAAAATGAAACACCTTTGAGATGTTTGGAGGGACAGATTATGGCACGAGACAAATTCTTCAGCAAGTTCAGGGACTAGTGGAAGATTTTGCACTTAATGGCATTTAGAACTATTATAGCCTGTGAGTGAGCTATTGGAGGTTTATGTTTCATTTTCACAGCTGCAATAAAATGTTAAACTATAAATAGATTTTACATATCTCTATGAAATCAGGTGATGAAGGCAACATATCCATGGGAAGAAGGAAAAAGATTTAAGGATGTGAGCAGAAGGCAGGACTGAACACCAGAAGTAATCCAAGGGTGAACCTGAAGGGTCAAAAGATGGCAGGGGAGCCAGGGAGACAATGTCTGCCAAGGGCAAACAGACACTTAAGAGACCAAATACAGGGAGCTCCAACAGGTAACCCACTCCTGTTAAGCATCAGAAGGTTGTGCAAGGAGCTGAATGTGTAATAGCCATAAACCATCATTCCTATTTTACAATTTGGAGGGGAACAAACAGGAAGCCTTGAACAGAAAATCTCCCCAGAAGAACCATTCTGTTAGTGCAGCTTGCTAAGGGTATATTTGTAAAAGCAAAGTTAAACATACATAATGAAAGATCATTCTCTAATCATAATATCTGGACATGATTCATTAATGAAATGAACTTCTTAAAGCAGGAAACCCTAGCAAGGAGAATTGGGGGACGGACGATGACATCACTATTAGTTTCAACATTAGTTTGATCAAGAAGAACTTGAGGGGATGACAGCACTGTTGTAACAGTTAACCCTGCAGGAATTATACATAAAGACAGCTATGGTCCATGGATATATTTCCCTTAACATAATTTAGAAATCCTGAAAGAGAATATGCTCTATCACGGCCATCAAAATTAAACCAACATGTTATGCTGCAAGATTAGTGACATCCTTGATACAGGCAGCTTCATTTGCTTGGTATCACATAAGGTGACAGTTCAACTATGGAAGTTCTGCAGCTACATAAATTATTATAATGTAAACCTTTCTGTACAACTTTCAAGTGTTCCTGATTGCATACTCTTCTCCATGTGACAAGAAACATTAAACTGTCTTCAACAAATAACTAATGTGGAATACCAAATATGCTAAAGGCTTAATTAGCAAATGTCTGTCAACTCTCGTGTAATGTAGGAGTCCCAGTGTGCTTATGACTTGTCTTAATAATTCAGTTAACCAGGAAACAGAAACCTGATACTGCAACAATTATGATGAGAATGTTTTATAGCAAAACCAATTATGTATTTGATGGCTCACTTATCTAAACTAATAAATGCCAGTTACCCCAAAACGTTTACACTAATTAAAAATTAAGCTGGATACCTTAATTCTAGAAAGATAGAAGTCTAGATCAATCTTCTCCCTAGGATCTTATGTTAGGTGTTGCACAGAATGAATTATATATGTTCGGCAAATATGAAAGCTTTGGAATTTTCACAGCTTTAAGTTTAAAAAATTCTGCACAAAAAAACCACAGAACAAAAGAGGGCCCAAATGGAAAAGTCACCTATTGATAGCCTTACTCTTGTTGTGCATAGTTGTAAAAGTTAATCATTCCAACACAAACTACCTAAGTCCTCCTCTAATGAAAGTTCATACAGACTCTGATCTTCTTATTACTGGCAAATCAATTTACACTCTGCCTGCATACAGTACAGAACATCACCTTAAAAGAATTAATCATAAATCACTTGCTATAGTCCTGTTAAATGCAACATGACTACAATACGATTAAGTCTTCTGAACGCTGTTCCACAATGTACCACCACACCACGTTTCAGGAAAGTGGCCAAGGCCACTGCTTTTTTAGGTTTCTGGTTGGCAGGTGGTTCCCACCTTGAAACAGCTGCCAACCAGAAAGACTGGAGAATGGATAAGCTGTGAGCCTCCCTGAACTGCAGGCCTCATGCCACGGATGAAGGGCCAATCCTCTCTAACAAACTCCACCCTTCTCAACACCCTCTGTGTTCTTATGCAGGCACCTTGACAGCTGCCAGGAGGACAGCAAGCTGGCCACAGACAAGCTACCACAGCAGCAGGGAGAAAAGTTCTATTTACTTTTTCTCCTGCATCTAGCAGCACCTTCCACTGATGACTCACTACATTTTCCACTGGCTGAATTCATTAATAACTGTGCAAAAGGAGTGATTATTAACGCTTCCTGCTGCAGACCTCATGTTGTTCCTAGGGGTCCACAAACCTCTGGGGTCACCAATTAGTGGGACACAGCAGGCTGCAGTGTCAGCGAATGTTCACACTACACTGGATCCAAAACTCCAATTTTTGTTCATCTGACTCATGAAAAGCCACACTTAAAGTTTTCAAGCAATTAGAAGCATTTTTTTTTACCATCAAGCTACAGATGACTTATGGAGACCCTATAGGGTTTTCAAGGCAAGGGACAGTTGGAGGTGGTTTGCCATTGCCTGCCTCATGTTCCTGATATTCCTTGGAGGTCTCCCATCCAAATACTAGCCAAGGTCAGGGCTGAGAGTGTGTGACTGGCCCAAGGTCACCCAGCAAGCTTCCATGGCACGATTGGGGATTTGAACCTGGGTTTCCCAGGACCCAGTCTGACACCATTAACTACTATACCACATTGGCTCTCAAAATTAGAAGCATACTAAAGTATTTATGTATGGAAAACAGTTGTAAATCCTTATCTTCAATCTATTTACTTAAAACCCCGTCAGGCCTCTCTGTTGTGTCTCCTCGCAGATGCCTCTCTCAAGGTTTGTTTATCTAACGGTTGCATTCCTTTCCAGCCTTTGATGCCCGTGGGAGCCGACTGGATGGTCCTCCAGTTTGACACTCGGGCCTGATCCATTCGCTCTCTCAACAATTTCATGTTTGCCCTGCGGAGGCGGTTCGAGGATCCCTTCTTGGGAGAAAGGGCCAAAGCCGAACTCATGTAACTCCGGCAAGGCTCTACTCCCGTTCGAGAATTCGCAGATGAGTTCCAGCGACTTGCCAGTAAAATTGTGGATTGGCCTGAAGCCACCCGGATACATTACTTCCGAGAAGCTCTACACCCTGACATTTTGAACTGGGTGTACATGCAACGGGACCCCGACACCCTGGAAGATTGGATTTTACTGGCAGAGGAGGTGGAAAGCCGCCGTCAGTTTATATCCCTGGACCAGAGAGGGGAGCAGTCGTCAAAAATCTCCTCCTAAAGTTGCAGCCCCCACCCCACGGAGACCAACGCGGCCCGCGCAGGACCGCGAATCCCGATTCCAAAGAGGAGCCTGTCTCGTTTGCAGAAATATGGGCCACTTTGCGGCTGCCTGTCCGCGCCATCCGGACCTCGCACCTCCTCCCCAACCAGACGGACCCCCTCGGACCCGGGGGCGACCGCAACACAGAGGCACCACGGCCACCAGTAGCGCTGCTCCGGGATGACACGCGCCCTCTGCACTTCACGTCGGAGAAACTCCCAGTTACCCTACGTCTACCAACCCACCTGGGTCTCGGATTACAAGTGCCCCATTGGGGGACAGTTCTCCTTCTTCGGATGAGGATCACACCTGGAATCCCCTGGCACTCAATTTGGAATCTCCTCTCAATCAAAAAACGGGCAGGGTCTGCGGTGAGCGGAGCGACACTGCAGACCTCTGCAGCTTCTTCTGCGAAACCCAAGGCTCCTGTTATGGTGAGTGAAGTCGAAAATACCGTATATGTGGACATGGTATTACAATATTACAAAAAGGGCCCCCAAATACATGTCAAAGCACTCATAGACTCCGGCTGTGGGCGCTCCCTAATCAATGAGGCCACTTTCAAAGCGCTCGGAGTCAAATCCAAGACACTGTCCAATCCCATCCAATTCGCTCAAATGGATGGCAGTAGCTTTCGGGGGAGCCCAGTCGACCGTCGCACCCGTTGGGTGGAGATGGGTATTGGCACTCATTGGGAACAAATCGACTTTACCATAGCCCCTATCCGGTACGAAGTCATCTTGGGAATAAACTGACTCAAGGGGCACAACCCTTCTATAGACTGGAAAGCCGATACTATCAGGTTCTCTGATCCTGGCTGCGCCCCACACAGCCACGAAGTCACTGTTGTCCTTCCGACAGCCTCGGCATTAGTCTCTGACACCCCCCTCCTTCTTCGCTACCCGTTGAATATCGGGACTTTGCGGACGTTTTTGATGCGAAGGAATGTGATGCACTACTCCCCCACCGCAGAACGGACTGTGCCACTGAAGTGGTGGGGGATAGTAAGCTCCCCAAGAGTAAAATTTACCCCATGAGCGCTGCTGAACGTACCGTGTTGCGGGACTTTTTAGACAAGAATGTCGCACGAGGGTTTATACGGCCCTCTTCCGCCCCTAACTCAGCCCCCGCTTTCTTTGTTCGCAAAAAAAACAGGTGATTTACGCTTATGCATCGATTTTCGGAAACTCAATGCAGTTACTCAGACCAATGCCTACCCCATTCCTTTAATTTCGGACATTCTAGGGCAACTAAAGGAGGGGCGCATTTTCACCAAACTGGACTTAGTTGAAGCTTATTATCAAGTCAGAATTCGTGATGGAGACGAACCCCTCACAGCCTTTTCCAGCTGTTTTGGTATGTTTGAGTTTCTTGTGATGCCATTCGGATTACAGGGGGCTCCGGGGGTCTTCATGCAGTTTATTAACGAGATCTTACATGACTTGTTATACCGAGGCGTGGTAGTGTATTTAGATGATATCCTTATCTATTCTATGTGAGGGAAGTGTTACAACGCCTCAGAGATAGCCAACTCTATGCTAAAGCGTCCAAATGTGAGTTTCACCAAGAACGATTGGCATTCTTGGGTTACATCATTTCGCACCAAGGTCTCACCATGGATCCTGCCAAAGTACAGTCAGTAATCGATTGGGATCCGCCCTCAACCCGCAAACAAGTGCAGCAATTTCTAGGCTTTGCCAACTTTTATCGAGGGTTCATTCCCAATTTCGCCCAAGTAGCACTCCCAATCACTGACCTACTTAAGACTAAGGGAAAGGGGACATTGGCCACGTTACCCACAGCAAGAATCCAATGGACTCCCCAATGCCAGGCCGCTTTTGAAACCCTTAAACGACTGTTCACCTCTGAACCCGTGCTAAAACATCCTGATCCTGAACACGTTCATACTGCAAGTGGATGCTTCCGACGTAGCTATGGGAGGTGCTCTCTTACAACAGGATAAAGATGGTTTATTACACCCCTGTGCTTATTTCTCCAAAAAAATTGCGCACTCTCAGCTGAACTGGCCCATTTGGGAAAAAGAGGCAGCCGCTGTCTACCATGCCCTCACTACTTGGAGGCAATTCCTTGAGGGTTCCAAGGTCCCCTTTGAAGTTTGGACAGATCACAAAAATCTGGAGGCTCTCACTGGAACCCGTAAACTGTCCGCGAAGCAGCTACACTGGGCTGACTTCTTTGCTCAATTCCGTTTCGTGCTCAAGCATGTTCCGGGGAAACAAAATGTGCTGGCGGATGCCCTATCCCGGCTTCCCCAATACCCTACCAAAGTAGACCGCCCCACTGAATCACTCTTCTCCCCTGCTCACAGAGGAGTACTCCCTACTCTGGCGGTCCAAACCAGGTCACAAACCCGACTCCAATCCCGCTTTGAGCAAGTCGGGGGGGGACTTCTACCCGAGACCCAGGTCTGACTCCCTCGCCTGCTCCATCCGCTCCTCCGACGCCCAAGCCCCAGGTCGAGCCGGTTGTGCAACCCCCCTCCTCGCCTCCGGTCTCCCCTCCAGCTCAGCAACCTGAACATGTCCCACCCACCTCACAGGGTGAAATGGATCTACCTGCCTTTTTCCTAGACTCTCTTCGTTCCCAATGCCAAGCAGAACTCTCAGCTCAGACACTTCCCGCTTCTCTACTGGAACGGGGTGGTTATTGGTACAAGGACTCCAAATTGTATGTACCTAAGGGGTTGCGAAAGGGAGTCCTGCAACTAGCCCATGGAGCCAAAACCGCAGGACACTTTGGGTTTTTGAAAACGCTTCACTTATTACGCAGGCAGTTTTGGTGGGCGGGCATGCGTGCCGACATGGACTCGTTCATCCAGTTGCCCGATATGTGCCACCGTTAAACGGCCCCAAGGAAAACCCACGGGACTATTGCAACCATTAGAAACCCCCTGCAGACCTTGGGAGGTAATCGCTATGGATTTTATGACTCATCTCCCTCTCAGCGAGGGGAAAACTGTTTTGTGGGTTATTACCGACCTGTTCTCGAAACAGGTGCACCTCGTCCCGTGCGCAGGTATTCCTTCCGCCCCAAAACTGGCCCGCCTCTTTGTATCACATGTCTTCCGACTGCATTCCTTTCCGCGCAAGATTGTGAGCGACCGCAGAAGTAGCTATGTGGCAAAGTTTTGGAAGGCTTTCCTTAAACTGGTGGGGGTGGAACAGGGTCTGTCTAGTGCTTTCCATCCTCAAATGGATGGGCAAACTGAACGTGTTAATGCTGTACTAGAATGTTATCTTTGTTGCTACGTCAATTACCACCAGGATGATTGGGTTGAGTTATTACCTTTTGCTGAGTATGCCTATAACAACGCTGTACATCAATACACAGGTTTCAGCCCATTTCAAGCTGTCTATGGCCAGGACTTCAGTCCCATTGGTCATGTTGATGTTTCGGGGGAGGAGGGCGGCGAAGGCATGGCGGCTTGGGTGCATACGATTCAGACCACCTGGCCCTGGCTGGTGAAAAACCTTGAGCGTGCCAAACGTAAATACAAAGCTCAGGCTGACGAACACTGGTCTCCAAGCCAGAACTTTAACGTGGGTGATTTAGTCTACCTGTCCACCAAGAATCTCCGGTCCACCCGTCCGTGTGGAAAACTCAGTGCCAAATACGTGGGCCCCTACCCCATTTCTCAGATCATTAACCCTGTGACCGTAGAACTCTCCCTTCCAAAAACACTGAGGCGCATACATCCCATTTTTCATGTAAGTCTCCTGAAACCCCATGTTCCCTCCCCAGAATGGCATCCCGACCCTCTTCCTGAACAACCAGTGATGGTGGGGGGGAGGAGCATTTCGAAGTTGCAAAGATCCTGGACTCGCGTATCCGTCACGGTTCCCTCCAATATCTCGTTCGTTGGGAACACTTTACCCCCGCCCAAGATGAGTGGGCTCGCGCACGCAATGTCTCCGCCCCTCGCCTGGTGCGCGCCTTTCATACCGCCTACCCCCACAAGCCAGCCCCCTTGCAAGGCGGGAGGGGGCCCTGAGGGGAGCAGGATGTCAGGCCTCTCTGTTGTGTCTCCTCGCAAATGCCTCTCTCAAGGTTTGTTTATCTAACGGTTGCATTCCTTTCCAGCCTTTGATGCCCGTGGGAGCCTGGCCCCGTAGCTGGGGTTGCCGTGCCAACCGGTACTATCTGATATGTCCTGTTTGACCACTAGTCCTCCATATATTCTGCTGTATATCCTTGCCCCCCCATTCCTGCCTTTACTTCTGCAAGCTCTGAATACCTGTATGTTTTCCAATAAACTCAACTTTCCTTGGATTACTAGTCTGTGGATGTTGCTTTAGGAAGTACTACGGGACAAGTGCTTACACCCCCACTAATACAAATATGATCCCTGATTGCTTATGACTTCAGTAATAATTGCATCTCTCTTCACTTGAAATTTCTGCGCCAGGTGTATTATTCCCAAACCAGTAACAGGCATCCCTAATTTTTAGACTATGTTTGCTTTGCATGCCTTGTCATAATGATATCATTTCTCAGGTTAGACACATTTTCTGAAATGTGCAAGCCTTAAGAAGACGGAAATGCCCTTCTGTGAGAAAATGCCATTTAAAAAAAGAAAAAGAAAGAAGTTATTCCCATTATATTCTGGAACAGCAAACACAAATAGGTAGAAAGGATGCAGAGAAAAGATTAATAACAACCTGCTACCGAAGATTTATATGTTCATAGAAACCAACATAATACATATCCCAGCACATTTGTGTAAAACCATTCAGCTGTAGCAATCTGACAGCTAAGCTATAAATAGAATGAAATACCCCCAGTTTCCCACTGTACTGTTTCTCACCATTCTCTTATTAGAATCTAATGAGAAGAAGTGAGATTGTACAAGGGGTCATGAGTTCCACCATCAATGTGTAAGGAAGCGTCTAGTCCATTTCTGGCTCCAACAGTTCAAGTTTCATTATATAGAGTCCCCAAAATTCCAAATGATATTACACTTAAAGACTGCAGCAGCTTCACCATTAATCCCTTATGATGAGCTGGTGAAAAAAACAGAAAAGGGGACAACATGTCATGTTTTTAATGATATAGCCATGATATATAATAGACCCCATGAAATATTGTGTTGTTTTTCAATTCCAGTACAAACCAAGTCTGTCTCTACTATACAGAGTCTCTGCTTTATAGACAGCTGCTGATTAAGTCACTTCTGATCTGAAGAACTGACATATGCAACTCCAGTTAGCTAATTGGATGGCATGATCCAGAGCAATGCTGTCTGTCCTCGCCTAGCTCTAGGCCAGTGGTGGCGAACCTATGGCACGCATGCCAGAGGGAGCACGCAGAGCCCTCTGTGGGCACGCGCACCGTTGCCCCAGCACATCTAGAGTGTTGCAAATCCAAGGCAAAACCTCCCATGCATTTTGGCCATTTGGTCCCTCCCCTCGCCCACCGAGCTAAGACTGTGCGGGATCCGCCCAGGCCTGCCTCCCGCCTTCCTTTCCCCCCTGCTTCCCGGAGCCTCCCGATGGGCCTCCAAGCGGCCGAGCGGCTTCGGAGCAACAGCAGCAGGCAGCGGCGGTGGGGCGGGCATGGAGCAGCAAAGCCGGGGGCTGCTGCCGCCGCTAGCCACCCTGGCTGGCACACAGTACTAGAAGTACAACTTCCGTGGCTTCCCAGCGGCCGAGCTGCTGCCGCTGCAGTACGAGGGTGAGGGCTGGAAGGACAGCATCCGCGCCCTGGAGGCCAGCCTGCTGTGCGCCGGCAGTGGCGGCGAGGCACCGGGGGAGCCCTGGCTCGGGAAGCGGGCCTTTGGAGAGCAGGCCCCCGGTGCCGCGCCGGATGAGGGGCTGGCTGAGCTATAGCTCTTCGGGTGCGTCCTGTGGTGCGCCTCCTGCCTGCAAGCGCAGCCTGCCCGTCTTCCAGCTCCGCTACCCACCGGCCAAGACCCTGCACGACTTCCAGCGACGCACCCCTTACCTGTACCTGCACTTCGTGCTC
Source organism: Euleptes europaea (assembly GCF_029931775.1). Lineage (NCBI taxonomy): Eukaryota > Metazoa > Chordata > Lepidosauria > Squamata > Sphaerodactylidae > Euleptes > Euleptes europaea. The sequence continues at coordinate 55,146,117 of NC_079323.1, forward strand.
TATAAGGTGAGAGGTGCGCCCCCAGAGACCTTCCGGCCACACGATCCTGTGCAGAGCGACTCCACTAGCATGGGATGAAGTGGGGATGTTAATGTAGGAGTTGTTCTTTCTAAACTAAAACCTCAGTATTCAGGTTAAATTGCCGTGTTGGCACTTTGCGATAAATAAGTGGGTTTGGGGTTGCAGTTTGGGCACTTGGTCGCCATCACTGCTCTAGGCTTTCTTTCCCACCTACCCCCATCTCAACCTTTCCTATCTTGATGCCAACCAACCAGGAAATGCAATATGCTCCACACACACAAAGCTGTTTTATACGGAATCAGACTATTGTTCCATCATGGTATTGTCTACTCAGACTGGAAGCAGCTCTCCAGGATCTCAGGCACAGGTCTTTCACATGACCTATACCTATTTTTAACAGGAGATGCTGGGGATTGAATCTGGGACCTTTTGCCTGCAAGCCACAGGGTCTTCCACTGAGCCACACACACAATCCCATCTATCCTTAAGTCAGAGGAGCCAACCAACCCATGCTCTGGCCACACACACACAGGGCTCTTCCCAGTCCAGAGAGCAAAGGCTCTGTGGGCATCCTCTTGTTTTGAGCCTGTAGCCCAGCAAAAAGCAGAGTGAAAAGATCCAACAATCTTGACTGAAAGGCTGGGCTGGCAGCTCTAACTGAGACTCAGGGCTTTTACCATGTGACAGCCAGCTCTAAGCCACAACCCAGAGAGGGGTTTTAGACACCACACAGGATTGTCAAGGAACCAAATTGCTCGAATTTGTTGAGGCCTAGCATAGAGCTTACAAGGTTACACAGAAGAGGCATGGATCATGATTCAGTTGTGACATCGATAAAAACAAACCTCTTTTTCAGCTACACAATACAGCGATCACCGGTATTCCAGGCTACATTTTGATTGCTAAGACATGCACTGCCCAATTACTCATTTGACCCCACTTAATGCATTTATTCTTTTCATTCAAAAGGTGGCTGTCAAAACAGTCTAGGTCTGTATAAGCTGGAACACTGTCAAGCCACTTACCATCAGCATACCAATACTTCAAGCTCGTCCACAAAATGACAGTTTATCGTAACAGTCATATAAAAAGCACTACTTACTTCAAACAAATGTGAACAAAAGAGAAAATGAAGAGGGAAAAACAACCCTACTACTCCACTTCTAAATTCAGAAGTGCTTACACTAATCTTACAAGGAAAAATGTGACCTTTCATACCTTCACCTCAAAAGATTCTGAAAAAATGATCACAGGGGAACTTTACTTCCTTGGTTTACAGTAGCTTATCCTTCACTAGAATTATTTTATTATTTTTATTAATTATGTATTAAACAATACTTTCTTGTTTTACAGAAGCTTATCCTTCACTAGAATTATTTTATTAATTATTTATTAAATACAATAGGGATGATATACAACAACATATATAAATAATGATTTATATATGTTGTTGTATATCATCCCTATTGTATTTAATGCTTTGCTTTATGCTTTGAACAGAGCTTTATACCCCTCCAATAGACCATCCTCAGTATAACATCTTATTTGAAATTATCTCCATTGTGATGCTTCTCTCTTCCTTCCTTATGATGCTTCCATCATAAGATGGAAAGATGAAGTTTTAGTGATGTTAGACTGGCATACTCTTATGCATTTGATAACATTCTTAATGTAGAGGCAAGTCAGTTGAAAAAACACGTTGAAACAAACCTTTATTTATTGTTTCCATTCTACCAGTGTTTTTGACGATGCATATTCAGATAATTCTATAAGAAAAATAGAATCTAAAGCCAGAGCACCTTTAAGCTTCCCTTGCAAAGCAAGATGAAAGACATTTTGCAGCTTCCAAACGTTTCAGCAAGTCAACTGAAACAGAAAACTTTTTTTTCTGAAGGGAGGGAAGGGAAAGAAATGTTTGAAAAGCAACACAGTACAAGTTCCCCCATCTTTCCTATAAACGACCAGTTTACACAGATTCAAAGTGGAATCATTTTACCACAACTCGCTTCTATTGATTACAAGAAAGGGCCCAAGTGAAATGAAATAGTGTCCTCAACAATAAACTCTTTGTTTTCTGATGAAAGTAAGAAACAGTTTCAGTCTCTTCAATGTCCTTCTACCTTTCTCAAAGGCAACTCAAGAGACTTCCAACACAACAGCAAAACAAGTATTATTCGTTTAGTGCAGCAGAACCCAAGAAGGAAAAGCTTCTTCTTGACATTTTCAAAACTACTATTCAGTCATCCTTTACATCTGTTTGCTGAAATTTCCTGATCCTATAAAGTTGGGAAACTGACATATGCATACAAAAGGAATTGACAACCACATTTTCTCAATTTCACTTGTATGTCACCTTTTGGTGCCAGAAATATCCCCAAGGGGACTAAAAATTGCCAATACAACCCAGTAACCTATATATCTATTTCTCAAATGTGGCCTCCATCTGCAGATATCTAAATCTGCGAATAAGGGCCACATTGACACTAACAGGTTTTCCTGCAAACTTAAGAGAACTCAGAGCTGCAGAAAAATCTGACATCTTAAAAAATACATTGGGGGTTAAATTCACCGCAAAACAAAATATCGTTCTCCATGCCAGCGCAGATAAGGCACCCGCGTTCAGCATGGTAGTACAGCCCAGGAGCCACAGCAGGCCTGGTGGTGGCAGATCCTGGGAGCCACGGGGGGCTGGGCAAGGTGTGTGGGGAGACAGGAGCCCCCACACACAAATCTTGCAGGCCCATGCTTGTATCCATATATCCATATCCAAGGGCTCATCTGCGGATACTTATATCCGCAGATTGGAGCCCAGATGGGCAGAAGAGAGATTTTTCGCCAAACTTAGGAGACTCACCCAAGGTTGCAGAAAAATCTTAACCCTCTGATAAAAAAGCATGGGGGGGTTAGAAAGTCCAAAATGCAGTGGGGGAAGGGAAAAAAATGGGAAAACCAGCGCAGAAACTGTTGCTGAGAGAAATCCTCCACCCCCCACCCCCGCCAGCTCTGCTTTTTCTTTCCACAGTCTTGCCCTTTAGAAGTTGGCAGGAAAGTTTTAAAAGGGCAGCTGAGCCAGCGGCTACAGAGACTGGGGTGAGAAGGCTTCTTCTCACCCCAGCCTCTGTAGCCGCTGGCTCAGCTGTCCTTTTAAAACTTTCTCAACCCACCAGCTTCTAACTGGCCAGGCTGTTAAGAGAAGCAACACTGGAGGTGGGGATGGGATGGGGTGGGGTAGGATTCTTTGCTCCTACTCACCCATCTCCAGTGTTGCTTCTCCCCACAATCTGGCCAGTCAGAAGCCAGGGGAAAGTATCCACACGAGGTTTGGAACAGTTTGGCCAGGCTTACAAAGCAATACAAAATAAGACAGTCTAGGGCTGATACAGAGCCCCGTGGCGCAGAGTGGTAAGCTGCAGTACTGCAGTCCAAGCTCTGCTCACAACCAGAGTTCGATCCCAACACAAGTTGGTTTCAGGTAGCCGGCTCAAGGTTGACTCAGCCTTCCATCCTTCAGAGGTCGGCCAAATGAGTACCTGGCTTGCTGGGGGTAAACGGAAGACGACTGGGGAAGGCACTGGCAAACCACCCTGTAAACAAAGTCTGCCTAGTAAACGTCGGGATGTGACGTCACCCCATGGCTTAGGAATGACTCGGTGCTTGCACAGGGGACCTTTACCTTTAGGGCTGATACAATTATACATAGTCAATTTCCATGTGTACAGCTACTACATCTATGTGTACATCTACATCAGGCCCGGGAGCCGTTTCAGGCCCGCAAAATCATTTGGTCTGGCCCTTGGTGGGTCCTGGCAGATCTCTCGCTCAGAAGGATCTCAGACTGGTGATCTGCCCCCTCCCGACGACAGGAATAGCCTCTCTTTGAGGCGGAATAGCTTTTATTAAAGGTGGATGGTCTGTGGGCACCTGGCTGGTGCAACAGATCATCCTGTGCCGCCAGGTGGGCGTGTGCGCCACCGGTTGGATGCCTGCCTGCTTGCTCGTACCGGGGGGGGGGTCATCTGGGGCAGCTGCCTGCTTGGGGCTTGGTCGGCTAATTTTTAAGTTGATAATTTTGTATGGCCCACAAATGATGTTATAAATATCCAAATGGCCCTTGGCGGAAAAAAGGTTCCCCATCCCTGCACTAGGGGATATCGGATGCTGCAGAAAACCTGCATTACGTGTGTGGGGGGGAGGGTTCTCCGCCCCCACTCACTGATCTCCAGCGCTACTTCTCCCCGCAGTCTGGCTGGTTAGAAACCAGGGGAAAGTTTTAAAAAGACAGCTGAGGAGGCAACTGCAGAGCCTAACAAGTGGGAAAAGATGGGTCTTTTTCTCACACTAACCTCTGTAACCATCCCAGCTGAGCTGTCATTTCAAAACTTTCCCACTGGCTTCTAACCAGCCAAAACGTTCGGAGAAGCTGCGCTGGAGTGTGTGGGGGAGGATCCTTCGCTCCTCTCCCCCCCAGCTCCAACGCTGCTTTCCCCCACTGTCTGACCAACTAGAAACCAAAGGAAAGTTTTATAAGGACAGCTGAAGTGAGGGTTATGAATGGGTGGGCACAGTTACTGGGAGGTGGAAGGCAGGACCTGCCCCAACAACTATGAGTTTGTACACACCACCTTTTAAAATGTTGCTTCACAACCCCGACTGACAACTGGACAAAGACACCTGCAGTGCTGTGGGTGAATACGGACTAATCTCAATCCACTGATTTAGGGACAGGAGCCCTGCAACCACGCAGGGTGCAAGAGATGGCATTTCATCTGATTGGAGGAAAGTGTCCAGTGGGGTGCCACAGGGCTGGGTTCTGGGCCCAGTACTTTTCAATATTTTTATAAATGATTTGGATGAGGGTAAGGAGGAACTAAGAGCACCGTGGCGCAGAGTGGTAAAGCTGCAGTACTGCAGTCCAAACTCTGCTCACGACCTGAGTTCGATCCCGACGGAAGTCGGTTTCAGGTAGCCGGCTCAAGGTTGACTCAGCCTTCCATCCTTCCGAGGTCAGTAAAATGAGTACCCAGCTTGCTGGGGGTAAAGGGAAGATGACTGGGGAAGGCATTGGCAAACCACCCCGTAAAACAAGAGTCTGCCTAGAAAACGTCGGGATGTGACGTCACCCCATGGGTCAGGAATGACCCGGTGCTTGCACAGGGGACCTTTACCTTTAAGGAGGAACTACTGGTTTCATTTGAAGGTGACACTAAACTGGGAGGAGTAGTGATCACACCGGAAGATAGAATGTAACGAGATTTGAGCACACTGGAAAACTGGGCAGACGTGAACAAAATGCAATTCAACAAGGATAAATGCAGAGTTCTACACCTGGATAACAAAAATGAGAAAAATGCATAATGGATGGGGGATACACTTCTTGGTAGCAGTGTGTGTGAACAAGATCTTGGGGTTCAGGTGGACTGTAAGCTAAATATGAGCAGCCAGTGTAATACAGCGGCAAAAATGGCTAATGAGGTCTTACAGTGTATCAACAGAGGCATAATATCCAAATCAAAGGATTTTGTAGTTCCATTGTATACTGCACTGGTCAGACCGCACTTGGAGTACTGTGTGCAGTTCTGGAGGCCTTACTTCAAAAAGGATGTAGACAGAATGGAGCAGGAACAGAGGAGAGCGATGAGCACGGTCAGGGGCCTGGAGACCAAGCCCTACGAGGAAAGGCTGAGTGACTTGGGAATTTGAAGTCTGAAAAAGAGGAGGTTGAGGAGGAACATGATTGCTCTCTAAGTATCTGAAAGGCTTTCACTTAGAGGAGGGCACAGAGCTGTTCCTGTTGGCAGCAGAAGATAGGACTTGCAATAACGGGCTTAAATTACGGGTAGAAAGGTACCAGCTGGATTAAGTTTAAAAAATTACAGAAAGAATAAGCAGAGGGTTGGTCTAGATGGCCTGCATGGCCCCTTCCAACTCTATAATTCAATGATTCTATGGTATTTTCTTTACAGAAGCAAGCCACGTCTGCCTCCCTCTTCTTGTCTTGCTGTGAAACCTGAACAATTTCTGTAAATATAATATTTTAATTATTTGTAGTCACCAGCGTCATTCTTTGAGGTATGGGGGAGATAAATGGCTGTGGTCTTAAACAAGGCCAGCCAGAACTGTAACAAGAGGGTAGAAAACAGGTCTCACTTAAAGCATGGCAAACTAACAAACCTAGTTTTATGGTATGTGTTTTAAATGCCTTAAAGCTTCACTCATGACTGAGTTAAGTGCCATAAATTTACTGAGGGAATAATAAAGACAATATTTTAGGCTAGCAAGTGAAAGTACTACAATATAATACTTAGGTTTTAGAACCTAACATGCATGGGGAAAACAAAAAGCTTTGATAAATTGTCAGCCATTTTGAGTTTTCAATTTAATCCATTATAAACAAACCTACAGTGTACAGCTGCTAAACCTACTGGTATCAAATAGGCATCAAAATATTTGGAACAAGCTACAGGATGTGAGTGTAAGGAGATCACACAACTTAACATCTGATCTGTCCGTATTCATGCCAAGTTCATAAAAAGGTCTGCAAGCTTCCTAGCACAGAACATCAGCAAAGTAGTAACAGGGGGGGAAAAAAAAGGAAAGAATTATTCACAAAGCTGTCCTGATTGAAATCGGTTACACAATAGAAAGTTATGATTATTACATTCCATATTACTGTGCTTCATTTATTTCTGAATTACACTCTGTCTTTGTAACTGCCCTTGCACCAATTCAGGAGCTACCAAGCCAAGGACTAAAATGGGGTGTGGTTATATGGGGAAATTGAACAAAATATGACTAAAGTAATAAACATATGAAATCATGAACATTAAAGTTTCATCTTTATTTCATTAACTGAATCTTGAGGCTATCTACATGACAACCAACATTAGTTTTTATAACTCCTGTTTGGTTTTTACAATGCAATCTTAGGAAATTTAATTTGGTGAAGCAGACACAACTGTGTGTTAGAGATTCCCATCTCACACAACAATTCCCAGGGAAGAATCACTTCTGTAGAACAGATATGTTCTTAAATTAATTCAGGTCAAGAGAAAAGAGGCATAACATAAAGGAAGTGCTAGTTTGGATTTCAATGTCTACCCATGGATTATTAGCAAGTGGTGTGAGATGCAATGCTGAAGTATCACCATGTCTACCACTGTATAATTGCTTGGCATTACAGAATAAATAACAGGTAATTAGAAGCCTCATGGTGCAGAGTGGTAAGCTGTACTGCAGTCCAAGCTCTGCTCACGACCAGAGTTTGATCCCAACGGAAGATGGTTTCAGGTAGCCGGCTCAAGGTTGACTCAGCCTTCCATCCTTCCGAGGTCGGTAAAATGAGTACCCAGCTTGCTGGGGGTAAAGGGAAGATGACTGGGGAAGGCACTGGCAAACCACCCCGTAAACAAAGTCTGCCTAGTAAACGTCGGGATGTGACATAACCCCATGGGTCAGGAATGACCCGGTGCTTGCACAGGGGACCTTTATTTTACTAATTAGTGTAAACCACTATAAGGTTCTCTGACATTATCGCCACCGTCAGTGGTACTGAGCTCCTATGGAAATCCTTTATACACACGTATTTTTATTTTGAGAAAATGCTATTTTGTTTTACAGACAACATACTACAAACGTAGATTCTACTGAACACAGAACGTGAAGTATGATATATGACCAAAACAACAACAAAAGTATTAGACAAAAGAATGTTATTTATGTATCCCTCTACCAGCTGTCTCAAGACAGATGGACAGACAAGGCAACTGCCCGAGTGTGATCACTGTCCTAAGTCGTTCTTGTATGTCTGCCAAGTCACTCCACAAGGCCATGAATTTTGTAGGTATTAATCACCAACACTTCCAAAGTACAGTCTGTACAGTACAACTCATACATCTGTTGTCAAATTGGTTTCAATAATGATTAAGGCTAATTCGCACAACTGTATTCACAATAAAATTAGCGGTTTTAGAGGCCAAATCATGGTGGAGACCTACATAACTCAAACGGTGCCCATGACAAAAGTCTAATTTGACTGTGTGCACAATGGTAGAGTATTTGAGCGTCTACGGAACCTACCATGGTGTCCCACTAGAAACCATTATCAACAGCATAATGACCTCAAATCAATCACAAGGCAGCTGTGCCACGTGATAAAGTTGTTGAGGTAAAGTATTTATTTATTTATTTTTATTTATGCATATTTATTTATGCATTTTTATTCCACCCTCCAAGCAGTTCAGGGCAGCAGGCATGGTTCTCTCCCCCTCCGTGTTATTTTACAACCTCCTTGTTTAGTACGATAAACCAAGAGAATGACTGGCCCAGGTTACCCAGTAATTTTCAAGGCAAATGGGACTCTGAACCCGGGTCTCCGTGTGAAAACGCTAACCCCTACACAATACTGGCTCCCAACACCTTTTTTGCGTTTTAAAAAACCAAACTGTGATAGAAGCCACTCTGTACGTATCTTGTCTTATGGAGCAAACTCCACAAAATTCTCTTTGTATAGCTGTCATACAGCAAATTGCATTAATGAAGTGATACTCTTTTTCCTAGAAGCGAGGAAAACCACCCTGGAAATCAACCTTATTCCTTGTCTGTCTTCTCACATTAAAGTAGAATTCCGATACAACCAGGGTGGATAAATATCAATTATTTAAACAAAATGTAAAAATAGGATTTTTTTTAATAAAATGGTTTTTGAGGAAAAAAATTATCTAAAGATAGCTTTCTATTTAATAAACATAGTCCAAAGGTTATTAATCATGAAATAAGGATTAGTTTTTAATTATGTAGCATGAGGGTGTATATTCATGCAATGTTTAATTTTTTTGGTAAATGAATTCCATTAATCCATTCATAATGTCATGCTCTTCCAGAGGTTTCTGTAAGATTATTTTGTGCAGGTTTTCTATCTAGAAGATATTATCACAGATGCTTGGTTTTGCAGTTCTCAAAACTGTGAATTTGTGTCTGCAGAGATAACATGCCTCTTCTTCACAGCAAAAATGTTATAAAATAAACAGAGTTGAGAAAAAGACCTTAATCCCATTGCTCATTTGCAAATACACAAAATCAACCCCTTACCTCTTAAGTGCTAAATTTCAAGAAGTTCAATGAATAGATGACTGATTGCAGTGGAATAGATCTGCACAAGGAGCTAAGTGTGTGGAGAGAGGAGCAAGCAGTAAAAATGAAAGTGAAACCGTTTGAGCAGAATTCTTCTCAACTCGGGATCTTTGTGTGCATAGCCTGAGGTTTATCATATTATTCTCTCCCTGGAGGAGAAAACCTATAATGGCAGCAGGCCTTAAAAGAGACCCAGTTTGGGAATTTTTTAATGAAGTTACTCTCCCTATGGGTAAGGCAGGCATGTGTGCAAAATGCAAACACTGCAACAAAGAAATGTAAGGCCTGGTGGCCCAAATGAAACGGCATCATGAGAAGTGCTGTTTATGTAGAAAGCCACGATTTAAAAATAGTCTTACTGACTAGTGATTTAAGTCATGAAAATCTAATCTTACTGACTAGTGATTTAAACCATAATTTAAATCGATTTGATTTAAATCAAATCCACCCTGCATACAATATATAAAAATAAATTAGAAGACATTCACATTTATAAAAGTACATAAATTGATTCTTGAACAACAGTACTGAATGTGTAGCCTTAAAAAAATTAGCATATAAAAAGTAAAATTGCCAGAAAATAAGTTGATAATATTCATTTAGCCAGTTATTTTATATTCTGAAGACATTTACAGTAAAGCATAATAACCTGAAAAAATTAAAACTATTATATTTGTTTTCCCAAAAGCAATGAGAACCAAAATAAATTGCCTATTCCAGGTTCTATATCTGTTAACAGAAATGGTCCATTAAAAAGTAACATGAAAAAGTCATCAAGAACTCACACACAGCAGCAGACGTCTGGCGTCCTTAAAAAACGTTTTAGGGTAATTAACTCATAGTCATAGTTATTGCCCAAAAAATAACGTAACTGTCGCTGGACTTGACCAAAAAGATCATAGAGGATCTTGCAGCACGCATAAACAGAACAAACCTGGACTCTCAGGGAAGCATGCCAAGAAAGGAGTCTAGAGACTGAGAACAGAATAGCCTTGAAGAGCAGTAAAAAGAAGACAAAGTAATAACATAGTTGTATGGCCTTGTCGGAAGTCATCTAACCCATTATCAATAGATGCAATTTGTTGAGGCCCAGGTGCAGAACCATCTTAGAATCAGAAGAATATCCAACCTCACAGAAGTGAACATATAGTATGAGGTTGGGAGTATTGGTTGAGAAAATTGTAATCACTATTTTTAAATAGTCTTTGCTAAGCTAAAAAGAAGCAAATAAGTTTTTTGTATATTCTAATAAGACATTTTAAGTATCAATAATGTTGCATGGTTTTGAAGTTATGAAATAATGAGTTAGCCAAGAATGTGCACCCTAATCAAGTGGAACAGTTAGCTATTGTAAAAAGCATGATCTCGCCAGAGACAAATGGATCACAATATACATTCAGAGGTGGGGACCCGCCCTAAAGCAAGATATAGTTGCAAAGTTATTGGCTGATACTGACTTCAAAATGTAACCCTCGCTGTGGCAAAAATGTTATCTATGGTTTTTAATTATACCTCTTTTTAACTGTACTGTTTAGATATTATATTTTTGTATGTATGGTTATTTATGTATTATGGAATGTACTGAATTTGTTTTGCTTATGACCAGTTGGTCCACAAGCATAAAGAATTGAATAAAGGAAAGGAATAAAGGTTAGCTATTGTTCACAGATGATTTTAAAATTCTATAAATATGTGAAGTTGTACTGATTGAGAGCTTCTTCTCAGAAGGGGCTCCTTGCCTGTGACCTGCTTACTTCTGGGGTAAAAAAACTTTTATGGACTCATGTAATTGATCTCCTTTCATTATCTAGGTAACAATGATGGATAATATAATGTTTTGTGGATTTAATGTTAAGAACTCAATAGTTATGCTTTAATAAAAAATCTTAGAATGGAAGTAGAGATTCTCTAATAGTATTTACTTGTGTACTATACCAAGAACAAACCTATAGCATTACTGAAGTGTATCTCTGGCTAGGAGTTAGAATCTGGTACAGGAATGCAACTAGATGCCCAGGGTTTCTTCAGAGAGGGGAAAGGAGCCCAGGGCTGTCTGTTTCAGGGATAAGTTTTTCAATTACTACTATGACATGTGAACGCTTCAGCAAATCATGACCTATGCACACTGTTTTATGTTAACAAAAGTCCTCTTGGAAGAGTAAATTCCTGAAATACATGTGCTACTCCTAGGACAAGGTACAGCAGAGACAGATATCCCCAAGATCCATGCCTTGACACATGCTGCATAAGGCTCTATGTTCAGGGCTAAGTATGAAAAGTTTGCTACTGGAGCCTTGCATCTCTGTTTGTTGAGTATATACTCTGTACCTGTCAGTGTCTTCTTCTGCAGTTGACAGATTTGATAGTTGACAGATTTCTAGTACATCTACTTTAGTACATCTAGTATATCTACTCTTGCAGTCTCCGTGTCCCTGCTTGTTTCTCTTGGTATGCATTGTTCCATTAAAGTCAAACAATGAGAAGCTTAAAATTAGAGTATCTCTCCCTACTTGCCCCTGTGAACCTACAACTCCTGCAGTCTGAACAAAGATTTAACCATTATATTAAAGACAGGCCAGACAGATATCCCATTGCTATGGTAAGAGTGCTGTAATCCATTTCAATATATGGCTAGATTATACAGTTCCAGGGCTAGTGGAAGGCCAAAATAATGTGGAAATGAAGTTCATTTGGGTAACTGGTGAAGGGAGAGAAAGACCTCTTAATTCACCTGGCTTGCCTTTCAACACAGGATTAACAAAAGTTTGTTATGCAGCAGCTGGTTGCGTTTAGAATTTGTTGCAAACAAAGAGTGACCCAAGACAGCAACCCAAAGATGCTAGAACACCCACCCAGAAATGAATAGACTGAAATAGACATTGGTTTTTCATTATCTGACAAGCAACAAGCAGTCTCTCTCTTCCCATCCCACTCACTTGTACTAGCTGTGAAATGACAGTCTCAAGAGAACCAATCAGCAGTTCAAGAAAGTGTAACAAACGTTAGTCAAGTATATACGCCTTCACAGATACCTGTGTTTATTTGTATATATAAATAAAAGCATGTGAATAAGATACATGTGAAAGTGACACAAAACTACATGGAAGATGTAAATATATACAGTAAATATTTTTATTCCACCTTTCTTTTTCACGGGAAGAAACTTAAGGAGACTAGTAAAAGAAGTACAAAACTCAAACAAATGAAAGAAGGCCACAAGAAAAGGCTCCCACTTTGTATCTTCCCTCTCCTGCCACTGGGGGCATCCAAGACAGGTCAGGGGAAAGTGTCTGTCACACGATCCACGTTTCTGGACAGGAGAGCCCAAGAGGTGAATGGTTATAATAGCACAATATGCTGTGAAACATGGGTCATGTGACAGACAGTTTCTCCTGACCTGCCTTGGAGGCCACCAGTGGCAGGAGAGGGAAGACAGAAAGTGGGAGCCAAGATCCAACACCCTGGAAGTAATTTTTGCTATTTTAGTGGAGTCTTTTTTTCTGGCACGTATAACCAACTATTAGAACACTGATGGTCTAAATACAGGTTGTGTGGCCTAGTGGCCTAGTGACCACTTTAGACCACCAAGCTTTTCAGAGTCCAGGTCAAGTAGAGAACCATCTAAACTAAACTCAGGCTACACATTGCTCACTCCTAACTTAGTGATGCATAGCCCCCTCTGTACGTAACAACATTTGATGCACAGAACGTAAGGAATCTATTTTGAGAATAAGTATTTTTACAACATAATTAGCAATGACACACAAACTTGTATTTTCCTCCTTCTTCAAGATAACACTATCCAATTATTAGCATGCACCATCTGTAACAACACAGGAACACTTTCTTCTGGAGGAGAACTCTCAGTAATACTTATTGAAGTTTAGGAAAGCAGTAATTATATGAATAAAAAAGTGAAATGTACTGTGCCCATCAGGAGAATTATTTTGGACTTAAGGGAGAGTAGAGACAGAAAACCGAGAAACAAAGCCCTTGCTTACTCCACGCCTGACCTGAAAATGCAAAACAGAAGATGCCTCAGAGTTACAGCCTAGCAGGTGCAGAAACTGCAGGAGGCTTCTGTTTCCTCTCTGCTGCAGCTTTAAAGCAGAATGGCACCTCGAGGCATAACTAGATGACTGAAAAAGCTGTGTAAAGCAGCCATATGGTCATGCTATGCATTTGCTTCCTCTAGCAATACCAATTTTAATTTCCATATTGGGATTTTTTTAAAGTTCTTGAAGATTGCATGAAAGTAATTTGTTTAATCTTTGTCAATCTGTGATATACGATTTTATTACTCTGGGATGTTTGTTTCTTACTTGCCTCCTAGGCCATATTTTCTACATCCTCTTTGCATAATGCTAATGGTTTTGCACTTGCAGTCATTCATTCCTCCTTACAAGCACCAGAGAAGGGTAACCTGGCTACTTACCGTGAGGGTCCTTTCTACTCTGAGGATAAGGGCATCTTGATTGGGTGATTCTCGCCAATCAAGACGCCCTTTCCTCAGAGGGAGGATAGCACTTGCAAAACTGCAGAAAGCCTGCATTATGTTAACAGTGTACGTAAATAAATTACTAAAAATAATGAGCACTAATAGCATCAAAAAAAACTGAATTAGAAATGCACAAGAAAAATGTTACAATGCTTTCTTATGTTGCTATATTTATAAAAGGAATGTTAAACAGAACTGCATGGCTTCTAGAGCTGGACAAACTATCTACAGAAGAGACTCAAAAGCATTTTGAGGTATAAAGGCCAAGATATCCTTCAATAGCCATTGTGGCACTTTATCAAAATCTGTTTTGCTGTCTCATTCAGTCTTGAGAACTGACTTATTTACTCCTTTCCAGCAGTTCCATTCAGAAAGCTGCTGTGTCAAATGAGAAGTGCTCCTGCTGCCAAATTGTGCCATGGATAAGAAGACTGGAACTTGAAGCATCTGGAAATGTTCCTCTCAGACACTTAACACTATTCAAGAGGGTAATGTATACCCAATGCCCCACTATAAACGGATACTGAAAGGCGGATCAGAGACAGGTGAAAGCCAGTTCACTTGTGTGTTCCTTGGTCATGCTGTGCTTCCGGTGGCCTATACACAATACATCAGGTACCACAGCAACAGACCTTCCCATTCCAGTGACAACCCAAAGGGGAAGGCAGCAAATTCAGCTCCTTTTTCTGCCTCCCTTCACAAGACACTTGAGCCACTGTTGGCTAAACAACCAAGGCCTACTGAGCAAGCAAGACAGCTAGGGGGTGAAGAATTTAGATTTTTCTGGCCAACTGCCAAAAAAAGAGGGCAAAACACCTTTTATTTCCACTGCATATGCAAAAGTGGCAGTGTCTGCACTCTGAAACTCCCACCACCTGACTATCCTCAGCTCCCTATCAGCCATGGTCTGCCGGGCTACCCCTACCAGAAGAGCTCAGAGACCATCTGGCGCCTACCTACAAACCATTTCTCTCTGTTCCCAGTAGCTGTGGGACTTGCAAATGGATTGCATAAGGGGCTGTTTCAAAGACAGGCAGCTAGTCTCAGCAAAACACACACACACACGAACAGCCACCAATAAGGCCCTAGCTAGACACTTAGCTTGTCAGCATAGGCCAGCCAACTCAAAAGCAAGCCACAGAAATATCAGAAGGCTGTGTAAACTGTATGGGGAGTCATGATGTACTAATTATACATGCAGGAGTATGATTAAGATTGATTGAATCACTGAAGTGAGGGATCCTTTTTGAAATCTATTCACCCCCCCCCCAAAGAAGTCCTTGCTTGAATTGAAAAGAGAATAATTATTGGGTATTCTCTTCCTTTGCTTCCATTCTAGGTACACAGCAGTTTAGTGACAGCTGTTGGTCTGCCTTAAAACATTAGCATAAACAGGAAGGGCTGCAGTCTGCAAAACCTTATGTTGCAATACAAGTCTTCTAGATGCTATAGGATTCTTAATTTTTGTATATAAGTACAGCTACAGTATACTTGTCCTGACCTGGATGGCCCAGGCTAGCCTGATCTCGTCAGATCTCAGAAGCTAAGCAGGGTCAGCCCTAGTTAGTATTTGGATGGGAGACCACCAAGGAATACCAGGGTTGCTGTGCAGAGGAAGGCACTGTCAAACCACCTCTGTTATGTATTGTACATAGCAGAGGTCTATAATTTCAAACACATCATGCAAAACAATAGAAATGACAACAAAGAACAGGGATTTTTTTTTAAAAAATAGATTAATCTCAATACAGCAAAAATTAAGCCCACTGAAATCAAGCACTTGGCTAACTATGGACTGATTATGAATCAACAGCTTTGTAAAACACCAGTATATCAAAGTTCAGATATCAAGTATTTTAGTGAACCAACAATCTGTGTTGCATGCCAACTAGATATTTAATTCATGGTCAGTCCCCATAATTCCAAAAGGCTTGCAACCCACACAACTCCTGTCCAGCAATGAGAATGGCACTTCCTCACAAGGAAATGTCCCTTCCTTTCTCCAAGGCACCTTCCACACTTCAGATGTAATGCTGTAAGTCTCAGCTAGCAGAACCAGGACCAAAACATTTCTCCACGTATCACAGCTGCACTTTATAATTTAATAGTGTTGGCATATATGCTGAGGGCACAACTCTTTGATCTCATACTAAAAGTACTGCTTCCCCAAGCCAACTACTGTATTCTAATTCACTCAGGATGGCTTTGCCAACTGGAAGCAGTTCTTTCACTCATTACCATAGCTCATCACGGTCCCATAAAGTTAGCTCTGAATGTTAATGCCAGGACTAAACTTATGCTTTTTCAAAAGGAGGAAGAAAGGCAAAAACAAACAATGGGGTACACTCGTGCTTTATAATTAGGGATCTCACAAGTCTCTTATGGTTAGTATGAAGCTGGTGAACACAATAAAGGTGAACCTGCAGTGAGATCATACTTGCTGGTTCCCTACAGAATTTACAAATTATTTTTGTTTCATTTCTCCACCAGCTCAGATATCTTAAGCCACAAAAGCCCAACTGCGGAAGTTATTGAATTCTTAATGGTTACCACAATGGAATTAGCAAGGCAACATTTTTATCGGGTTCCTTTTAAAGTTAAAGTTGACATCCAGAAAGAATTCATGCGGTTATTTTTGTTTGCTTTAAAAGGAAGCCAAGCAAGGTCTGCTCAGTTTATGAACAAAATGTATCACAGCAACCATATGCATCTGTGGACACACCAGGTCAATTCCACTCAAACAACTGCATTGATGTTTGTATTCATATGTAATACTTTCAACCCTAGTCTTATAGAGCTCACAAACTCATGTATGCTTTGCATGTCTGTTTTGTACCAAAGCTGATGTGGACTTTATTGGCAGTAAGTTTTAAAAGCATCCCCTATGTACAGATATGTTCTATCAGCAAGCTACATCTGCACAAAGCAGTAGAGCATTTTTCATTTTCTTTTCACTTTTATTCTTCTTATACTACAGCATTTCTTTCCCCAAAATCGCAAGAACTTAAGGCTAATTAAAACGATCTCAGAATATTCACAATCATGCCAAATATTCTGGATAGCTTCAGGGAACAGATTACAGCATGAGCATTCTGCTTCAATGGCTTAGAACTCCTTCTTCAGCACATTTAATTTACTGTGCTGTTCACCAGTAATCCCAACAAAAAAGCCAAACCACCTATGGGGGGGGGGCTGAAAAAAGCTTTTTACACATTTTCCTCCTCTTTTGGTAAAAAAGAGCCCATATTATAAAGAAACATAAGATACAAATGAACATTCCTTATTCTATAATATATGTATATTAAAACACAAGTTAAGATACTGCAGGAAGCAACACAGTGTCATATGTCTAGGAAGAGATAAAGTCAGCAGGACAAGGTCAACACAGCTGGCCTCTAATTCACATCCTGAAATAAATATTATTGTCCCTCTTTTCACTTTATCTCAAGGTTTTCAGGCACATATTTTCCACTAAGATAAACTCTCCGCTTTCCAAAATCTTCATAAAAATGTGCATGCCTCAATTAAAAGCAACTACAGAAACCTAATGTTTAGCAATATTTAAGCAACACATATCCATCAGAGCAGTGACCCTAGTTAGAAATACACTAAAGGAGAGGCAGACAGGAAGTACACCATGATCCTCCGGTGGTCCACCACATTCTGGTGGACCACTGAGCTCTTGCTAGTTGCTACGTTTTTTGTTAATTAATGCTGAATTAAGACCTTAATGTAATCCAGCAATGTTATTATTATACACAGGCTTACTTAACAGACGGTGTGTGTTAAGTGCCGTCAAGTTGCTTCTGACTCATAGCAACCCTATGAATCAATGTCCTCCAAAATATCTTATCATTAACAGCCTTGCTCTGGTCTTTCAAACTGAGGACCATGGCTTCCTTTATAGAGTCAATCCATCTCATGTTGGGTCTTCCTCTCTTCCTGCTCCTTCAACTTTTCCTAGCCTTATTGTCTTTTCCAATGAGTCTTGACTTCTCATAACGTAACCAAAGTATGATAGCCTCAGTTTGGTCATTTTAACTTCTAGGGAGCCTTCAGGCTTGATGCGATCTAGAACCCACTTATTTGTCTTTTTGGCAGTCCATGGTAACTGTAAAACTCCCCTCCAACACCACATTTGAAAGTAATCGACTTTCTTCCAAATATAATATTTACCATTGTTTTGTAAGTTTAAAAGAAATACACAAAAGCAGATCATGCAAGATGGAAATCAGCCCATCCCCTGCACTAAAGAAAATGCAACAGAATATTATTCTATGAATTAGACCTCTTCCATTGCTGATTCACAAAACTTCCCAATTATTGAGCCAATGTAACGTAACTGACAGGCTGGGAGATACAGGCTGGGAGAGAACCCAACCAGCCATAACACTCACTATGAGCACTTTCACACACATTAATAACACAACTTCAATCCACTTTCAATGCACTTTAGCAATTGTTTGCAAGTGGATTTTGCTATTGCACACAGTAAAATCCAAATGCACTAAAAGTGGATTGAAAGTGCATTATTCAGCATGTCCAGTCAATGGCATGGAACTAAAGAACTGTACGCCTAGTTCTAAAACCCAAGGGAGATCTGAATTTGTGCTTCTCAAAACAGCAGCATTCATTTACACAGCACAATTCTTTTGTAAACCAAGGAAAATGTTAGATGTACTGGGGGTATGCTGTTCAGCTTTTAAAGAAACACCCAGGGTCTTGGACACAGTTAAGTAGGTCCCAATCACAATATCTCAGCCTAATCTACAATTGCAATAAGAATAAAATGGATGTGGAGAAAGAGGGAAACCAAACATTCTAACACAGCTTGATGAAAATCATAACTTAAGTATTAAACATATAATACAGTGACCTACCTGTCGAAAGCTAGGACATTTTGGAGGACTTTGCTTCATAGGGTCACCATGAGTCGGAAGCGACTTGACGGCACTTAACACACACACAGAGTGTTTTTAAAATAGTGTATTTGATAGATCTTACTGTTTTATAAAACAGCAGAAGCACACTTTTCTAGGGAATACAAGTGATCTACAGAGGTAGAAATCAACACCATTTGATATAATCAAACATTAAAAACCATATCCTTTTGTTTAAGAAGCGTCTGAAGTACAAAAAACCTTTCCAACTGTTTTTCTTGGTGATTTAAATCTAATCACTCTATCTTATGCCTCCCCTTAACATATCACTGTCACTGCACAATCCATAGTCAGCAGAACGCACTCACCAAGCACTGAATAGGAACAGCAGAGATATTTACAAACTCGTTTCTAAAAACTGCTTGCTCTTATACCCTGGAAAACCATTTGGCTGCTTCTCAATATATTCAGTTCTCAACGTGGCTATATCTGTGGATACTTCATTCTAGAGGCTGGGGACATGAACAGATGAGACCAAGCTTTCTACAAACCTGAGAAAAGCCCGCGGTTGGCAGAAAAATCTGAAATCTACAGAAAAATACACTGAGGGATTAAAAAAAAACCAAAATATGGAAGCAGTACTGTAGCTTTAAGAAACAAGTACCCATCTGTGGTTATTGCTAGGCAACCACTAAAGTACTGTCAGATTCAAGGCTTCCTTTAGTAAAAGGCAGAGCCCTTTCCATGGCGGTTTTTGCCTGTGAAGAAGGACTCACTGAAGCCAGGCCTGGTAGCAACCATCAGATGACTTTCTACCAGGTGACTTCCATGATTCACCCAGGCCCATCTGCTATTCAACAGAAGCCACCACATGAAAACCAATGTGGTGTAGTGGTTAGAGTTTCAGGCTAGAATCTGGAGACACAGGTTCAAGTCCCCACTCTGAAGTGAAAGCTCAAAGGCTGACCTTGGGCCAATCACATACTCTCAGCCTGACTTACCTCACAGGGATGTTTTGAGGATAAAATGGAGAAGAGGAGAATGACGGGAAGTAGATAAAGGCAGAGAAGAAGGTACGGGGGCTTTTAGGGAGAGGAAAGAGGAACTAGAGATGGCCCCCGAAGTCTGTGTGGGTCCCTCACTTCTCTATATATAAACTTGGGCATCTTCCACAGGCAATACAGAACTTATTCAGGCTTATGTAATATTTGGGGATACCTATGCACTCTTACTTTGATATTTAAATAAATATTCTATAAATTATTATAACAAGGAGAAGAAAATTTGCAGTAAGAAACTACTGAATGTAGAGTATCAACAAACAAAAACACAAAATAAGCACATCTTTTAAACCCAAGCTGTCTACCTAGAGCAGTGGTGGCAAGCCTATGGCACGCGTTCCAGAGGGGGCACATAGAGCCCTCTCTGTGGGCACGCGCACCGTCGCCCCAGCACATCTAGAGTGTTGCAAATAGAAGGCAAAACCTCCCGTGCGTTTTGGCCATTTGGTCCCTCCCCTCGCCCGCACTGACTGTGCGGGATCCGCCCAGGCCTGCCTCCCGCCTTCCTTTCCCCACTGCTTCCCGGAGCCTCCCGATGGGCCTCCGAGCGGCTCCGGAGCAGCAGCAGCAGGCAGCGGCGGTGGGGCGGGAATGGAGTGGCAAAGCCGGGGGCTGCTGCTGCCGCTGGCCACCCTGGCCGGCACACAGTACGAGAAATGGCTTCCCGGATGCCGAGCTGCTGCAGCGCACCTATGTGCTGGAGTACGAGGGAGAGGACTGGAAGGACAGCATCCGCGTCCTGGAGGCCAGCCTGCGCCTCCGCCGCCTGCTGTGCGACAGCAAGGCGCACTGCCACCAGGAGTGCACCAGTGGTGGCGGCAAGGCACCGGGGAAGCCCTGGCTCGGGGAGCCGGCCTTTGGAAAGAAGGCCCCCGGTGCCGCACCGGATGAGGGGCTGGCTTCCAGCTCCGCTACCCACCGGCCGAGACCCTGTGCAACTTCCAGCGATGTACCCCTTAGCTGTACCTGCACTTCGTGCTCTATAAGGTGAGGGACGAGCCCCCAGAGACCTTCCGGCCACATGATCCTGTGCAGAGCGACTCCACCAGCATGGGATGAAGTGGGGCGTTAATGTATGAGTTGTTCTTTCTAAACGAAAACCTCAGTATTCTGATTAAATTGCCGTGTTGGCACTTTGCGATAAATAAGTGGGTTTTGGGTTGCAGTCTGGGCACTCAGTCTCTAAAAGGTTCGCCATCACTGACCTAGAGGCTTGGTTAGCAGTTTTTTGTAAACAACATTGGTCTTATTTATTATTTACACTTATATCCCGCCCTTCCTCTGCATAACAGGGCTCAGGGGACTCACAACATAAATATAATACAAGTAATTTAAAACCGTTAAAAACCAGAACTATAAATATACTTAACTACAACTAAAACAACTTGATGGTGCTTAATAAAGCAACACAGCCCCCACCCCCTAAAATTAAATCTCAAGTAAAATAAAAATCATACAGAGCCGGGCGGGGGGATATAATGACTGTCAACGACCCAAGCAGTAATCTGGGGGACTGACGGGGTGGAAAGACTGGGTCGTGACAGAATCCAGGTTGGCACAGAACATATAGGCCATATAAATCATTGCTGTCCTTAACTGTAGGCCTGGTGGAATATCGCCATCTTGCAGGCCCAGCAAAACTGGGCCAGGTCTTTTATGGCCCAGGTCTCACTCGACATAGAGTTCCATCAGGCAGGGGCCATAGCCAAAAAGGCTCTGGGCCAAGCTGAGGTCAGCTGTATGGCTTTTGAGCCAGGGACCACCTGTAAATTGCTATAGATAAAGGGCTCTTTGAAGGGCATACTGGAGAAGACGGTCCCGAAGATACAAAGGTCCCAGACCGCTTAGGGCTTTACTAACATCATGAACCTGATCCGGAAAACAACCAACAGCCAGTGAAGCTGAAGGAGCACTGGTTGTATATGTGTTCTCCACGAGTTCTTCATAAGGACCCAAGCAGCTGCATTTTGAACCAGCTGCAACTTCCAGAACATCCTCAAGGGTAGCCCTGCATAGAGCAAATTACAGTAATATATTCTTGGAGGTGGCTGTGGCATGGATTATTGTGTCTAGATCAGGGCAAGGCAAGTAAGGTAAGGCCATTTTGGCAACATTGTTGACTTAGGTCTCTAATGAAAGAGAAACATCCAAAGTCACACCCAAAGTCCTGACAGAGAAAGATGGTATCAATTGTACTCAGTCAAGAGAGGAGCTGGATTGTCTGACTAAAGCCTCCCTTGGTCTAGCCATAGAATCTCCGTCTTAGATGGAGTTAGTTTCAGACAGCTGTGCTTTAACCATCTCACAATGGCCCCCAAACACCAGCCAGGGGAGTACCCGGTGGACAGTCTACCAACAGAAAGAGCTGGGTGTTATCTGCATATTGAAGAACCCAGCCCCAAACTCCAGACCAGCTAGGCGAGGGGGCACATGTAGATGTTACAGAGCATCAAGAAGAGGATTACCCCGAGGCACTCCACATGTAGAGCGATGCCGGGTTGACATTCTCTCTCCCAACGCTACCCTCTGTCCCTGACTGTGGACAAAAGAGATCAGAATAATTTCAACAGAAATCATACACGTTCAGTTAGGGCTTCAATTCTTTTTTGCTTCATAAAAAGAGCTTGTTCACTAAAATATTCACAATAACTGTGCCCAACTGTGGTAACATATTGAAATCTGACTATCTACCAAGAAAAAGGGTGGAAAGAATTCTACACAAGGGTATAATAGTTAAAGGAAAGGGCAGTTTTGCAATCATTAACATTATTTGTTTAACACAACATCAATATGCACCTTTTACGTTATTTGGAACAATATTACCGGTATTTGGATTTTACATTATTTGGAACAAGGTACAGACCTAAACGCTGTGAGATAACAGCTGCAATTTGATAAAGGCATAAACAGCTATGTTTTTGAGACAATATTCCTCAAACAAACCCTCAAATATATGTTGGTACTGTACACACACAAAAGCGCAATTGTCCACAACGCAAAGGCCATTTATGCAGCGTCGATTTTGATGCTCGCTCAAAGCTGCTTTTTTAAATCCGCCCTTTAAAATGACTATTCACAGTCCCAATGGAAGAGGAGAAAGTCAAACAAATTCCACACACACACACACACTCGCCTGCTCCTTCATTCCCGCAGCCATTAGCAATGGTAGTTTGCATAGCTAAAGCGGCTGTGATTTTTCATGGTTCCTTCAGAAAATGCTTCTATGCGGGGGCGGAGCAAATACAAAAGGTCGCAGTGACGTCTGGAATGATGGTTCAGCTAGTTCAGTGTGAAGAAATAAAAAAAATATGCGGGACACTGCTAATATGGAATGCACTGCTAATTACCAAGCATAAACGTCCACAATTTAACTTGACCGGGACTCACCTCAGTTTAACCTTAGGGCAAGATTTCAGTTCTAAGGGCAGCGTGCAAGTAGGAATTGGCTTTGAGGCAACCATTGAAGAGAAATTACACAAAAGCTGGTTCTTGCAGGTCTCACAGATTACTAGCATAGGTACAAGAGGACAAGCAGACAAGGAATTTATCTTTACTTGGCGACATCTGCAATTCAATTGAATTTAAAGATGAGATTCTCCATTCTTTATTGCTTCATATTAGCCTTGCAAATAAGTTTAGCCAATGTTAGGCAACTGATTTTTTTACATTTTCCATGTGACATGAGGTAAGTAAAAAGAACACATAACTTATTTGCCATTCTTCCATGTTTTTTCATGTGAAGGAAAAATGCATGTATTGCTCCCTCCAGAAAATGTTCATACACTGTTGACCTGCTAAGGCTCCCTTCACAAGAGATACCAGAAGGACATCTGACCTACTCATAAATCTTCCGTTGCTTCATATTAAAATTCAGCAATCACAACCAGCTTCAAATACCTGGAATGACAGAGAATGCAGTAGGTCAGATTGTCAGAGGCCATTTAACAGGAATGTATCTAGCAGATTTTTAAAAACTAGCTGCCAATGTGTTTCTGGGATCAATTCATGGTGCTTGTTACAACCTTTAAAGCCCATTATGGCTGGATATCTAATGAACCTTCTCTCTCTATATTCAACTATATTCAACTATATGCCAACTATATTCAACTAGCCATCACCTTCTGGAAGTCTCTAAGCACCTAGGATTGCTAGCCTGACATCTACTCGAGTTGGTTCCTTCTCAATATCGGCCCCCACATTGTGCAATGGACTCCCTGAAGATATAAGGGAAATCCTTTGTAGAGGTTTTTAGAAGCCACTGCAAGGTTGTGCTGTTTGAAAAGGTGTTTAGTGGGACTTGAGCTGTAGGGATGAGGTTTCCTATGAAGTGTTTTTATGAATGGCTTACTGCATGTGTTTGGTCCTAATAAAACACACTATGAGTCACCTTAAACCATGAAGGAAAAGGATGGATGTAAATGTTTTAACTAATAAATGCTGGACAAATACATTGTGTATTTGGATTTCCAAAAGGCTTTTGACTAAGTCCCCCACCAAAGACTGCTAAGCAACTTCATAGTCATGGGATAAGAGGACAAGTTCGCTTATGGATTGAGAGCTGGCTGAAAAATAGGAAGCAGAGAGTAGGAATCAATGGTCAGTTCTTACAATGGAGGGAAGTGAGCAGTGGGGTCCCTCAGGGATCTGTGTTGGGACCAGTGCTTTTCAACCAGTCGATCAATGACTTGGAGTTGGGGGTGAACAGCGAGGTGGCCAGGTTTGCAGATAACAAATTATTTAGAGTGGTTAAAAAGAAAATCAGTCTGTGAAGAGCTCCAAAAGGATCACTTCAAACTGGAAGAATGGGCATTAAAATGGCAAATGAGATTCAATGTGAGAAAGTGTAAAGCGATGCATATTGGGGCAAAAAATCCCAACTTCACATATACACTGATGGGATCTGTGCTGGTAGCGACATACCAAGAAAGGGATCTTGGAGTGGCAGTGGACAGTTCGATGAAGACGTCAACCCAGTGTGCAGCTGCTGTGAAAAAGGCAAATTCCATGCTGGCCATAATGAGGCAAGGAATAGAGAATAAAACTACTGCTATCATACTGCCCTAGTACAAATATATGGTGAGACCACACTTGGAATACCATGTACAGTTCTGGTCACCACACCTAAAAGGATATTGCAGAGCTTGAGAAGGTGCAGAAAAGAGCAACCAAAATGATTAGGGGACTAGAGCAACTGTCCTATGGGGAGCTGTTAAGACGCTTAGGGCTGTTTAGCTTGGAAAGAAGGCAGCTAAAGGGGTGACATGATAGAGGTCTATAAAATTATGCATGGTTTGGAGTGAGAGGACAGGGAGAGGTTTTTCTCCCTCTCCCATAATACTACAACGTGAGGTCATCTGTTGAAGCTGAAGGGTGAGAGATTCAAAACAGATAAAATAAGTATTTTTTCACACAACGCATAGTTAAATTGTGGAACTCCCTGCCCCCGGATGTGGTGATAGCTGCCAACTTGGAAGGCTTTAAGAGGGGAGTGGATATGTTCATGAAGGAGAGGGCTATTCATGGCTTAGTAGTACAAATGGATGCTAATCATGAGGCATACCTATTCTCTCCAGGATCAGAGGAGCATGCCTATTATATTAGGTGCTTTAGAACCCAGGCAGAATAATGCTGCTGCAGTTGTCTTGTTTGTGGGCTTCCTAGAGGCACCTGGTTGGCCACTGTGGGAACAGACTGCTTAACTTGTTGGACCTTGGTCTGATCCAGCATGGCTTTTCTTACGTTCTTATGACTTGGATCAGAATGCGCTCTTTGGATCGTATGGGATTAATTGCCTGCAATAACTACTAAAGTAGGCAGTGGATTCTACAACTCCTAGAAAAGCTATGCAAATATTCTATTTTACAAACTGTTCCAGAATATACTAGAAAGTGCATTCTTGTATTCCTACATTAAGGGTGACACATGAAAAAAAATTATGCAGCTCGTCCTAAAAATGGTTACTGGAACTTTGCCCAGTGTGCTCAGACTTACTGTCTAGATTTTACGTACTCTTTAAACAGTTTCTTACTAGTAAGGAATAAAAGTATTTTATAGCCTCATCCTATGGATGGCTACTTAGAACTAAGTCACACATCCATTTCAACTGGACTTACTCTTGAGTTTAGTGTACACAGGAGAAGGCTGCAGACAGTGAAGGAAGGGCAGTCAGCCTGGAAATCAGGTTTGCAAAACAGGCAAGAGAATAAAATCAGAAGATAATGGTTATTTTGCCACCATGCAAAAAGGAGGAGAGTAATTTTGCATAGTCTGTGTGATATTAAAGATCCACACATTACATTTCTTGTTCATTAAATTCTGGTTCTTCCCTTGCCGCCTAAATTCCGAAGGGAGGTGTGGCACATTTAGGTTTTCCTCTGCCACTCCCCTGCTCCCTTTTTAACAAAGGGAACCAGGCTGCATGTTTGGACAAAACCCAAGCTGAGCAAAGCTTTACAGATCTCTGCTAGTGTCTGCATGATGCTGTGATGATTTGAATATATCATATTTTCCCCTGGAACTACATGGAAA
Organism: Euleptes europaea; assembly: GCF_029931775.1. Taxonomy (NCBI): domain Eukaryota; kingdom Metazoa; phylum Chordata; class Lepidosauria; order Squamata; family Sphaerodactylidae; genus Euleptes; species Euleptes europaea. Next base: position 55,172,234 of record NC_079323.1, read on the forward strand.
CTGCAGGAGAAAGACACGAATGCAGAAACAAGAATACAGGATGGCATCCAGAAGAGAAGGGGGTGTGGTTCTCTGGAGCCCTTACACAGTCTATTCTTTCTGTTCCCTATTAAATATATTGCACATGGGATTATTCACTGCCTGCTAGGGAGTTGCATGAATGGCGGGAAGAGTTGTTAAAACACCTAACGGTGGGAGGATTTCTCTAGGCTGCAGCTTTCATTACAGCGTCTCCTTGCTGCACTGCAGAGGCGCCATCTTCTCACTCTTAATCTCCGCTCCAATCCATTTCCTTTCATCTGGTCCCTAAACACTCACACTAGAGGAAACGGGGGGTTGCACAGGGCAGGAGGCAGCTTAAACCCACAAAGGACAAGGGAGTTCCTCCTGCAAACGGTGGCGGGTCGTGAGAGGAAAACCATTCCGCCATCCACCCGCCACAGCTAATACATCTTCTCCCAACCCCCGACACACAAAGTCTGCAACCCACTCTAGGATAAACAAAACCACCTCCTCAGAAACGGTGGGAGCGACAGTCTTTCTCATGCACTGCCTCTTCTAAGAAACAGATGCCAATGCACTGGCAAGGGGACCCAGGTAAGCTCCCACAGCCAAGCTAACTGCTCACTGTGGGAACAGAGAGACTGCCTTTACTCTTTGGCCATTTGTGCGCAGGGAAGGCTTTGCCCTGGGTTTGCCGCTCTCTAGACGCACCTTTTCCCCCTCCGCATTCTCAAAACTCAAAAAATAAGCCCCCATGCAGAGTTTTGAGAATGCGGAGGGGGAAAAGGTCCGTCTAGAAAGCGGCAAACCCAAGGCAAAGCCCCCCCACCCCGTGCATCAATGGCCTTTTGTTTTAAGGCAACCAGGATTAGGCGGCAGAAATTTCATCCCGCAGGTGGAGCAGTGTGTGCGAACTTCACCATTTAAGGCCAATTTGTGCATGGGAGGCTTTTCCTTGGATTTGCCGCTCTCTAGATGCACATTTCCCCCCACCTGAATTCTCAAAACTCTGCATGGGGGCTTATTGTTGAGTTTGGAGAATGCGGAGGGGGGAAAGGTGCACCTAGAGAGCGGCAAAGCCAAGGCAAAACCTCCCAGGCACAACTGGCCCAAGTCAGCAGAGCAGGAGCCGCCTTCTCCGAGGCCTCCCTCCCCCTCCCCAAGCCCACTGCAGGGACGGGCAAGCAACCAAAGGGCCCTTCCCGTCCGTTTCCCGCCCCAGGATGTGGAGGAGGCAGCAGGCGAAGGAACCCGCAGAAGTGGGACAAGAGGGAGAAGCCATCCCTGTCTCTCTCGCTCCCTCCCCAAGCGACGCGGTTTCCCCCACCCCAGGGCCATCTTAACGCATGGGCCCGATGGGCACTCGCCCGGGGGCCCCACGAGCATAGGGGCCCTATGCTGATCAGTGTATGTTAAGCGACTTGCCATAAATAAATACTCTCACAGAGTAGTCCAGGCTACAAGGAGATAATCCCTCAATCACCTCTCAGGTAGCAAAATTTTGTATGGCTGCAATGAAAATCCGTTGCCACAGAGTAGTCTCTTACTCCAAATGGCAGATGTAACTTGGATGTTAGTTATTTTATTATTATTTTTAAGTGAATTAAGTCTCGGACTGTAAACCTTTGTCGGTAATAGTAGAAAAGGGCAAGAGTCCAGTAGCACCTTAAAGACTAACAAAAATATTTTCTGGTAGGGTGTGAGCTTTCGTGAGCCACAGCTCACTTCTTCAGATACAGAAAGCTCATACCCTACCAGAAAATACTTTTGTTAGTCTTTAAGGTGCTACTGGACTCTTGCCCTTTTCTACTACTGCAGACAGGCTAACACAGCTACCCACTGTGAATTATCTGTGTCGGTAAGACCATTTTAGTCCATATATCTTGTTTTATCAGGCCAAGGGCCGCAAATAAACCATCCATCCATCCATCAGTAGTCCATCCATCCATCTATCTATCAGTAGTCCATCCATCCATCTATCTATCAGTAGTCCATCCATCCATCTATCCATCTATCAGTAGTCCATCCATCCATCTATCTGTAGTCCATCCATCTATCTATCAGTAGACCATCCATCCATCTATTAGTAGTCCATCCATCCATCTATTAGTCCATCCATCCATCTATCTGTAGTCCATCCATCTATCTATCTATCAGTAGTCCATCCATCCATCCATCTGTAGTCCATCCATCTATCTATCAGTAGACCATCCATCCATCTATCCATCTATCAGTAGTCTATCTATCTATCTATCTATCTATCTATCAGTAGTCCATCCATCTATCTATCTATTAGTAGTCCATCCATCCATCTATCTGTAGTCCATCCATCTATCTATCAGTAGACCATCCATCCATCTATTAGTCCATCCATCCATCTATCTGTAGTCCATCCATCTATCTATCTATCAGTAGACCATCCATCCATCTATCCATCTATCAGTAGTCTATCTATCTATCTATCTATCTATCTATCTATCTATCTATCTATCTATCTATCTATCAGTAGTCCATCCATCTATCTATCTATTAGTAGTCCATCTATCGATCTATCTATTAGTAGTCCAGGCTATACTAAACTACAAAACAATATTTGCTGCAATGTTATTGTGTTGCAAATGGACATTGCGGTTTGTCTCCGACGTCGCTTTTATTCCTGCGAGCGGTTGTCCTGGGGGACCCCAGCGCGCCGGTTCGCCCAGGGGCCCACGACGCTGTGGCGACGGCCCCGCCCCTCGGCCCCCACCCCAAAACCGGCCCCAGCAGACCACGCAGGGAGGCGTCCCAAGGGCAACCCCCGAACCCCCCCCCCGGCGCTCGGGCACACCCTCGCCGGCCCGGACGGACCCCTCCCCGAGCCTCGCCGGGGAGGAAACCCCCCTCCCCTCCCCTCCCTTCCCTCTGCGGCTGGACCTCGAGCCCAGGGGGAAGGGAAGCCGCTCCCCCATCCCCAGCAGCCGGGCAAAACAACGCTGGCGGGAAGGGGAAGCGGCGCTTCCTCCGAAGCGCGCGCGCACAGCCTGCCGAAGCCGGAAGCGCCAGGCTTTCGGGCCGAACAAAGGCCGTTGGTGCAGGGGAGGCTTCGCCTCAGCTCGGCCGCTCTCGAGACGGCCGTTATTTCCCCCCCTCCCAATTCTCCGAACGCAACAATAAGCCCCCCCCGCGAGGGGGGGGGCTTATTGTTGCGTTCGGAGAATTGGGAGGGGGGAAATAACGGCCGTCTCGAGAGCGGCCGAGCTGAGGCGAATTGGGAGGGGGGGGGGAATAACGGCCGTTTTGAGAGCGGCCGAGCTGAGGCGAATTGGGAGGGGGGGGGAATAACGGCCGTCTCGAGAGCGGCCGAGCTGAGGCGAAGCCTCCCGCGCGCCCGACGGCCGTCGCCTTACCTCCAAAGCCTCGGCGGCCCAGGAGGCCACGAGCAGCAGCCAGCCCAAGCGCGGGAACATCGCCGGGAGAGGGGGGTTGGGGGAGCGGCGAGGCTCCCGGGGCTCCGGCGGTAAGTCCTTTCCCCCCCCCACCCCGCGGCTTTCCTCTGGCGGGGCTCGGAAGCGGGACTGGAGCGGCGGCGGCGGCGGCACCGAGCGAGCGCCCGGGAGGAGAGGGCGAGTCAGCTGATCTCCCCCAGCCCACCCAAAGCGGCGGCGGCGGCGGCGAGGGCCGGGCCCGCGCTCGGCAGAGACCCCTAGCGGAAGCGCCGCGCAAACGCAGCCTCCCTCCCAGGCGCCGCGAGGGTAGGGGGCGGGGAAGGGCGGAACAGGCGAGCCCATTCATTCCTCCCTTGCGTCTCCCGGGGGGAGGACCGGTGACGCTGGTTCCAAGCTGCATTTGCTTGCGGCATCTTTTTGTTTGTTTGTTAAAAAAGCAAAAAACAACAACATCAGAATCACAGAGTTGGGGACCGCCAGGGCCCTCAAGTCCAACCCCCTGCACAGTGCCGCATTCACGTATAAGCTAAACAACCTATGAAGTAGTCAAAAAGGGCAAGAGTCCAGTAGCACCTTAAAGACTAACAAAAATATTTTCTGGTAGGGTGTGAGCTTTCGTGAACCACAGCTCACTTCTTCAGATACAGCTAGAATGTGAATCCATCGGTCTTTAAATAGAGGAACAGTATGTGAATAGCAGGCTTGCTATAATTAGGAAAGCTGGATTAGATTTAGATGAAGGTGGAGTGAAAATTGGAGGGAGGAACATTAATAATTTGAGATATGCTGATGACACTACATTATTGGCAGAAAATAGTGAAGATTTGAAACAACTATTGCTGAAAGTTAAAAGAGAAAGTGCCAAAGCAGGACTACAGCTGAACATCAAGAAAACAAAAGTAATGACTACAGGAGAATTACACAACTTTAAGGTTGACAATGCGGAAATTGAAATTGTTCAAGACTTTCTATTCCTTGGCTCCACCATCAACCAAAAGGGAGACTGCAGCCAAGAAATCAGAAGGAGATTGAGACTAGGAAGGGCAGCCATGAAGGAGCTAGAAAAGATTTTGAAGTGTAAGGATGTGTCACTGGCCACCAAGACTAGATTAATTCATGCCATCGTATTCCCTTTTACTATGTATGGGTGTGAAAGCTGGACAGTGAAGAAAGCTGATAGGAAGAAAATAGATTCCTTTGAAATGTGGTGTTGGAGAAGAGGGTTACGGATTCCGTGGACTGCCAAAAAAACAAATCAGTGGGTTATAGATCAAATCAAGCCTGAACTGACCCTAGAAGCTAAAATGACTAAACTGAGGCTGTCGTATTTTGGTCACGTCATGAGACGACAAGAGTCACTGGAAAAGACCGTCATGATAGGAAAAGTTGAGGGCAGCAGGAAAAGAGGAAGACCCAACAAGAGATGGATTGACTCAATAAAGGAAGCCACAGCCTTCAATTTGCAAGATCTGAGCAAGGCTGTCAAAGATAGGACATTTTGGAGGACTTTCATTCATAGGGTCGCCATGAGTCGGAAGCGACTTGACGGCACTTAACACACACACACAGGCTTGATGGGATTAGGTGTGATATGCAGAAGAGTCTGTGATGTCCAGGGGAGAGATGGGTGTGGAGAAATCAGCATTGGTAATGGGCCATGAATGCAAGGTCTTTATTCAGCCCAGGTAATTTCTCCACACCCATCTCTCCCCTGGACATCACAGACTCTTCTGCATATCACACCTAATCCCATCAAGCCTGCTATTCACATTTACATACTGTTCCTCTACTTAAAGACCGATGGATTCACATTCTAGCTGTATCTGAAGAAGTGAGCTGTGGCTCATGAAAGCTCATACCCTACCAGAAAATATTTTTGTTAGTCTTTAAGGTGCTACTGGACTCTTGCCCTTTTTGACTACTGCAAACAGACTAACACGGCTACCCACTGTGAACCCGGTTCCCCCTGTTGTCTTATAGAGTACAACGAAGACAACTAGGAGGAGGTTAAAATAAGCTACAGCTCTTTATTTAGCTAAACCTGGGGGGGAAACAACCCACAAATAAGATGCAGAGTTACTCACCCGAGAAACAAAGGGAAGTCAGTATCATTTATGCATTCACATGGGGCAGGCCCATGTCTAATGACAAGCCGATTGAGACACAAAAGCACCAATGCACATTTAAGGGTCTACTTCACTCTAATTATCATAGCCATAGATGTTGGCCGAAGGTTGTCTCTAAGCAGGTCCCAGGTCTCGTGATCTTAGTAACTAGAAACCACATACCTGAGGATGAAGGTAATTCAGAGCTCTCTACTGGTGAGAGGCCGTACCAAGCACAGAGAGCATGATTTGTTGGTTCATGGCTCCCGGATGCCAACTTCCCCAAAGCTTCCATGTGTGTGCATGTGAGTACATAGTATTTTATACCAGCCCTTATATCTGGGCATTACAGATATAGCTTAGGGTCCCACTCTCTTGGGGGCCCCCAAAAAAATGTAAAGGGGGAAAAAAACTGGATGTACATTGTGTTTCTAAAGGAACTTTTGTTTTTGCCAAATGCCAATGTGTTTGCATTATTAAGTTTGTTATGAATAAAAAATCATTTTAAGTTAGAGCTTAATAATTAATTCACTATTAATATACTTCTTAATTGTATTTCAGTTCAACAATTACTTTGATAAAATGCATACTTTATGTGCAAATGGCTTTAGATACCTATTAGGTCCATAAATTACCATATAGCATATATTCAACACAAAAAACAGTGACAATTTGTTATTGACAAAGGACAGCTGGACATATAAAGGGCCCCATTACCTTCAATAGCTTAGGGCAGGGGTCGGCAAACTCATTAGACAACAGAGCCAAATATCAGCAGTACAACGATTGAGATTTCTTTTGAGAGCCAAAACGCCTTTTAACAACCATTCATGCACGGGAGGTTTTGCCTTGGATTTGCCGCTCTCTAGATGCACATTTTCTCCATCTGCATTTTCAAAACTCTGCAGGGTTGTTTTGTTGTTTTGAGAATCTGGATGGGGAAAATGTGCATCTGAGTGGCAAATCCAAGGCAAAACCTCCCATTCATAAATGGCCAATAACCCCCCACGCAGAGTTTTGAGAATCTGGATGGGGAAAATGTGCATCTAAATGGCAAATCCAAGGCAAAACCTCCCATTCATAAATGGTCTTTTGCCTCACCTACCTGCCCGGTCCCTTTAACCAGAGATGACGGGGGGGGTTGAACCAGGGACCTTCTGCGTGCCAAGCAGAGGCTCTGCTGCTGAGCCACGGCCCCTCCCCATGACCCTTCAGGGTCTCGGGGAGGTCTTTCCCATCACCTTCTTGCCTGGTCCCTTTAACTGGAACAGCCGGGGGTTGAAGCCGGCGACTCCCGCCGCCTGGCCAAACGCGCCTGGCCAGAGCACTACCCAGGCCGGCGAACTCCGCTGAAACTTGGAGCCGGGCTGGGCGCGTGGGCGGGACGCCGCCGGACCCCCCCTGCCCCCCAGGGCTCTCAGCGCCACTCCAGCTCCACCCAGCCCCAACTCCCTGCGCTGGTTGGCTAAATTTAGACGGGGGGGCACTGCCGAGGGGCCTGGCCGGCACCCCCTCCAGCCCAGCCAGCGGCCGTGCGCCCTGGCACGTCCCCACCGGTGCTACCCTCCTGTGCTCGTCCCGGCGGTTCCGGGGCTCACCGTGCTTGCCGTAGTACTCCTCGCCGCCCGCCATGCCCACCACCCCGGCTCTGCCCTGCCCGCCGCCACTGCCTCCTCCTCAATGCCTCGGCCTCCTCTGCCAGCCAAAACCAGTGGGAAAAATCCCGCCCGCTGATTGGCTGCCGCCGCCCACCTTGGCGCCGCCGGCCCTCGAGCACCGCGTGCAAAACCTGGCCGCGCTGTGAGGGGAGGGAAAGGGGGGGAGGAGGAGGAGGAGGAGGAGGGCGCTTTCTAGAGCCGCACTCAAGGAGCCAAAGAGCCACATACGGCTTGGGAGCCAAGGTTTGCCAACCACTGGCTTAGGGCCTCATCAAACCTAAATCCGGCCCTGCCCCTGCACAATGCAGGAAATTCACAACTACCTCCCCCACACACACCTAGTGACCAGAAGATGGCCAAGATGCCCTCCCTCTCATCATCTGCCTAAGGTCACAGAACAGGAGCATCTTGTTGTGGGAACGGGAGCCACTAAAACAAAGGACAAGAATGCCACCAGAGGAGGATGGCATTTTCTGTGGCGGAGATAAATATTCTGGGACTGGCATGACAGCCACCGGAGTGGGATTGTCATTTCAATCCCTGAGTACTGATGCCGGGTCCAGGAACCATAATTCCTCTCCAGAGGCTCTCATTCCTATCTGAATCAGATAACCTATTGATGGTCACAAGGTCAGAGATAACCAGGTAGTACATATCTAGATTAAAATTAAGTTTGAATCATTTCTGTCCCAGAACACTTTGTAGTTCCCCGGGACGCTGATTCCACTGGAGGGAGGGTGTCATTCCAGTCTCAGAACAATTATTAATGTGAGGGATTGCTCTGATCTGTGTCTGGACTGTCCGTACAAGCGACAGGCCAGGCCTCTGTCAGTAGAAGGGTTCAGGCCTTGGCTGGACTGTTTCCCATTTAGGCCCCTGCTGGAATGTCCCGCTCGCTTTCCTTTTCTCATTCCCTCCTCCCTCCTCCGACCTTGGCTTTCTCAGGCTTGAGTTAACGAGCTTCTCTGATGTCTTTGATGTGTATTCAGTAGCTTAGCTCAGCGCTGTTATCACTTGGTTCTCAAAACATGTAACCGACGTCTGCAATGTAGAACTGTTTATATTCTAGCCCTTTTGAATATGTGAGCATTTGTAGCTTTGAACCATGTAGGCCCTGACCATACCTGATGCTTTCCAATAAACTTACCTGCTTCTGAATGGTCGTCTGAGCGAGTGATTTTATGGAAATAGCTCAGGGAGGTTGGAGACCCTCACAATTAGGTGGTAGCTGGAGGTCTCCCGCTATTACGACTGATCTCCAGGCAACAGAGATCAGTTCACCTGGAGAAAATGACTGCTTTGGAAATGGTGAATCGAGGGTGTTATACCCTGTTGAAGTCCATCCACTCCCCAAACCCCACCGCCAAAATCTCCAGGAATTTCTTAACCTTGAACTGGCAACCCTTAACAATTATGGTGCTGTAATGTATTTCCATGGAACCCAAGGAAGTGCTTCATTGGGGAAGGGCTGTGGCTCAGTGGTACAGCATCTGCCTGGTATGCTGAAGGTCCCAGGATCAATCCCCAGCATCTCCAGTTGAAAGGACCAGGTAGTAGGTGATTATGAAAGACCGCCACCTGAGACCCTGGAGAGCCACGGCCAGTTTGAGTAGACAATACTGACCTTGATGGACCAATGGTCTGATTAGGTATAAGGCAGTTTTGTGTAAGTCAGTTGTCACAGATATGGCCAGAAATATAGGGGAACTGTTGCTGGATTTGACCAAAAAGATCATAGAGGATGTTGCAGCACACATAAGCAGATGCCAGCTCCCAGCTCTTGATGGTGTTCAACTGGCACCAGCGTAATCCGTCAGGAGCTTGGGTGTGATTCTGGATAGTTAGTTAGCTATTGTTCACAGATGATTTTAAAATCCTATAAGTATGTGAAGTTGTACTGATTGAGAGCTTCTTCTCAGAAGGGGCTCCTTGCCTGTGACCTGCTTACTTTCGGGGGTAAGAAACTTTTATGGACTCATGTAACTGATCTCCTTTAATTATCTGCGTAACAATGATGGAGGTTATAATGTTTTGTGGGTTTAATCTACGTTAAGAATGCAATAGTTATGCTTTCATAAAAACCTTAGAATGGAAGCAGAGATTCTGTAATAGTATTTACTTGTGTATTATACCCAGATCAAACCTATAGCGTTACTGAGAGGTATCTCTGGCTCCAAGTTAAATGATCTGGTGTAGAAAAGCTGACCAGATGTCTAGGGTTTTGCCTATATCTGAGTCAGCCCTGACCAAAGTCATCCAGAACAATATCTTTCATGAGCATCACCAAAAGTATCCCCCAAATTTATTACTGGTTAGAAAGAAAGTCTTGGGAGACACTGTCCTTCAGTGTTACTACTCTGAAGATGCCTGCCACAGTTTCTGGCGAAACGTCAGGAAAGAAAATTCCAAGACCACGGTTACACAGCCCGGATAACCTACAAGAACCAATGAACTCTGACCGTGAAAGCCTTCGACAAAGTCTTGGGCCTTCGGCATGATCTCAAAGTGAACCTTCTAAGTCCTCTTCTGTGTAACATGACATATTTAAGGGCTTTTAAATAGTCTTTGTTAGGACTAAAACATTTATGATGCCACAAAGCATACATTCTCTCATTTGTGTGTGTAAAATGTTGTCAAGTCACAGACGACTTATGGTGACCCCATAGGGATTTCAAGGCAAATAATGAAGCAGAGGTGTTTTGCCATTACCTACCTCTGCAAAGTCTTCCTTGGTGGTTTCCCATCCAAGTACCGACCCTGCTTAAATTCCTAGATCTGGCAAGATTGGGCCATACTATACCATTCCACATCCCCCATACAGTCTACAACATACTAATAAAATTATTCTCTTTTTTTAAAAGGGCAAGAATTTGCTCCAATAACTGCTCAAAGAAAAGTAGACAAAAGGAAATGATCCACAAGGCCGTCCCCCATATCTTTGGATTTATACCAATATTGGATATCCTGTGGAATTGATTATCTTGAAATCCAGAAGAGGACTGTTACCTTCAGATACATATCAAGGACTGTTTCATACCTGTGAATTTGTATATACTTAGTTGCTTATTTTTCATGTTCTGCACTTGTCTTGTTTTTCAGCACTTATTACACATTTGTTATTTACTACCTGTTTATGTGCATTTGTGTACCATAATCCCGTGCTAATTTCCAAACCTATTGGTACAGGCACAGAGGTGCCCTATTTTTTGTTGCTTAGTACCTGGAGGTTGGCAACCCTACTTCAGGCACTTTGACAGACTTGGGTATTGGGATTTTGTTCTTCATGGAAGGATCTTGCACTATTACTGTCACTAGTTTACAGTTTCACAGTTCTCAAAAGACAGTTACGCATGTGCATTTATGCTTAGATTCTGATGTGGGGGAGCAGACTACTGAGGCTGTTACTGTAGTTGATCCATCTTGTAACAAACAGTGGTTTCACAATGCTGCGTTGAAAGTGGTAGCACTAGCAATTTATTTATTTAGTACTTTTTTAAAAAAATCCCACCCCTCAAGGAATTTAGGGTGGTGTACGCTATTCTTCCCTGTGCCATTTTATACTCCCAACAACCCAGTAAAATTAGAGGTTTTTTAATTTACTTTCTTCATAAATCTATACTTGATCTTTTGAAAATGACTACAAGGCATATTACGATAAAAGAACAAGATAATATAGTCCTTAATTCTCTCTTCTGAGTGATTGAAATTATCATGGTCTTTCAGCACCTTTGTTGCAGCGCACCGGCTCTCTCCTTGTGGGTTAGGGTTGGATTCAGTGATCTCTTCCAAATCTATGGCACGTTTCTCAAGCAACGTTCCTCTTGGAAACTTAAATTATCCCCCTTCTACCACTTTCAGTTTGAATGAAATACTTCATTCATTATAATGTAGATTCTGTTCAAGATGTCTGCCAAATTAAATGATTAGTAAAGGTTGTTATCTAGATGTGTAAAGTAATCCTGTGAATGGTTACCAGAAAGTAATCCCACAGAGATTAATAGGGGCTACTTCCAAGTAAAAATGCTTCCCAAAGCATTTTTATCAGGACTAATAAACAACCTTTGGATTCTAGTTTATTTAATTTTCTGCAAAAGAATAGCCTACAAGCATCTCGGAGTACACTTCCATTTTTATTTACTTCTAATAAATTCATTCTCTCTCATTGAAGTAAATGTAACTTATTTATGACTTAACTGCATAAAGCAAGACTGCAGATTAAATACTGTCTTCATTTTGATTGTGAAGCCATAACTGCCTTGCCTTTTTTGTGTGTGTGTGTGTGTGTGCAGAAGACCACACTGTGGTAATTGTGAGTGCTAATAATGAAAACCTAATTGTAATCATTCTTGTATTTTGATGTGTGCAATGAAAAACTAAGCAGAGAACAGAGACTAGTTCCAGATGGAGCAACAGGAATAACAAGACAAAGTGTTATCGGAAAAGTGGATAGATACCATTAAAATGCAACTCTAATCCATTCTGCTGTTGCTACTGGTAAAACAAACAGACAAAGGAGATTCTTGACTCACAGGACAATCCTATCTTTGCATTAACAACTGCTGGGAGGGATAATATTGCCCTTAAACCCCCTTTGTACTGGAGGCACAAAGAACACTGTAGTTCTGACAGCACAAGGAAGAAAACCAGGTGACGCTGGGTCCTTGGTGAGAAGGAGTGGGACAGCAGTTGGGGACTCCTGTGCTCACTCAAGAGTTAGTCCTAGCAAAGTTATGGAAATCTGTAGCATCTTTCTCAGACACGGGACCTGCAGACTGAGAAAATTTGACAACCTCTTTCCTTTCAGATCTTATTCTCCAACTGATGCAGTTCAAAAGAGGCTGTGATCTGTCTTCTCTTATTATGTTTGACAGATCAGAAAGCAACAGGTTACTTATCTCAGAAGTCCCTAGAATGGGGCACAAACCATTGAGCAATAGGAACTATGTGTGACAGAAATATGCAGCTGGAGATATGCCAAGTAAGAATTGACCCAAACCACACCCTTTCATTAACATTATAAATGCTCTTAATGTGAACAGAATATTTCTGACATTCCGGAACACATGGAAACTTTCTGATCCTATTGTTATTCTGATGCCCCAGTTGATCAGTTTTCCAGGGAAAAGGAGGCAGGAGGGGGAGCCAAGGAAGAGCAGATACATATCTTTCCACTTTCATTTCATTTTACTGGCTTTAGAGGGGTTATCTAAATCTGTAACACATGCATCCTGTGTTTGCAAGTTATTTCATTTTCAAAGCTTTCTTGTACCCACAGGCTGGACAGATTGGGGGGAATGGTGGCTCCTAATCTTTCCCCAATGTCTTCAGTGGTGAGGGATTTAGATCAATCACAGAACTTTCCGTTCCAATGACTTAAGAAGTAGGAATTTGATAGTCTTCACACTTTTGAAAATCTAATCATTAATATATCAGTAATCTGTTTTGATATAGTTGCTGACTTAATCATAAAATTAAGATATTTGAATACCTGTAACTTAACAAAATTGCACGCTGGTCTTAATATAAGAAAAGTGTTCGGAATTGGAAAAAGATATCATGGGTGATCATAGTCATTTGATTGCAAAGACAGTGAATGTTCTTTCTAATATTAATTTGACAAAGTTTTCAAAGCAGATGAGGCAAATATCTAGGTAAAATTATTCCATGTGAAATGTGGAGTTGCATATTAAAATATTGCTCTAGGTTTATGGTGTCTTCACAGTTCAAAGAAAATTATCTGAAAATGTTACATCAGTGATATTTATCTCTGTATAAACTAGCAAAAATTTATAAGAATCTACCAGATAGTAGTTGATATTCAAATTCTCCTAGAGCTGACTTTCACTGTATGTGTTGGATGTGTGTTCAGGCTGAAAATTATTGGCAATCTTGCCTTGATATAATTCAAGCTAGATTTAGTTCTGACTTAACTTTAACAATTGAGGCTTGTTTGCTTAACTACATACCACAGGTCTCCGATAACTTGCAGTCTATTGTATTACATCGTATTACTGCAGCTAGAATCATATTTGCAAGGCATTGGAAACAAACTGTACCAACCATTGATGAGTGGGCGCAAAAAGTTATAGAGGTTTATCAATTGATTAGATTAACAGTATTAAGGAATGTGAAAGGTTTTCAACAAATAGAGTTAATAAGAATGTAAGAACATAAGAAAGGCCCTGCTGGATCAGACCAAGGCCCATCAAGCCCAGCAGTCCATTCACACAGTGGCCAACCAGGTGCCTCTAGGAAGCCACAAACAAGACGAGTGCAGCAGCACCATCCTGCTTACGCTCCACCGCACCCAAAACAGTAGGTATGCTCCTCTGATACTAGAGAGAACAGGCATGCAGCATGACTAGCATCCATTCCAACTAATAGCCATGAACACCCCTCTCCTCCATGAATACGTCCAATCGCCTCTCAAAGCCCATCAAGCCGGCAGCCATCACCGCATCCCGGGGCAGGGAGTTCCACAACCCAACCACGCGTCGTGTGAAAAAATACTTCCCTCTATCTGCTTTGAATCTCACCCTCCAGCCCCAGCAGATGACCCCACGCTCTAGTACCATTGGAGAGGGAGAAAAACCTCTCCCCGTCCACTCTCTCCAAACCATGCACAACTCTATAGACCTCCATCATGTTGCTGTGGAGTCCAATTTTGGCTAAGTTATGTTATGTTGCTAAGTAAGGTCACTATTAGTTTTTGTAAATTTGCATGAATTCTGTATATCTCTATTAAAACCAGAATTTATAATAAAGATTTTTAAAAAACGATTAGGGGGAAATGGTGGCCACAGAAGTTCCAGGCCTCCTGCCGTTCTGGGGACAGATAATCAACACAAAGCAATCACTATGGCTACTTTATAACAATAACCAACGATATCAGTTATTTCAAGCACAATTCCTTTTTAGTCTTTTGTTCCTTCACAAAGACATATGAACATGAAATATACCCAACAGGGCTTCAAAACAACATCAAACATCAATCAAGACAGGCTTCCGGTAACTGTCCTGTTTCATAAGAATTTTCATCAGTTGGTAAGTATCAATTGGTAAGTCTCATAGTTTATAAAGATTAATCCTCTATTTTCCTTTTTTTTCAGATTTCTTGCTGAAGAAGTGTTGAGGAATTTTAGTGCTCAATGGCCATCCCACGGTGCTTCTATTCTAATTAAAACATTTTTACAACATGGTATCACTGGACATTCTTTCAACATTAACATAACATGCAGCATAACAAATTTATAAATATCATAGTACTTACAGACAACTTTTTCACGTCTTACATATTTATAAGCACAACTCCATGAGTTTGTATTTCATTCCATGATGGGATACAATAGGGAAAGCGGGTGCGAGATTTATAAAAAACGCCAATACTCAAAGCTGAATTAGAATTAAAGTCACAGAAAGGCTGAGTAGTCGCATGCCGAGTTCAATCCATTAGGAATCATTGTATTGAACATTGTAATGAAGTAAGCCTCTCTCTGGTGCAATATTTTATCAACATTCTCTTTGTTGTAACATTTCTTCTGATATTGCCAGAGAGCAAAAAATCTTAAGTCTGTGTTGCGATGTTTGGCTTGGATGAAATGTGCAACGACCGGCGCTTCTAAAAAAGAATTGCGCGACCTATGCTCTGGGGACAGAGGCATATGTAAGCAGGGCTGCAGAAACTGGGAATGATAGAGGCAGAGGCCCAGGTGACTCAGAGAGATGAGGAAGGATCAGATGACGCAAGGAAAAAAACCTGTACAAGAAAAGAACCTATTGACTAAGCAGCTGACCTCTCAGATGTCTTTATTTATTTTAAAAACAGTGCAGCTGTACCATGTGTGTGTGTGTGTGGGGGGGGTTAGACCTGATAAAGAAGGAAGGTGTATTTTTAAGCAAAACTGGAGCTCCCAGATTTATATAAAGACTAGCATAAACGAGAAATAATTCAGTTCAAATTTCATAGATCTTTATTTGGAGTACTTTGTTATATTCTGCAAGCCTGACTTTACTTTTTCCCCAAAAGAGACAAATAAAACAGTTTTGAGTTTTTATTTCATTAAGTCTCTCTTGTGCCAAATTCTAATTAATACAAGTAAGGACCTGCAAGGAACTTGTGGGAGCAGCTGTCCCATTCCTCCCCACCTTTGCTTTCTCTTCTTTCCCCCTACTTGTCTCAGTCTCTCATTCTTTCTCTCTCCTGCCACTCCTTTTCTTACTCTCTCTCAACTCCATGGCTGTGACTTTCTCTCTTTCTGTTCCTTCCCCTATCACTCTTTCTGCCCCCATCATGCTCCCGGCCTCCCACCTGCTTCCTTTTCCCCTCCCACAGCAGCATCTCCAGGTATTTCCTTCCCACACAACAGCCAACCTATCTTTATCTGTTCCTCTGTCTTAAGCTTTTCCTCCCCTTCCCTGCCCCCTGCAGCCTCTACCTAGGCTATAGCGCAAATCTCAAAATTCTTTTTTTAAGGTGGAAAAGAATGTGCCAGCAAAAAAGGCAGGAAAATTTTCATGGTCCTTTAAGCGCTCCAGGCAGTTCAAACAGCATACTGGAGCAAATCAGAAGAGCTAGGAAGGACTGAAAATGGTTAAAAGCAGTTTTCATATAGACTGGCTCAGCCCCGTTTTGCAAATGGTACACAAGCGGTTTTGTCTGAACGGGTAAAGAAAACCCATTGGCACCTGGGAGCCAAAGCGGTTGTGTCTTAACTGATGCAAAAAAAAATCCATTAGCAACCTGCTGCTCAAACATTACAAAGGCAGTTTGGAAAAGGCCAAACTCTTCAGACTCGAGTTCTCCTTGCAAACTCCTGCCTAGAACACCAAGTGTAATGAGAGCACTGTGTTTATTTTCTGGCTGTCTAGTGCTGCTTCATGTGTGGACTGTGTGTAGAAGGTTTGATTAAATCAGTGGGTCACTTGGCCATTGCTGTGCATTGACTGTGTTTTATGCATGGCTAATATGAAGGGAGCCAGTGCAGTGTAGCTGTGTTGAACCAAGATCTGGGAGACCCAGATTTGAATCCCTTCCATGGAGGCTCTCTGAGTAACCTCATGTCACCCAATCACATTCTCTCAGCCCAACTCACCTCATGGAGTTGTTGTTACAAGAGTATACTAGAGAAGGAAAAAAGTATGTTGTAAGTTGCTTTGGGTCCCCAATGGGGAAGAAAACGCAAGATATAGATGTAGTCAGTGAACACATCATGATTTGTGGGTGGTGATGGAGTTGCAAGGAATGCTGTGAACCGTATTGATATATTTTGTTTCTACAGCTGTGTTAGTATTTCTCCTGATCATAAGATCTAGACTATGTTACACCTGCATAATGTTTGGTATAGCAGCCTCCTTGTACATTAGAAGCATAGCATCTCCCTGCCTAATGGAGAATAAGTGATTGATTACTTTTATTACAGCTGTAAAGAATTCTATGTTCAAAATTATTTTTACTGCTCTGCGAGGTTGTGTTTACTGAGTAAAACATGACAATAACTTGTTTTATGACTCTAGAAATGAGTATATTTGAAGTTGCACAGTTACAATGCTAAGCAGGAAGTTAATGCCAATCTTCCTTATCCTACTCTTGCAACTATTGATGGCTGCTTTAGAATAAGTGAAGGATTAGCACTCACAGAATGCAATACACAATATGAAGGAAAAGGATGAGGCAAAACCAATTGATCCACACAACACCTCCATTTCAACACCAAGGCAGGTATGCCTAAACACATTGAAATCCATGTCTTTAAATGCACCAAACTCTATGTTGGATTCTAACTAACCATGGCAGATGTAAGCAGCAACTCAGGCTGAGTCTGTGAGATGGACATGATAATAATCTAAATAAATGAGTAAAAAGACTGACACATGCATCTCCAATGCATCTGAGTTTTAAAATATGTAAATATTCTAAACAATGTAAAATGCCCCCATTTTTTGCCTTCTTTGCTGCTCTAGGCTTCACAGTAGGAAATTCCTGGACAATTATGTCAAAGCAAGTCATGTTTGTCTGCAAGCTGAGCATTCTAATTGTTCTGAGCCTAATATAAACTTCCAGGCTCAAGTCATCTTTTTCGACCAGCATCTCAAATTGCTTTGCTTCATTCACCCAATACTTGCCTGACCTTGCTCCTCCTCTTTCATCTGATCAGTACTTTCTGCCATTCACTGCTTCCCACCTGAATGACTCCATTTCTACTCCATTGCAGCAGTTATTTGACTGCACAAATTAATGTCACATGAGCCCCATTGACCTGTTCCACCTAGCTTGCACTCAGTAGTTACCACCTCTGAGCCAGGCTCTTGATAATTTGCCTGAAAGAAAAAAACGAGAACAAAAACCCCCAGAGGATGGAAACCAATGAAAGCTCCCTGCTTTTTCCTTCATGCTCAAAGCACAGAGCTAAAATGTCTCTTTCCTCAATTTAATTTTATAATACAAATGCAGATCTTCTGTCCTGGAAGAATTTTTGATAACCAAAGTGGTAGTGAAATTAACACATCACAGGACCCAAACAGAAAAGTCTTTGAGGAAGAATACGAAATAGACAAACCACCAAGTGGCCAAGCTACACTCTAATTAAATATCCTCAGGATGTAATCATTAAACTGCTTTTCCTTGTTTCACCTATTATTAGGGTTGCCAGGTCCCTCTTGACCACCGGCGGGAGATTTTTGGGGTGGAGCCTGAGGAGGGTGGGGTTTGGGGAGGGGAGGGACTTCAATGCCATAGAGTTCAATTGCCAAAGCAGCCATTTTTCTCCAGGTGATCTGATCTCTATCGGCTGGAGATCACTTGAATTAGCAGATCTCCTGCTACCACCTGGCAGTTGGCAACCCTACCTATCATTCAATAATAGTTTGTAATTTATGCCAGATTTCGCAGTTATAAACATTCTGGGTGGGTCTGAGGAAAAAAGGAAACTTAACCAAAGCAATCTCTTTTAGTCAGTGTTGTATTGAAGTATATGGAGAGCCTGTGGTGGAATGCAGAATGGGTCTACCTGGTCAACAGCCCTAGTATTAGAAGAATAAACATCTAAAGGTATCAGTGTTTAAAATAACCACTGATGGACAACGTGAAGGGATCTTACCTGTAATATTAATACCCAACATTTTCCTAGCATTTCAGAGTATTCAAAGCATATTGTGTGCATTATCTTCTTGTGATCCTTACATTATCATTCAATTTTGTTCAAATATCTGCGTCTTATATTAATTTCATAGCTGGGGGAAGAAGAAGAGGTAAAACAATTTGGAAATCTATCCACCCATCCCCGTCTCCCCATCAAGGACTCTATAGTCTCTCAGGGACTTGACCAGGATGATTTCCCCTCACTATGCTTGCCTTTAACTGTCTTTCATCTGCTCTCACTATTCCATGCCTTCTAGAACATAGTTCTGATCATGCCAATGTTCTGGTATTCACTTTCATTTTCTTTTGATTAATTTACAAAGTCATATTTTTGTGCATACCTGGGGAGTCCCCTACATTGTCTGGGGTGGTTTGATCTGGTTTTGCAGTCAGCATGGGGGCCATTTACTGTATTATTACTGTAGATATTGTGATAACACCTCCATGAATTTGTCTGGGCCTTTTAAAATGCAGGGCATGATCACGGCCATCGTCATATATTCTGGTAGCAAGTTGTAGAAATTAAATATGCAGAAAGTGAAGAAGTATTTTCTGTCTTTTGTTCTTTTGTCATCGCCGAATGACTTCACTTGGTGTCATAAGTTATAAATATCATGAGGATGAAAACAAATCTCTCTCTTTACTCTCACCCTCTTATTCACAACTTTATAAACCTTTATTGTGTCACCTTAGTCGTTTTCTTCTTGAACAAAGAAGGCCCAAGTACTTTTTTTTTCTACACAGGCAAAGTACTGCAATCCCTTGATCCTTTCCATTATCCTTTTCTGTATCATTTCCAGCTCTACTGTATCGTGTTTTAGATATGGTAAGTAGAACTGCATTTGGTATTCTGAATTTGGCTGCTGCAAAGATTTACAGGGCATCCTGATATTTGCTGTTTTGTTTTCAATCTTATTATTAATCATTTTGAACACTGAATTTGCTGTCATATTTACAACAGTGCACTGAGCCGTTCTCCTTAACCCTATCAAGAATTTAAAAGAAGAAGAGATACCCCTCCATCATATCTAGATCCAGCATCTGCTGAAAGTGTCCCTTTTCCCAGCTACCATCTGTCCTTGCAGGAGGTCAGGAGAAGAGAAGCTAATCTATATACCTAATTCTAAAGTGTGCCCCCTGCCTGTGGATACTTAAATCCACAGATAGGGGGCACATTTGCCCAAAACAGATGTTTCTGCAGACTTGGGCGAACCCCTATGTCTGCAGAAAAATCTGAAATTTAAAAAAACCAGGGGGATTTAAAACCAGGGGGATTTTTTTTTAAAAAAAAAGACTTCTCTGCACATGCACAGAGAATGCACCTACCATTTGCGTAGGGTTGCCAGGTCCCTCTTCGCTACTGGTGGGAGGTTTTTGGGGCGGAGCCTGAGGAGGGTGGGGTTTGGGGAGGGGAGGGACTTCAATGCCTTACTCCAATTGCCAAAGTTGCCATTTTCTTCAGGTGATCCGATCTCTATCAGCTGGAGATCAATTGTAATAGCAGGAGATCTCCAGTTAGTCCCTGGAGGTTGGCAACCCTACGTTTGCAGCTGCCTCTGACCCACCCTAGCGGGGGGTGCGCTGCTGATGTGCCCCTGTGGCGATGGCACTTGGGAGCCACTGGCAGTCCTGCCCTGCTGCAGTGGGGGAGAGAGGAGATGGGATCCCCCCCCCCGTGACTTTCACTAGCCTCAGACTCCGGACGAGCAGCTCCAGATGAGCCAGGGAGAGAGCTGGGCTGGGGGGGGGGGAAAGGAGGCCTTGCTGCACCCACCCAGAGAGGCTCTGGGTGAGGAAGTAAAAGAGCAGGGCTGGGGAGGGAGGCCTTACCTGCCTCCTAGAGCAGCTCCAGGTGAGCCAGCGAGTAAGGATGGGGAGGAGGTCTGGATCTGTGATTGGGGGGGGGGAGATGGGATCCCCCCCATGGGTTTCATGGGCCCCCACTTGTGTGATATAATTTTCAGAACATTAGATTCAGATTTGGAAAACCAGGATTCCAGTCTCCATTCAGCCATGAATAACTTTGTGCAAGTCACTATTTTTAGGCTGAACCTACCCCCTTGGTTTGTTGTTCTGAGAATTAATTAAAGACAGGGAGAATAATGTATGCTGTTCTACTTTCCTTAGAAGAGGGCAGATTAAACTGTGATTAGAGAAGTAGTATCCAGGTACCATTAATCATGATTATCCCCAGACGTCTCTGTCAGAACTTTGGTATCCCACCTTCAGGACACAGTGTTTGGTTGAAAGGAATATACATTAAGAATTATTTGGATAAATAAATAAATCCAAAGAATTCTTTACTTGGCAGTCAGTGCAGATTCAGAACCCATTAATATTTGTATATGTGGTTAGGATTTTTTTTGTGGCCTTAGTGTGCATCACTTGGTATTTATTTATGTGGATCTTAACTATCATTTACTTCTCCCATAACACTCAGTCCCATACTGAGTCTATGAAACCTAGTCATATTCTGAGTCCTCACCTTGGCCTCTTTTCCTTGACACCTTGGCCTCTTTTCCTTGACAGAGCCAGTATAGTTAACAGATGCAACACATGGGTTGTCCCTAGTACCCATTTCCCTCAAGGCAGCATTTTCTCTTCCTCCTTCCTCATGCTTCCCCAATACAAATGACATTTGTTTACTCTTAGATTACGTGGTAGGTTACTGGTTAACCAATGTTTCCTTGCCTCTGATGAACAAACTCAGCATTACCATTGTAAAAGCACGATAAGCACCTCTCTGTACTAAGATTCCTTTAACCCCTCCCAAGTTTCACTGGGCAAGAAAACCACAAGGCACAATGATCATCATCCCACCTTGATGACAGTTTCCGCCTCCAAACCAATGACACGTCCATTTCATCGTTCAAACAATGATGTGATTGTTTTGAAAGTTTGCATGTTGCTTACGCCCAATGTACAAAATTATGGCCATCAATTAGATGTGTAGGTTAGTTGCATTTGCTACTCAAATCTAACTTTATTAAGCAGTAAATATAAGAACCACTGCCCTATTCAACCTCTTTACAGTTCTGTTTTTTTCAGTGCCTTTCTGCAACTTACATGTGGGTTTTACAAAATATCTTGGAAGATGAGTAGATTTGAGAAACTGAAGGGATATCAAACAAGCTTCCTTTAAAAATATATATATAAAGGCATTTGAAAGAAAATGTCTGTGTTTGTGTTAGAAATATACTGCACAAGGGCTCAGATCTTTTGGTGATACTGAACCTCTGCATTTTAGCTAATAGGCTTTGTTCTTCCTTTGATGCCCTTACAAAGCTTCTTTTTCTGTGGACTACAAGGAAGGAGTTATACATAACATCAGAGCCTATTCCATTAAGGCACTCACAGATACCTTCAGATGTGACCATTTATATGTTGTGTTCTACATAATTCAAGACCACAGTAATGCTTTTTTCTTCACCAATGAAGAAAAGTATCTTTTGATTATTATTAGACTACAAGTGGGAACCTGCAAGGACTCGTGGGGGGGCATCTCATTTTCCCCTCCCCTACTATTTCCTCTTTCCCTTTCCTGAAAGCCCCCATAGCTCTTCCCCTTTCCTTCTTCCTTCTCTCCTAAGGTTGCCAACCTCCAGGTGGGGCCTAGAGACCTCCTGGAATCACAACAGATTTCACAACAACAGAGATCAGTTCCCCCTTAGGGTTTCCATCTCCAGGTTGGGAAATTCCTAGAGATTTGGGGCTGGAGCCTTGGAGGGGAGAGGCAAGGTTTGAGGAGGGAAGCAACCTCAGCAGGGTATAATGCCATGGAGTCCAGCCTCCAGAGCAGCCCTTTTCTCCAGGGGAAATTATAACTTTCATCTGGAGGTCAGTTGTAATTCCAGGAGATCGCGCTAAGAACCCTAGTTTCCATGGAGAAAATGGCTGCTGTGGAGGATGGAATCGATGGCATTATAGCTTTTTGAGCTCCCTCCCTCCTCAAACCCCACCCTCCGCAGGCTCTACCCTCCCAAATCTCCAGGTATTTCCTTCCTTTCGATTTCACATTTTCTTGCAAACCTGGGGCCCTTTTCAGGTTTGTAGAAAGATCTGTCTTGCCTGTTCACAACTCCAGTCTCAACTCCAGTATCCACAGATCTGGCTGACTTTGCTATTAGAATATAAGATATGCAAGTTTATATAAAAACTGACGGCAGGAAAAAGTCAAAACAAGACAACCCTTTCCTAGAATTCACCGGGGGTGAAGCTTTGTTGAGAATATGTAACAGACATATTCTGGAAATATCTTACGTAGGAAAATGACAAATAAAATCATAATGACTTCTGGCTGTCTTCAATGAGCAGGCCCACACAATTTTTGACTCACTGAGACTAGCACCGCACAACAGCTGTTGATAACAGCCTACCAGGGATTGATATTTACAGGTCTACTGAGCACCAAGAAGGCTCAGCTCGTGTGCTGCATTGGGCTGAGGCCGGCTTGGCCAGGGAGGGCGAGGTATAAATAAAATTTTATTATTGTTGTTGTTGAGCCAGAACTTGTGCAGGCCTAGTCAGTTTGATAATGTAGTCTACTTTTAAAATGACTTCTTCATTGAAGTAATAGATTCTAGTGTTCACTGGCAGAGAGCAGAGTTGCCAGTAACCCCTTCTGCCACCTCCAATCTGTCAGCCACCAGGAGAAAAATGAAGGAAAAATCAAAGTGATGGTGTTATATCATTTTAGGGGGAATCTTCAGACATTCTACGGTGAAACCTAGACCTCAACTTTATAGTAGATTCCTAGAGAGACATGATGCTAAGTATTCCATGGAAATGACATAACACGATCATGGTGACAGTGCTCCTGCATATCCCTCCCCCACCCCCAGACTGGCTGGCAACCCTAGTACAGAATCAGAGTTGAATCATCTGCACACTGAGACCTGGTAGCTGCATATTCCTGTTTATATACAAACCGATGGCAGGAAAAAGTCATATGTGGGTCTCTTATGCTCACTTCAAGCTTCTCTGTTTCCTTGCATGTGTAAGCCTTGTAAAAAATTGTATTTATGTTGAAAAGTGTATTGCCCTGTTTGACTTGCAAAGTTATGAAACACTAACCTAGAAGTACTGCCCGAGGGCAGTGCTTCTACGTTAGTGTTTAGTGTCATCCTAAGAAGAGACATCCTTCTAAGTCCATTGAAGTAAATGGGGAATCTACAAGGGTTTGTTTCATTTCCCCCTGTATCCCCTTCCCCACACTATTTTCTATTTCCCTCCTCTTGGTAGCCCCCATAGTCTCTCCCCTGTTTCCTTCTTTCCTTCCCACTTACCAGCCATCCTTTCTCTTATCTGCTTCCCCTATCTTCAGCTTTATTATTTATTTCATTTATATCCCTGCTTTCTCCTCAACGGGGCCCCAAAGCATTAATTAAAATCTGCATCACAGGCCCTTCCCCAAGCGTCCCTGCCTTCACAAGTTAGATGGCTGGTTATTGGAGAGGGCCTTTTTTGTGGTCCCACAATAATGGTGACACTTCCTTTTTCTGTTGTATTTCCTCACCCCCTGCTTTTACATCTTATAGGCAATGGTGCTGTCTCTCCAATTTAATTGTGCTTTTAATGGCAAATAAAGGGCACCAATAATCTGTTATTAACTATTCACAATTTTATGGCTGGATTTGTTGAATTTGTTTTAACTGGATTTGCAGTTATAGTTTTAGAGGTTGTTGATTATTAGCCACCATGAGTGTCTTCTAAGCAGATAAAAAAAATGTTAAATAACGGTTTTACATTTATTTTTTTTTAGGATTCATCCTTGACCTACTAGGGTAAAGGTAAAGGTAGTCCCATGTGCAAGCACCGGGTCATTCCTGACCCATGGGGTGACGTCACGTCCCGACGTTTACTAGGCAGACTTTGTTTACGGGGTGGTTTGTCAGTGCCTTCCCCAGTCATCTTCCCTTTACCCCCAGCAAGCTGGGTACTCATTTTACCGACCTCGGAAGGATGGAAAGGGAGAGTCAACCTTGAGCCAGCTACCTGAAACCAACTTCCGTTGGGATCGAACTCAGGTTGTGAGCAGAGCTTGGACTGCAGTACTGCAGCTTACCACTCTGCGCCACGGGGCTCCTACTACTGTACTGAAATCAATAGGGCTTCCTTTTGAGTCTGCTGGACTGCAGCCTTCCCTGATCCTAAGAAATGAATTGCTCTCAGTGCAGAGTGACTTGCACTGATTGAAATTTCTCTGGCATCCTAGGCTTAAGAAGCATGATAGGCATGGTAGGAAGCATCCTAGGCTTAAGAGAGCATCTCAGGTTGCTACTCATTCTTTTGTTAGAATAGGACTACCAAAACTTCAAACACCAGGACTTTACTGACAAATGGATAATGAATGAAAAGCATTTAAGATGTCACAATAGCTGAGTCCTTCACAGTCCTGTCTCTATCTCATCCTTGACATACCACTCCAACAAAGTCAGCATTGTGCAACAACCTTTTGAGCCACTGTTATATATCTGGGTATAGTGGCTGTTGCTAGAGTAACCAATCCACTCCCCAACAGCAGCAAGGCATTCTGCCCTGGTTTAGTAACACCTATGATTTCAACATTTATTTTGATTTAAGAACAGCATAGTCTATTCTAAGACAAACATCCAAATTCAGTTAAATGTAATTTTATAAAAACAGACTAGGCATAGTTATTATCTGTAGACAAATGAAGACATAATTTGCTTTTTTAAAAAGTGAAAGAGCAGACTTGCTGTACCACAGACTTGTTATATCATGTTAGCAGATAAATAGCTGCTCCCTGCACATCTTGATAATTGGACAAGAAAATGCATGTCCACCTTTGCTAATGCATTTGAACAATGGAAAGGACACTATAATAACACAGACTGCAATCCATATCTAATTGAAGCCAACAGCAGACCCCCACTGATTTTAATGAATGTGGATTATACTCACAATATGCTTACTATTTTTATAGTTCTACAACACAAAAATAATATTTCATAACATTTTGATACACTTGTATTCCTGGAATAGTACTTCAGACAAAATATAGGTACGGTGTGTTGCATTTTGAAGACTATCAATTATAAATCAATCTAGTACTATACTGGATAATAATAAATGCCTTTGGTTTGGATAACTGGAAAGAATTAAGAGAGTCAAATGATTATGGAGAGAGATGAAAAAACAGTACTACGCTTTCAGCGCAATCCACAAGCCCCCCCCTGAAACGCTCAAGTTGCGCCACCCTGGTGACTACATAAATGCCTCTTGCGCCCACATCAGGGACATTTATGATGGGGATGGGGCACTTACGCCAGTGTTGGAGAGCAGCAGGGGAGCATGGCGCATGGGCACTGGTGCAGCTGCAAAGGCCGCACACGCCAGCGTGTTTCTGGTGTAGGAGCTCGTGCTGGCACAAAAGGGGGCCATGTCTGACAGTAGTTGGCTCCCTGAGCCCTTTTGGTCTAAGAGCGCCCAGTTTAACTGGCACAAAGTTACGCCATTTTGAAGAAGGCAATAGAAACCAGGAGATTGTTCTTGCCTTAGAGGCAATTGATTGGCAGCAAAATGGAGACCTGAAAGTGGCTAGTGAAAGTGTTACATTCGGCTCTCAAGTGAAATCTAATCAAGAAATTGACCAAAAAAAAGCCTCTTAGTAAAAACAAAGACCTAGCATCCTGAAGTGAATTTAGCCTTACCATCTAGAAGAACCAAACCTATCTTGTGTAAAATCTATATTATTGTGAAGTGCCTTCTCTCTGTTTGTTTTTGGAATATCCTAATACCTTTCTGAAATCCAAGTTTACCTGCCTGAATCCTTATCCTGCATTTCTGTTATAAATAAATTCCTAGAGTTGTACAAAAAACAAAACAAACAGTAAATTTCAGGTTCGGGTTTATTGGGCCCAATTTTTTTTTGTTAAACCTGTAATAAGCTAAATACCCAATACTGGTAAACTGATATTTTGGCTTTATTTCTGGGTTTACCAAAAAATTCAGGTCCATTATAAGTCTATAGGGATTATTTTCAAAGCTTCTGTGGGGGCATTTTTGGAGATAGAGTTCTCAAATTTTCAGCATAGCTTCAAGGGACTCTCCTTGCATGAGCCCCGAAGTTTGATGAAGATTGGGTCAGGGGTCTGATTTTATGGGTTCTGTAAGGGGTCATTTCCCTCCTCCATAGAGAAGCATTGTAAACTTTACCATATTTCTCTATGGAGGAGGGGTGTGACCCGTTCTGGACCCCATAAAATCGAACCCCCTGTCCCAAACTTTACCAAACTTTGAGGTTCATTCAGGGAGAGTCCCTTGAAGGTACGCTGTTAATTTGGTGACTTTACCTCGAAAAATGCTTTCACCTGGAGAATTTTAATTTTTTTTAAAAGACTTACTTTTCACAGCCTGTAATGGCTGCTTCCTCTCCAAAGAGTCGTAGGAAAACTCATTTTCCCATGAATGCTTGTAATGAGCCTGCGCAATTGTGCATTACAAAAATTCCCATAGGGAAAAGCCTGTGGAAAGCCGAAGCGGAAAAAAGCCAAATACATATTTAGTGATTGGCTATCTGGCTTTGGCTTTATTCGCAGATTTTGGTGTTCGGTAAAACTGAAACCCGAATATTGCCGAAATGGCTTATTTCGGGTTTATTTTTGGTTCGGGTTTATCGATATGCACAACCCTATAAATTTCTGTTGTTTTGAACTTTTGCCTCAAACCTCTGTGTGCCTTTGAATTTCTGACAGACCAAATTTCCCTGAAAAATCCAAGTCCCCCTTTGATCCATCACAGCCATCAAAAACCAAGATGCAGCCCATTGAGCTGCACGCAAGGACCGTGGAAAAACCTCCCCTCTTGACAATGCCCACCCCTATGGCCACAGGAAGCCTCTGGAAGCCAACCAAATGGCCGGCCAATGGGGCAGTGGCATATGCTGGCCCAGCCCCCTCAGCAGCAGCCAACAGTGTGTGCCCCTTCCCTTCATAAACACCTGTCAAGACACAAACCATCCTCAGAACCCTAGTCCGGTCTATTAAATGGGGCTTACTCCCAGGAAAGTGCTCTTTGGATTGCACGGTAAGTCTCAGAGTTTGTCTTTTGTGATAAAGCAGACTAGCATAGTGAATACTTAAGAAAGAAACTGTAGCTGTTTCAAAGCCCAATATCTGAGAGAAACTAGTGAAAGATTTATGATTTCTTAGAGGAACCCACATTTACCCTGTGAGAATCCTGAGGTTGTGGGGAGGCCAATATTTACCTCAAGAATATAAGCTTGGCTGTTATGTGTTCTGTGCAGCCAAGAGTTGACATTTGAAATAATGTATTGAGCAAAAGCTGTGTGTTATCTATAATAGTTTTAAGCCTCCTTATTTCTCCAATCCCTGGTAGTGAGTAAAAGTTTCCCTAATATCTTACATGTAAGTGTTCCTGTTCCCTTGATGTTTTACATGTAAGAATGGCATTTAGAAGGCCTCTTGGGTTCAGTTTGTCACTAGAACGTTGGGGTGGAGACCACTCTGGTCCTATGCTACACACTATCTCTGTTTAAATGGCATTTTAAACCCTAACCTTCATATCCAGGCACCTAGATCTCCTTCATCAGTGTTTAGTACTCCATTGGATGTTTTCAGGTGCTCAGGCACATGGCAACTCAGGCAGTAAAGCAGAAGCTGAAGCCAGGAGGCAAGGTAGCCAGAGAGTCAAGGTTCGGTAGTAAATCTAATATGGGACATCAGAAGCCATATGGCACAGCAGAAGTAGTAAATCCATATGGCACAGTGTGGTGTAGAGGACAAAAATATTGCACCAGGACTTGGAAGACTCTGGTTCAAATTCCCGCTCAGCCTTGAATTTTAGTGCGTGACCATGGTCTAGTCACTCAGTCTCTGAGCCTAATCTACTTTATAAGGTTGTTGTAGGATTGCCAACTTCCAGGTACTTCTGCTATTACAACTGATCTCCAGCTGATAGAGTTCAGTTCACCTGGAGAAAATGGTTGCTTTGGCAATTGGACTCTATGGCATTGAAGTCCCTCCCCTCCCCAAACCCTGCCCTCCTCAGGTTCCGCCCCCAAAACCTCCTGCCGGTGGCGAAGAGGGACCTGACAACCCTAGGTTGTTGTGAGGATACCATGAAGGAGGGGAGAAGCATGTACTCCACATTTAGTTCCTGAGAGCAAAGGTGGGATGAAAATATGGCAGAGAGACAAACATCAGGCTCAGGCCAAGGGCCAGGATTTATGAAAAGGAAGTCCAAGACAAGAGAAAGCCACAGTCCTAGTTGAGAAGAGGCTATAATCCAATCCACCAGGCAACCCAGGGGGCAGTGTTCAACATCAAGATCAACAGTATTAGCACAGTCTTCATCCTACACTACAGATCATCAACAGTATTAGCACAGTCTTCAAACTGTAGACCAGAACTGCAGACAGAAGATGCTTTCTCTCAGTTCCTGTTCTTCTGTCTGAGCAGGGTCCTCCATGCGCTTGGGATCACTCCTTCATCCAGATCTGTTAATTCCTCTACTCATGTGATGCTTTGTATGATTCCCTTTTAATAAACCTCATTCCTTATGTTAATTCTCTGTTATGTTAATCCCTTCAAGCCTTCTGGTAGTGCTTCACTACTCTTTCAAAAAAATCTTATTGCTGGTGTGTGGGTCCTTGTTTGAATTAGTCTTTTATGTTTCTGTTTATGGGAACCATGGGGTGTGCTTAAGAGTATCACTTGTGGGATATTAGCCTGTGTCTAAATGTTAAAATCCATGCCAGCAGGTCTATGGGTGAGTGATTTGAGAGGCTGTGAAGGGGAAATAGCTTCTTTACATGGACCTCTATTGCCATTTTTCTGGGTGTGGACTTGGTTGAAGAAAATAGGACCAAATTCAAATGTCTAGAGAACACTTATGACTGACCACAGACGTGACATGATTTCCAACGCAGTCCTAAACAGAGCATACCCTTCTAACTTCATTGATGTTATTGCACTTCATGGCATTCTTGGAACTTAGTAGCAAAATTTGCAGTGGCAGACATTCACAACAAATGTACCTTTTGATATTATAAAGGTAATAATTCAGTTTAAATGAAGCATTACATGGATGATTTTGATAGCTGTATGACTGTTAATTTTGTGTTGTTTTTTTCTGCAGTTGTAGCTTGATGTATTATTTGGCTTAATTTTTTTTATTTTAATTATACTTGGAATCATCTCTTATTATTTATTTGTTTGTTTGTTTATTTGTTAGATTTATAGGCTGCCCTTTCCTTACCAGGTCAGGCTCAGAGTGGCTCACGTCCATTTAAAACCAATCCACAATTACAATAAGATTATGCACATACTAAAATCCAGGCATCGTCAACCATAGCAGCAACAAGTCCAGTAACAAAAACAACAACAACAAACAACAATAGTGGGAACTATAAACAGAGGTGGTGGGGTGGAGGAGGAGGAGGGGAGGCCATCCAGATATAAACCGTCGCTGTCCTCAACCATATTGTTAGGGTTATGAGTTAATTCTGCTACCATTCAGAGGGACAGGATCGTGGTTATGGCTTATTGAAAGTAAAGTTGAGTCACACACACGCACAAAAGAAGCAAAGACGTTTGTCTTAGTAAAAACTTTGCATTATATTGTTTTTCTTTCTTCTTTTTTTTCTTTTTTTCATGTATTCTTTGTATGTTTTCATTATAAAAATGCAATAAAAAATTTATAAAAAAACCAATCTTTACTAGCTAAACACAAAGGTAGGGTTCACTGGGAGTAAAACAAATAATCCTTTCTACATTGCCAAATTTCCTAACCTTGCCAGATGCTTCTGGCAGGTGCTAAGCTTACTCTCGAGTAGGCATTCTTAAAGGACAAGATCGCCTCTCCATCCTTACAGGCTGGTATCGAAACTCGAACTGGATACTGCTTTCACTTCTAAACAAAGGAAAGCAGTAAACATGCAGATTGCTTGTGTACGTGACAAACAAACACGTCTGCAATGGATACTCTGCTGACCATTTGGCTAATTAACACATTACATCATTTGCTTGAGCTGGTCAGCATCTATACCTTCAACATTAACTCTTGACTGTCTGACATGTAACAAAGCTCGCTACTTAATACCCAACACATATGCCTGGCAGAACAGCTCAGTTTTACAGGCCCTGTGGAACTGCTTCAGGTCTGGTAGGGCCCAAACCTCACTGGGGGCATAGCATTCCACTAGGCCAAAGGACAGCCAGATGCTTTTTGGGCCAGGGGTACCGGTAGGTTTTCCCCAGCTCAGCAAAGTGCTCTTTGGGAGGTGCATCCGGAGAGGCAGTCATTATTGGTCATTTGTGATTAATTCTTGTGTATTGTACTGGCTAATTGGCTAAGCAACAAGCGTGAAATTTGATTGTACCTCTGAGCAGGAAAATCTTTTCTCATTTCAAATCTCAAAGAGAGAGAAAAGAAACACTGAGAATCTGGCTGCAGTTGGGTGCATCTGTGCTGCATCCAGAATTTTAAATAAAAGTTATGGCAAAATATCAACTTGCTTTGCAGAACATAAATAGTTCATTTACTCCTTTTCATGGAAATTTCATAAAATGAAACTGCATTTCCTAGATACTGAATTTATTGGACTTCATGCCAATAAAATACTGCAGTTGGCAGATATTTTAGTGATATTTCCTCAGCAGCCTATTTATGCATAGATTAATAAAAGCAGTCTTCTCATGACATTTCTTCCTCAGTCAACTGGCACATACCAGTCCAATAGGAAAGCTGGTTGGCTTCAGCTTTAATAAGAATCTGCTCAGTAACACCATCTGGCTCTGCACCATGACAGTCTAGTATCATATATATCTTATTTCACCCATCTTTGTGCATCATCTTCTGTATGGAAAGCTAGTATAGAAACTCGCAGAACCCTGTTATTGCAAATGAAATATTTGCCTTTGCTTTCCTAGTACAGAGGGTTTCGCTAAAACGGTGCCATAATAGTCTGGCCTTTTAAATCCACCTGGATCAGTGTGACAAGGGATATTTGTGCATTCCTCAAGCATGCACTCTGTAGGATATTCCCTGATATAGATGGGGTTGCGTCACAAAACCTATCCGGCAACTGCCATTTTTGCCTTTATAACTGCACAACAGCAGCTTTGGATGACTCTTTAGAAGTTTTAGCTACTAAATAACACAGCAGCCTACCGATTATAAGTGGTCGTTATTGTCAGGATATTACATCAGGGTTCCATTATCAATCCATTATCAATACCAATTCCAAGTGCAAGTCCAGAGACTAAACTGAGTACAATCCTAGACAGTTACACTTTTCTAAATCAATTGATAACAATGAGGTTTCACAGTTGAGGCTCTCTGTACATGCTTTAAATCTATCTCTTTCCCCCTGAGTTCTACCAAAATCTCTAAAACTGACCAAGAATGACCCTTTTAATAATACAAGTGGCAAACCAATTTCTGATGACTGAAATCATATTTATGCAGATCTATGCTCACTGTCCCTACCAATCTCTAGTTAGACCCAGGATAGAGAATGAAAAACTTATAGATTAAAAGGGAGAAGCAAAAAATGACCTTTCCTGGTTGCTACAGAATGACCTAGTCGGATCAAGCAGTTGTACATTTTAATATACAAGAACAACATATTTGTAACAGCCTTTGGATAATTAGATGTGAAATTGTGCAACCGTCGAGCCAGGAAAACAGCTCTTCAACAATCTGAGAAAGCTAAACCAAAGGCTTCACCAGTTTCAACTTTTAACTATACAGAAGCAAGTCAAATATGTACCAATTTGTGGCAGAGAACCAGATTTTCCAAGAGCCCATTCCTGAAAGGGAGGGCAGCTCCTTAGGAGCGGTTATGACCCCGCTCCGGCATAGGTGCCCCCGGAATAAGGTGGCACCTACACCAGCGTGGGGGTAAACATGCCGGCATCCAGGAGCCACCGGCCCCCACCGCCAGCATAGCCACACCAGCAGGGCTTTCCCAGAAAGGAAAGCCTGCACCCGTGTGTGTGTGGGGGGTGTTCTAGGGGATGAACTGCTGTTAGGCAGCTTCCTCATCCCTTTCGCCCCTGGAATGCTCTCTCACACTGCGGCAGTTCTGGGCCACCTTTTTGGGTAATGCAGCCCCGTTGGAGGCACTGGGGGATTTCCCCCCCCTTTTTTAAACTTTTTTTTTTTTTTGCCTCCGCGGTGGCCGGGAAGCCTCTGAGGAGGCGGTGTGGCTGAGCCGCTCCCAGCCACCGTAGATCTGCTCCCCATTCATGATTGGGCCATCTGTCTCCTAAAATAGAGAACTGATGAGTCTCCCAATAACACACTGCCTCCCATCACTACATGATTCTTGGCCAAGTAAACATTCTTAACCAAAGTGAATAATGCTAGCAGCATATCTGTAGCGTTACAATTAATGTGAAACAATGGGGCTTATATAAGGCTTTGATCACGCGATGATTAATGATTTTAAAAGACTCATGGAATGAAAACTATTGGGACACAGCATGAAAAGAGACAGACTTGCTGTTGTGTGTGAATAAGCACAAATATTCAGTTTTGCTGGCTGAGGCAGAAAATGAAACTGGATGCGAGAGATGAGGGAAGCCATTCAAAGAATGATGGCATGGTCACAATGAGTAATCTTGACAGCAGCATCTTGTCTGGGTTGCAAGAAATTAAGAAATGGCAAAGGTCATGATGCACAGATTCAGAAAAGATTACATGGGAGGCTAGCAGAACCCATATCAAAAATTTAGTGCTTCTACTGATAAAGAGATAATCACTGCAGACATGTTTTGAAGAGGAAAATGCCCGTGTTTCTGTACAGAAGAACACTTACGCTGGGAGGGGGAGTGACTGGAACTGCTGACTGACATAAGGAAAAGATTCAATTAGATGAAGAGGAAATATAGAAAGATGGGTGAACAATGGATAACTTGGCAAGAAAGATTCCAGAAGAAAGGGAGAAGTCCAATCCAAGTGAAATAAATGCCACTGAGGGGGGGGGGGCATTTGGCAAAATGGTTGGGATCACTTGCAAAACAGGACAAGCTTTTATGAACATCACATATTGCCTAAATGTGCACTACATCCACATAGGAAAAAAACAGGAAAACAGGATGTGCATTACAGCATATGACGATTAGACATGTGTCTATTTCATTGTAGGTACCTGCATACTGGAAGCTGTCAGGGATGCCAGGGTTGAGGAGGACAAAGAGGTTTTTGTAACAGTGTGACAAGGTTTATGTAGCAAGGTTCAAAGGCCTTTGGTTTTTAAAAACAAACAAAAAGGCAGACTATTTTTAAAACATTTACTTTCTATGCTTCATAACAAAGATGTAATATACTTCAGAGGTACAATCACATGTCACAGTTGCCCTCCAGCAATCCGAAACGGCACTTTAGGAAGCCATGCGTTATCATCCTTTGTGATGATGGGTTTCCATGCTCTTTCTTACATACAAGTTCCCTTCTAGTGTAGCAATAACACAATGTTCGAAAACTTTCAGAAAAAATAATGAGAGCTCAAGAGCCAAAACTGTGCAAAATGCCCTTTATGTGCTATATTAAGAATAGTGAGAATCTCAATTCTATAAAAACAAGCAAACTTCATATTCTTTGTGATGAACAAATCAGCACAGGATGTCAAAAAAGAGGCGTTTTCACCGAAGGAAGAATATTACAGAGACGTTCAGATAAATAGTAATACGTTGCATACAGCTCAGCCTTAAACATGGTACTGACAGTTTTAAATGACAGAATTTAAAATGAAGAATTATGCAGATGATGAGGTTTTATCTATGCAAAACCCGCAAGATTCGGTGGGTTATTTAATGGACTTAATCGGGAAATTTGGACATCACTCTGGATGCAAAATAAACAAACCGAAGACAAAAAAATTTTTAACACATCTTTCAAAAAAAGAGGAAGATGGCATTAAAGAAACTACAGGATGCACAGTGATGGATGGCATAATAAAATATCTGGGCATAAGGATCTCAGGACAGAACAAGACTTTGTTTAAAGACAACTATAACGCCACGTGGGAGAAAATTGAAAAAGATCTAGAGAGTGGGCAAAACTTAAGATTTCATGGTTGGGCAGGATTTCTACAATAAAGATGAATGTTTTGCCCAAACTTAACTTTTTATTCCAGATTCTGCCAATATACTTGGAAGAGAAGATGCTTAACAAATGGCAACAGAGACTAAACTAGTTCGTATGGAGTAGCAAGAAACTGATTCGATTTAAAATTCTACAAGATGAGAAAAAGAGAGGTGGTTTGGCGTTACCAAATATTAAACGCTGCAGGATTAGTACAGATTTTGGAATGGATCAAGAATCCAAAATCAAGACAAATGAAATTGGAGAAAGCAAACTTTAAAGAAGGTTTGTATTATTATTTATGGAAGAAAGTAACATCAAGAATTCTCATACGACTGGACTCAGAACATACAATCATTGGAAGTTTATTGAAAATATGGGAAAAAATAAAAAGAGACTCAGCCTCTCACCATCCCTATTAATGTCTCTGACTGAAGCACACTATGACAGGCCACAAAGAAAGTAAGAAGATTGCATTACTTACAAGGTTATGATCAAAGCACAAAGAGAAGTCAAAACATGGCAAAGGATTAAAGAAGAAAATAAAAACATAAGATGGCTTACATATTATCAGCTAGGGTTGCCAACCTCCAGGTGGTACAGGAAACTGTATATACACAAAGTGCAAATATTTATAAGCTACTGAGGTGAAACATAGACCATATACGTGACATATACACAACACAATTATATACAATATGTACAGTTCACACAAAAAATGTAGAGAAATTTCCAAAGGTCTCAGCTGAGTACCACAAATATATAGAGGAAGTTCCAAAGGTCTCAACTGAGTACCAAATGAATGCTAATATTGTAATCCTTGTGTAAAGTTCATATAGAGCCACAATCATCGATGGATACGGCCGTTTCAGATCCACAGCAGTGGAAATCTTTCTTCAGTCCTTCTAAAAATTAATATATTACCATCAGTATATAAATATATAAAGATTATGTCTATTAAAA
Organism: Euleptes europaea; assembly: GCF_029931775.1. Lineage (NCBI taxonomy): Eukaryota > Metazoa > Chordata > Lepidosauria > Squamata > Sphaerodactylidae > Euleptes > Euleptes europaea. The sequence continues at coordinate 55,207,599 of NC_079323.1, forward strand.
ATTGAGTCAATACAATATACTTACAATACAAAAGTGCTGTTACATAGTCATCATTCCTTCCCACACAGGGTAAGTATGAGCAATCAGAAGTCAGTAAAGTACATCACATAGTGCAGCTAATAAACTAGAACAGAGTCTTAATCAGATACATAGGAAAACCCAGGTGTTGCTGATGATGCATCCCCGAAGTGGGTTAGAATTCTTTAAAGTGACAATGTATATTTTAGCAGCATTTTAACATCAGCTTTACCCTATAGGAAGTAAGAAATCTCCAGGCCCCACCTGGAGCTTGGCAACCTTAGAACTGACAGTCCTAGTATAATACCATATAGTCCACCATTTAAGGGTAAAGAGTAATGCTTCAGGTCACAAACTGGCAACCCCAATAATGCAATTTGTGGTGGGTAGTTGGTTGGAATTCTTAAAGTGACAGTGTATATTTTAGCAGCATTTTAACATTGGCTTTACCCTATAGAAAGCAAGAAAAATCATTATCCAGGTTTAATCCATTTGGAGACATCGTGTTCAAAAGGTGAATGAAGAAAGCCTCCTTCTGCCTTAACAATCTTTCGTTGTCACCTATATTGAAACGTTTCCTCTGCAGTCGCCAGATTACAAAGTAGCGAAGCTCATTTTCATTATGGTGCATCTCGAGAAAATGTTCTACAACCGGGGCAGATACTATCTTGGCCCGTATCCTGGATTTATGCTCCAATATGCGCATTTTAATTGGTCTAATTGATGAGCCTATGTAAAATTTGCCACACGGGCAGCGCAAACAGTAAACACAGAAACGTGTGTCACAGTTGGTAAAGGACTGCAATTTGAATACAAAATCACTATCAGTTCTCCTGAATTCTTTGACTTCAAGACATAGATCACATGCCATGCATTTATGGCACTTATAGTGTCCCACAATAGATTTGCCTGAAACATCCCTGTATATATCTGAATGCACTATCTTATCTTTGATAGACTGCGTTTTGCGGAAGCCTATACGGGGCGGAGCCCCGCATCCTGGAATCTCCCTCAAAAGGTGCCAATGTTTTTTCACGATGCTTGCAATATGTCCAGATAAGTGGGTGTATTGAAAAGCAAAAGTAATTGGCTGTACTTCGTTCCTGATTCTTGGTTCCCTATACAATAAATCTTGCCTATCTACTCCATTAATCCTGGATTGGGCATTGTTAATAACTTTAGGAGGGTAACCCCTACTGGCCAAAGCTTTTGATAAATCCCCCACTGTCTGTAAATAATCCCTAGTTTCAGTGGTGTTTCTTTTAGCTCTTACAAATTGCCCATAAGGCGTATAAAGATGCCTTATGTAAATTCATATTTTAATAAGATATATATTGGTAGTATGTAAGCTATTTTACTTATGGATTAATTGTGTTCTTATTTATATTCTGGTCTATGACTGTTTTAAATAAACTTGACTTGACTTGACCAATTAAAATGCGCATATTGGAGCATAAATCCAGGATACGGGCCAAGATAGTATCTGCCCCGGTTGTAGAACATTTTCTCGAGATGCACCATAATGAAAATGAGCTTCGCTACTTTGTAATCTGGCGACTGTAGAGGAAACGTTTCAATATAGGTGACAACGAAAGATTGTTAAGGCAGAAGGAGGCTTTCTTCATTCACCTTTTGAACACGATGTCTCCAAATGGATTAAACCTGGATAATGATTTTTCTTGCTTTCTATAGGGTAAAGCCAATGTTAAAATGCTGCTAAAATATACACTGTCACTTTAAGAATTCCAACCAACTACCCACCACAAATTGCATTATTGGGGTTGCCAGTTTGTGACCTGAAGCATTACTCTTTACCCTTAAATGGTGGACTATATGGTATTATACTAGGACTGTCAGTTCTAAGGTTGCCAAGCTCCAGGTGGGGCCTGGAGATTTCTTACTTCCTATAGGGTAAAGCTGATGTTAAAATGCTGCTAAAATATACATTGTCACTTTAAAGAATTCTAACCCACTTCGGGGATGCATCATCAGCAACACCTGGGTTTTCCTATGTATCTGATTAAGACTCTGTTCTAGTTTATTAGCTGCACTATGTGATGTACTTTACTGACTTCTGATTGCTCATACTTACCCTGTGTGGGAAGGAATGATGACTATGTAACAGCACTTTTGTATTGTAAGTATATTGTATTGACTCAATTTTTAATAGACATAATCTTTATATATTTATATACTGATGGTAATATATTAATTTTTAGAAGGACTGAAGAAAGATTTCCACTGCTGTGGATCTGAAACGGCCGTATCCATCGATGATTGTGGCTCTATATGAACTTTACACAAGGATTACAATATTAGCATTCATTTGGTACTCAGTTGAGACCTTTGGAACTTCCTCTATATATTTGTGGTACTCAGCTGAGACCTTTGGAAATTTCTCTACATTTTTTGTGTGACCTGTACATATTGTATATAATTGTGTTGTATATATGTCACGTATATGGTCTATGTTTCACCTCAGTAGCTTATAAATATTTGCACTTTGTGTATATACAGTTTCCTGTACTGTTTTTCTAAACCTTTTGGTACAAGTACAGAGGTGCCGTTTTTCTCCCCACAACCTCCAGGTGGTGGCTGGAGATCTGCCGCTATTACAACTGATCTCCAGCCGATAGAGATCAGTTCACCTGGAGAAAATGGCTGCTTTGGCAATTGGACTCTATGGCATTAAAGTCCCTCCCCTCCCCAAACCCCACCCTCCTCAGGCTCTGCCCCAAAAACCTCCTGCTGGTGATGAAGAGGGACCTGGCAACCCTAGGATGGGGGTACCCTGCCCCAGCTCCCAGTTACTGCTGCTGTTTTGAATGGCGACAGGAGAAGAAAATACTAGAAATATTGCCATTGGGCTGAGGCACGACATCACTTGGAAAAACCCTAGATGAGATAAAAGTCCTCTCTAGGAGTTGGCAGTCACTATGATTTTACCATATAATTTCTGGCAATTCCTAGATTTGACATCACTTCCAGATTTCCCCAGAAGAGATGTGATGCTGTCTCCAATAGGACCCCTAATGTCCTTGCTTCCCCCCACCCCACTTTGTCTCCAGCTGGTTGCTAGGACATGCCTAGCAACCCTACTTCCAAGAGATCTGATCTCTGTAGTCTGGAGATTAGTTGTAATTCCGGGAGAACTCCAGGCCTCACTGGAGATTGGCAATTCTAGTCCAGAAGCAGCTAGCAGCTCCTTCGGGCCCAGACTGGAAATAAAAATGGGGGCTTTAGTGTGACATAGCCCATATATGGTGACTGCATGCGTATACTGTGTATTGATTGCAAGTTAATGATAGGTTTTGAAAAATTCAACAAATTATTTTTCTTACTTTAAATGCTTTCTTATTTTATTACTTCTGCTGGCAGTGAATGCAATAGTTGCCATTGGCTTTGACCAGGGAAAACAAGGCCAGAAAACTATTGCGTATGTAGTCCTCTCCTAAGCCTCCATCATTGTTTGGGTAAAATGTAATTTAAATGCTTTAATTTGACTGTCACTACAATACAGTATGAAACGTTTGTGCTTGGGTTCAAGGTCTGGTTCATTCTATAATACAACTTAACACAAGGTAGATGTAGGAAAGGGCAAAACCATGTTTTCTTACTGATATTTCTCCTCCTATTTTGATGCCTGGAATTCAAGGCAAAACCACTAAAGGAAAAAAAAAATCTGAAATCATTGTCATTTGCAACTGAATGCTGCACCCCAGTGAATAGTAACGTACAGGACACTGTGACATGCTGAAATGCCTGATAAGCTGTCCTTCTACTGCCAGGGAGAAAAAATATATAGAGGGAACAGAACTGGAACAATAGGCAAGGGAGAGAAACATGTACTGCATCTATCCATCTAAATTGAATTTCTATACATACAACATATAAACAATACAGCAGAAATGGTTCATTCCTCAAAAATCGATGTTGTTCTTCAGAAAAAGCAGAACCTCTGTGATGTTAGGTACACTGTTGCACAATTTCTTCTAGAGTGTTAAAAGGAATTTCTCCTGTAAGCAGACACAATGCACACTGAAGCTTTCCAAACTATAAACTGTTTCAATTCCACTGTCTGTCTCACTGCAATAAATGATGTGTACTACAAGGTGGTGGAACTACTCAGCAAATATGCAAGAAGAATATGGCATTTGAAGGACTAAGGAACTGCATGCCATGCTTCTTATTAGATTTATCTCCTACCTCTGAGTTTATGACAAGAAGTTTTTTCCCAGCTGTGAATGATACACTCACAGTGTTCTGATTTAAAAAAAATATTAAGAGTTACATGTGATTAGGTGCCTGAGCCTTAGACTAAACACAGGGGAATATTAAATCCAGCCGTCTCCCATTTAACTACTTATGATCTTATTAGCTTGGTCAGGGAATAAGATATGGTTATGGGAAGGTAACCTGACCATTTAGTCAGATACAACTGGATTACATCAGTGGTTTCCAATCCTTGGGTTGCAACTCTCGGGTGAGTTATAAAGCCCTACTTGCTGAGTCGTGAAACCATATTGAACAATCATTGATTTAGGCTGACTTTTGCATGCACAGAGGACAAGGGTACCATGTCTCCCCTCCTTTCCATACACACTGAGAGGACCAGCAATACTGCAAGGCATGGTTATTTGGGTGGTGGCGGCGGGGGGGAGTATTTCTCCGTGACTCTGATCTTCTGCCTATTACAGCTCAGCAGGGTCATGGTGGGTGGGTGGGCGGTGAATGGGGGGACAAGATTCCTGAGGCCAAAGTCAGCTCAAGGGCCTATTTAATCAGAGCCAAGCTGTATTCAGCTGAATGCATTTCAATTTATTTTACTTTTAGTGCAGTTCTGTGCTGCAGCCCCTAGGGGCGCAGAAAAATCTGAGCACAGTAAACAGTAGTCACTCTGACTACCTGTTCATCTCACCTTTCTGCGAGGCTGAAGCACATTCTTACCTGTCTGAAAGATCATGTAATGCCAGATCTACATTTTTTTTGAAGGGGGGGGGGGAAGTACAATATACATATCTAATCAACAACTCTTTCAGACAATAGAATAAATTGTTATGAGTTGTTAATAATTACACATTTACATTATCTTATCTAGCTATTATCTATGAATAATTACTGATAGGGCTCATAGAGAAGGTTTAGAGCCATCAAGGAAACTGAACCATTCAATATGATGTCACTCTTCTGAATTGCTGTATTTATATGATTAATCTCTCTCAAAATACAGTTCCATATTACCAGATTCAGAATAAAATCGATTATTGCATGTAATAATCGAAATAATCGATTATTGCTTGTAAAACACTTCCTGCATTGGATTTAATTTCTGGAGGAAAATCCCTGCCTTTAATTTCTTCCAATGCTTGAGCTACTTTAGTGGTAAAAAGTGCCATTGAATCACAGCTGACTTATGGCAACCCCATAGGGCTTTCAAGGCAAGAGCCATTAGGAGGTGGTTTGCCATTGCCTGCCTCTGCATGGGCTGAGAGAATACTGAGAGAACTGTGACTGGCCCAGGGTCACTCAGCAGGCTTCATGTGAAGGAGTGGGGAATCAAACACAGTTCTCCAGATTAGATTGTGTACTCAGATAATATTCTCTTCAGAAATATATCTTACATAAGAAAAGCCATGCTGGATCAGGCCAAGGCCCATCAGTCTGTTCTCATAGTGGCCCACCAGGTGCTTCTAGGAAGCCCACAAACAACACAGCAGCAGCATTATCCTGCCTGTGTTCCACAGCATGTAATCTAATCTAATCTAATATAAAACTACAGGAAGGTTATAGTATACATGTTTAATACAAGAATGTACAATATTTATTTATGCATTACATTTATATTTCCCCACTCTTCGATCTCAGAAGTTCTGAAATTCCAAGAGGTCTCACATCCAGGCATTCACAACAAGGTCCATACCTGCACAGCTTCAGCAAGATTTTTGAATCATGTTCCTGCCTGCCATACCCTGGGATGTATCTGTTTCTTTTTAATAAATCAGGGTATTAAGAAAATCACAAAGGTAGTGTTAAGTCCGCGTGGGGAGGACACATGAGGTCGAGACGGAGTTCCAACAACAAGGTCTATTCAAAAGTGTCCCATGTTATCCTATAGGGTTTACTCATAGGAAAGTGTTCTTGGGATTGGAGTAATACTAGTCCTGAAATGGAGATCTGGATTGGAGGGAGGGTCCACAGTTCTCTGCAGGCTCTCAGATTGTTCTAGTTGAAATAGAAATCATGGTGTAATCCTGTGAGAGCTAGTTAAATAAGGAAAACATTCCCCCCCATTAGTATATCTTTGGGGCTTCAACCTTCCCTCTATAGTGCTGTCTAGGAAGATATCTAGTAGCTATAACCAGAGATGCTGAGAGCTGTCAAGGGCCCCAGATGGAGCTGCAAACTCTGGGAGATCCCTAGACCCCACCTAGAGGTTAGCAGCCCTGAGGTCAGTAGATACATGGTCCTAGAATTAATCCTCACAACTCTGTGAAGTAGTTTGGGATAATTAATTAGTGCCTGTCCCATACTTACTCCTGGCCTTCCCTCAATAAAAAGGGACCACTGAATTTATATCCATACATCAGTAGTACCTTACCTGGGTCCCCATGATGACCAGGGCCCTGGGAATTTTATTCCCTTAGTTCCTTCTGTTTTGGTGGTCCAGTTCAGAATATGCATTTATGTTTGAACTATCAGAAAGAAGTTCAGCATCCCTCCAAAGAGCTTTGTCTCTTAACCATCAAAGCCTCAACAGACAGCTTGCTTTCCTTATTTTTTAGATAATCTAATTCATTAATTTTAATTCAGCCTCCTTGTGTACAATTATTATTCAGTGCAGCAGTAGCATGCCACTCATCTTCAGGCAGTGAGCAGTCTTAATGTTTAGTAAAATTCCCCTTGGATATCTCAATTTTCATGAAACAAAGGAGGAAGGAATAATTTGTCGCTGTAAGAATGTGAACATCTGGCATTTTCTGAAGACAGAAAATATTTCTAGTCTCCTAGGCAAAGTTTGAGAGGTCTGAGTTTTCAGGATTTAACCAAAACAGCTGGCAGGCAGAAAAAAGTATCATCACATAGGGCATGTATTACACTTCTTCACTTGTGAAATCTCTTTCCTCAAATGAAGAAATTACCACAAAGGAGGATACTCTAAGAAGCCTATACCCTCTTTAGGAAACCTTAATTGTTTTGAAATATCAGAAGATCAGTCACTAACAGCCCATTCCTGAAAACATGGGCCGAAAGTCCTTAGGAGGCGGCGTGACCTCACCGCCAGCATAAGTGCATGTAATTGCGTGATTACACGCACTTATACTGGTGGGGAGGATGGCTCTGCCAGCTCCCCACCACCGCTGAGCTGCACCGCACCCCTTGCGGCCTCTCCGTGGCGCAGGCCACGACCTAGAGAGGCTGCGCCGGCGCAGGGGGGTGTTCTGCGTGGAGGAGCTGCCGGTTAGGCAGCTTTCTATCCCTGTTCGGCCAGTTATGCCACCAGCGGGAACAGCAGTGCTACACCTGATTTTTAGCAGGCGCAGCCTTGCTGTTCCCTATAGGGTGAAAAGCCCCAGATAAACCAAAAAAAAGCCACGAAATGGCTTTTTTTTGTTTAACGGCATGCGCAATTTGGCTTAGGAAGAGGCGCCACTGCACCTCTTCCCCACCGACTCCGCACACCATATTTTCAGGAATGGGCTGTTCGCGTGTAATCCTAAACCATTAGTAGTTCTAATTTAAATAGACTCCATTGAAATAAATGGGCTTAGAAGGACTGCCATTTAGCCAATAATGGACATATAACAAGCTTTCTACCAAGAAAGGCTATTGTTCCATGTCTATTCTTATTTGTTGCACCTCTTCAGGATGCCAGGCAGCTTTCTCAACACTTGCTACCCAAGATCCATCAATTGCTACCCAACTGGATTAAACATGGGAACTTTTGCATCAGAAGCAGATCCTCCTCTCAGTGGGGGACAATGCATTTCTGTTAAAAAAAAAAAAAAGTGCCAGTACTATGATTGCCAACTCTGGGTTGGGAAATTCCTAGAGATTTGGAGGTGGAACCTAGAGAAGGAAGCCTGGGTTTCCCCCAGAAGTGACACAGTAGTGCAGATGATGGTCCCTCCATTTCCCTGCCCTTGAACCTCCCCGGCCCTGAACCCTACAGGTAACTACGCTTATAATATGTATCTCTTCTGACCACATGGGTATGGGTATGATATATTACAAAATTGTTGAAACAATGCAGGTGGAAGACATTTCATCAGAGTGGCAGGAGAACAATCATGTTGCTCTACATAATTAATAAACTGGGCCTTTAACATTCTACAGTGAATGTAAGGGGAAAAAAAACCAATTTGTACTAATAGTCCAATCTGAGCTACTGAAGTTAGATGGGAACATGGGGCAGTAATATGATCACACCATCAATACACAGTTATGCTTGCAGAATTGCTGTTGTTTGGTATATGCAGGAAAGGATTTAGTTTGGTGAAAGGTTTCTCACAGAAGGAGGGCACTTGATAGTATAGTAAGGCAGATGGCATGTCTGGATGAGATACATATTTTGTAGAAAGGAGGGAAGTTTGGTGTGTGTGTGTGTGGGGGAACCAGGGGAAACAAAAGGAGAAACTAAAGATGGAATCAAGCATGATCAAGACAGAGAAAGAGCTTGGTATACTATTTATTTCAATACACACTGCATACAAAATACATAGTACATATGAATGCATTCTTATGCATTTTTAAAAGCAAAATCAGGTTTAGGAAGGGGAAATGTAAAGTTGAGAGAGGCATCCCTTGCACATGCGTACATGAAGCTGCCTTATACTGAATCAAACAATTGGGCCATCAGGAGCAGTATTGTCTACTCAGACTAGTAGCAAATCTCCAGGGTCATAGAATCGGAAGGGACCACCAGAGTCATCTAGTCCAACCTTCTGCACAATGCAGGAATTCTGAACTACCTACCCCCCACCCCCCCAGTGACCCATGCTTCATGCCCAGAAGATGGCCAAGGTGCCCTCCCTCTCATGATCTGCCTAAGGTCATAGAATCAACATTGCTGTCAGATGGCCATCTAGCCTCTGCTTAAAAACCTCCAGGGATGGAGCGCTCACCACCTCCCAAGGAAGCCTGTTCCACTGAGGAACTGCTCTAACTGTTACAAAATTCTTCCTAATGTCTAGACGGAAACTCTTTTGATTTAATTTCAACCTGTTGGTTCTGGTCCGACCTTCCGGGGCAACAGAAAACAACTCAGCACCCTCCTCTATATGACAGCTCTTCACGTACTTGAAGATGGTTATCATATAGTCTTCTCCTCTTCAGGCTAAACATACCCAGCTCCTTCAATCTTTCCTCATAGGACTTGGTCTCCAGACCCCTCACCATCTTTGTTGCCCTCCTCTGGACCCGTTCCAGCTTGTCTACATCTTTCTTAAATTGTGGTGCCCAAAACTGGGGAATGCTGTAGATCTGTCAACCAGTTACAGATCCACCTAACAGAAATAGGATCTAAACCACATTTTCCCAATTTGTCAATGAGAATACTATGTGGAACCTTATCAAAAGCCTTACTGAAATCAACATTCCCCTGATCCAGCAAGGTAGTAACTTTCTCAAAAAAAGGAGATAAGATTAGTCTGGCATGACTTGTTCTTGAGAAAACTATGCTGGCCTTTAGTAATCAGATCCATCCTTTCTAAATGCTCAAGGACTGACTGTTTGATGATTTGTTCAAAAACTTTCCCTGGTATAGAAGTCAAGCTGATGGGTCGGTAGTTACCCGGATCCTCCTTTCCCCCCTTCTTTTCCCCTCAGGTAGAGATTTTCATGTCATCTACTACCTGATCCTTTTAGTTGGAAGATGCCGGGAACTGAACCTGGGAGATGCTCTAACACTGAACATGACAAAGAGTTGCTCCATCACTAGGGATGCCAGCCTCCAGGTGGGACCTGGGGATCCCCTGGAATTACAGCTCATCTCTAGGCTACAGAGATCAATTCCCCTGGAGAAAATGGATGCTTTGGTGAGTGGACTCTATGGCATTGTACCCCACTGAGGTCGCTGTCCTCCTCAGGCTCCATCCCCAAATTTCTAGGCATTTCCTAACTTGGATCTGGCAGCCCTACCCCCCATCCCCCACAAGTGGCTGGGAGGGATGGACCTGTGGCAACCCTATCCAACACAGATCGAAAGCCCCTCCCCCTTTCCCACCCTTTCTCTACATTCCCTCATTTTTAATCTACTTTGCTTAAAAACAAGAACTGGCATTGGAACTTTGCCTGGAAAATGTATTAGCTCCTAACAATTTCCTAGACTATATTGTACTAAAGTTACTATAACCATATCTATTTAGTCATATCAGAGCCTGGATGATACATGTTTGACATTATAATTATAATGAAATAACAGATTTGACAGGAAAACCTTTGTAGGGGATGCTGCTATCGGTGGATTGGAGCAAGCCACGTGCCCTCACAGCTAGGCACAGGCAGCTACAGGATCAGAATGTAAGGCTGTCATCCTGCAACCTTTGGAATAATGCATTTGTGAGCTGTAATATGAATGGGCCTATGTGACACAGAGCAAAGCTTCTCTTTTATCCCTATTCCTTCATGCGGTTTCTTTTAGCTATTTGTATGTTTCAGGCATAATTCAAATACACGCCTCACTTCAAAAGCTTTTGAAATCATAGTTGATAGTGGCTTTATCAAAATTTAAAGATCTGTTCCTCTTTTTGCTTTAAAAAAAAACAATGTTAAGGGTCTTTGTTCCCTCTCTAATACAACTCATTAATGAAACATGGATGTGAGCCATGGCTCCAGCCTTAAAACATGCTATTGTACATCAAAATTTGAAGAATATTAGATGTAAAAAAATAAAATTCAAAGTGGAAAAGGCAGTTCATTTTTTAACAATCCTAGTTTTGGCTTAATTCATCTACCACAAATTATGTCCACCTATGTGTGTGTGTGTGTGTGTGTGTGTGTGTGTGTGTGTGTGTGTGTAAAGTGCCGTCAAGTCGCAGCCGACTTGTGGCGACCCTTTTTTGGGGGGGTTTCATGGCAAGAGACTAACCGAGGTGGGTGTGCCAGTGCCTTCCTCTGCACAGCAACCTTGGTATTCCTCGGTGGTCTCCCATCGAAATACTAACCAGGGCTGACCCTGCTTAGCTTCTGAGATCTGATGAGATCAGGCTAGCCTGGGCCTGTCCAGGTCAGGGCATGTCCACCTATACTAGTCTTTAATAAGTGACATCTTTTGTGTATTTAAACAAGTGTTTTATTACTAACCTATAATGGAAGTCTTGAGTTTATTCTAAAAACTAACTATCTTTTTTTATTCTAGCATAAAACAGGCTAGACAAGCTTATGCTAGAATAAAAATATGTTTTAAAAAACTGTTTGTCTTTAAGGTGTCACTGTTTTCTTTTGCTGCAAGCCAAAGACTCCTGTTTATTTTTGCTGCAAGAGACTAACATGGCTATTCTTCTGGAAATATAACCCGCAACAAACAAATACAATAGGATAACTCTGTTTGCCTGTCTCAGAGGTAATGTGATGATAAATAAACTGTGAGGTTTTTCATATAAATATGGAGTAAAAGATACACTGGGGAGGAGGCAGGACTCTTACAGTGTTACCTATTATTTCTTTCCTCCCTCTCATCTAACTTGTGTCCATGACTCAGCTGTCAAGCTGTGAATGGTTTTTGACCAAAGGACCATAATCAAGACTCATAGAAAAGTAAAATACGGGGTCAATTGAGTCACAGTGCAAAATCATGGCTTATTTTAACCGCAGTTGACTCGGTCAATTAGGAAGTGCCTTACAGATAATCATTGAATTTTGGCTTCTCTCTCTAATTCCTGGTTTGGTGCTTTTGGTCTTTCCCCTGCCTCTCCTACCTGGCTGGTATCTCTTTGCATCATGCACTGAGTGCAAAACCTTGCTGTGTCATCAGCTCCCTTACCATTGGCCAACAGCAGCACCCAGGGAAGGAGAATAACAAGAAGCTGCCAAGCCACGCTTCTACTTCTCAGACACTAGCAAAGGAAGGAAACAATCTCCTGCTGCCAATTTGAGTGCATTGCCCTCATACAAGCATAATAAAATTGCCTTTCCAAGTGTCCCACATCTGCTCCAAATACTACATGATGCTTACAGCAAATATTGTATGCCTCCTCCCTAGGCTTGACAACCTCCAGGTACTAGCTGGAGATCTCCTGCTATTACAACTGATCTCCTGCCAACAGAGATCAGTTCACCTGGAGAAAATGGCCACTTTGGCAATTGGACTCTATGGCATTGAAGTCCCTCCCCTCCCCAAACCCCGCCCTCTCCAAGCTCTGTCCTAAAAACCTCTCGCCGGTGGCGAAGAGGGATCTGGCAACCCTACTCCTCCTGAACACATGCCTAGAGTGTGAACATGTCAAAACAAAGCCCTTCAAAGACCCCACTTATCTCCGTAACAGTTTATTCTCATACAGTAATCACACAAGTAAATTACATTAAGTGCATTTTACTGAACAAGCCAAGCAAATAACAAGAAGGAAGAATCATGAACTGTATCGTGGATTGGCTGGATATTTAAAAAGGGAAGGTGTCTTCTATGGGTTTTCAGACAAAAAGTCTTCAGACAAAGAATCTTTCGATACAAAGTCCCTTTAGGGCCCCTTTGTACTAGCCAGACCCAAACCAAATCATATGAAAGCAAATCAAATTGCATGCCTAGCTCCATAGACAGGATGACACCTTGTCCCCACCTCCCATCTTTTTGACAGACTTGAAGTTCAGGGCAGGTTAGAGCAGGGATCCCCAATGCAGTGCTCATGAGCACCATGGCGCCCACCAAGTGTTTTTAGGAAGTGGCCAGGTGGGGCTTGTATCCAGCAGGGCTTCTGCTTGGCTGTTGAAGAGCTGATTGTCTGAGCAGATCTTTTAAAAGTTGCTTTGGCAGCAGCTGCTACCGCAGCACAAAGATCGTCACTGCATGACTGAAAGTAAGCTTTGTGTATGCAACAATACTTTTAAACAATATGTTAAACAGAGCTTCTGCCTGAATTATTGAAGAGTTACTATTATAGTTATGCATGACCTCACTCCCTGACATTGTGTGGTTGGCTCTGTCTAATGTGGCAGCCATTTTGTGGTTATGTCCATCTCCCTGTCTCAGAATTAGGGTTGCTAGCACCAGGTTGGGAAATACCTGAAGATTTTGGGGGTGGTCCCTGAGGAGGGTGGAGTTTGGTGTGGGGAGGGACTTGAATGTGGCATAATGCCATAGAATCCACCTTCCAAAGAGGCTATTTTCTACAGGTGAACAGATCTCTGTCATTTGGAATTCAGTTGTAACAGCAGATCTCCAGCCACCACCTGGAGGTTGGCGACCTTATTCAGAATTCAAAAGGTACGCACAGGCTCCAAAAGGTTGGGGACCTCTGGGATAGAGCATGTTTAATAGCAAATTATGGCCATGAGAAAGCAATAGAAAAGAATGTGCTTTCTTTTCCATCAAAATCAGTGGGGCTTAACAGTGAGTACCTATCGCTGGATCATGTCTAATCAAAATAAATTCAAATACAGTGGCATTCATAAGCAGACTAATCCCAGCTGGGACTTTCTAGCTGATGGCTTAGATTCACAAATCATTGCCTTCTACCATCAGAGGGACACAGCTGTTCATACCATTTAGTGGAAAAGGGTAAAACATGACATAAAATGTTATCTTGTTTAATAACAAGATTTAAAAATCCAAACAAAACTAAAACCCAGATTTTTTTCCCATTCCCACAGCCACTTCATCTGTGGATGAATGTTTAGGCCCTAGCATATCCCTAAAGATAAGAGTTCTATTCCTGCCTTCTTCATATGTTCTTAGAGAATGATTGAGACTGCTCTCCGATTTTTATTTACTTATTGAAGCATTTATACTGTGCTTTTCCCATGACTCAGTACCAAGGGAGGTAGACTCTTTTCTGAAAATACAGTTTGGTAAATGTATTGAGTATCATCAACAAGGAGAAAATTTTCTGCCTTTGACACTTTATAGTGATCAGATTTAATTTTCAACTTGTTCAGAAAATGAATCTGTACCGTTAATACTTTATTATGCTTGTAAGTGACCAGATTCAATTTATCGTGGAAGGAGTTGGATAGGCAATTTACATGTGACAATACATTTGAGACTGACGGTGCCATCCTAACCAAAGTTGCATGCTTCAAAGTCAATGTGCTGCGTTTAGGATGGCATTGCAATAGTCTGGAATAATTTAAAATTACCATGTCAATATCTTCAAATGCTGGAGCATATTTGCTTTGGCTGTTGTCCATATCAAGCTCTATCAGCTTTAAAAAAGGTATCAGGCTGAACATCTGCCTGTTTTCTGGACCACCAAATTTGAATGCAAAATTTTCAAAATGGTCCATTGCTGCAATGTGTCATCACTCTGTGTCATACTCCAGAAAGGGGTTTAGAACTGGAAGGAACTGGAATCCAAGCCAATAAACACAAGAGTGTGCCAATGAATTTAGAATGATGCAGAGGAATTTTATGAAACTTGGCACTCTTACAAACCAAGACCTTTTTGTTAAAGCATAGCAAATTTGAGACATTATCTCTTGCAATTGCTGAGGAGCTCTGGCCTAAAGCAATAAAAATGTTTTAAGAGGGAGAGTGCAAGAATCTCAAAAACGAGTCCCAAAATATGAAGCATTCTACACTTCCTAGTTTCCAAACCGTTCCTGTTATGCAGCTAAATCTTTGAAGTATTCTGTTGCTACCTTATGGAAGTAAGTAAAGGATTTTCTTTGCTAACCAAGCATTTCATGGAATGGAGCCTCATCACTATGGCATTAAATTGCCACTTGTTCTTGTGGGAGCCAAGTGTGGTGCAGTGGTTTGGAGTGGTGGACTCTAATCTGGAGAACCGGGTTTGATTCCCCACTCCTCCACATGAGCGGCGGACGCTAATTGGTGAACTGGATTTGTTTCCCCACTCCTACACATGAAGCCAGCTGGGTGACCTTGGGTTCGTCACACTTTCTCAGCCCCACCTACCTCACAGGGTGTCTGTTGTGGGGAGGGGCAGGGAAGGTGATTGTAAGCCAGTTTGATTCTTCCTTAAGTGGTAGAAAAAGTCGGCCTATAAAAACCAACTCTTCTTCTTTTGAAGTAAACAAATATGGCTGGCGAGCAAAGAACAGTGACAGAATGGTCTGGTGCAAATGTAACTCTGCCTGCAAACTCTGGGTTGCAAATCAGGAGCCCACCTTCATTTTCTTCCTCCTCTCTTAGGAACAATTTCTTCCTTCTTTTTGCTTCCTGGTATTAACCTGGTGCCCTGACCTGAATAGCCCAGGCTAGCCTGATAGTGTCAAATCTTGGTTGCTGAACAGGGTCAGCTGTGGTTAGTACTTCTATGGGAGACCACCAATGAAGTTCAGAGTTGCTACACAGAGGCAGGCAATGGCAAACCACCTCTGAATGTCTCTTGCCTGGAAAAACCTATGTATTTGCTAATTTTTTTTGCCTTCAAGTCACAGCTGACTTTTGGCAACCCTGTAGGGTTTTCAAGGCAAGAAATGTTCTGCTGTGATAAATAAGGTTACAAACTGAGAGCACTCAGAAAATGGAGAGGTATTAGAACAGGGGTCCCCAAACTTTTTGAGCCTTTTTGAGCCACCCCTCAGCTGGGTGGCAGGCGTAAACAGGCCTGCTGAAGGGGGAGAAACAATCTGCACGAGTGGTACAATAAGGTCCGTTCCGGGTTTAACCCAGAAGCACTGGCATCATGACGGGGATGCTCTAGCATTCTCCCTCCAAAGCTCTATGGTTTCCATAGAATTTTTGGAGGACAGTACTAGAGTGAACCATGTAGGGTTGCCAGCATCCAGGTATTAGCTGGAGATCTCCTGCTAATACAACTGATCTCCAGCTGATAGAGATCAGTTCACCTGGAGAAAATGGCAGTTTTGGCAATTGGACTCTGGCATTGAAGCCCCGCCCCTCCCCAAACCTTGCCGTCCTCAGGCTCTGCCCCAAAAACCTCCCTCCGGTGACGAAGAGGGACCTGGGAACCCTAGTCCTGCATGATGCTGGCACTTCCGAGGTTAACCCAGATGTGATGTCATCATGATGGGCATGTAGATTGCTACCCCCAGCCCCACCTCCATGAAAATCCCACCAGTGGCTGGGGACCTAGCAATGCTACTTGGTAGGCAGCAGGAAAGGTCTTGGTGGGTGCTGTGGCACCCACGGGCACCACGTTGGGGACTGCTCCCTTAGAGGAACAATGCACCTGCTCAACTGTATGCTAGAGTGTGAAGAAAAGGAATGAAGGACTGTGCAAGTCTGTAGCATGTGAACAATCTCCAAAGGATGGTTATGGTTTTAGAGACTCTTAATGGAATGACTGAATTGAAATTAATACTCACAGGCAAAAAGGAGGTCCATAAAAGTGCTTCTTGAGCATTATCATTATTATCCAAGGGTATTATTCGTCAAACATTTTATACAGTACATGAAAACTACACAAGTACTAAGTGTACTGAGGGAACCTATTACACCACTGTCATGCAGTCCTCTTGAAGGTGACTATAGATTTTCTGCCTGTGCAGAGAAAGAAACACAGGGGAATGCTGTTTGTCCATGCTTTGCTTTGCTTTTTGTTTGAAGAATGGATCATTTTCTTGAAGAATAGGTATTTACAACCTATGAAAAACAATATATAATTTAGAAAAATCAAATCTGCATAAAAAGGATTATTTTGAAATGAAATTTGTATAGAAGTGGATTCTGAATCCAAACAGTGGAATTTCAGCGTATTTTTTGTTCCCTGTGAGGGTTGCCAACCTCCAGATGGAGCCTGGACTCTGGAGACCTCCCAGAATTACAACTGATCTCTAGACTATAGAGATCAGTTCCCCCGGCAGCTTTGGAGGGTGGATTCAGTGGCATTATACTAAGGTTCTTCCCCTCCCCAGACTCTGCCCTCCCAGGATCCTTTCCCAAATCTCCAGGAATTTCCCAACTGGGAGTTGGCAACCTGTTTGTAATTAATGTCAGGATATGCATTCACCACTTTTCAGAGCATGAAATAATCAATGTTCAATGTAACATTCAAATACCAGCCTTTTCACCTGAAAGGTAATATGTTTATAAATGCAACAATCCTGAATCAAGATGCTGCAGATATTTTCGAATTTGAAATTGTAAATTGTGTTGGGCCTTTCATTACTATAGATAAAAAAAATACAATTTAGTTAACGTATACCTGTAAAATGTAATGTTCGCCTGTCTCAGTGCTTTATTTTAATGTAACCTACATAGGTAAGGGCAGTAAGAACAAATTATCTATTCCAGTCATAAGAACACTGCAGTCTCACTGTTATATTAAATTGATGGTACTTCTGTATAGATATGAATCCTTTTCTCCTCAAGTGGATTAATGTTTTATCTTTCACTATGGTTACTTGTTATTTAACAAATGAAACATTAGATCTTGTTGTGCCTTGCTAACTTATTCATTTGTTGAGTATCAAAATTATTAAAGTGTGTCCATAACACAAAGAAAGATGAAATTTGGCTCACTTGTAGCACACAGATTATTAGAAAACAGCCCTCTGAAATTGCTTTTCTGAGGGCACAGTGGGAAGGCGAAGAGAATTTGCATGGGGGCACTTGGCAGTCTGCACAGTCCAAGTAACTCATGGGTACTGTTGTGTTATGGGAACAGCATAACAGCAGACAGTGGAATGTTTAACTAAAAATATTTATGAACTATAAGATCAAGGGAAAATAATGTGTAAAGAAATACAAAAACCTATGTCAACACTGATTTGGCGCCTACTACACTCTAGAGTGTAGTAGACTTTGAAATATGGTGTTGGAGGAGAGTGTTACGGATACCATGGACTGCCAAAAAAACAAATCAGTGGGTTATAGATCAAATCAAGCCTGAACTGACCCTAGAAGCTAAAATGACTAAACTGAGGCTATTGTATTTTGGTCACGTCATGAGACGACAGGAGTCACTGGAAAAGACAGTCATGATAGGAAAAGTTGAGGGCAGCAGGAAAAGAGGAAGACCCAACAAGAGATGGATTGACTCAATAAAGGAAGCCACAGCCCTCAATTTGCACGGCCCGAGCAAGGCTGTCAAAGATAGGACATTTTGGAGGACATTGATTCATAGGGTCCCCATGAGTCAGAAGCAACTTGACAGCACTTAACACACGCACACACACACACACACACTCTAGAGTACAGAAGAGGAATGTGACAAATAGGTGAGGTTACTAACCTTAAGGTGGGACTTTGAGCTCTCCTTGAATTACAGGTGAGTTCCAGACTAGAGAGATCAGTTACACAGGAGGAAATGGCAGTTCCAGATGGAGGACTCTGTGGCATCACATCCCTGTTGAGCTCCCTCAACTGTGAATTGCTACAGTGTTGGATTAAACGCTGGAGCCTAATTTGATTGACAGTGGGCTCTGTGCTCCTTTAGAATCAGCCCCTCCCTTTTGGTGACAGTTACTAACTAACTGTCGCTGGCAACTGTCATTCAGTCTCATTCAGTCAGTATCACTCTAAGTATCACTCTGTGTTTGCTCTCTGCCTCACACTCTGAAGATGTAACAATGTTTCAGTTCACATGAGAAAAGTAGTAAAAACCACTTTAAAATGTTGTTTATTTAAAAGGACTTTATAAACATTCATTAAATACTGTTTTCTTCAATTTTAATGTGTGTGCTGTTCCTATTCTTCCACATAGTTTTTGGCTGTTTTGAACTCTGCTGCTTTATACAGGTGGAATGTCCTGCACCAAGTGAGTGCTGGGATATTGCCCCACATAAGGGATTGGATTAATTTCCATTTCCCCCCTACATACAGCACTGCCAAAAAGCATCTGTTGAAATGGAGTAAGGGACAAATGTTACTGGCAATCTTAATACTAAGAGAAACTGAGCTGTGGCAACATTTGAGAGCCATTGCTAAATATCATACAAGATTTATGCTGAATTCGAACTTTAACTTCTCTGTGTGCCAAAGCACTGTACAAGTATGACCTTCCAAGGTTTCTACCATTCCTTCCCCAGCTGTAGATGACAGCCACCATGGGCTGAGAAAACTCTGCCAGTACACAATATTTTTTCAGTGGGCCTTCTTTTGTTGGATGTGTCACAAGTCATGCAGGAAAGCAATGATCTGTTCTGCTATTGTCATGATCACATAAAAAAGTACTTTGTACAGATTTATGATATTTAAGAAATCTGAAATAACATGATATAGTCTATTACAATATTCTCTTAGCTGAAAGGGGAATTGAGTTTCTTTAAACACATCAAGCTTTATACATTGAAACCATTATGACTCAGATCTTCTTTTACTATATAGAGATACAAGGAATGAAAAATATACCATGTTTCTTTTATTTTTTCATGCAATTGTGAGTCAGGACCTGTGTTTGAAAATGTACCTTATTTCTAACTTTACTGAACCATTTTTAACAGGAAACAGACAAGAAACTGTGACATCTGATTTGTACGTTCTTTGATGTAAACTTTTCTCTCTTGCAATCCCACAATGATCTCTATGGGTTTAGACTGGAGTAACTCTCCATTGGATTACGCTGCAAATCTTGGGATTAGCTTGAACTCACAATGTATTTTACTGTGGAGCTTTTGATTATTATTACCCTGAGTCACCCGAGCATGGAATTTACTGAATAATGCCTATGCAACATATTTGCCTAGAAACAGAACTGACTGTTCAAATTAGCCATGTAGGCAGTCAGTCCATGACACGACTCAATCAGGCTACAGATTGAGGTTGCAATCCTAAAAAAACTTTCCCAGAAGTAAGTCCCATTGAATAAAATGGGACTTACTTTTGAGTAGACCTGATTAGGTTTGCTTCCTGAGTATTGGCTGGTGTTCAGTTCAGCCACACTGTGTTTTACACCAGTTTCTTACCAATTCCAAGCATTTTTTGTTACTGATGCTTTTAAGGCTTTATTGTTTGCCACCTTGGGGACCATACGTTGTGTAGAAATGTTTTCAATAAATAATTAAACAAATAATAAATAGTGCCCCAGAGCATTTGGGAACTGAGACCTGATTCAGCACTTTAGCTAAATTGGTTTACAGTCTAAATTTCATGTGAACAAATTGAAGGCCAGATTCATTATCTTTTGGACTTCACCAGCTAAGAATCTGGATGAGATTATGGGAAACAATTTTATCATTTCTAAATAGAAGAACCCATTTTTCAACACTGATGACAGCAGGGGACTTTCCCCCCTCCTACAAGTATAAAAGACTCCTACATTTTAAGCACTACATGAGTCCAGAACTGCATGACTCTCATTCAAATTGAATTTTCACTGCTAGAGCCGTCTGAAAGGATGCAAAGAAATTAACAGAGATTCTACAGATGATTACATCATTAAAATTAGAAGCAGGGTCCAGTGTCTCTGCTTGGTATTGTATACATGGAAGTAATCAATACATGGACAAGGGCCGTAACTAGAGGAGGGGCGAGGAGGGCAGTTACCACCCCTGTGGCAGGCAGAGAGGGCAGCAGAACTGCCTCTCCTACCCAGCACAGAGGCACCTTCAGGAGAGGCACTTCAGTGCACTTCCAAGCTAGGCTTCATCCTGAAACGACTCAGCACCAGTTCTCTGTCTGCTTAGCCTCTCCAAGCGAGCACTTCTCCTTCTACCTTGCAGAACCACACGCTGCTGAGTCCTGATACGCCTATCAGGTTCAGGTGAGCTTGGAGGGCTGCCATTCTCAGCTTCCACTGCAGGGGCTGGGGGAAGAGTAGCTTCTGTCTGCCCTTGTTCCATCTCTCTGCCTAGCTGTGGTTCCTGCTGAGTTGTTTCAGGCTCCTGTGCTACTGACTGCAATGGAGGTACTGAGGGCCCAGAGGCAACCTGTTCCTTCACTTCAGCTTCAGAGTCCTCCGAGTCCTCAGCTCCCAAGGCAGGGCCCATGACAATCTGCTCTTTCTCCTTCTATGTTCAGGGCTTTCAGATCAGGTAGGAATAGAGAGAGGAGAAGACCTACCTTTTATACCATCTTAAAAGTTCCAAATGCAGGTATAGCCTTTTGATGAGAAGGGGATTTGTGACTATTGAAGTAAGCATGACTCCAGTTCTACCCTGCTGCTCTCTCATACAAAATGCATATCATAGAATCATAGAGTTGGAAGGGACCACCAGGGTCATCTAGTCCAACCCCCTTCACAATGCAGGAAATTCACAACTATCTCCCCCCCACACACCCAGTGCCCAGAAGATGTCCTCCCTCTTATTAACTGCCTAAGTTCACAGAATCAGCATTGCTGAAAGATGGCCATCTAGCCTCTGCATAAAAACTTCCAGGGAAGGAGAGCTTACCACCTCCTAAGGAAGCCTGTTCAACTGAGGAACCAATCGAACTGTTAAAAAATTCTTCCTAGATGGAAACTCTTCTGATTTAATTTTAACCTGTGTGTTCTGGTCCGACCTTCTGGGGCAACAGAAAACAACTTGGCACCATCCTCTATATGACAGCCCTTCAAGTACTTTAAGATGGTTATCATATCCCCTCTCAGTCTTCTCCTTTTCAGGCTAAACATACCCAGCTCCTTCAACCTTTCCTCATAGGATTTGGTCTCCAGACCCCTCACCATCTTTGTTGCCCTCCTCTGGCGCGTTCCAGCTTATCTACATCTTTCTTAAATTGTGGTGCCCAAAACTGAACACAATACTCTAGGTGAGGTCTAACCAGAGCAGAATAAAGTGATACCATCACTTCACGTGATCTGGACACTATACTTCTGTTAATGCAGCCCAAGATCGCATTTGCCTTTTTAGCTACCGCATCACACTGCTGACTCATATTCAGTGTTTGGTCTATTAAGACCCCAAGATCCTTTTTGCACTGCTAAGACAAGTCTCCCCCATCCTATAATTATGCCTTTGATTTTTCCTACCTAAATGCAGAACTTTACATTTATCTCTGTTGAAATGCATTTTGTTGGTTTTAGCCCAATTCTCTAGCCTGTCAAGATCACCCTGTATCCTGGCTCTGTCTTCTACCATATTTTCTACCCCTCCCAATTTAGTATCATCTGCAAATTTAATAAGCTTCCCCTCTATTGTCGAAGGCTTTCACGGTCAGAGTTCATTGGTTCTTGTAGGTTATCCGGGCTGTGTAACCGTGGTCTTGGAATTTTCTTTCCTGACGTTTCGCCAGCAACTGTGGCAGGCATCTTCAGAGTAGTAACACTGAAGAGACACTGTCCTTCAGTGTTACTACTCTGAAGATGCCTGCCACAGTTGCTGGCGAAACGTCAGGAAAGAAAATTCCAAGACCACGGTTACACAGCCCGGATAACCTACAAGAACCAATTCCCCTCTATTCCTTCATCCAAATCATTTATAAAGATTTTGAACAACACAGGGCCCAGGACAGATTCCTGAGGCACTCCACTAGTCACTTTTGTCCAAGTGGATGAGGAACCATTAACAAGCACTCTTTGGGTGCAATCTGTCAACCAATTACAGATCCAACTAACAGTAACAGGATCTAAATCACATTTTCCCAATTTGTCAACAAGAATATTATGGGGAACCTTATCAAAAGCCTTACTGAAATCTAGACAAACTATGTCTTCAGCACTCCCCAGATCCAGCAAGGTAGTAACTTTCTCAAAAAAGGAGATAAGATTAGTCTGACATGACTTGTTCTTGAGAAACCCGTGCTTACTCTTAGTAATCAGATCCATCCTTTCTAAATGCTCAAGGACTGACGGATGATTTGTTCAAAAACCTTTCCTGGTATAGAAGTCAACCTGATGGGTCGGTAGTTACCCGGATCCTCCTTTTTCCCCTTCTTGAAGATGGGGACAACATTTGCCTGCCTCCAGTCTTCTGGTATCTCACCTGTTCTCCAAGAATTCTCAAAAATAATAGTAAGAGGCTCAGAAATTACATCTGCAAGTTCTTTAAGTACCCTTGGATGCAATTCATCTGGCCCTGAGGACTTCATTTCATTTAAAGAAACTAGGTGTTTGTGCACTACCCCAATGCCAATCCTCAGCTACAAATCCCTTCCCTCATCATGGGTTCTGTTTATGCCATGTTGAGTACCGCATCCCTCACAAAAAAAGACTGAGGAAAAGTAGGAATTGGGGAGTTCTGCCCTCTCTTCATCTCCCATTACAATTTCACTTTCCGGTCCCCACAATGGGCTTATCTTGTTCTTATTTGTACTTTGTACATAGGAAAAGAACCAAGAAAGGGATCTTGGGGTGGTAGTGGATCACTCGATGAAGATGTTAACCCAGTGTGCGGCTGCTATAAAAAAGCCAAATTCCATACTGCCCATAATTAGATGAGGAATAGAGAATAAGACTGCTGATATCATACTGCCCTTGTACAAATCTATGGTGAGACCACACTTGGAATACTGTGTACAGTTCTGGTCACCACACCTAAACAACGATATTGCAGAGCTTGAGAAGGTGCAGAAAAAAGCAATCAAAACAATTGGGGGACTAGAGCAACTGCCCCATGAAGAGCGGTTAAAACACTTGAGGCTGTTTAGCTTGGAAAGAAGGCGGCTGAGGGGAGACATGATAGAGGTCTATAAAATTATGCATGGTTTGGAGAGAGTGGACAGGGAGAAGCTTTTCTCCCTCTCTCATAATACTAGAATGCAGGGTCATCTGCTGAAGCTGGAGAGATTCAAAACTGATAAAAGGAAGTATTTCTTCATGCAACACATAGTTAAATTGTGGAACTCCTTGCCCCAGGATGTGGTGATGGCTACCAACTTGGAAGGCTTTAAGAGGGGAGTGGACATGTTCATGGAGGAGAGGGATATTCATGGCTACTAGTTAAAATTGATACTAGTCATGATGCCTACCTATTCTCTCCAGGATCAGAGGAGCATGCCAAATATATTAGGTGTTGTGGAACACAAACAGGATAGTGCTGCTGCAGTTGTCTTGTTTGGGAGCTTCCTAGAGGTCCTGGTTGGCCACTGTGTGAACAGACTGCTGGACTTAATGGGCCTTGGTCTGATCCAGCATGGCTTTTCTTATGTTCTTATGAGGAAAGATGGGATCTAAATATTCAATTAAATAAATCTCACTACACAGCAGCCAATGTTATAATAATTTATTGACTTCTATGTTCTAGCCTTCATAACAGCATAAAATATACAATAACCATCATAAAAAGTCAACTTGTTTAGACACCCATGTAAGGTGTCTTTGTGTAAAGCAGTTTTGAATGTTTAAAGAAAAACAGACTTAACATACTGAATTGTCAAGTTCTGCATTCTAAAGGGAATCATTTTCCTGCAATCTGTCTCTAAACACATTACCGGTATATGAATAGAAATGTGAATAGAAAGCAACAGAAAAGGCAAAAAAAAAATCTTTAATTAAAAATAGATCAGATTGCATAAATGCCTGGAACTTTCAGCCATGACCCCTACATACAAATGCAAGAACTCTCAGACTGCTTTTCTCCCTGAGCAGTCTAACTTGACTGCAAATTTGTACCACTCAGAAAAAGAAAACCAATTGCTAGCTCTTTCGTTTTATGAAGAAACCATGGCGGGGAAGGGATTCATCTATTACTTACATGACTAAATTAACATTTGAGGCATACAGACCTTGTAAAGTCTCCTCAATATAATCACTAGCTTGAAGTATTTCATTGCCTCCGCTCCCCACCATGAAGCAGAAAATCGACCTAGTTAAAAGTTTCAGGAGGCCTAATCTGCTACTTTTCACTAATATCAAGCATATGAGAGGTGGGGGGGGGAAATAAAACCATGATATTTTGAATGCTAAAGAGATTCAAACGGCTGGCATCACAGTGTTTAGTAGAAATGAAGTGCACTTGGTGATGGGTTAATAATAAATGTGTGTTGAAGTGGGAGTAATATCCTAAAAGGGAATTCAAAATATTACAGTAACACAGACTAGAGAGAATATCAGTTTCATGTACATATTATGATTATCAGAAGGTGTGAATCAAGGAAAACAACATCTTCCCTGTTATTTTGGAAACCAAAGTTGGAAACATGGAGAGTATTATTCACCGTTCAAACAATTACTGGACCATTTTCCAGGAACAGCAGGTGTCCTGAGAACAGCCAGCAATGGATTTTAAAGCTTTGGATTGTGGATGTTAAAGCTACAATCTGGTTATGCATACTCAATCTCCATGTATAAGTCAAAAGATTGTCAGTGGGTATTATATTGTAGTACATTGTCCCAGAAGGAGGAGAAACATAGGGCGCTTTCACATGTGCCAAATAATCCACTTTCAATCCACTTTCAGTGCACTTTGAAGCTGGATTTTACTATGTGAACTGGCAAAATCCACTTGTAAATGATCGTTAAAGTGTACTGAAAGTGAATTGAAAGAGCATTATTTGGCATGTGTGAAAGTGCCCCATGGAGAAATACTTGCGTGCAGCAAACATCTTGTCTATCTGATTCCTGAACTACATTGATCCTCCATGCAATAATACAAAGGGTTTTGTACAACTTCAATTTTGTTTAAAAGTGTCTTGCAATGTATAGTTAGCAGAGTTTACAGTGTTAGAATGGTAGTAAAACTCCCACTCTGTGCAGGCAAACCTTTGGTCTATTGGTTTCAATAAAAGAATAACTGTGTAAGATTGCCTTGTAAAAGACAACAATCGCTATCTTTATATTTACTTTAAAATATATTTGATATTATTAGCAAATATAAGTAAATAGGGTTGCCAACTCTTGTTTGGGAAATTGCTGGAGATTTGGTAGGGGGTGGAACTTATGGACTGTGGGGTTTGGGGAGGCGAGGGACCTCAGAGGGGTATAATGCCATAGAGTCCACTCTCCCAAGCAGCCTGTCCCTGGGAAAGGTCTGGCTGAATTGAGCAGTGCCAGCTGCTGGCCCAGGCCATTTGCACAGTGGGGAACCAAGCAGTCATCTGCCACTTCTCCCACAATTTGGATTGGGGCTCCTCTCCTCTGGAGGGAGGAGTGTACAATTATGAGGCGAACCTGACATTGCTTCAAATAGTTCCTGAATAACACCCACATTATCTTAATCCTTTATCTTTAAACAGGAAGCCATGCTTAGCCATTAGCAGAAGGAACAGCTGTTAAGAACCTAAATGTTACAGGAGTAATAATCCAAAGTGGGGAGAAAGAGAGAGAGAGAAAATAATGATCAATTATGTTTTAGGGTTAATGGTTAAATGGCGACCACAGAATCTTTTTATGTATCATGGTTTACTGGGGTTATAAAAGAATCTCCATCAGGTCTTCATAGCCTCACTTGTGAGCAACTGCGCATATGCTTCAGAAAATGTGGATGTATCCAGTTGGAAACCGGTGCATGACAGATTAAAAGAGAGAGGAAACCAGAGGGAGGCTTTGGGAAGGCGGACATGAGAACCCGGCACTGGAAATATATTAACCCGCAGGCATTTGGGCAACTTCGGAGTGCAGCCGCTCTTCCTCCCCCCCTGCCACTTCTACCTCACCCTACATTATTAATACAACACTGACAGCCCATTCCTGAGCTGCGCTGGCAGCGGCGCCCAAAGCCCTTTGGAGGCCGGTGACAGCCCACGGTGGCCCCAGCTCCGGTGTGCAGGGCCGGATGCTGGTCTCTGGATTGGGTCAGGGGGTCCGGAGTTATGTGGTCTGGAAGGAGGCAACCCCCCTTCTCCATTAAAACCAACGCAAAAACTCCGGACCCCCTGACCCAAACCGCACCAAACTTGGGGGTTCTTGCAAGGAGGGTCCCCTCAAGCCACCCTGAAAGTTTGGGACCTCTACCTAAAAAAATCCCCCTCCCGAGCTGCGGAAAGCTGCAAATTGCTTTAAATGGCTTTAAATGCCATTTAAATGCCCGAATCGATTCGGGAATGCCGAATTTCAGCAGAATCGCCCCGAATCTGAATCAGGACGATTCGGGAATTGGCATTCCAAAACCGAATAAAAGCCACCCGAACCTGAACCGAATTTGTTTTTGGCAGCCCTAAGAAACACTTGAGTCTCATTTAAACAACAGTCATCTATCTCAGTATACATTAACATACATCATGAAATCCTTTCATAAGATTGTCCAAACAGATCAATAGTATGAATTAAAGCGGCAATACATTTTTATAAAAAAAAAAACATTGGTATAATTTAAGAAATGAAATATTTAGAGTTCCCTGATCATTAATATGCTGTACTTGACATTGGACCTGGTATGGATGTGGTATTAATTTTCTAGAATTTGAAGCATAGTTATTGAAGAAGTAAAGTGGGGTTTAGGGAGACTTACGGAGTGGGATTTAATACAATTGCCATTTTATAGTGTATGAGTGAAGAGTGGCAGGAATTAGATGTGTGCAGGAAGTTCTTTGAGCACGTATTCTCTGTCCTGAAAACAAATAGAACAAGATTCCAGTGGCACCTTAAAGTTTAACAACATTTATTTCAATACGAACATCTGTGAGACACAGCTCACATTCTCAGATATGTCACATGTCTGAAGAAGTGAGCTGTGAGGAAGTGAGTAAATATTGAAGTAAATGTTCTTAGTCTTCAAGATGCCACTGGACTTTTGTTTTATTTTTCTATAACAAACTAACACAGCAACTCTTATTTCAATCATCTGAAAACACATGCCTCAGCATGTATACAGTTGGTAAGCAAAAATCACCCATACCACATTTTAGACTGTCTGTCTGTCTTCAGAAGAAGAACAGTTGGCTTTTATACCCCACTATTCTCTACCTTAAGGAGTTCCAAAGCGGCTTATAATCACAATTCCTTCCTCTCCCCACAACAGGCACCTTGTGAGGTAGGTGGGGCTGAGAGAGTGCTGAGCGAACTGTGACTAGCCCAAGGTCACCTTCATGTGGAGGAATGGGGAATCAAACCTGGTTCTCCAGGTTAGAGTCCTCTGCTCTTAACCACTACACCAAGCTGGCTTTCACACTAAGTTATATTATTATGGCTGCTGCATAATGATATATTATTATGCAGTTAGCCAGACATGTTGCTAGTTAGCCAGACAGTATTGGGCTACATCGGTTGAAATTTTGACTCTATGCAATTTCATATGCATATTCAAGGAAGCAGAATTTCAGAGATATTCTTGAAGTGTATGAATGAAGAAAGTGATTTCAAATCCGTAGTTTAACATATATAATTGACAGCATGTTCAACTATAGTAAACAACTGGGATCCTTCAGTCTTGACCATTTGAAATCTCATTGGTAGGAATTTTTGGTCATTTGAATACAATTCGGAGAATGTCAGTTTATACAAGTACACATTAAATAAATGTTGACCTTTTGTGTCAAAGAAATTGATCTTTTAAATGTGATGTCTCGGGGCTTTTTGACCCTTTATACTGGAAAGACATGGCTGCACTCACCCATGCAGCTCCTCAAATGTCTACAAATGTCATGGAAGAATAATGTCAACTACTTACGACAGAAGTCTCCAAAACAGTGAAATGTGAAAGGACGGCACTTGAACTGTATTCTGTATTGCACGTGCTGTATTAATTGTGGTGTCTTGCTAATGATTTTGTTTGGCTGCAAGGGTGATTTGTTGTAAGGCTCCTCTGAATTTATTTATTTATTTATGGAGTGCATTAGGAACAACCACAATAGATGCTTTGTTAGGGATTAAACGGGTGACACAATCAGGCCTGCAGCCAGGGGTTTTATGGGGAGAGGGCGTAATGGTACAAGGGGGGATCAACTTGAAACAGCATAAACTTGAAATGGCATAGACCTAGATATGTCTGCTATGCATAAAATTACTTGATTTATTAATTTACACTGAATGAAGTGTCAAGTGGCCAAGTAACCATGTAGGCACTGTATTTTAAGGTGAGCACAGAAAAAAAATAACATATTCAAGACGGAGAGGATATATCAGCCCATGTAACATTATCTGAGCAGATGTTTTTATTTTGCCACCTCTCTCTGCCGCACACCCTCACACACACACAGACCATCTCATTCCTGTTGGTAACAGTGTTTCCCCCCAGCAATGTGATAGATAACTAAGGCTGTAATCTTATTCACTTTTATAAATCCCTACAAGACAGAGGTTCTCTGAGTTATAATAGAAAGGCAGATCGGGGATTTAGGGTTGCCAACCTCCTGGTGGTGGCTGGAGATCTCC
The DNA here is from genome assembly GCF_029931775.1 of Euleptes europaea. Classification (NCBI taxonomy): domain Eukaryota; kingdom Metazoa; phylum Chordata; class Lepidosauria; order Squamata; family Sphaerodactylidae; genus Euleptes; species Euleptes europaea. The sequence continues at coordinate 55,236,824 of NC_079323.1, forward strand.
CGCTATTACAACTGATCTCCAGGTGAAAGAGATCAGTCCCCCTGGAGAAAATGGCCACTTTGGCCATTGGACTCTATGGCATTGAATTCCCTCCCTTCTCTAAACCCCGCCCTCCTCAAGCTCCACCCCCAAAATGTCCAGGTAATTCCCAACCCAGAGCAGGCAACCCTATGGGGACTTGAGATCCCTCCTGTCTTGGGTGGGGTATTCTCCCCTTGAAAAGCTAGCTTCACAGCTTGGGAGAACTACTTGACATAGCAGTCATCTTAGAAAACCAGATGGCTGAGGTGGTTTGGAGTGCTTTTTGCACAGATTCAGCTGGTGTGTCAACTGCATCCATTACTGGAAGCATCAGTTCGATCGCTTTAGGTATGTAGTATCCTCTGAGGTATGGTGTATAGAATTAAGCTTAGCTATTCAGCTAGCACCCAGGAGACTGGTAGCTTCAGCAACAGGCTTCTTTATTGCTTCACACACAGTTGGAACTATAACTAAGTGAGGCCCCTCCCATGCAGGCCTTGATGGGGGAAACAGAAACTAGTTTGTGAGTGCCCATTTAAAGGTATACATATCTATATTGTAAGGATGTGTTGCTGGTGCTCAAGATCAAGTTAATTCATGCCATAGTATTCCCCATTACTATGTATGGGTGTGAAAGTTGGACAATGAAGAAAGCTGACAGGAAGAAAGTAGATTCTTTTGAAATGTGGTGTTGGAGGAGAGTTTTATGGATAACATGGACCGCCAAAAAGACAAGTACGTGGGTTCTAGATACTAAAATGACTAAACTGAGGCTATCGTACTTTGGTCACATTATGTATCGATTGACTCTTTGGTGTGGGGCATGCAGCCATTTCAACATGCTTTCTCTAGCACCCTGTGGAATGATGATTTGGAACCTATCATCAAAAAGTCATTTTCAAGTCTGACATTGTGGGAGTGGCCAGTAAAAATGGAGCTTAGGGTTGCCAGGTGCCCGCTGGTGGCGGGCAAACCCCCGGCAATTTCCCCCTCTGCCCGTCAACCACCTGAATTTACTTCTTCAAACTAAGAGGTAAAGGCCCTTTGTAATGTGGCACTTCCAGTTTAAACAAGAAGAGCCTCCCGCCTGAGGAGGTAAGGTACCTGGCAACCCTAATGGAGCTCCAGCCTGACCTGCTTGCTTTCCAAGGCCAGCCATTGATATATAGGGTCTTTAGGGCTAGCAGGTCTGTGTCTGCTGCAGTGAAATCCTGCAGCTGCTTAAGCATGTAATCAGTGAGAGGAGTTGTGCTGCACAGGCCATAAATCATTCATTCCTTCATCAAGCGTTCTACATCAGCAGGAGCAGTGTCTATGGATGCCCTTGAGAGGATGTCAGCTATAAACATGTCTTTGAAAGAAAGAACCTTTGAAAGAAAACAGAAGCAGCCCAATACATGGCTCCATGAATTTCATTATTACAGGCTGAAGAAGCATAATTCTGCGAAAAACATTTTGAAAATTCCGGAAGACGTTTCCCAACTTTACTCATCACACCATTCTTCCAAGATAAATGGGACTGTTTCCCTTGCTTTCGATACTTCGGCATTTTGATATTGTTTAGTCTTTAAAAACAATTGTTACTAAAGACCTTGTTGAAGTCTTGTTAGACTCTATAGAAGATATCCCCATATATGTGTATATAATTTGTGTTTGCACCTCACTGTTGTCTCCACTATTTTGTAATACACGGTTTGATATTTTTGCAAATAGAGCTGAGTACTGGTTTTTTCTAAACTGCCAGGTAGTAGCAGATCTCCTGCTAATTCAACTGATCTCCAGCTGATAGAGATCAGATCTCCTGGAGAAAAATGGCTGCTTTGGCAATTGAACTCTATGGCATTGAAGTCCCTCCCCTCCCCAAACCCTGCCCTCCTCAGGCTCCACCCCAAAAATCTCCTGCCAGTGAGGAAGAGGGACCTGGTAACCCTATGCTGGGCTGTTGCAACTGGCCTGGCAAAAATAGCTTCTAATAGCTTATGATCAGTTTGGACTATCGCTTTGGCATGAAAGACATATGGATGGACCTTGGACATTGCAAAGACAATTGCAGGAAGCTCCTTTTCTATTTGTGTGTAGTTTTGTTCTGCCTTGGACAGGGACTGTGATGCATATGCTATTGGTCTCCCTTTCTGGAATAGACATGCCCCCAGTCCACCCTTGGATGCATTAGCCTGGACCTCTAGGACTGAAATATTGCAAAACAGGTGCTGTTGTGATAGCCCTCTTCAGTTTATCAAGAGCTGCTTGGTGTTTGGGTCCCCATTGCCAAATGATGTTATAGAGTAAAAGAGTCATGAGAGGTGCTGTCAGACTGGGTTCATTGGGTATATATTGGGCCAGATACTGAAAGGTGCTAAGAATACTTTGGAGACCCTTTTTGTCTTGGGAGGTAGGGGTAGCTTGGCTATTGCCTCCATTTTGCTGCCATCCAGTCACATACCACCCTTAGAGAAGATGTGGTCCATGTATTTAAGTCTGCCCACCAGGAACTGAATTTTGTCTTCGCTGAACTTGTCTCCTCTTCTTCATGCTTTCTCAAGGACCTGTTGGAGCACCTCATCACATTCCTCTTTGGTGGATGCTGCAACAATCATGTCATCTGCAATTATATGAATACTTGGGATATCACCAAAACACATGATTTTTTCTGCTGAAAGACCTCACTGGCAGACTGGGGGACTTGGGTGGTGGGAACTTTCAATAAAGAGAAGGTGCACCAATACAGAGCACTCTGCTCAAACACCCAACAGACAGAACAAACATTGTTGCAGCATATAACTAATTCCCCTCTGCTCATACTTTTGACAGGCCACTGGCTCCTAATGAGCCAGGTCTTGCCAGCAGAGCTAACAAAATGTGGGAGACTACATATTATGGCTTGAAGGCCTTCTGGCACCAGGATGGCCCTCTCCTCCATTCCAGGGATCCTCCCAGTGATCAACTCAGTATGCACTTATGCATGTCAAGGTGCTATGGATTCTGATGCATTTGCTATGATCTGCATACCTGGATGTGTGATGTTGATGATGCACCAGTACTGAAGGCCTTATAACCAGCCCTCTGAAATTTGAGTCCAATAGCATGTTAGAGACCAACAATATTTTTTGAGTTATAAACTTTTGAGAGTCAACGCTCTCAGATATCAGTATCTGACAAATGGAGCACTGACTCTCAAAAGCGTATACTCTGAAAATCTTGTTGGTCTCTGAGGTGCTACTGGACTCAAATCTAGCTGTCTTACTACAGATCAACATAGCTACCCTCTGAAACTGTGTGTGTTTAGTGCTGCCAAGTAGCTTCCAACTCATGGCGACCCTATGAAACAATGTCCTCCAAAACATCCTATCAACAGCCTTGCTCAGATCTTGCAAATTCAGGGCCGTGGCTTCCTTTATAGAGTCAATCCATCTCTTGTTGGGTCTTCCTCTTTTTCTGCTACCTTCAACTTTTCCTACCATGATTGTCTTTTCCAGTGACTCTTGTCTTCTCATAATGTGACCAAAGTAAGACAGCCTCAGTTTAGTCATTTTAGCTTCAAGGATCAGTTCAGGCTTGATTTGATTTATAATTCACTGATTTGTTTTTTTGGCAGTCCATGGTATCTGTAACACTCTCCTCCAACACCTCGTTTCAAAGGAATCTACTTTCTTCCTACCAGCTTTCTTCATTGTCCAGCTTTCACACCCATACATAGTAATAGGGAATACAATTACATGAATTAACCTGTTCTTGGTGGCCAGTGACACATCCTTACACTTAAGAATCTTTTCTAGCTCCTTCATGGCTGCTCTTCCCAGTCTCAATCTCCTTCTGCTTTCTTGGCTGCAGTCTCCCTTTTGGTTGATGATAAAGCCAAGAATAGAAAGTCTTGAACAATTTCAATTTCCTCATTGAGAACCTTAAAGTTCAGTAATTCTCCTGTAGTCATTACTTTTGTCTTCTTGATGTTCATTTGTAGTCATGCTTTGGCACTTTCTCCTTTAACTTTAAGCAGTAGCTGTTTCAAGTCATTTCAAGTCTGAAACGACCCTCTGAAATTATAGCTCGTCTGAGAAAATCTAGCTTTCTCACTGAATGTTGGCTTTGTAATTCATTTTGTGTTCAGTACTAAATTAGCAGCAAGTTCCATCAGAGTCCAAATACATAGCACTGTGAAAAGGAAACCATATAGGGCACATTTTTCAACAGAGATGGCCTATGTCCATTTAGTTGGACAAAGGATATTTCTTCCTTACTGGGCCCTGACACACTCCCTTGAACATCCAGCTACATTTGATTAATAACATAAGGAAAAGACCAATCTAGAATGTGCCATTAAACCACTGACAGAGTCCCTGACTACTAAAGGCATGGCCTCATACAGACTTCATTGAAAGTTTTATGCCGCCGATGCCTCAAGCCACCATTTTCATGGTTATTCACAATCACAATTTTGAAACCTACTAGAAGTCCCAAACACTGCTCACAAAATGAAGGAGCACCTGGCACAGTAGAATCATGCTCATAGATTGGAAAACCGCTTTGCCAAAATAACATTGCTTGTTCACCATAAGAAGAAATAACCCACTGTGATAAACATCCATACAACTTAGTCTGATGATTGAGGCTCTTACAGATGGGATCAATGCAAGTTGGCTTTAATTTTTTTTACTCCATCAGAGCTAATCATATTTATAATTTATCGATTCTTGTCCTTCTGTCAGTATGCCCCTCTCTCGCACACACACACACTAAAGCATATATTAACAACAATAATAATTCATTTGTTTCTCAAGAGTAATCTGTATCTTTCTTAGGATTTTAGCCCTCAGTTTTTTTTCTTGTACTTGTCTAATTTAGCTACAACTTTCTGTATGTCTCCTGACTGAAACTAAAGCCTATGTCCTTCTCTCTTTTAGCATGTACTCAGGTTGGGAAAGGCCACACTCTCCTTGTAGATTTCAAGTTCACTTTTGCAAATAAATTCTGATTAATATATAGTATGTTTATGTATGTATAAATGTAGCCTGGTTTTATTCTGTTCTTCCTCCAAGGAGCTCAAGGTGGTGTACCTCATTCTTCCTTTGTCCATTTAACCCTCACAACAGACCTGTGAGGTAGATGAAGCTTAGGGAGAGAAAGTAGTCCAAGGTCTCCCAGTAAGTTTCCATAACAGAGTAAGGATTTAAATGCGGCAGTTGCTAGTTGCATTTGCTGTATTTTAATGTCATTTAAAAAGCAAGTGTTCTAAAGCAGTATCAGATATTGCTACATTTGATAAGCGGTGTCAGATATTGCTACATTTGATAAGCGGTATCAGATATTGCTACATTTGATGTAAGTTGCTCTGGGTCTCCATCGGGGAGAAAGTTGAGATATAAATAAAGCAAATAAAAAAGGAATATAGCTGAAGATGTGGGTAGGGAGATAAAGGTAGATTGGCTAGTGGATAGGAAGGAGAGGGAAGCAGGGAAAGGGGGAGAGGACACAGGGACTGCCAGAAGGAGGGAAAGAGGAAATCGTGTAGGGAAGGGAATACAGGTGAAAGTGAGTCCTTGCAGGTTCCCCACTGTGTAACTGGACCCACTTCATTCAGCACTGTGCAACTCAGTGCAGCCAAGTGGCTGATATCATGTAACTGGGCCAGACTTTTGAGGCTGCCAGGGGAGGAAAGGAGGGAAAGGTAAATAACCTGGAATACTAATTATGCCCTTTCCAAAATCCAGATGTGAAAAAATACCATTGTTTTTCCTGATGCACATCCCATAACAGAGTCTGGAAAGCAGCAGAGAAGGAAATCTAATTTTAAAGGTAGTTTTTGTAGAACATGAAAGAAGAATCACTGTGCAGATGGGGGCTGGAAAGGAGAATGAAACAATTTCTATTATTAGGGAAGAGACCGTTTCACATTTGTTTTTGTTTTTCTTTCAATAAAGAAGCGAAAACAATGAAAATAAATTATTTTCTTATTTTGGGCTATAAAAAAGAGACTCTAAGTACAACAAAACCTAGCATCATCTGGGCATGGAAGGGTCACATTGAACCATTCATTATTTTATACCTAGCTAGCATTTGAGCTTGCTATATGTTAGCATCAATTATTAACTTTGGGAGACCCATTGGAAAAACCAACCTGGTACAGGTGTTAGAGTGCTTGACTTTGTGTTGGGGGATGTGGGTTCAGATCCTTAGTCGGGTCAAGGGAATATTGAGAACCAGGCTTGCCGTGTCAGACAATAGTGCTTTGGTGAACTCCTAAAAGGGCTTAAGGATTTTCACCATCTGTGAGAAAGTCAGCCACTCCTTTTTACTGAATGCTCTCTCTCCCCCACACAATGTTGATTTCTGAGGTCAACTTGCTCACAGTGAAGTTCTGCTCCACCAAGTGTTCAAGAGGTGGAGTCCCAGTGAGTGCTGATGTTGCTGACCATGCCATGCTCTGGCATGCCCATCGGCACTTGCATTTTGTGCAGCAGATGGGTATCCTTCACACTGCATGAGAAGTGACTCATGGGATTCTGGCAGTGGTAGAGCAAATGTTGGAAATTACAAGTTGCAATATCCAGTTTGGGATTCTCTGCAAAACCTAAACCCAAGACATCCTTCATTATGAAGGAGGAGGGCTAAACAGTAATGTGGCTCAGGCCCAGGGCCTGTACTGCTGTCCCAATGTTTGCACTGCCATTAGTCACCGTGAAGCCCATGGAGATGACACTGTCTACCCACCAGTAGCTGCTTTTGATGGTGGGAGAGATGTTGGCTGTCATGTGTGCCTCATCAAGAACCTCAGCAAAGCCTGGCCCACCATCTCACCCTGCCTAACGCTGGCTGTCCCACCTCCACCCAGCATGTTATTGGATTGCCACCAGTGTGCCATCAGTGAGAGTTACACAAGCTGCATTTGAGGCCATTTTCTCCAGGGAAACTGATCCCTCTCGCCGGGAGATCAGTTGTAATAGTGGGAGATCTCCAGCTACCCCCTGGAGGTTGGCAACCCTGCCTCCAGGAAACCTGGCGAGCAGAGCACCAGAGAAGGTCAAGGAACAACTCCCATCTTGGCTGGTTGCCTTTCTTCAGGAGGCCTGCTGGAGGAACTAGAAAAGGGGCACACAGTCTCTCCTTTAGTTCCTCCAGTAGCCTCTGGGTCCCTGGAGTGAGCTCCAGAACTGGAACACTCTTGTCCCCCAAGTTCAGCCAGCTTGCTGTTCTTCCTTCCGCTGAGTCACAACAGCTGGATGAGTGACAGCCTGAACAGGCACTTACCTACAGGCACATGTGTGGGCAGTACTCCAGCAGCAGCCTCAATGAAGAAGTGAGCTGTGACTCACGAAAACTCATACCCTGCCAGAAATTTTTGTTAGTCTTTAAGCTGCTATTGGAGTCTTGCTCTTTTCTACTGAACAGGGCCTTGTGAGGCTTCTTCATTGCACCACCCCAGCCAGAGGATGGGGTATTGGTATTGGTTGCGGTGCAGGCTTCCACACAGGTGTGTGTCGGGGAAACCACCACCCACCCTTCAGCCCAACTACTTTTCTGCTTAGCCTCTTCCCCAGGGCTCCATTTCACTCCCTCCTGCCGCTCATTCTGTCCCCCTGAAGTCTGACTACATCAGACATTACATTACATACTGAATGTCTGAATTCACTCTCTTCTACTTAAAGACAGATGGATTCACATTCTAGCTGTATCTGAAGAAGTGAGCTGTGGCTCACGAAAGCTCATACCCTACCAGAAAATATTTTTGTTAGTCTTTAAGGTGCTACTGGACTCTTGCCCTTTTCTACTACATCACCAAAGTAAGCAATCTGCATTACAACCTGACTCTCTAACATTCTTGCCTTTGTAATGCCCCCCTGCAAACAAAGTTTTTTTGTTTTATAAAGCTACACCTAGCCTTGCTTCACATGATTTTTTTAGAAACCGGTTCTTGCTTTCTAGCCTAAAGCTGTCTACTTTTTTAGGTACTAACCTGGTGATGAAAGTATGAACTCTTTTTAAAAGCCTTAATTACTTTATTTTATGTTTCCTACCTGGCTGACTAGCAAAGCCAAAGTTTTTGTCCAAAAATTAAGCAGCTGCCTTTTAAAAAGCCTGGAAGATTACACGGTCAGCCTAAAACATTCATTTCAGCCACCTGGCTTCAATTGTTTTGAAACCCTGAGTAAGGCCAGCCTAATTAATTTTCATAAAGTTCATCTATGCTCCAATTATTGTTTGAAACCCAACCTAATACAAGCCTACTAGGGAGGAACTCTGAGCCCTATGCTGAAAGTTCTTTCGTACTTTTTAAAATAAACTATCCCCACCCACAGCTGACTGTTATTAAAACCTAACAAGAGCTTTCTATCAGAACAATTACATTTTCCAAAATCAACAGGAACACCCCCAAAACTCCACTAAACCACTCTCCTAAGAAACACTACGCAGTAAGTAAAACCAGACCAGTGGAACAAAAAAGGATAATCTTTTTAAAACAGTTGCAACCTGGAACACTCCCCTCTCAAGAACTAACCCTTTAAAAATTAAAGGGAAAAACAAAACAAAAAGAAGAGCCAAGACTGACTCCAAGAGCAACAGAACAGCACACAAGCCTCTTAAAAGTCTAAATATTTTTTAGGTATGTTTTCAGACTGGATATATTCAAATGCACATCCCTACAACAGAGTTCACTTTCAAAGCAGTCATTTTCAACAGGGGAACTGATCGCTGTTGTCTGGACACCAGGTGTAATCCTGGGTGATTGCCAAGCCCCACCTGAATTATTTAAGAGGGATTTTCTACACAAGTAATAGGGCTGCACTGTATAATTTGGTCCACAATGTTACTTGGATAAATTATGAGGGACTGTAATCTATACTGCTGTGTATAGCTTGCTATAGGATCCTGTGTGTGTGTGTTAAGTGCCGTCAAGTCGCTTCTGACTCATGGCGACCCTATGAATGAAAGTCCTCCAAAATGTCCTATCTTTGACAGCCTTGCTCAGATCTTGCAAATTGAAGGCTGTGGTGTCCTTTATTGAGTCAATCCATCTCTTGTTGGGTCTTCCTCTTTTCCTGCTGCCCTCAACTTTTCCTATCATGACGGTCTTTTCCAGTGACTCTTGTCGTCTCATGACGTGACCAAAATAAGACAGCCTCAGTTTAGTCATTTTAGCTTCTAGGGTCAGTTCAGGCTTGATTTGATCTATAACCCACTGATTTGTTTTTTTGGCAGTCCACGGAATCCGTAACCCTCTCCTCCAACACCACATTTCAAAGGAATCTATTTTCTTCCTATCAGCTTTCTTCATTGTCCAGCTTTCACACCCAAACATAGTAATAGGGAATATGATGGCATGAATTAATCTAGTCTTGGTGGCCAGAGTCACATCCTTACACTTCAAATAGGATCCTACCATGTGTCTTATTAATACCTATGCTTTGCTTTGGTTCTGTTTTTTAGAGTTTTGGTTGGTTTCAGATTTCTACAATGCTACCGTAGCCCTATTACATTGTTTTTTGAATGTCCCATCCTGTTGATTGTATTGACTCACTCTGTATAAGCCACCTTGAATCCCAGTGAGAAAGGCAGGTGATAAATAAATAAACGTGGAGATTTAGAGCTGTTAGCTCTAAACATGGACCATTAAAATTAAAAAGTAATTAAAAGTCCTATGGACAATAAGCAGGAAATCTATTTGATGAATTAAAATATATTTTGTAAGAATATTTGAAAAAAAATGTTAGAAAATGAATATACAGAACATTATATAGTCTCTACAATTGTAGAATGATCTATTACTAAAAGAGGGTAAGGGCAGGTTCAGACATCATGGCTTTCTTTTAAAGTAAACCTTTAACGTATTGTTTAAAATACAGTTTTCCAGTTTTTCTTCCCATGCTCTGCTTTTGTTATGCCTCATGATACCCATTGAAGCAGTAGCTCATAAGGTACTTGTACTTCCTGAATCTGTGCTTTAAAGTTCACTCAATATACTATTCAGATACCTGATGCATATAGAGGATTAAAATTCATACTTGCCAGTGTAAAATGCCAAGTATATTCTGTAAAAAAGAATGCCCTCCTACAAAATAGGCTTATCCTATGAAGGCCAAAGGGCAAAAGATACAATTTGGATTAAGTGGGTAGGAGAGACAGAAAGGAGAGAAAGAGAGATTATTTTAACTGTTATCATGCTCTGATTTTGAATTAACATTGCATGTTGTAATTAAACAGCCTTGTTAATTACCAACTGTTCAAATGAACATTTTTTCAAAATGTACTATACAATCAATCAGTGTATAATCCTTCACTGAGTTGTTTATATCCACTTCCTGTAGGATGCCTAAGCGGATCATTATTAATAATATGGGAAGGAATTTGCTTTTTTGTTGATGCTACTCTATGAAGCATCTTATACATTGAGAACGATACAGCAATAATAAATAAAAATGCTTTGGATGATTGGAATGTCTGGCCTTGAACTGCTGAATGCAGCCTTATTTAGCATCCTTTGCTTTTTGAACAAGCATTTTTTTTCCATGCAATGAATAGTGTTTTCCTTTGCTAGCATTATCAGTAACGGGCAAACAACTACTCTGTTACAGTTTGGTTGCATACTGGGAACAAGCACTATCAAATATGGGAACAAGCATTTTTTCCCATGCAATGAATAGTGTTTCCCTTTGCTAGCATTATCAGTAATGGGCAAACACTACTCTGTTACAGTTTGGTTGCATACTGGGAACAAGCACTATCAAATATGGGAACAAACATACTGGGAACAAGCACTACCAAACATGAAAAACAGTTCCCTTTTTATCAGACACTGGAAAGTGCTTTAAATTGCAGGTCTTTTATACATGTGAATTCTCAAACTGCTTTCCCACTGCTGTCTCTTTCCCGTTCCACCATTCACCAAATTCCCCCAATTAAAAAAAAAAAAGACTTCTACAAGAGGTTTGTCCTTTGCTGCTTCAGTTCTGATGGGGTAGTAGTGATGGGAAGCAGCATGCCTTGCGTCCCTAATACTTCAGCCTCATCCATATTCTTTGCCTTGATCCCTAAAAACCGAAAGAGTCCTAAATTGGAACATATTTCTTGTGCTGTGGCCTGGAAACTGTCATTTGATTCAGTAAATTCTGGGCATGTGTTCGCATGATGAATACCATTGACTGATAAATGGTGCCCACTGAGCAGGTATGAAAGCCAGACAAATTCATGGAAATGTAGCTGATTTAAAATTGCCTGCTCATGACGTCCCTGGGGCATAAGTTGCCCAGGCAATTCAATACATTTTGAGCAAGTGCCAGTAATATTACCTGACAGCTGAACACCACCGTGCAAACACAAAACCACTCAAAATACTACTCATTTTAAATTATGAACAAATAATGCAACCATATGGGATGCTCCACTCAAGACAAAATGGTCACTGCAAGCAAGGTAAGTTTTATTTCCTTATTTCAGAAAATAACATAATCACAAAATATTATAAAGGGGGGAAACAACCTAATGTTTTAACAGCGGAGTAGAGTTAGCATGGAATTAGGTCACAGATATGTCAGCTATTTCCGTTTCTGATCTGAGCTGCATTGGGTATAAATGAGAGAAACTGTGCATTTTGGATTCCCACCTTAAAAAAATGCACAAGCCTGTCATCTTGAAGGCCTGAACATAAAACAAGTCTGTCTTGCAAAGTGAACTTTTTTAACAAGAATTTATAAAAGCCAATTTTAGATGACAACTGGTACTTTAGAGAACACAGATTTGAACAGAACTCAAAAGATTCCGATTCTTTGCAGTGGTGGATTCAATTTCCCCAGGGAAAGATTTCTGCAGGGCAGGGAAACCATTACACGGATCGTCTTCTTTCATCTCTTACATAAACTTAATACTCTGAGATTGCAGCTTTTAAGATTATTTCAGTAATTTCTACTTTTCAATGGCATGTGGCATTTCTTTGATAAAGAATTTCCTCTGTGAGCTTGTAGCACACTGGGTTTGAGATTTAACAAGGATCCCATTCATTTCAGTTACAAATTCCATTTTAGTTTCATTGGAAGTGCTTCAGGAAAATGCTGTCTTTTATTTTATTTATTTAGTTCGATTTTTTTTCTATAGTGGGAGCATATTTAGCTTTATAAGGTTTGCATTAGGGCCATCATTTATACTTAAGCTGCTACAGAAAAAAGGCAGAATACAAAGGCCACAAAACAACCTTGTTTAAACCATGATTGGGAAAACAGTCGCTTTCAAACTTGCTTTAATCTTAAGTGATTTTATTTGCCAATTACTTTGTTCTTCAGCGCTGACCTCCATGCACGTAAAAACAATAATTAGGAGGAGAATGTGGCTCAGTGATAGAACCTCTGCTTTCCATGCAGACGTTCCTGCATCCAGTCCCTCCAGTTCAAAGGTCCAGGTTTAGGTTGTAGGTGATTCTTCCTAGGCCTCTTCCTGAGTTTCTGGTAGGGTTGCCAGGTCCCTCTTTGCCACCTGTGGGAGGTTCTTGGGGCAGAGCCTGAGGAGGGTAGGGTTTCGGGAGGGGAAGGACTTTAATGCCATAGAGTCCAATTGCCAAAGCGGCCATTTTCTCCAGGTGAACTGATCTCTATTAGCTGGAGATCAGTTGTAATAGCAGATCTCCAGCTGGTACCTGAAGGTTGGCAACCCTAGTTTCTGGAGATCTGCTACCAGACTGAGTAGACAGAGCTGTCCTTGATAAAACAATGGTCTGATTTACTATAAGGCAGTGTATGCGTTCAACTAGCTAAAAAAGTCAGTAGTTCCAAATAAAATAAAATCAATCACTTATAACAGCAAAAGTATATTAGCCTATATTGTTTGCAGCTTTAAACCACATTCATGTCTACAGCTTTGTAGTTGTAATCCCATTAAAAAAAAATATAACCCGAAGGTCCTCTCAAAGAAGACCATCTTCAGTCTTCACCAGAACACTAGTAGTGGGCAGGGGAGCTTCCCTTGAGATCATTCTAGAATCATAGTGCAGCTACAAAATAGGACCTCTTGCTCATCTCCATGCATGGCCAAAAAGTGGGTCCCCTTAAGGGGCTGGAGGGGGTATATGACAGCCAATCTTAGGGCTGACACATTGACCATGACCCCAGGAGGATGGTGATGGGTAGAAACAGTGGTTTCTGCCACTTCCAGCCCTAATACCAACCCTGTCCCCGCAGTTACCTGGGGAAGGTGCAGACAGCATTTAGGCGGTCAACTGACACCCACTGTCTCCAGCCTATGCCATGTCTGAGAACCTGTAATAAATAAAGTTGTGGCCTGATTTTTCCAAGCGCAGTGTGTCTGTGTCGTCTGGTTTCCAACTCTAGGCATAATGGAGAGGTAGTTGGAAAAGGACTTTGATAGCCATCAGTGCCCAGGCCAGCCTTTATGGGAGAAGGCAATTCTTGAGATGGGGGTATCAGGATGTCACAATCAGTATTTTAAATTGGGGCTGGAGACTGACTGTCAGCTGTCTTTGTGTAACTCATGCAATGTTCGAACGAGAAGTGAATGATAGACATGTGAATGCTGATTTTAAGGCTCACACAGTTGTTGAGTATTGCATTTGCTGTGCAAAACCAAAAAATGCAACTCATGCTTCCCCTCCTCTTGCATTGACAACATTCAAAATCACTCTGAAGCTGATAAACACTGTTTTGTTAAATCAAACATCTACCCGTAAAAGAATTTGTTTGCTTCGTCATATTATTGTGGGGTGAAAGCCTCATGCATTGCATGTGTTCTATACCTTGCCCTGAACTGTGCTTTCCTCAAGTAAGTAGCTGTAGATTGCAGTAGGTATTTTCATGAATCCCAATCTAACATTTGAAGTCAGAGGTCTAGGGAAGGAGTAGGAAATTCCTCTTCAATATTAATTAATGGATCAGCTAAATGTGTGTTGAACTCCACATCCAGAAGCAGTCAACCTCTGAATGCCAGGAGCAAGCATCAGGGGCAGGCCTCGGCCTCTACGCCCTGCTGTTGGACCTCCAGAGAAACTGGTTGGCCACTGTGTGACACAGGATGCTGAACTGGATGGACCTCTGGTCTGATCCAGCAGGGCTCTTTTTATGTTCTTCTGTCTTGATCATGTAGCTTTCAACAGATGTATTATTCTCTGCACTCACAAAATGAAAACATAACATCCAAATTAACTATCCTATAAATATAAAACACAGTTGAGCAGTGAGTTGACATGCCTGAGATTTCAATCTGATTTGAGTCCCTGATAATGATCCCCAAATACTGAATGTTAAGGCCAAAACCTGAGACCAGGAAACCCTGGGAGAGGGAGAGATGTTACCGTATTTTTCGCTCCATAGCACGCACCTGACCATAACACACCCCTCCCCAGCTGGCCGTCGGGGCGGGGAAAGCCAGCTCACTCTGGAACGACGCGAGCCGGCTCTGTGCGACCCGCCCGCCTCCCAGCTGGCTGTTGGGGCGGGGAAAGCCGGCTCACGCTGGAACGACACCAGCCGCCTCTGTGCGCCCCGCCCACCTCCCAGCTGGGAGGCGGGTGGGGAAAGCCGGCTTGCTGTTCCAGCGCGCCCAGCTGGCTCTGTGCGCACATTCGCTCCATAACACACACAGACATTTCCCCTCACTTTTGAGGAGGAAAAAAGTGCGTGTTATGGGGCAAAAAATACGGTAAGTATCATAGATCATGCAATCCAGAGACAAATAAAAGATGACAAGTGACATAGAGTAGAGCAATTATTGATCAAAGTTATTGTGGTCAGCATGCCCATCATCTTTTTATGCTTCATTATGGCGGCAGCAAATCTTGATGAATTTGTATTTGCATTTTAATATTTTATGGGAAATGTTTAATTCTTTAAATTATGTTAATTTATGTTACTAATTTTAATGTTATTGATTTTATTTTGGCGGAATTTCCACCTTATTCTGTACTGTTGCTATGGCCTTTTTCTGCTAATGCAGTAAAGACTTGATGATGATGATGAAGTATCATACAGGAACTCTGTGAGTGTTGTCTTTCCGACATTTAGCTACCCAGTATCTGGCCCTGACCTGGATGGCCCAGGGTAGCCTGATCTCGTCAGACCTCAGAAGCTAAGCAGGGTCGGCCCTGGTTAGTATTTGGATGAGAGACCACCAAGGAATACCAGGGTTGCTGTGCAGAGGAAGGCACTGGCAAACCACCTCTGTTAGTCTCTTACCATGAAAACCCCAAAAGGGGTTGCCATAAGCCGGCTGCAACTTGGCGGCACTTTAGACACACATCTGGTCAAACAACCACATGTCATAGAGGGGAGCCAACATGTGCCAATCTAGAAAATGAAGAGAAGATGGTATCTTCCTTGGTGGATGTACCAAAGAATTACAGCACAATCCTAAACAGATTAAATCCATTGAAGTCTGTGGGTTTAAAATGGTGTTACTGTTGAAGATTGAACTGTTAATATCTAAAGCGTTTATAGGAACAGATTGCATTGCTTCAAAACCTGAAAGTGAATCCTAGTAACTATCAAGAGAACAAACACTTCAGGGAAATATTTAGCGCCAGGTTCTGAATGCAAAGTTTGTTTTAATGGTTTCATGATTGCCGGCAGAGCAAACATTTTCCACAGCAACGAGTCAATAACTATAATTCCAGCTATTTTAATGAGCGGCTTTTGTGATCTCAGCAGATATTTGTCTGCTTCTGACAGGATTATTAAATTGACACCCACATAATATTTCAAGAGGTCTGATACAGTTTTGGTGGAAATCTTTGCTTCCTAAACAAAAGGCAATTTTTAAGGCTTTTGTTGGACATTTAAATCACTTCAATCATAACAGCAAGACAAAGGAATTACAAAATACTATACAAAAGTATGATCATTAATAAAAAAAATCTGTTTTCACCTAATCTGTTCATATGGCTACCATTAGCAGCAGCTATAAAATTGGTGGAATGCAAGAGAATACAGATGGCAGAAGGCCCCTTTGATGTTATTTGTCATGTGAGAATAGGTCTTTTGGTCATAAAATGCAAATGTCAGTTCAAATTTATTAAACTAAAGGGAAAAAAGATTTTAAGCTGAAATTAAAAGTACTGAAAAACTTGCAAGGACTGTCTCCAAGCCATCACAACAAGCCTGCTTCATTCCTACCAGGTCCACATTATAATATCCATATTTCTGGCTGAGGGTTTTTGACTGATACATGTGGTTGCCAACCTCCAAGTGGAGCCTGGAGTTCTCCCAGAATTACAGGTGAACTCCAGGCTACAGAGATCAGTTCACTCAGAGGAAATGTCAACTTTGGAAGTCTATGATATCACATCCCTACCCTCTCCCCAAACTCTAACCTTCCCAGGCACTACCCCCAAAATCTCCAGGAATTTCCCAATCTGGAGTTGGAAACCCGAGCATTACATTTTCATTCTACTGCTCCTTTGAGGACTTCAGAGAAGCATAGATAGTTCCCGTCCTCCATATTATCATACCCATCAGGTATCTTGACAGAGAATACGTGACTGGTCTCAAGCAATTCAGCAAGTTTCATGACTTACTGGGTCACCTTGGTCTTAATCCAACTACAATACCATAGTGGTCCTCACTGATTTCTGGGTCACCTGCCAATTTTTTAACCAAAAAAATAATAATCCGAAATTGACTTGGCTGTCAGAATACAGCAGGATCATTTTCACTTGGAATGTGCATTTAAAGTGTGTTGCCGATACAACACACTTGAGCTCAGCCCCTACACACTTTTCATATACTACTTCCTGAGATACTGCTGGGTACACATGTACGGTTCCTCCAGAGCCTACCCACATCATTTCATATTTCTTTGTATTTATAGTATACCATTCTTCCAAGGAGCTCATGATGGCACAGAGAGATGGATAGCTTCATTTTTCTTCTCTGCAACCTGAAGGCATAGGTTAGGCTGAGAGAGTAGTATGTCGCAGAGCGATAGACAAAGTAAACCACATCACAGAAAAATTATTTGCTTTATTTATAGTCTGCCTTTCTTTTTTAAGATCAAGGTGAAGATCCAAAAAGTGTTCATCTACCTAGCTCTAGCTCTGTCTTTTGTGCTGTTCCTTAAAGATGCTCAGGGCCTGCAGAATGTTTCTGTCAAAGCGCCCACATAGCCTAGAGATAATGCCTAAAAAACTTGTGTGTCAAATATTTTAACTATCTACTGTCCCCCTAGATTGCCAAATGTATTTAATGTACCTTTAAATGATGTGGCAGATCAAGCATTTAATTTGCCTTTAATGGAACAGAGAAGTAATTGACTGCCTGGGTATAATAATCACGGTTAAAACATTAAGGTAGTAGGAAGATTATGGCCTAATTATCTGCTAAACAAACATCTGAGCCAAGGTTTTACCAACTGCCAAGCCATTCTATTGTTCCATCAGGAAATTGATCAGAAGAAGCTCTCAAGTCCTTTCCCTATTAAATACCTTTTTAGATAAATTGAAATCTGGCAAGCCCAACTACAAGCATGCATGAATCTGAAAATACAGCCAAAGGAATGTTATAGAAGATACTGAATACTCCCAAGAAATGGCCTTGCCTTCCCATCTCTCTATGAAGTCTTTGTCAGCAGTAGCTAAAGAGTGCTTCATATGCTTATGGAAAGAGCCTCTTTCCTCATGACCCTTGGATGTTCAGTGTATATGTACTTTTTATAGAAAAATATATATACTACAATAGAGACCAGAATGAGTTTCATATGCCCTGTGCAGGGGCCAATCAATGCATGAAGGAGTGTGTGGGGTCATTCCTACTGGCCCATCATATATCTAATTCTGAAACTGGCTTCTGTGTGGATACAAAAATCCAGAGAATGGGGCCTGATGCAGATATGGGATATTAATTTGCAAATCCAGAGCGCCCCCCCCCCCCGCTTGCAGAAAATTATGAAAAGCTTTTTTTAAAAGAGTTAACCCCCCCCCCCAGAGAGGAATATTGGTTGCACTTGGAAAAGCATGCTCATGGGCTGGAAGTGGGAGGTGGATGAGGGAACAGAGTGGGAGCTGCTGCCACAACCTGAGCCGGACAAATGTGCACACAGCAGGGGACAAGTTTTCTGCCTAGGGCAATTCTGGGATTCACAAACATGGAAAACATGGGAAAGGCAGTCAAGGAGTGTAGTTCCTCAGGTAATCCTATATTATGCTTCAATTACCCATACTCTGATTACCTATTTTTCAGCCAAATATTGTCTCTCAAAGCAAATTAAAATAATCAACATAAATATAACTACCACCATAAATTACAGTAAAATAAAATATTCTTGAGGAGAAGATGCTCAGTCCAGGCACACCCGAAGGCACTTCAGTCTGTTATAGCCTCAGCAATAACAATTAGTAGCTGGGAGGGGAAGAGAGATAATAGCTGGACTTGGATCCAGGCATGGTATGTGCTTGCAGCCTGTTATACCTCTAATCCTCACCCAAACCAACTTTGATATCTAGAGTTGTCAAGTCCCAAAAAACCCTGCAATAACAAAAACTACATATTTTTAGTTTATGCTGAATCTTTCAATTAATGTTGTACTTTGGAAGTATTTCTATTGAGAGTGTGGAATATAAATATTTAAAATTAAAAAACATAGGGGAGAAGATCGCTCCCTGTGGAACCCTACACTCCAAAGGGTGCCACCGAGATTCCTCCTCCTCCTCCCCAAGCACAACCCTCTGTCCCCAACCATGGAAAAAGGGACGCAGCCATTGAAAGGCTGTGCCCCGGATTCCAGTGTTGGCAAGGTGGTGGTCTAAGAGATCATAGTCAACCGTGTCAAAAGCTGCTGAAAGATCTAACAAAATCAGCAGCCCTAACCTGCCTTGATCCAGCTGTTGATGGAGATTGTCTGTGAGGGCAACCAGAGCTGTCTCAGTACCATGACCAGGGCGGAAGCCAGTCTGAAAGGGATCCAAAGCCGATTTCTTGAAGTTGTTACTTTATTTTTGAGGGTGTTTTCTGGTGAGATCTTCACAGAGGTCATTTTTGAATTTTTCCCACAGGTATGTAGGGTTGAATGGATGTTGAGATGTACAGATGTATGCAAACATGCATCTTAGTTGTACATGCATTTTGAATCTTGCTGCTTCTTCAATTGTCTTTTCCCACTCGGTGTCTTCTGCCAAAAGTCCTTTTCTTATTGCTGTTCACTTAAATGTTTTACAGATTGTCCCTTCTATAGTTCTCAGATCTTGAAATGACTGAGCATTTGGGTCACGTAGTAGTAACGGTAGTAGCAATAGTCTTGTTGTTGCATTGGCAGATGTATGGGGACTTTTGTTTCATATTAGTGTATGTGATTTTTCATATAAATTGTACTCAGATATTTTCCCGCAGTCTGGATCATTAGAAAACAGGAATCTTCCCCGCTGCCCTCTCCAGTGCTGCTTCTCTCCACAGTCTGGCTTGTTAGAAGCTGGCAGAAAAGCTTTAAAAGGGACAGCTAAGTTGGTGACTACAGAGTATTGGGAGCGAGAGAGAAAGTTTATTCTCACCCCTACCTCTGTAGCCGCTGGCTTAGATGCCCTTTTAAAACTTTCCCGCTGGCTTCTAACCAGCCAGCCTGTGGAGACAAGCAGTGCTGGAGGTGTGTGTATGTGTGTGTGTTTTTTGGGGGGAGGATTTCTCTCAGTAGTAGCATCTTCAGCATTGCTTCTCCCTGTCTTCTCCCTCTCCCTAATTGCAGCAACTCTGGTTTTAGGATTTTTTTTTTAAAAAAACCTTTTTATTAGAGTGTTAAGATTTTTCTGCACCCTTGGGTTACAAACTTGAAGTTTCCCCCAAGTTTGGAGAAAAATCTCTCTTTTCCCCAGCACAACCCACATACCAGTGTGGGGTAGTGGTTAAGAACAGTGCTTTGGAGCGGTGGACTCTGATCTGGAGAACTGGGTTTGATTCCCTACACTTCCACATGAGCGGCGGAGGCTAATCTGGTGAACTGGATTTGTTTCCCCACTCCTACACATGAAGCCAGCTGGGTGACCTTGGACTAGACACATTCTCTCAGCCTCACCTCACAGGGTGTCTGTTGTGGGGAGGGGAAGGGAAGGTGATTGTAAGCTGGTTTGGTTCTTCCTTAAATGGTAGAAAAAGTTGGCATATAAAAACCAACTCTTCTTCATACATGAACACATGAACAGATGAAACTGCCTTATACTGTCAAGGCGCTACCGAACTCGAATCTTGCACTTCTGTCTGGCAGCAGCTGTACAGCATTTCAAGCAGGCATCTTTCTCATCCTTTTAACTGGAGATGCTGTGGACTGAACCTGGGATCTTCTGCATGCAAAAATATGCCGCTGATCCATGCTCCCTAGTCTAAGCCACAGTTCCTTCACAGATTGGATTCAGGAAGGGACATAAACTATTAAAAGACATTGCTATTTATGGGAACAATGTGTAGTCATGAAGCAATACCAAGAACCCAGGTCAACAATTAAAATTCCTTTAGTGATTTCTTGAGGTAAAATGAATTTTCCCTAAAACCTTCCACCAAATTCAACCTATCTGACTTTTGGAGGGGTGCAAATGTTCTGATAGTTGTTCGATATTCATCATCAGGATTTGACTTCCAAAGAGTCCACAGTAGCAGCCAACATTAGAAAGTTATCTGATGGCTGCTATGCAGTAGCAGTCAAATACCAGCAGCATTTGATCCCATTTGACAGTTGACAGGGAGAAGCAGTCAGTATTTGAAAGTATCTGAAATATGCAGCAGTTAGCATGTATTAAATCAAAGAATGGTGTGAATTAATGAAGAGATGTGGAAAAACATAGTTTTTATTATAGTATTGAAACAGTTTGATTATGTGACAGCCATTGGTATGACTAATACTTGCCTTTAAAAAAGAGTAACTGAAAGAAAAAATACACTATACAATGTATAAGTTTGCATTTTATATTCAGTTTGGGATTTGGATTGAGGACAGTAAATAAAATATATGGATTCTTACTATTTTATGAAGTTAAACGAAATATGGAGACTATACATAATCTTGTGAATAAAATCACATTGGTTTTTTTTTTTTTTTTTAGAGACAGAGGTAGGCACACATATTCCTTCCTTTTATCCCTTAGAAGCTCCTTGATCCATTGATCTTGAGCAGCATATATCTAGTGTTTGAGGGATATAAGGCCTGAAACAAATCTTGCCACTGACAATGTAGCCTTGGGATCCCCATCGCTTAGTAGAAAAGGCATCATGTCAGACACAGAGGCATTAGATTTGTATGTTAAAAGGGGGGAGATATAATGTGATTGAAGTTCCTCGTAAAAGCAGCATTCCAAAAGGGCATGAGCTAGTGAATCGATAGAGCCAGAAGAGCAAGGACAGGTCCTCTCTAGATATGGTATATTCAAAATTCTGCCCTGCATAACCATAGAGGGGTTAGCATTCAATCTAGCTAAACAAAAGGCTCTAGAAAGGCGAGGAGTTGTCAAATAATATGTATAAGCAGGCAAACCACGTTGTGGAGGCACACATATTATATTGCTCATACGTGGCCTTAGCCAATGCAAGAGGTACTCTCCTACTCCAGATTCCCATGCTGTGTTGTGTCATTACTGTGCTGATCAATGTGCACTGGAGATCATAATGCCTTAGTTGCTGTGTATAAATAAATATATACTAAAGGGTTTTAAAAAATGCAACTCTACACAGGTTATATAAATCATCCAGTGCCCCTGTAATAAACATTTTGTTGGATAAAGCAACAGGGAACTTAAGAACACGTATCTCCAAACACAAAAGCAATATTAAATTGAAGAGAACAAGTGCCCCACTGGCTAACATTTTATTGAAAACAATCATGATCCCTCTGATTTCATTTTTTGGGCTGTGCGGAAAGTAACCTGGTGACTGGTGCAGCTCTTTAATTCATCCTTATTTTGATGAAGGCAGCTCTGACTACTATTCCTTCTACTTCCTTCCAGGTAGTAATAGCAACTAGGACATCTGTTGGAGACAAAGGGAACCCATCCAACTACTGCAGTAATTTTCAGAAGCCCCTTCTTCAGGGGTCTCTACCATTGAGGCTAGATGGGCGGTAACCTAAGAAGGGGCCTTCTCAGTTATGGTAATGAAAATATGGAATTCCCTCCCCAGGAAGATTAATTTGTACCCCTCTAACGCTGTCTTTTGCCAGCAGGCAAGGACTTTTCTATTTTGATTGATGTTCCCTCATTAATCATTATTGACTCACTCAAAAAGTAAATGATCCCATGGTGAAAAACTGGCAAAACAAATTAAACCTCTCATGAGGGACAATTACTTTCTGTAGTGAGTTAGCCACTCCAGGTTCTGCTGAGACCAAGACAAATAGTACCATCACTGTTTGAGGTTAATTATTTATGTGTCTTCATTTACAAAGTAATTTCAAAAAGTTATTTGACCAAATATTAAGTCAAAATAAATTAATACATCTTACTTTTCCACATGGAGAAATGGAAAGGCAGCATAGCTGACTGATTTTATTCTCCCCCACCCCCACCCCCCGCTGTTTCCACGTGGATAAATTCCTCCTACCCCATGGAATGCAGGAAATCTCTGAATTTAATTGGGGGGGGGGAAAGGAATGGTTTTTTTTTTTTAATTCCCCACACAGTTCAGTTAGGAAGGGGAGAGGAGGATTGTTGGGCCATGGAGGGCACAATCTCCATAATATTTATGCTTGTGCACAGATATTACAGATGGAAAGGGGGGTGAGGAGTGGGCGGCACAACAAAATGGCATATGGATGCCATTCCCACCCACTCCCATGCCACTTGGTACTATTGCTAGAAGTTAAAATTTTACCAACGTCTCTAGAATTCTATATAAATACAGGATCATTCAGAGCCAAGTTTACATCTTGCTCTTGATGAAGGCAGGAGAGATTATATTTTTGAAGAAATGATTTGTGAAACTATTTGCTTCATGCGATCTTTATCTAAGGAACAAAGGCTACAATAAAAGACTGCTGTCTTGTACCTGATCTAATAATATCCATGGTCTCCAAAACAGCATAGGTCAGAATTGGTCAGAATGAAGGTTTTTATCTTCATCAAGAACGGACAAGTGTCTTTTCTATTTGCTGCGATTTCCTCCCCCAAATGACTTCTCTTTATGTACAGTTTAACATGTTCAATTTCCAATTCAGCAAACTAAACAGTCCAAGGATCAAATATCCATGTTTCCCCCCTGAAAATGTTCTATCAAATGTTATAACCCAAAGGCAGAAAAAACCTTAAGAAATAATTTCAAGGGCAGCAGTTGTACCCATCATGTGGTCAGCATCTTTTAACAAAATGTTACAAGCAGCATGTCTCATGCATAGTCAGTGCCTCATGTATGTAGATTTCCACTGGTTTGACATTTACAGTGCAATCCTATGCAGTTACTCCAGTCTGAGTCCATTGATTTAAATGAGTATAGACTGGCATAACTCTGCATAGGATTGCACTGTTAACCTAGTAAATAAAACATAGGGGTATGTATCAATTTGCCTGGCAAAAATGTACAGATAACCAAGATCATCTAGTCTTGAAAAAGCACTCAACTTGGAAAATGAGGTAAAATGCATTTTATCTCTCATTATCCTGAGGTAGGAGGAGAAAGCAGGTTGTGAGTTGGAGAAAAGAAAGAGTAGGTTGAGTCTAAAGAGAAAAGACTGAGAACTCTGAAGGTGAATCACCTTTGGGTACAGGATCTGGTGATCTGATGTGGGGTAGCTAATCTGCTAACTTGTAGGAGTTCCAGCTTGCATCCACTGTGCTTTCTTCGTATATTTTTAAATAAGCCAAACACCATAAGTCTCTAGTGCTGCCTCATCGAAATGAAGCAAAACCAGGTACCTTGGAATCCCTGACTGCAGTTTGAAGTGTAAAATAATATTATTTGCATATCACATTTTTTTCTGAATGGAAGAGATTTGTGGCAAGGATCGGTGACCTTTCATGAGCTTGTTGTTAGTGTGTTGTTCGGAATGGCAGGAAATGCCCAGAGCAGGCTTTATGCAGGATCCGTTTCCTTGTGAGAAGAGAGTACAGGGAACATATGGTATATTTTGTAATGAACAGTTTATTTACAAATTAAAAACAAAAATGCACACTGATATTGCTAGACCTCAGACAAAACCATTTCGCTATGCATAGCCTCCCGGCAAGGTGGTTCTCAGCCAGACCCTCCAAACAATTATTTTCAGTGAATACCAAGGTCATAATCAAAGTTTCTTTCCTTGTCCACAATGAAACCGTGAAGCCTGTTTCTTTCAGCTTTTTACCATCCTCCCAGTCGAATAAATATAAGTAGCTGCTCGCCATTAATCTGGATTCTTTGCAATCATTTGTCAGGCTATTTTAAAAGTGTGTGTGGGTGTGTGTACTGTTTCATGTAAGCAAAGAGCATTGTTACTTTTCCAATGATTATCAGCCTCTGCAAATAGATGCTGAACTGAGTCAAGGTAGGGGTTGGTATCTCATGGCAAATGATATTTATTAACAATCGAAAGAGAATGGTTACAGATCAGGGACTTTTAAAAAAGGAATAGAGATTTATTGTCTTTTTTACATTAACTTTCTCAAGGGTAAAAGTGAAATCAGCTGAGCTACTTCATACCTCCCTTGGGAGGAAAACAACTATTATAGACTGAATATCTGGAAATAAGTTTGCAAAGTTTCTGTACTTTTAATAGCTGCTTATTATCTTTTAATGTTTTGTCTCTTTTTTTGTTTTAGTATTTAAACTATAAATCACCTTGCTTCTCCTGTCATACTGTAACTTTGGGAAATGGGCTAGAAAAATTCTCACAGTAAAAAGGTGGCGTATTTCCAGGTAAGGGCAAAGTGGCTGTTCCTGGGCCAAAAGGGCTTAGGAGGCCGCCTGAAGGCAGCTCCTCCCCTGGCCTGGCACGGGATCGCCCTGGGACTGACCCCAGGAGTGCTGTGCCGGAGTCCCTGGGTGGCAGTGCTGGGAGGATGGCGTGCGCCCCCCCCCCCAGCATCCGTGCCACCCTGGTTACTTATATCAGCATAAGTGGCACGGGCGCTGGTGCAGGGGACCCGGATGCCTGCGCAGCCCCTTCCTTGCCTCCTAAGGACTTTTGTCCTTTGGGCTCAGGAATGGGCTGTCAGTTGGTTAGTTTCCTGGAAAACTCAGAATTTTTCGAATTTAGTTTGTGAGCACCTGGTTGTGAAACAACAAAAAAGAGATTTCTACAAAAATAAGATACTGAAAATTAGCTGAGAGATTTAGCAAATGTTCTTGTATGAATACCTTAGAGATACCAAATAATTTAACGAAACTTGGTACATATTATTTTTAAAAATTGTATGCCCCTTTTATGCCCCACTGAGCAATACAAAGCTAAAGAAAATAATCCATACTATCAATAAAACAAAAAACTGATCAATAAAACAACATGAAAACAGCACTTAAAAGGGCAGCATATTCTGCCATAAATGATAAAACCCTAAGAAAATAAAATTCAGTATCTGGAGAGTGGGAAAACACACTAAGGCTCAGACAAATAAGATAGACTTTGACGGATGCCTAAAAGATGATTGAGAGGGTACCAGACTGTCTCTTGGAAAGGAATTTCAAATGGAGCACATCAGCAGAAAAGTCCTTCTTCCTGATTTCTGAAGATACTACCAGAGAATGGTTTCCAGTGGTGCTTGCAACTGCTGGGGGGTTCTTGTGAGAGAAAGCAGCTCCTGATCCCACATAATTTAGGGCCTTTTTGTGATGGTGTTTGCTGTTTAGGTTTGGCTGGTACCCCAGCCTCCAGTGAAAACAGCAGAGTCAGCACAGTTTGCACAAGTGCTATTAACATTTATTTACAGGTGAAATATATACACAATTCTGGCACACTCCAACAAAGTGCTCTGCCAGCATCTGTATTTGCATCAGAGGTAACATACACAATCTTTGTACAACTATATACAATTCTGTCCAGTATCTTAACCAATCAACAACAATGCAAGCCAAAAGGCAGGGTATAAATGAAGTAAATAAAAATAAATGTAGCTATAGATTGTTAGACTAGTTAGACATCTTATGTCCTTTAGAGGAGGAATTGTGAATTGCAGAATTTAAACACTGGACATCATCCTCGGCTTCACTGAATTTTTTTTAAACACTCTTCCATTTTCCTCTAGCTATGGGGGGGGGGGAATTTGGAGGGGCCTCACAAGTGGAATAATCTAGGGCCTTTCTTCATTTAAATCCGGCACTGGGTAAGGATCTCAGACAAAAACTCCTGTCATACTGCACGTTCTTGATAGTCAAACACTATTAAAAGGAATCAATGCAACAAAAATTAATGGCAGTTTTTTAAATGAAGCAATATCCAATACTGTTTTAGAACACGTGCATTTCAAATGAAACATATGACATTATAGAACAGCAAATGTAATTGGCAAGCACATTAGTTTTACTCCAGTCTTTTATTTGAACTCAACTAAATGACAGCAGCATAACAAACAATTCCCGCAGGCTGCATTACTAAAACCATTTATGTCACTGCAAGAAATGGGGAAGCCATATTAAGAAAAAAAAATAGTGACCACATTGCATAAAATCAGACTTTAAGTTCATGTTCTGTTTAAAGGTAGGAGCCTCCATGTTTTAGCCCATGTTAGTGGCTCAAACCACATTTTAATGATATCCCTGTCGCACATCATTTTCTATCGTTCAGGCAATTAACTGATATAATCTGCTTACAGTGAACCACAAGCTGGGAAGAATGACACAGTCTTACAAATCATAGTATGAAAAAAAAAAACCAAAGTTAGGAGGGCAAAGGTAAGGGGATGTTTATTTCTGGGAAAGTTTGACTAGAGACAACTGTAATATAAAAAGAGATTTCACAGAACACTTCAAGGGCTGTGAGCCATCCCTGCAATTAAAATGAGCAGTCATCAGACCCTTTCTTCTCTTTTTTGTCCCTCTTCTTCTCCACTTGCTTCTTTCTTCCTTCTCCAGATGGAAAAAAAGTTAGCTAGACACCCCATAGATGGATGGAATAATTTCAGCAGTTGCTTTGATAATTTCCCCTATCATGGTGGTAGTCATGATGGAGGAAGTAAAAGAAAGGTTCAGGCTCATTTATGAGCCCAGTTTGCTGTCATGTGTTGGGAAGGGTTGGGAGCTGGCACAAGATTCAGGGGCTTGTCTGGTATAGTGGGGGCTCAGCTGAGTGGCCACCATGCTGCCACAATATGGCTGCTGGTGGGGAAGCTGGAAAAGGAGTCATAGCGTTTCTAACTCCAGCTGGAACTTTTCCTGCCCTGATGCATACCTTCCTGGCCCACCCTATATTTCAAATGGGCCAATCAGGCTCTGGCTCAATAGGGGCTGACCTGGCCGGCAGTCTACAGACCCGAGCTTTTGCACTCAGCTCCACCAACCAGGTGTTTTAGAAGCCATCTCCCTCCCCCAGTTGTGTCTGCTTTCTGATTTGTCCCACTCTCCCTCCCTATACTTGGGCTGTTTAGTTGTTATGTCAACATGTGTTAATTCGTCACAACCTTTGGCGGTTTTGGCATGGGGCCGGATCCAGTTTTGGGGGGAAAGGAGGCCTGTGCGCCTCCATTTTCCCCATTCTGGGGACCCCAATAAGGGGTTTTGGAGGAGGCCTGGAATAGGGACATGCCCAGTTGGGGGGCTGCCAAGATGGGACATGCCCAGTTAGGGGCTGTCAGGGGCTGTCAGGGTGGTGGCCTCCTGCCAACTGGCAGGGGGCCACACAGCAGGCTTCCGCCCAAGTGGGTCCCACATACTGCCATCTTAGGCTACTCTCAGCAGGCCGGCTGGGAGTAGGATGCATTGGTCTGCAGGCAGATCGGGCCGATGCCTTGGATCCAGCCCCTATGCAATGCCAATGTCTGATGCTATAACCAATAAAGTTGTGGCCATTTCCATTCCAGCTACTGTCTCTCTGTGTTTAATTGTATGCTAAGGCCATCATAGTATAAGGATCCAGGGGTGGTAATTGCATGCCAAGGGTGGCCTGAGTTGGGGAGCTGCAGTAAGTAGCCGGCTCCCCAATTCGGAGCTAGGCCAGCAAGGACTCATTCAGCATTTGGTTCACTCACTGGCATGGTTCTTGTAGTTGGGTTTGCTCATCAGTCTTCCTGTTCCTGTTTTTCAGTACACATATTGTGTCAGCTGCACCTATGTATACTGGTAGAGTCAAATACAATCACAAGTCTTACATACACCCCCCATGTGTAATATGCGCACGTGTAGACCTGCTGGAATAGGACCTTCCTTTAAGGAAATTCATGAAAGATACATGAGTCAGTTAACTGATCCATATTTTACTTTCTTCTCTGTTCTCCTGCTGTTTCATTTATCATCACCATCACCACCATCATATGAGACTCATTTGCCTAATTAATGATTATTTTTGAATGTATTGCCCATCAAAACATAGGATTGCAAGGCAAGTAACAGTATTTCGCAAATAAACATGCCAATCCTTCATATTGAAGGCTCATGAGGTAAATTAGATGAGGGAAGTAGAAGGGAAAGCACGCTGGGAAACAAAAAACAGATCCCCCACCCCTATAATTTTACTTCATTGAGCTTTTGCTTTACCCTTTTTCAGATTGTCAGTGAAAACTTTCCATGTCACTTGTTCCCATTTCTCATAAAGAAAAAGTATGTACTTATATTCACTGACAGGTTGTAAGCATGAATTTTAGATAACACTTCAGACAACATCATCTTTCTCGTATCATGAAAACATTATAGTATATATAGTATAAGAGCCCCATGGCGCAGAGTGGTAAGCTGCAGTACTGCAGTCCAAGCTCTGCTCACGACCTGAGTTCGATCCCAATGGAAGTTGGTTTCAGGTAGCCGGCTCAAGGTTGACTCAGCCTTCCACCCTTCCGAGGTCGGTAAAATGAGGACCCAGCTTGCTGGGGGTAAAGGGAAGATGACTGGGGATTGGCACTGGCAAACCATCCTGTAAACAAAATCTGCCTAGAAAATGTCGGGATGTGACTTCACCCCATGGGTAAGGGATGACCCGATGCTTGCACAGGGGACCTTTACCTTTTAGTATAAGAGCCACTCCCACATTAACTAAAGCAATATTAATTATAAGAGACACATAATAATAAAAAAACTCATGTCATATGAAGACTTTCCTGAATCACAGCTCTGAAGATACAGCATGGCTTCCAGATAAACAGATTACATTACATGGGGCAGAGCCTAATAGGCAATCTTCAATTAAGCCTGCCCACAAAAGTACTATATCGAGTTATTATGAGCAGTCCCAAAGGGAAAGCAGGCATAATGATTATTGCAGGGGCATTATTAAATCTCCTCTTTTCTTGGCTGAAAAGTACTAACAACAACCTTGCCTTTCTGTTCTACAATCTAAATTACTCAGTATTATTTTAAAAAGAATGCAGTTGAGATATCCAGTTCCTTTGAAAAGATGAAGTACATTAGTGAATGGGGAAAGATTACATGTATTAACGGGGGGGGGGAACAGAAACAGTAACCCCCCAAAGTCAAACATTTTATGAGATGTGTAGGCATTTTCTTATTTAAGAAAAACATGGAAAAATCCTTTCTGGCAATCTCCCCAGCCATATCACCCGGACATTAGCATCGTTCACATGTTACAGTGAATGCAGGTACAATCCAACTATAGTGAACACTTGATTGTTCTTTGTATGTGCATTAAGTAGCTCTCATGTTATGGTCAGCATATGTACAGCTGAAAGTGGGATTCAGTTCGCACATATAGCCAGGTACTTGTTCCTGATTTCATTCATAAGTTAATGTGTGTTGGCTCTTTCTTACAGATGTATGCATGTACGGGCAGGATGTGCCATGCATTCAATGTAACATGTGTATATGGCTTTATCTTCCCTGCTAATCCTCCTCTATATCCCAACCATAGAATCATCAGTATATCTCATTCTCAACATGGTTCCATCTGTGGGTACATACATCCAGAGACTGGATCTATGGACAGACAAGACAGATCTTTTTGCAAACCTGAGAAAAGCCCCAGGTGTGCAGAAGAACCTGACATCTAAAAAAATACATTGGGAGGGGCTAAACCCTCCAGAATGGTGGAAGCAGTGCCTGTAGCTTTGAGAAAGGAATGCCTTCAGTAGCTGTTGCTAGGCAAATGGAATAACATTACCTTGGTTTCAGTCAGAAAAGTAGGGCGGAGGGATGGGGTAGAGCCATATCCAGGGCTAGGATAAGCAGCAACCACCTTTGAGGGCCAGGATCAGCAGCAGCCACCAAGTAACTTGCTACTAGGGGTGTGCATTCCATATATCTGAACTGAAAAAATACCTCCCCCCCCCAAAATACCTAACTGGTATTTTCCAGCTATTTTTTGATCTGTGATACTAGCTGGCTATCCTGATCCCCCAAAACTAAAAAAACTCAGCTATATTTAGAATTTTTTTGGGAATGCCAAAGACGAGCTGTAAAAAGAACCGCCTTCTGCTGGGCTTGCATGTTCCGAGTGTGCCTGGTTTCTGCTGGGTATCTGTAATTTACAAGTGGTTCTGCTGGGCTTCTGCACATTGCCCTCCCCCACTTCCACTTCAAAGTACAACCAGAGGTATTTTTTGGCTCTAATATATCCAAATCCAAAAAGTCCTGATTTTTTTTAATGCATATCCCTACTTGCTACCACATGACTTGCACCACTTCCCCAGGCCTGGCTGCTTGCTGCTCAACGGCAGTCACTCCACAGTACTCAGTATTGTGTAGTGGTTACGGTTTCAGATTAGAATCTGAAAGACCCATATTCGAATCCCCACTCTGCTGTGGTAATCGCTGGGTGACCGTGGACCAGACACACATTCTCAGCGTAACCTACATCACAGGGTTGTTATGGGAAGAAGAGACATGAAGAAAAGAATTCTATAAGCTGCTTTGTGTCCCCATTGTGGAGAAAGGTGAGGTATAAATGAAGCATATAAACAATCAGTATAGCTGAAGCAGGGACAGATAAACGGTAGGTAGCTGGGTGGGCGAGCGGGAAGGAAAGAAAGAAGCAGTGAAAGATTGCCAGGAGGCTCTTGCCCTTCGCTCCCCCATGGCTAGGGTTGCCAGGTCCCTCTTTGCCACCAGCAGGAGGTTTTTTGGGGTGCAGCCTGAGGAGGGTGGGGTTTGGGAGGGGAGGGGCTTCAGTGCCATAGAGTCCAATTGCCAAAGCAGCCATTTTCTCCAGGTGAACTGATCTCTGTCGGCTGGAGATCAGTTGTAATAGCAGGAGATCTCCAGCCACCACACCTGGAGGTTGGCAACCCTACCCATGAATGACTGTTCCTGACACACCTCCCTTGGGCTGCTGGTGTGGCCTCTGATTCCTCTTGGGGCTACCTGGAGGATTCTCCTCCTTTGCAGGCTGCTGGGTCACTTCCAGTGGATCCTGGCCAGCCCACTTTGCTGTTGCCAGCTCCCAGGGTGCTTGTGGAACCAGTGAGTGCAGGGATGGAGTTGGGAAAGAGAGGGAATACATGTCCTAAAGCACTAGTAGTGCTCCCCTTCAGATATGCCCTGCTTATTTCTTTCTCCTTCTTTGGAAACTGTTTGGTTTAAATGGTAAATAAGCCATAAAGTGGCAATGACAGGATATAAATCTTACTTTGTAATGCTGCATTCAGCAACCTTGGTGCTGCTTGTATTTAAACCACACCTCAAAAGCAGATTATTCACTCATGTTGTGAATAACATGATGTAGGGAGTTAGTAACAAAAGGCCAGGTTCTTTTGGCTTTACTCCTTTGGTATCCTAGAAACTCAACCCAGATCACAGTTAAAACAATAATCTTCTGGTTGGCACTTCTCATTCTTCCAAATTTAGAACTCCAAAAATAAACAATAAGACAAAATATACCACCCGTCCATTAGTTTCTTGAAGGATATAAAATATCATGAGACAACATGACATAATTATGTGCTCTCTCTCGCTCTCTCTGTCTCTTGGTTAATCATCTGGCTGCAATTTATTTCACAATTTATGTACAGATAAAGGTTTTACGTTGCACAGTTTATGTTTTCCTTCTACCAAAGTTTATTTCACAGTGTTTCTTGTCTGCTGCTTTAATTGGCAAACTAAAAAGGAGCAGGTCAGCAATTTCACCTTGTTCTTAAACAACTGCTGGGCTAATATTACTGCTTTAACAATCAGGGATCCAAAAAGCCACAAAGAGGTATGAGCCCTTAGATCATAAGAAAAGCCCTGCTGGATCAGACCAGTCCAGCATCCTGTCTCTCATACTGGCCAACCAGTTAATCTGGAGGGCCAACAACAGAACATAGGTCATTTATGCATGGCTACTTGGACTCATGTTCACCCGCTGTCTAACTTGGTTGTTCCTTGGAGTTCTTGCATGAGTTTTCCATCCATTAGAGATTACCTCGCTGCCAGCCCTCACAATGTCCAGGTCTTCCCATTGCTCTGTTAACCCGACTCTTCCCTCTCCCCCAAGCTCAGCCCGGCTGAAATCTCTGTGCAGAAGGCAAAATATGGGCTACAGGAAGCTGGCTTTCTCTCACAGCCAATCACAAAGCAGTGTGTAAAGAGGCGGGGATTCAAATGCTTCCTGCTTCCTTAGAGCTCTTTCTGAGCAAAAGAAAGGCTTTTTAAAACTGAGGCTTGGAGTTCCCCCCTTTTTCTTTCAGATTGCTCTGTTTTTTGGTTTTTGTTCTTAAAATGCTTTTTTATGTGGCAGTTGGGTTTGGGGGGGATTTTCTCTCACAGTAAGCCAATTACAAAGTAGTATTTAAAGGAGCAAGACTTGATTTGAGCTTGGAGGCTGCTGGTTCAGAGATTCTCAGCTGGAAAGTACTCCCCCTAAAAGAACAGATTAATAGCTTGGGGGTGTTGCTGGATCTGGGTATCCTGTTGGATAAACTGGTGGCAGTAGTGGCTAATGATGCCTTTTACCAGCTTCAGCTGATGAGCCAGCTGTGGCCCTTTTTGGGGGGGAAAGATCTTGCCACTGTGGTGCATGCCCTGGTAAGATCTAGATGAGATTACTGCAATGAACTCTATGTGGGGCTACCCTTGAAGACTGTCTGGATATTTGGTAGAGAATGCTGTGGCCAGATTGTTGACCCATATCACCCCAGTCTTGCTCCATCAACACTGGCTCCTAATTTGTTTCTGGGCCCAATTCAAGGCATGGCTATTGGGGGCAGCACACCTTCAGGTCAACCTTGTTCCATATGAATCTATCCATTCAGGTCACCTTCAAAGGCCCTGCTCTGAGTGCCCCTGCCATCTGATGGGTGGCAACCAGAGAAAGGGTTTTTCAGTCATGGCACCAAAACTTTGGAACTCCCTCCCTGTGGAGATTCATCTGTCTCTAGGGTTGTCAGGTCCACCTTCGCCACTGGCGGGAGGTTTTTGGGGTGGAGCCTGAGGAAGGGGAGGGACTTCAATGCCATAGAGTCCAATTGCCAAAGCAGTCATTTTCTCCAGGTGAACTGATCTCTATCGTCTGGAGATCAGTTGTAATAGCAAGAGATCTGCTAGTACCTGGAGATTGGCAACCTCATCTGTCTTCCTCTATCATTGTCTTCCGCAAGCAGGTGAAGATCTCTTTGTGTTGTTTGGCATACCCTCAATAATTGTTATTGGCCCTCCTCCCTGGTTTGGGTGTTGGTTTTTCCTGGCGCCTCTCTGCCATTCCCTCACCTCTGGAATATCATGCTGGAATGCCATGGTTATTTACAACTACTGATAAAATTTAAATAACCATGTTAGATATGCAGGTTCTTTCTTTCTTTCTTTCTTTTTGCCACAGGTCGTATTGTATTATGCTACTGTGCATTGTTTTATGTTATATACTTATGTACATTCCAAGGATCTAGCCACATGGTACCTGTTAAGGGCTTCTAAAAAGTTATTTCTTCCCCCGCTCCTGAATCATATAAAGACTGCTTAGTCCTACCGAAAGGCGAACAACACGAAAAGAGTGCTTTCCTTTTGAATTTCCCCTAATGAATAGGACCCATAAAAAGAAATTATGTTCAATATAAATTATTCATAGTCGAGCAGCTAAATGATGCATCCTCTAGTTATGGCTTCAATCCATAGCGGCCACAAGAAGTCATTTCAGTAAGACTGCAATGAATGTTTCTTACCGTCAATTAAAATATATATCATGCACAGAGCAATAGAAAGTGACAAGTCAAGAGAGGCGATAAGGCAAGGTACCCACTAGGGAAATACATAGTCAAGGCGAGACAGGTTTTATACAGTGCTCTTATCTGCAGGCGGTTTGTTTTGAAACAGTGACCTCTGAGGGACAATGAAAAAAGGCAAGAGGAAAGTTGTTCTATCACTCCTTGTTAAGCATATTTTTGTATCTGTTCAGAATTTTATAGCTGAACATAGTGCGGGGCGGGGGCGCGGAATAACCAAAGAACTGACATGCGAGGCTTCTGAAGAAATACAATTAGCATCACTGTTCAAGTTCAGACTATAATAATATTTTGCTCATTATTTTGAACATACCGGTACTCTGATTGCGACAGGGAGATTCAACCGGAGAGGAAAAATATTTTTTGATCTTTCCTTTCCTTTGTAACATGTTCAGTGAGCCTTCCAGATCTGTAAATGAGCTCCTCAAGAGTAATCCCAGCTCAATTGGTAACATGAAAAGACTACGCTACCACAATGGCCATGGTTAAAATGTCCAAGGTGGAAAATAATGCCGTAATTGCCGGGCATGCTGTTATCAAAGGCCAGCAATCATCTTTACTCCCAGATGGAGAAGTGCTAAGCACCTTGGGGCAGAGGGAGCTACCAACAGGGACAGGGAATCAGGCTGGAAGACCAGCCAGCTGACAGGTAGGCAGGTTGGGTGGTTCACGGAAGAGCTGCCATGAGTTCCCAGGAATGGCCCAGAAGCCTCCATCCTCAGTAAGCTGCCCAGGTGGAGGCAGGGTAATAGAATGTGGATTGCAAAGAGTATTTCATTTTTAGAATAGTATTTTGTTACTGTTATTTAAGGCAGCAGAATAAATAATTTTCTATATTTTTAGGAGTTGTCACCTTAACAATTCTCCTGCTGCATTTTGTCCCAATATTACAAATGTTAACAGATAACAGTTTCTCTGGATTTATCCTCTCCTCTGCCAAATATTATGAACCTTAAAAAATAATACCTTATTTTGTCGAAGGCTTTCACGGTCAGAGTTCATTGGTTCTTGTAGGTTATCCGGGCTGTGTGACCGTGGTCTTGGTATTTTCTTTCCTGACGTTTCTCCAGCAGCTGTGGCAGGCATCTTCAGAGGAGTTACACTGAAGGACAGTGTTACTCCTCTGAAGATGCCTGCCACAGCTGCTGGAGAAACGTCAGGAAAGAACATATCAAGACCACTGTTACACAGCCTGGATAACCTACAAGAACCAATACCTTATTTTGTTTTTACAACAAAAAGAAAGGATATGTGGTTTTATCAACCTGCAAAACATACAGTTAGACATGTATTTTTACTATGCCCCTTTTTTATCTTGAACAGATATGTCCTCTAATAAATAAGTCACAGGTGAAAGATCAAAAGGATATTTGCTACCAAAATCCAAAAATGTTTGACCAATTCGTAACCTTATTATATGTGAATGAGGTCCTAACTAGCCGTTACATCTAGCATGAGTTGGGTCAGGGCTCCCCCAACCCAACTCTGTTGTTTGCACTGCCAAATGTGACATCTGAAGTTCCCAAGTGTGCCAGGTAGGGTTGCCAGGCTCCAAGTGGAGCCTGGAGATCTCCTGGAATTACAACTGATCTCTGGACCACAGAGAACAATTCTCTTGGAGAAAGCAGCTTCTTTGGTAGGGTTGCCAGGTCCCTCTTCACCACCGGTGGGAGATTTTGGGGCAGAGCCTGAGGAGGGTGGGGTTTGGAAATGGGAGGGACTTCAGTGCCATAGAGCCCAATTGCCTAAGCAACCATTTTCTCCAGGTGAACTGATCTCTGTCAGTTAGAGATCAGCTGTAATAGCAGGAGATCTCCAGCTATTACCTGGAGGTTGGCAACCCTGTTCTTTGGAGGGTGGACTCTATGGCATTATGGTTAGGTCCCTCCCCTCCCCAAACTCTGCCCTTCTCAGACTCCACACTCAAATCTTCAGAAATTTCCCAACCTGGATTTGGTAACCCTGGTGCCTGACCTGATTTAGCTTAGAACCATGGCATGAGGGAAGAGGGGCTTCAGCCTTTCTCCCTGCACCATCTTTCTGGGCCCTAACTGTTGGGAGGGGGGTTCCCCTGATACAGGGCTTCATGTATCTTGAATACTGTAATATATTTTCACCATAAGGCCTTTTTGCTGGTTAGACTGAACTAATAGTTCTTCAAACTTGTTTAAGGCCCTAAACACATCAACAGCTTTGGATACAGTGCCAAACATGGAAACACCATTTTAGACAAAACACCATATAGGAAATCACTATATAGTCTGTGATATGGTTCCCAGACCGCCTCCAGGGCCCCCTGGCACTGATTGTCTGGCGGGCGGGCGGGACATAGGCAGCAAACAGAGGCCTATGCTGGCATTGCTGGCAATTCAGTGATGTCACTTCTGATGTGCACTGAAAGTGACATCATCATGTTGGCAACAATGAGGGGCCACTCTGGTATTTGGGCCAAAGCTCGATGTTAAAAAACAGCTTCTACCATAGAGTTTTGGCCCAAATACCTGAGCATCCCCATCTCGCCAGCAATGTGATGGTGTCACTTCCAGTGTGTGTATGGTTGCCAGGTCCCCCTTCGCTATCAGAAGGAGGTTTTTAGGGTGGAGCCTGAGGAGGGCAGAGTTTGGGGAAGGGAGGACTTCAATTGCCAAAGCGTCCAATTGCCAAAGCGGCCATTTTCTCCAGGGGAACTGATCTCTATCGGCTGGAGATTTGACAAGAAAAAATGCATCAATGCTGTAAGGTAAGTAGTGAGCACGAGATCGTTCTTCATCACTCCATAAACAACAGAAGAAGAAACAGAACATTTTTTGTTCTTTATTGTACAGTAGGCATACAGAATCTATCAAAAATGACATCAGGAAACACTGGCACATTATTTCTCATATACCAGGTTGTGCCCAAACACCCATTTTTGGTTTGAGAAGATCCACTTCTTTGAGAGATCGTCTTGTCCATTCAGATTTTTTTGTCTTCTCCCCCACCTCCTTCTGTTCTTGGCCATTTCAAATGTGGTTCCTGCAGTGTATGTCCGTTGAGCTTACCTGTCATTTATGCAATTACTTGCAGTTGTTCGAAACTTTATATAGGGAGTACAATTCGTCAAGTGAAATTAAGAATCGGTGAACACCGCTCCCGCATTCGATCTCGCACATTAGACGCCTCATTAGTGAACCATTTTGTGGAGAAAAAACATAATGCCGAAGATCTTAGATTTTTTGTACTATGGATGTATCATGGCCAACAATATAACATCAATAATGTGCAAAAAATTCTATTACGGAAAGAAGCATTCTTCATACAATTATTTAATACCCTCAGTCCTAACGGACTGAATACAGAACTGGATTTATCTTGTTTTATATAAATAACGGTAATTTTTCTTTAAGAATGACCATGACTCTAACATTCCTATTGGCATTCAATGCACACGTGAGACTTTAAATTAATTCAGTGATGTTTATCGCCATTACAAGCTTTGAACCATGTTCATAACCAGTCCTGAGAGGCAAGGTTAAGACACAAAGCCCTTCAGGAAAGACAAGAGCCGATTGTGCTATAGAGATGTATGTATATTTTGACTTTTATTGGTTCCCAATACTGCTTTACTAATGTAATTCACATTTCTGTTTTTGGTAGAAGCAACTTCGCTTATTATAATTATATCTTCTGTCAAACTGAAGAAGCCCCCTACGGGCAAAAATGCGTTAAAACAATCCGGAAGGTGTTCCAATTCCCTTTCTGGCTTTGAAGATTTTCCTACAAGCCATTGCTTCTATAATTAGCCTACTAGGCAATAATTATTCGTGTCGTCTGTATCGCGCATGAACTTTAACAATGCCATGTGCATGAAAGAAGAAAGATTTATACAGAATTTTGTACATATTAATTGTGGTTGTTGTATGAGTCTTTACATTGTATTGTTTCCACTTTGGTGGTGTTTTTCACTTATACACTGTGATTAATGTTTTGTCATTTGTATTAGTATATTACAATACTTGTATTCATATCTTGAGCTCCTTGCTGTTTTTTTTCCTATGATAACCTGGAGGTTGGCAACCCTAAGTGTGTGCTGGGTCTCCAGAATGCAACAGCATCAGTCTAAGGTCTTTTATGCATGGGTTGGATCAACCTGCTTGGACCTGGGTTCATCGCACATTAAAGTAACCCGGGTTGGGGGAAACTGTATGCATTGGCTTGAATGATCAGTGACAAAACTGTGTGCAAATCAAGCCATGAATACAGAAAAACAGTCTCCCAAGCTCAAATCAAGTTCCACCCCTTTAAATGCTGCTCTGTAATTGGCTTACTTCGCAGTGCTCCCTGTGAGAGAAGATTTCCTTCCCCCCAAATCCAACTGCCGCATAAAAAAGCATTTTAAGAACAAAACACAAAAAACGGAGCTACCTGAAAGAAGGGGGGGAGAGAAATCCAAGCCTCCTTTTAAAAAAGCCTTTCTTTTGCTCAGAAAGAGCTCTGAGGTAGCAGGAAGCAGGAAGCACTTGAATCCCCGCCTCTTTACACACTGCTTTGTGATTGGCTGTGAGAGAAGCCAATCTTCTGTTTTCCCCTTTTTAACCATCAGCATGCTGCTTTGAGGAGGGGGTTGGAAAAGGGTGGGGTGTGATGGCATGGGGAAGCTCAACCCGAGAATGGAGTATGCACGCTCTGTGACTCCAGAATGAGCCAGGATGAACGGTTTAATTCGGGCCAGAAGAGGAATGGGAAAGCTGGGTTCATTTTGCATTGAAACAGCATTGAGCTTCCAAGGAATGAGTTAATGTGCATGCTGAAAGATTTGATCCTGGCTGAAATGGGGAATAAAGGAGGTTAAAGCGACCATGCAAAAAACACCTAAGTTCCCTCCTCTCCTCCCCCACCCTGCTGTTTGCCAGGGGGTATCTGGCAACTCTAGTCTGTTAATTTGGATGTCTATAAATCTAGTCCAGTGGTTGGCAAACCGCGGCTCGTGAGCCGCATGCAGCTCTTTGGCCCCTTGGGTGCGGTTCTGCCCCTGGGCGCCCTGCCTGCTGCTTTGTCTCCCCCGGGGCCCGGGCGGCCACAGTTCCTGCCAGCGCTTCTCCTGTTGCTGCGACGGCCGGTGGGTGGCCACCCCCCCTCTTCCGAGACGCCTCTGCACAGGCGCCACCTCTCCCACTCCCGTCCGGGGCTCTGCTTCCCTGCGCGTGCGCTGTCACAGCCAGCTTGCCCCGGGCTGTCAAGCCCAACCCCGGTCCCAGCGCCAACCCACAGGGGAGAAGGAAGAGCCCTCGGACCCCCACTCACCTGGAGAGAAGCCTGGAGAGGCGGCAAGCGGCAGCCAGCTAGAGCTGCCTCCCAGCGCCTGGGGAGGCAGGCTCGAGGTCCCCACAACCGCCGACCGGCCCGCTTATCAGCTGGCGAGTGGGAGAACCAGTCCAGGCAGACCACACCGGGTCCCCGGGGAGAGGCCGAACAGCCCGCCCATAAGCTGGCAGGTGGAGGGGGGAGCGCGATGGCAGAGGGAGGCGCCGGGGAGGCAGAGGGGTCGGCGCAGCTCCAGTCCCAGCTCCCACCAGGAAACAGTTGGCGGGACGGTGGGGGGAACAGGCACGGAGAGGAGACACCTGAAGGAAAGACCCACCCCACACAAGACAGGCTGAGGGCGGGCGGAAGAGCAAGGGGAGGGTAGCGATAAGACCCCCGCCCTCTGAGACAACTCTCTGGTAAGGAGAGGAAGAGGTGCGGGGGAAGGGATCTTTATAGCCTCGGGTTGAAGGAAAAGGGGGTGGAGCCTAGGTGGCTCTCAAGGGAAATCTCAATCATTGTGCTGTTGATGTTTGGCTCTGTTGACTGGTGAGTTTGCCGACCACTGATCCAGTCAAATGTGAGCAAAAGTAGGTTTGTCAAAATTTCCCCTTTGAAATACCTTCTTAAATTCTAATTGACACTTCCGAGATTGGAGCTTTGCATCTTTCACAATTCTTAAACCAAAAATGCTGTAACTGGATTGTAAAAAGTTATGTTCTTCAGTTGTTCATTTTGCCACAGCCATATCTTTAGAGGTCCTCTTATTCCTCTTTGTCCCAATTTCCATACAATACACTCCTCATCTTGTTGGAACCTGTCTATTACGCTGTCATCATAGTTGCTTGATAGTATATGTTCACAGGAGGGGCAGCAAACCTTTCCTTTTTATGAGATACTTGCTTGATTTCATTATGTGATCTAGATCTTTCCTTACTCCAGATGAATGTATCAAAGACAGACTAAACTTTTCTTAGAGATGTCAGAGAGAGTAAAAGTGGTAATGCTAAGAACACAATTACAATGGTAAAATATATTTGGAGGCCCTTCTGTTTGTGTTTGATTTTCCAAACTTTTACAACTTCTTGTAATGAGGCTTGAACCTTCATTATGGATTCAGAGCGCTGGATTGGTCTCTAGTGGCTGCTAGTTCAGTCGAGGTGCACAAATCTTTGAAATCGGGTCTAGAAGAGTCTACTGACACCACTGATTGAAAGAGTTTGGTAGTGGTTTGCGCGGGAAAAGGCAGTTGAAATAATACAAGCAGAAAATAAGTCATTAGTCAAAGATAGGCCTAGTCTTAGCAGTAAATACAATGGCATCACTAAGATATATGATGGGCCAAGGTCATTTGCTACAACATTAAATTCAATGCTGACTGAAAAGGGGGCATTGTCCACTGCCAAATTAAAAAGCTAATTATGAATTGCAAACCATAATGCTAAACTGCATTATTCATTCTGCCAATGTATAACAGGCTGTAGGCTATTTGTCTGAAGGATGGGAAAGTTGATGTGTCTGATCTTCGCAATAATCTATCAGATGGCAGAATAATTGGAACTACAGTAACAAATTATTTCTAACCAGCAATAGCTAAACCTGAAGGACTTTTGTCAAGAAATTATGCTTTTAATTTTTTGTGTAGCCTGTTTTGTATAATGGTTCAGGCTCAGGCCTACATGGATATATTTTGATATCAACAGGTAACAGCTGGAATGTGGACATGATTTTTGGAGCTGGGAATGGTTCTATCTTGAGTAGATAATCTCCAAGTGTTTCTGGCCACCCTCCCTACATTTTCACAAGGAGGATCCTCCTTGGTTCAGTGTTTTATTGCTGTCACCTGGGCAGGATAGGCTTACCAAGTTGCTGATTCTGGCGGGCAATTGCCCACCAATTAACTGAGCTGCTTGCAGCACCGATCCCACACGTGCATGGCTGCACATGATGCCATGACATCACTTCCGGGTTATTCTGGAAGCT
Source organism: Euleptes europaea (assembly GCF_029931775.1). NCBI lineage: Eukaryota > Metazoa > Chordata > Lepidosauria > Squamata > Sphaerodactylidae > Euleptes > Euleptes europaea. Next base: position 55,278,264 of record NC_079323.1, read on the forward strand.
TCGGCATCATGATGTGGACACTTTAGCACCAGCAGGAAACCGAGTGGGTTAAGTACATGGGGGCATGGCTGTTGGTGGCGGTATGATGTCACTTCAGGGTTTTCTCTAGAAACAATGTCAGTCTTCTATAGGAATTGCTCTATGGTAAAAACATAAGAGTTTTTGGCAATTCCTAGATGCTCTAGCATGCTCCCCCCAAAATGCTACCCCCATCCCCATCCAAAAAGACTCCTGCCAGTGGAGAAGGTGCACCTGGCAACCCTAGGGCAGCATATGGACAAAACAGACTGTAACCAGCTGTCTCTTACTGCTATAACCTTGTGACCCTTAGGGTAGATGGTCAAACAGCAGATACATCATTAATTTAGATCTTTTCCTGAATTCTGATAGAATTTTGGAAATAAGTATCAGGCTCAGATTTAGAGTACTCTCTAAATTCAGAATTAGTATTTTAGCCAAATACCCAGGGAAAATAACATCCAGGTTGAAATATAGCTAATTCTATATACAGTTGGCATAGATTATTTTGATAAGATACAGTTCATAACTTGCTGAAATTTACCCCAGGGCAACATAAGATCTCTGGTAATATGGAATTTTTAGTAGTCAGCATGGATTTCCAAGAAACCACCATATAATTCCTAATCGTAGCTCAGAATCCCAAGTACCATATATACTCGCGTATAAGCCGAGTTTTTCAGCCCAAAAAAAGGGCTGGAAAAAGCCAACTCAGCTTATACGCGGGTCAATACGGTAGGGGAGGGGGGGAGAGAGGGGGAACTTACCGCAGCGCCTTCCCTGCAGCCTGGGAGCGGCCAGCGGGGCCTTCCTGCGCGCAGGCAGGCCCCGCCGCCGCCGCCGCCGCCGGCCTGCGCACCTTTTTTGCGGCCGTTGCTCTGTCTGTTAGAGAAAGGTCTTTCCCAACACCTTCTACCTAAGATCATTTACATGGAGATACCAGTGACTGTACTTGGGACCTTCCAAAAGTGCTATCCCTGAGCCACATGCCTTCCACTAATTATGTTTTGTACAATGCCATGTTATAGAATTCTACCCAGTTTTACAAATATGTGTGCATATCACTTCCTCTTCTAGTAACGTAACTATATCCAATGCTGCAGCAAAGGAACCAATATTTGATTCAGACTGTAGATATCCACATTTCTGGCATGTTTGATTCTGCAGTAATTGTTTCCCTGTAAACCTCTGTTGGTGAGCTACTTATATACCGCACATTGTTTGGTTTGATGGTTTCTCTACTAACCAATTAAACTGTGTATTTTCCAGAAGGCTCAAAGAGATCTGATTTCTGTTTTATCTCTCTTCCAAGGTTCCAGTTGTGAAGATTTATGATTCATATATTTTGTGTCTAGTTCTGCCAAATATAAGGATAAAGCTGAAAGATATTACTGACACACAAGATAAAAGACACTTTGTAATTGCTATTTGAAATTTAGTTCTTGCATATGTAGAAAAAGATTTCAAATAAGAAAGGGGGAGGGAAAGTAATTTTTAGTTAATCTGGGCAGACTTTGTTTTTCAATGAATGGCCCACTTGGTGCAGAGTGGGTTTAATCAGATGCAAAATAATTTGCACTGCATTGTAACATTGGTATGGTTTTTTGGGATTCCATTCAGATAGAAGGATGCCTGCTGTGTTCTTCAGGCTGACCAGTAGTTGAAAGTGGCTTATTGGCAGATGCATGGTCATCCTGACAGATGGCTATGAATGTTTCCAGACCAAAGACTATAATTAGAGCATCAGATGTACAATTCCAGGATGGTTGCCACTTGTATTATGTTAATGGATAATATGACATGACACCATTACTCAAGCACAGAGCTGTATTATAAACTGAACAATTATGAATTAGCATTCTCTGAGCAGGAGCAACATGAGATAATAGAAATGTCATGCTTTTTGGAAGACCCACAATGAAGTAACTTCACAATCATATTCCCATTTTCTGTTTACAGGGTATTATTGTAGACCCAGTACTTTGCATGGTGGTCAGTTAGCAAAGACCTGGATGACTAGGAAGAGTGTTAGGAAAGCTAAAGCTTGGTATGAGCTTAGGCTGGCAAGAGATGCTAAACACAACCAAAAAATAGGGTTCTTTTCCTATGTTCAGTGTAAGAATAAGAACAAGGACAGGATAAGTCTATTGAAGGGACCAAAAAGTGAAATTGTAACAGGAGATGAAGAGAGGGCAGAAACTGGTCAATTCCTACTTTTCCTCAGTCTTCTCTTGTGAGGGAAACGATGCTCAGCATGGCATAAGCAGAACACATGATGAGGCAAGGGAGTTGCAGCCTAGGATTAGCATTGGGATAGCACATAAACACCTAGTTTCTTTAAATGAAACAAAGTCCTCAGGGGCAGATGAATTGCATCCAAGGGTATTTAAAGAACTTGCAGATGTAATTTCTGAGCCTCTGTCCATTATTTTTGAGAATTCTTGGAGAACACCTAGAATATTGTGTTCAGTTTGGGGTGCCACAATTTAATAAGGATGTAGACAAGCTGGTACGTGTCCAGAGGAGGGCAACAAAGATGGTGAGGGGTCTGGAGACCAAGTCAAAAAATTCAAACTTCAAAAACCTTTATTGGCATAACAAATCGTACAAGGTATTCCAGAATTTGGCAAATGATAAAACATCAATATCGCAATCTGTAGCAATAGATATGAATAAAATGAGGTATGCCGGAGTACAGTGAATATAAGGTATATATAGAAAACTAGTGTCTACAAGTAACCGGAATAGCAGCTATAATATTTTTTGTTTGATTTTTTATATGTGAGCTCTAGCCCTGTGGCAAACCATAAACAGATTCCAGCAGACAGCAAATCCACGAAAGCAGTTTTATTGGTTATCATAGACAGGTTTCAGAAGCCATATTCAGAAGGACCCTAGTAAGGGGCAAAGGCAAGGTGCAGAGCATATATGGAAAAGCAACAGGAGATAACTGGTAACCTAGGCAACTCCCCTCCCAGAGGCAGGAAGGAGCACTTGGCAACAGTATGGGAATTTAGACTAAACACGGGGCACAGATTGGCCTTAGACAGAATAGCACAACAGCACCTGGGAGCAATACAATCGCACTACCGCATACCATTCTCATGGCTTGCTCCTGACAGTGAGGAAAGGTTGAAGGAGCTGGGTATGATTAGCAAGGGAGAGGAGAAGACTGAGGGGTGATATGATAACCATCTTCAAGTACTTGAAGGGCTGTCATATAGAGGATGGTGCTGAGTTGTTTTCTGTTGCCCCAGAATGTCGGAGCAGAACCAACGGGTTGAAATTAAATCAAATGAGTTTCCCTCTAAACATTAGGAAGAACTTTCTAACAGTTAGAGCGGTTCCTCAGTAGAACAAGCTTCCTCGGGAGGTGGTGAGCTCTCCTTCCCTGGAGGTTTTTAAGCAGAGGCTAGATGGCCATCTGTCAGCAATGCTGATTCTATGACCTTAGGCAGATCATGAGAGGGAGGGCATCTTGGCCATCTTCTGGGCATGGAGTAGGGGTCACTGGGTGTGTGTGTGTGGGAAGATAGTTGTGAATGTCCTGCATTGTGCAAGGACTCTGACTAGACCCTGGTTGTCCCTTCCAACTCTATGATTCTATGACTATTTTAATAGCTGCATCAAGTCACCCTAACACTATTAGCGCACATTCATGGGGGGGGGGGCAAAGCTCCATAGCAGCTGGGTGACTTCATGCTGGCTTAAGTGCTTGTTCAACTCAGGATAACGGGCACTTTCGCCATCCCAGGTAGCACACATGCCAGCCCTGGGATTCCATGCTGCTGCATGGGGCTCGGGCGCCAATGCAGCCTCCCACTGGCATTCATCTGGCTTATTTCCCCACACCAGTATCCTGGGAGGCGTTCCAGGGTGGTTCTAGGGGTGGAGCTGCCTTTAGGCAGCTTCCTAACCCATTTTGGGTCGGGAACACCCCATGGTGTAGTGGTTAAGAGCAGTGTACACTAATCTAGAGAATTAGGTTTGATTGCCCACTCCTCCAATTGAGCGGTGGACTCTAATCTGGAAAACCAGATTGGTTTCCCCATTCCCCCACATGAAGCCAGCCAGGTGACCTTGGGCTAGTCACAGTTCTTTCTGAACTCTCTCAGCCCCACATACCTCACAAGGTATCTGTTGTGGGGAAAGGAAGGGAAGGAGATTGTAAGTTTGATTCTCCTTAAAAGGTAGAGAAAGTTGGCATATAAAAACCAACTCTTCTCCTTCTCCTCCTCCTCCTCCTCCTCCTCCTCTGTGAGTTATACTACCTATGGTGTTCCCGGGGTGAAAGGCAGCTCCACCCCCCAGAACACCCTGGGAACACCTCCCAGGACACTAGTGTGGGGATTTGTGCTGGGAGAATGTGTTGCAGTGTGGCGTACCGGGGCTAGCTTGGATGCCCTCCGCAGCAGCATGTGCCTGTTGATAACGGGCATTTACCCCACTCCAGGGTCACGCTGGCTCCTAAGTCAACTCAGCCCTGTTCTTCAGGAATGCACAGTGAGTGTCAACTGAGTGTAACCTTCTTAAGTAGGAAAAATCTTATTTTAATATTTTGTTTTCTTTCCTCAGTCAGAAGATACTGATCACTTGAAATCCAGGGAGAAATATCCCTATATATATCCCGTTGACAATGCTTTAAATGACACCATGACAACAGATATAGCTAGAACTAACTCCAGCCTCATCTTTGGAATATGGATAAGTCAGGCTCATCTTATGCAGCCCATTTACAATTTATAGCCAGCATTTCATGCTTTAGATGTATTGATATAGAACTAGGTTAATGAAAGCAAAAAATACAATCTAGTAACTCACACTCTGACTGACCTCAAATGGGAATACAATGTACTAGAACAGATTATTGGGATGGTCATTGTACCATTTAATCAGTATATTTTGAGAAAGTTGTGTATGCTTAATACCACTCCCCTACCAGTATGTATTATTTTGAAAAGTTCTACAGAGAAATCACGTAAGTTCACATATTACTTAGACAAATCGAAAAAGCAGTTGTTTGTCACCCTATATCAGTTCCAAAAAAGAAATAACAGTGCAACCTTAATAATATGATATGGATGAAAAAAACTTATATAATATTCTCTATTTGCAGAAGATATGGTATAACAGGACTGAACTTTCATTTCAAACAAATTGCAATGACCGGTGAAACGGCAAATTTGCTGTTGAAATTTCAGCATTACAGAAAATTTCACCGCAATCTCTGTAAATGTATGTATGTCAAAGAGCTTAAATTAATGAAAGGTAATGGTTTACATGATCAGTGTCTGTAATCTTAGTCCTGGTATTTTTCTTATTAGATGTCTCCTGATGTTGACATGACCTTGGTCGGGGAGGGGCAGGATACAAATCTAATAAATAACTGTTGTTAATAAATAAATAAATAAATAAATAACTGTTGTTGGTTTACACTGTTTAATCCATGTTGAGTCTCATTGAAAAAAGTGGACTATATAATAAATAAACAGGCATTCTTTGGATGTTTTCACAACATTTATATATACAATATACTGAACAGGTCCTATGTACCAAAAGGGAGAGCAAATAATAATTTTTGTAAGGGTGCTACATTAACATATTTCATTTTCATTGTTACTTATAGATTTCCCCCCCACCATCTATGAAGTTTACAGTTCAAAAGATTGGTAAACATTTTGATGACTGGCAGTGTGGCCAGATGCTGGATTACTTTATATGAAGTTATAATTGAATTAGTGGGTTAAATGGATTGTGGAATGGAGTGATCCATTATCCCACTATGAAGGGACAGTGCACTTCCTGTCTAAAAATAGGATGAACATTGTTTTGTAGCATTACAAATTACTAACATAGATATTGAATATAACAGGTGACACTAAACAGATGGAATGTGTCTCTCTGCAATTTTTTTAGGGACTAGAATCAGCTGCCAATGGAACATTATCAATACTGCCATGAGACTAGTTTAGAACTTATGAATCCACAAGTTAATAACCACACAAGAAAAACATAACACATTAAAATAATTTGATCCACAGTCTTGAATTCACACTTTTGACTGTTTTGCTAGAGAAAAATAAGATAAAAGCAAATTAATTCTAAAAAGTAAAATTAAAAGTGTATTCTTCGTAATGATCTGGTCCAGGAGGTGGAGGTTGGGCTACAAGCCTGGCGCTACACCCTTGCCGGGCTCTCTCTGCACAACCCTGCTGTCTTTGCAGTTCCTGCCGGGCAGAGGCGGATTCTGGGGGGCTTGTGGACTGAGTCTTGGCCAGGGACTTAGTTACCCCAGGACCTGGGGGGACAAAGAGTTCTGGTAGAAGAGCTCCCACGGCAGGCTCTTCAGGAGCGAGTTCTGGAGCAGACGGACCAGGGGCATCTACCCTGCAAGGATCTTTTGGAGTTTCCTGCTTCTTCCTCAGGCCATATTTCTGGTTCCCCAGGTTCTTCTTCAGAGACTTCCAAGGTGGAGTCCAGAGCCAGCTCAGTGGGGGTCATGACACCTTGTTTCTGTTTTGGCACTTGAAAAGGCAAGGGTTATGGGTACAAGAACGCCACAATGCAGGCCAAATCACAGGCAGGCCCTTGAAGCTTTTAAAATGGCTTTAAAAAGGAGGCAGCATTCTCATGGTAGCCATGAGGACACTGTCACATCTAGTTTGGCCCTTAGCAACTGGATTTGGAGAAGCAGTTGTTGCTGAGGCTTTTTACTGAGGCTTTAGAGCCTTTGTTTTATTCCTCAACCTGCAGCTCTTGGTGACTGTTGGATGCTAAAGATGCTTCTTCAGCAGCTTATGGTTGTGAATCCTAATGACTCTTCCCTTTATTACTCATTCTCTGTCAGGCGAAGTATACTGCTATAATGAGGATGATTACAACCAGAGTTACCATAGTCGGGTTGCAGTGTAGGAGAAGGGAGAAAGATAAAGTGCAGACATAAGAGTCTGCAATAAAGAGGATGCAAGCAAATGGAAATGCTAGAGCTATAATTAAATGGGAAGCTTGCCCAAAAAGTATAATACTCACTAGGATGGTAGAGACTAATTAGGCTGAAGACAGACAGACATTCTGGGTGTCAAGAACATGGTTTCAACACATATTTGTTCTGAAAACAAATATTTCAGATCTGGTCTTCACATGGATCAGAAAAAGGCAGTAGGATTCTAACATGTTAGGTGAGAGAGTGCTTCATTCATGTAAAAACTTCCTGCAAATAAAAAAGTACATCAAGGAGAAAAGTTGTAGCCTAGCCCTTTCATACCCTGTTCTAGTTTTCTTTTTGCAAGCAGGGCCATCTGTCTACTAGGGTCACTTAGGTAAGAGTCTAGGGCACCAGGTGTGGAGGGGCACCAAGCAGCCATGCCGCTCCCCACCTGTCCACAGCATTGGGGTCTTCATGTGTAGACCTGGTTTTAGATTGCAGCAGAAGTGTGCTCAAGGCATGTTTTCCACACTTCAGAATGTGTAACTCGCCTTATCTACGTATGTAGACATCTATATATCTAGTAACATGAGGTGGTAAAATTTTAAGGTGGAAGGTTAGACAGGATGTAGGTGGGGAATCCCATTTTGGATGTCTGCCCAACAAATAAAAGCTAGCATATTTATTAGAGAGAAAGCTTGTAGCTTGGTCTGCATCCTTCTGTGTTGGTTCTCATACAGAATTTTTTTTCTGCAAGGAAATTCTATCCACCCATTTGCAACATGTACTAATATATTTCTTTCATTCTATCATCTCAACTCTACCACTTCATTTCCACCTCAGCATGCTCTATACTTTGCTACCTTAGGAACATCCCAGTGCTGCAGTTGCTTGGCAGTAGAACACATCTATCCTACAAAATGGAAGATGAAACAAGATAACCTTGTTGGGGGGAGACAACACCATGCCCTTGCCTTCTCACCTCCCCTGCACAGGGTCAAGCCCAGCATCCACTAGGATGCATCTTATAATGGGCTGCATACCAGCCAGCTGATCAATAACAGCTGGCCCTTTAACAGTTAGACACCCACTGACAGCTGGCCCTTTGACAGCCAGCTGTCTGACAATCTGCAGTTGGGAAGCTCTACTCTGGTGCTGGAGAAGGGGAGTAACGAGGTTTTATTGTATTAGGAAAAGTTATCCCATAAAATACAGTTTTTGTATTTCCCCCCAAAAATAACCATTAAATATTTTTGAGGATTCTGCCTTTTTGCACATTATATTTATAGTGAGTTTATTTATAGACAAAAAAGTCAGTCTATTGGTTCTGAATTTTTTTTTTAATGGGAGAGCTGGAGTGAGGCAAAAAGCACATGAAGCAAGGGTCCCAGACTTACCTGGGGCCACATTTGCAGGCCCATTGGGGCAGGAGACAATGCATTTGGTCCCAGCTGTCTGGGGTTGGTTGTACTGTTGGGTGGCTGGCAAAGGCCCAGCAGGCCTCTGTGGCTGTGTGGGCTCCCAATTTCTCAGCCTGACCAATCAGGCATGGCCTAACGTGTTTGGGGGTTGGAGAGTGGGCCGGTGGACCTGGGAGAGGGAGTTCCCCCTCTGATCCACCTAGCCTGAACTTAAGGTCCATGCCACCTGGCCCAGTTGCCCTCGTGGCTTTCAGGTGGGCCAGATAATGCCAGGATCCATCGCCCCATGCTGTGCAAAGACTTTGTCTAGCTGTAACCAATAAAAGTTGTGGCCATTTTACTCCAACAAGGTATCATCTGGTTCTTGTATGTTTGGTGGGTTGCCTCGATTCCTTCCAGCCTCTTGTACACTGGCTGCACAAGGTGAAAGCTTAGTGCTTTAATGGGCCCTGTGCGTGCTCCAGTCTAGAAAGTATTTCATACAGAGCAACTCTAATTTATGGAATTTACTGCCACAGGATGTGGTAAGGGCTACTAGCTTAGATTTTAAAAATGGACCAGACAAATTCATGGAGGGCAGGTCCATCAAGAGCTATTAGTCTTTGGCCATTAACGCATGGTCTTTTTGTCTTGTGATTCTCCCTCTCATGTCTCACGCTTTTCTATCCCACGATCCAAAAATTAAATGCATGGTGAACTCTGTCCTGCATCAATCCCGCAAAAGATCAGGGAGACGGGACAGTAGAGGAGTACTCATCATTCTTGTCAATGATTTGTGATTGGCTGATGCCAGTAAAAGGCTGACCTAACAATGAGGGGGGGTTTTTAATAAAAATTTTTTACGGGATGCCGGTATACCATCGTTTCACCGTTAAACCCTCTTTTTAAAAAAGAAGCAGGGTTTTAAACTTTGCCTCTCTTCTTTGCAAAATAAAAACAGCCTGGAGCCATGACTTTCAGGGTACAGTGAGGAGAACAAGCAGGCAGGCGTGGGTGACCCTGGCCAGTGAACGAGCTCTGATGGTGGGGAGGAGGCTTGGAGGATAGCTGCCTCTTCATTCTTGGCGGGGAGGTTGGGAGGCCTTCTCTCACTCCTGCATCGTGTGCCCCTTCTCTGTGCCCCAGCCTCTGCTGCAGCAAAGGGTTGTGTGTGTGTGTGAGTGTATAGGGAAACAATGGCAGAGCTCCCAGCCACAATGCTTTACTTCTGTGTTTCTTGCTGCTGCTGCGTCTTATCAAAAACTGAAGCACCACCCACCCACCATTTCAATATCCCAACATACTGGCAAAAAAACATTTTTAAATTTTTTAGGAACTCCAGAGATGTACAGCCATTCTGTGCGATGGCGGACATTTTCCAGAGTTCCACCAAGAGGGAAGTGGGAGGGGGAAAGTGGAATGGGGGAGTGTCGGAAGGAAGGAGAGTCGACCCGAGCAATGTAACGCACAAGCAAGCACTTGCAATTGCAGCGATGATTTATTTGAAATCGGAACAAAACTGTGATTGGAAAACCAGGGGAAGTTTCGTGACGGAAATGGGTTGGTCCCACAAGCAGGAGATGACCATGCATTTAGACAAAGGAGATTTGCTTCATTCACAGGAGAATCACAAGACAAAACAGCCATGCTTTGACACCCTTCGACTGCATGCATTCATCATTGTGTATTGTGCAACTGTGTGCTCTGGAAATCAACTGTAACTGTATTGACTTGTTCTGTTAGGATAATCCAGCTGTGAATAATTGCCATGGCCCAATGATAGTACAATATACCATGATGTGTGAATGTAGCCTCTTGAGCTTTCTGGCGTAGGAGTCAAGTCAAATAGACCATGGTTCTGCACATTTGTGGAGGGTATATAAAATAAAATATAAGTGCAATATTTGGTTTCAAATTTTAGTCCAACTATTTTGCATTTTCTGCTTATTTTTATCCTCACAAAGTCATTTATTTTTAACCTCACTAGCAACCTTCAACAATAGATGCTGATAATATTGGCATTGCCCAATGGATTTCTTATTAAGATTTTTATTCAAGTTTTTTCATAACAAAAAGAATAATCAAACAGAATCAACCGCCCTCCCAACCAAACACCCTCAACAACTCAGATTAGTAAAGCATAAAGAGAAGAAAACAAAATAGAAAGCAAAAATAAATAAGAAGAAAAAAATACAGGCTGATGAGGGTGACATCTATCTGTAGTTACAGGCAAGAGCCTTAATGTTCATACAGTTCCCAAAAAAAGATCTCCATATATTCATTTCCCCTCCATGTCTTTTTTTTTTTTTTGCCATCAAGTCACAGCTGACTTATGGTGACCCCTTAGGAGTTTCAAGGCAAGAGACATCCATATTTTTGAGTGTATGCATTTGTACATACTGAAGCTGCAATACATGAACTCTGCACTATTCACATAAAATGGGGACCATGCATATTGGAAGACTCATGGGAAGCACATTCTCATGTTATGTGTGGTTGGAGTGCAAAGTGATAATGACTGAAAAGAGCTAGAGTTACAAGTTACATTAACTTAACTGCAATAGCATCTACGTTGAGGTGCTGAGCCTGAGAACAAGTGATGCTACCATGCCTCACCTGCATAGGTAAATGATCAAATAGGGTGGAGTTCTAAGGAGTCCTTCAAATAATTAGCACAAGACTGAACATTGCACCTTACACGGGTTGATGGGATGCTACCAGTTAGACAAGAAAATTATATGTTGACTTCTGAGCTTTGTAGCTGACTGTCCATTCAGCAGCACCCTTTTTGTGGCGCCAGATGTTACTTTGCCATCTTTACTCTATGCTCTATTAATCTGATTTTTACTAAACCAAAATCTGCTTACTGCACATTTCTGATTCCACCACACCAGTTAAAATTGTGTTACTTTAAGGGCTACTCTCCTTTATTACTCTCTCTATTTCTTTCTGTTCTAGGTTTCCTTTCCTTCCAATATTTCATTTTTTTACTTTAAGCCTCTTCTGAGTTAAGTGAATTTCTCTCTCTCTCTCAACTTCTGTGTTCAGTTGCCTTATGGACAAAATAACCAATAATGGACTGTCTGCATTTTGATACACTGTGCATTGTTCTGCTTTATCAGAAACTTGACCTGGGTTCTGAACTTAGAAGACTGCAATCATCTTTGATTTGTTCTATCACTTTATTTAAGGATCTGGTCTCACTTTCTTCTAGTTAAAAACATCTCCTCAGTTAGCAGTCAAAAAGAGATATCATGGCAAGTGCAAGAAATCAAGGGACTTTTTGTAACTCTGTGAAACAGAGCAGAAACAATGGCAACACATCCTCAGTGTTTAAAGATTCACTAAAAAGAGATACTTCTTCTGTAAGTCTGGTGGTTTGGCAATGGCCAGGGGCTGCATGACCCTGTGGTCTCCCGTGTGGTACAGGCTATGGAGGCGCATCTCTAGCTGTGGCCCAATTCCCCCCCCCATATGGGGGCCCATAAAATTGGACCCCGTGACTCAGTCTTTACCAACCTTGGGATTCATCTAAGGATTTTCACCAGCAGCTATGCTGCAAATTTTGGTGCCCTTACTTTAAAAAAAGTTCCCCCAGAGCCTCAGCAAGATTCCCCATAGGCTATAACGGAGCCAAAAAATTTTGGATTCACAAAACCCCTGAAAAAAGACCCATCAGGCTGCCTGAAATGTATTGTGTATGTAAAGTGTAGCCAGGTTGCAGCTGACTTATAGAGACCCCGGTGGGGTTTTCAAGGCAAGTGATTCTGCAGAGGTGGTTTGCCATTGACTTCCTCTGCAGAATCTTTGTTGGAGGTCTCCCAAGCACTGACCCAGTTTAGTTTCTGAGATCTGATGAAATCGGGCTATACTATATCATTCCGCATCCCACCTGCAATGTATTACTTCCCATTTTTTTCCATTTGTGCTTTTAACCCAAACCCTGAAAAGTAAAATAAATTCAGATTCAGTATTTACCTCTGGCTCAATAGCATGGTAACTTGGGGAAGAACTTCATGACCTCCGACCTTTAAATAACCCTGACCTGTTTTCATTTCTTGACAAAAGTAGAAACTAGTCCACAGAATGCATTTGACAAGGTTATTTGAAATATGCCCTAGCTCTTATTTAGCCTTAAATTCCACCTACTGGTATACAGCATCACACAAAACTTTAAAAATGAGACTCAACATGCACTAGATAAACAACAATTCATGAGTCTAGAACTGATGCTGTTATAAAGGAGTATTCAGGAGCCATCAAAAATAAAATCTACACATCAAAAAATTTGAAAGTAGGTTATCATGAACTGATTTTGTAAGGTCACAAATGGGCTATGTGTGGGTCAAGGACAGGGGAAAGGCGTGTATTGCATTGTATCTAGCTTATGCAAGGCACTTTTCTATTGACTGAAACGCTTAGCCAAAGTTTTGAAAAGGTTAAAATATCTTTTCTCTCAGTGGTTTGTCTTTAAACAAAAGCATCCTAGAGAGAGATACAGCCAATGTAAAACCTCTCTACAAGGAGGCTCTAGTCTTAACAACAAGAAGTTTCCCACTGATCACTGCCAGGCTAAGTAGTCATGTAGTTAAGCACCAAAAAGAGCTATGTTCCCATCTAATAAAGATCGTCGAGAAGAGCACATCAGCTTGCAAGCATAAAAATGCAGAAAATACTTAAAGAAGGAAACAAAATCAATACAACATGGGTGCTATAAGAAGAAAAATTGTCATGGATAACTGTGTCTTTAAGGAATATGCAACTTTGCAGAATTTTATTGTTAAACATATAAGAATAACAATGTATCCAAACAATAAAAACACATTTCAACATGATTATACAAAATCAAAAGTTAGGATATAAAATGTTGTCTCTTTTGCCCATGGCCTCAGACAGGGGCTGGTTCTTTAAGCGTGGGCTGACCTCCCCAGGGATTCCTCCTTGGCCTCCATAGCTGTGTAAAGTTGAATCTGTGCGGCGGCTAGTGAGTCTCTCTCCGCTCGGCACCCAGGCCGTGCCTCCTCCTCCTTGGTTTTTTTCCCATTTGGGGCCGAGCCGTACTGGTTTGAGAGGGGTTTTTTCACCCGTTCTGCCTGGGTGTGTGTGTGCCCGCTCGCGTCTCTCTCTCCCTGGTTTGAGGGGGGGGGGCTTCAGTTGTGTATCCTCAGGTTTTCCCTCATTCACAAGATCGGTTAGGTCTATTTTGATGCTCGCTCAAAACTGGTTTTCAAATTGTGACTTAAACAATGCATTTGCCCGGTCCCAAGACTCCCGACTCCCGAGGCCAATGCAAAAGGGGAAATTCCACCCCACCTGCTCCTTATGAATAGATAGCGCGCCTCTGTCCCTTCCCATGGTTTGCAAACTTCCAAGGTCGCGTCACGTGTTGCTTTGCATGGTTTTGCAAACTCCGAGCCCAAAAGGTCTATTTATTTCTATTCATTCCAATGGGCTGATCATGGGGGGGGGACCCCTTCCAGGCCCCTTAACTCAGAATCCCTGCCCCAATCATCACAAAACTTGGGGGTTCTTGCTACACTGAAATTTTGGGACATCTTCCTCCAAAAATGCCCCCCTGGAGCCGTGGAAAGCCGCAAATGTGTTTTAATGGCTTTATTCCAATGACCAATTTTGGGGGGGACCCCTTCCGGGCCCCATAACTCGGGACCCCCTGACCCAATCTTCACAAAGCTTGGGGGTTCTTGCAAGAAGGGTCTTCTCAAGCTACACTGAAATTTTGGGACCTCTACCTCTAAAAATGCCCCCCCGGAGCCGTAGAAAGGTGCGAATGTATTTTTCCCCAAACTCCGAACTTAGTGCCGAATTCCACGGATCCGAATCAGGGGAGTTCGGACTTCGGCATTTCCCGAATCAAAATGGGCTGAATTTTGCCAAATCTGAATTTTATCGAGTTTTTTTTCAACAGCCCTACTTGCCACCTCCTTGAGACTCGGCCTCAAGGAGGCCTTCCTCTGGCCTTCCTCTGCTGCTGCCTCTTCTCGGCGGGCTCCAGCAGGCTTGCCGCCTACTGCCTCCAACTCTGGGCTTGCTGTGGGCTCTCCCAGCTGCTGAAATCTTACTCACATGCTAAAGACCGCTCTTACAAGCTAAATGACACAAACTCACAGGGAGAGATAACGTAATTGGAAGATCTGCCCTTTGTACTTGCTCGGAGGCAGCCTTATCAGGGTTGCCCAAGGCCTTGGTTTACTGAGAAGCTGGGTTTTATATCTTGGGGTGGTGGCAGGAAGAGGAATCACACTTCCTACATGCATTCAAACACACAACATGCATGTGACAAAACATATTCCCTAGACACTTCTAGACTTCTGCATCAATGAGAAATTTCAAATTTCTTTTAAGTATTTTGTTCTTGGTGGTGATCCATTATGTGCTCAGAGACTTGAATATTGCCAATGGTAGTGCTAAACCACATATGTCTAATTCACACATGCATGTACATCAATGGATGATGGTATCTTGCATGATGACTTGGATATGCATCACCACGGACAATTTCCAGTTCTTAAGCAGTAATAAAACAAAGGATTTTTATGCATGTGTTAACCTACTTTCCAGTTCCCACAATGCTTTAATGTGCTAATCAGGAGATTGAGTGCATAATCTTAGTAAAATTAAGGACTTCTCAATATTCATAATTGATAGTATGAATTTGCCCCTCGTTAGACAAAAAAGCAATTTCTTTTAAGTAAGGGATTCATGCACAACCATATCTAGTTTCTCCTGTCAGCCTAGAGTTGCCAACTTCCAGGTACTAGCTGTTGATCTCTTGCTACTAAATCTGATCTCCAGCCAATAGAGATCAGTTCATCTGGAGAAAATGGCCGCTTTGGCAATTGGACTCTATGGCATTGAAGTCCCTCCCCTTCCCAAACTCCGCCCTCCTCAGGCTCTGCCCCAAAAACCTCCTGCTGGTGACAAAGAGGGACCTGGCAACCCTATGTCAGCCATATCTTCAGTCTTCATTGGCATAGTCATTGGCCTGTATCTATCTATGAACAAAATGGAAGATATGCTCCAGAAAACCAAACGTCTAGGGCAGCAATGATCCAGGATGGTTCTGGATGGCCCTGACTCTGCCCTTAACTTTTAGATCTCCCTTCCTGTATCAGTAGATGGAGTTATATTATACTTGATTAGCATCGAAGAGCTTTCACCCTGGCCAGATGCCAAGCCCTCCCGTCAGCCATCCAGGAAGGCCGCTCTCCCACCCCGAAGGACAGGAAGCCCCAAGATTTCTGCTTAGCCCTGAAGAGATAATCTAATCTGATGTATTTGATACAGGGAAGGAATGGTGAGAGGGCCTGTGCCAAAATTAACCCTAGTAAGGAAGAACAACTTTAAACACTCTTACTATGAACTACATGAAGCAGCTATTCTTCTCCTCCTCTGACAAATGTCTGTTGCCTTCCAATGGCAGTAAAACCAATCCCACCCATTATTTGAGCAGATGTGTTTTCCTATTTTTTTTTAACATACATCCAGCTTAAAGAAAGGCCCTACAAAGGATATGGACCATCTTATAAAGGTTTAGTGGGTCCTAAACATGCTGTCACTGTTTTGTTTTATTTTAATGGATGAAAGCAGTCACAACTTTATTTGTCTTTTTGGCCGTGCCCATAAATAATCAATAATGAAGTATCCATAGTATCCATAGTATCGAATCCATAATTATTATAACACAAGCAGGGACCCAAGAGAAACTCATGGAAAAATTCCCTCACTGGTCCCTACTTAGTCTTCTGGCTTCCACCACTCATCCTCACCAACTTTTCTCTACCCTTTTCTCTCACTGCCACTTCTAACTCCCATCTGTTTCTTTTTTAAAAAAAAATTCACACAGTTTGTACTCCTTCACACAGTTTGTACTCCTTCGGGGAGTCTGTCTCTTCATTTCAAATATCCTATACATTATTCTTATAGTCTATGGTTGTTGTTTTTTAAATAAGTTCCTTCTATCCTATATAGTAAATTTTATAAACTAATCTTTATCTTTAACAATCTAACTTTTCTGTTTAACATATTCGAAATAGCATTCCCATTTTTTTCGGAAGTCTTCAGTTGTCTTCTCTTTTATCAAACTGGCCAGTCTGGCCATCACCGCAAATTCATCCATTTTTTGATGCCATTTTCCCAAGTCCGGGATGTCATCCTGTTTCCAGGATGCTGCCAGTATTAATCTGGCCACCGTTGTCAAATAGCCGAGTAATTGTTCATGATTTCTATCCAAGTTATCAGGTTCAATTCCTAATAGCATAGTTTCTGGGTTCAGAGGGAATTTGATTCCTAAAACTTCCTGCATTTCTTGATGAATTTGTATCCAAACTTTCTTAACTTTTTTGCATGTCCACCACAAATGAAAATATGTTCCATCTTTATCTTTACATTTAACTCCCATCTGCTTCTGTCCACACCATACTCCTTCTCTCCACTTACCCCCAACACTGGTTGGTTCTTTCGGTGCTCTACTCCTCCACCTTGCTGCATTGCCTATCTACCCCCGATCCTCAAAGCTCTACTCAACCCCTGCCTTTGCTGCCCTGCCAACCCCCTTTACTGTAATTAAGAACTAAGTGTGTTCAAACTGGTAACACAGAACCTGTAGGTCCAGGTTTCTTTGTGGTTTTCTAGAAATGGCTGAATATCTGATAGCAACTGAGGGGGAAGGGGAAGGGCAGAGATTATTGGGAGGGGTCTGCTGAGGACTGGTGCAGGGTAGGGGGAAGGGCCATGGCTTATTGGAAGAGCCTCTGCTTGGCATGCAGAAGGTCCCAGGTTCAATCTCTGGCATCTCCAGTTATGGGGACTAGGCAAGTAGGTGATGTGAAAGACCCCTGCCTGAGACCCTGGAGAGCCGCTGCCAGTCTGAGTAGACAATACTGACTCTGATGGACCAAGGGTCTGATTCAGTAGAAGGCA
This sequence comes from Euleptes europaea, assembly GCF_029931775.1. Taxonomy (NCBI): domain Eukaryota; kingdom Metazoa; phylum Chordata; class Lepidosauria; order Squamata; family Sphaerodactylidae; genus Euleptes; species Euleptes europaea. Next base: position 55,295,547 of record NC_079323.1, read on the forward strand.
GCTTCATGTGTTCATGTGTAGGGGCTGCGAGCCAGGAAGCTGCATATTCAGGTAAAGCTATTCTTTCCTCAGACTCAGTTCCTTATCCACAATACTGGGATAATAATTCTGGCCCACATCATCAGCTAACTGCTTGCTTGGCTTCCCTCCCCATTGTCAGCTCGCCACTTGCTTGGCTCCCCCCGCCCCCAATAAGGGCTCAAATATGTGCAGAAAAGCAAAAGCTGGGAAGTATTGTTATGGAACAATAACACCATGGTCATTAAAATTTCATGATAGGAGGCGAACTCAAATATTAATTAATGGTATGGGCAGTTAGAATGTTTCTGCAAGTTTTAAGAGCTACCAAGATAAAAATCAGCTATTATTACTAACAATCAGTAAGTATTCTAACATCATAGAATTAGATGAAGACCCCTGCCTTTCCTGAAGTTGTTCAAGATATTTCTCCTTTATTAATCTTTTTTTCCTCTTTGAGGGTGGAGAGACCGTTTAGTTCAGTTGTGTTGAAAATATTGTCAACTGTAATTCCATTAAAACCACTGACAATGGCCTGATCTTGGGAGGCAAGAGAATTGCAGCAGAATAATTAACTACTAATTTTATTAAATTTTAAAATGGGGGGGACAGACTTCTGAACAGAACTGCACAAATATTTAGTTACATTTTATCTTTTGGTAGAGTAATCCGATTTGTACTAAATTACTGTGTGATTTATATTTTCCATTTCACCAAGTCATGAAAGATTCAACAGATAGCTGAATAAATTGTTTAAATATGCAAATCTTTGGGGCATTTAATAATATTTCTCCAAGTATTCTATCTGAATGCTTTTTGCCTGGTTGTTCAAAAGCCATGAATCAGAAGAGGAGGTATATTACATTTTAATTTACTATGTGTTTATTTTTGCTGCGGTTAATGCAGCTAAATTTTTCTTGGTCTAATTTTGTCCATGATCCTCAGAAATATGTAACACTTTTAGAATAAAGGGGAATTCCATCCAGAAATGGTAAAAATAGACAACAATGCTAAGATGGGAACTTATACAGTTACTTGTGGCTTGATTTACTAAATTGATATATGATATAATGTTGTGAGTTGGTTATTACATACAGTATGTATTTATTGGTCTTTGACCACAAATAAATTCATTTGAGAGTGCATCACTTGCAGATATAGTAATCAAATAATCAAATGTCATAGACAAAGAACTGTCAAGCATATAGACCACAGATGTCGTTTAGATTTGTTCACAATGAATCTAATGTGCTTTAGAATCGTTCACAATGATTACTTTCATCAGAATTACTGTTATTTATTAATATTAGTTATTATTCAGAAAAACTGTAGCAAACTACCAATGCAGCACAAAAACAGCCCAAGCTTTATGTGTGCCCATCAGCAGATATTGTCCTATTACTTGTACTCAAACCGAAACCTTTCTGGTAAACAATAATGAGGAAACTTCATTCTAAAAATAGCACAAGTTATACTTTTAAGAAGGGCTCTGAATGCAAACATCAATGAACTTTTTGCTTGCTGACATGGGAAACGATAAAGATATATATTAAAACTTCCCAGCTACTACGTTAGGGGGCAAAACAATGCATTCTCTGTGGCAGAAACACAGCACTAACCATATTAGACGGCACTCAAAAGAACTTGCTGCAGTAGCTTCAACAATTTATTATACCCTTTTACATTTTTATTAACATTTTAAATGAAATATATACTCAGAATATAAAGCACACTAAAAATCTTAATATAATGTATATATCAAATAGAATATTATACCCTTTTGAATAATTAAGTACAGCAATTATTAACATATAACAATAGCCAACTAATCATATTTTAAAGAAAGAGTCTTGTGACTAATACATTTACAGTGCATTCCGAAGAAGAGTTACTCCAGTCTAAGACCATTCATTTCAATGGGCTTAGACTGGAGTAACTCTCCTAAGGAATGCACTGTTAATTTGGCATAATCTTTCATATGTCAGAGCCTGCTTTTTCAGAAGCATGAAGATCGTGCATGTGTGTGTTTGTGTGTGTGTAGGGAAACGAGTGGGATGAGTGTGTTGTTGTTACTAGGACAAAATGCCCAGTAACAGACTGGGCCATAGCTAAGGGGGTGGGGAGGAAGGTAGCAGCTGCCCCTGTGGCATACAGAGAGGGTGGCTGAACTGCCTCTCCTACCTGGCACAGAGGTGCCTACAGGAGAGGTGATTCTGCCGCTCTCTCTGCATGCCACAGGGGCGGCAGCTGCCTTCCTCCCCGCCCCCAGCTATAGCCCTGGTAAAAGAGCATTGTGCGTGCATGTGTGTGTGTGTGTGTGTGGGGGGGGAAGCAGCATTTAGTCCCTCTCCACTCAAAACTGTTTTGTTTCTGCAAAAAAGAAAGAAAGAAAAAGGTTTGCTCCTATCTGCTGTTTGATGTTTCTAGGAAAGGTGGGACAGTGGTTTGTATTGCTGCCCTGTTGCTGTTTTAGAATTGGTCAATATGCTGCTTTTAAAGTATTTTTAAAATGATTGTTGCCTCTGACATTTTATTGATGCGATCGGCTTTGAGTGCATTGGAAATGAAAAAAAAAATACTTTTAATAAACAAATCTGAATATTTTTGTTCGGAGCACAATGCTGGCTACTAGCAACACAGAGCTGAATCCAAACTCCGTTTTCCATTGACAGAAGAAGAAGCCATTTCTGTCAAATGCACCCTCTTGCTCCAGAGCGCCACTTGCTTTTGCTGTTCTTAAGGGTCCCCCTGTTCTCCATGAGCAGCATTTGGGGTGTTAGGATCTGAAACTCACTTAATTAATCTGCTACCATTCAGGGCGATGAATCTTGGTTTTGGCTTATTGATAATAAAGGTTAATCACACACAAAAATACCACAGAGTCGTTTTCTTAATCAAATCAATTCTTTACTAACTAATCTCAAGGGTAGGGTACATGGATTAAACAATAAACATCCTACATCTCTAAGTTTCCTAGACTTGCTAAACTCCTTTAGCAGTTACTACGCTTACTCACGAGTAGCCATTCTCACAAGGAGAATGTGCTCCTCCATGCTTGCAGGTTGGTAACTTACAAGTAACTGAGCTACAGTTTCTCTTTCAAACAAAGGATATACCAAAGCAGTAAAATGCAGATTACTTTGCCTACGTGACCATATGACATGGAAGCAATGGCGATCTGCTCTTCCTGACCATTTGGCTAATTAACCCTTTGACTGTCTGACATGTAACGAATCTCGCTATCTAAGACCCAACAAATCCCCTTTTCGAGGTTCAGTTACATTCAGACATGCAAACATAATTCATCACATTTATTAACATATCATATCATATCAATAAGTCCCTTTTGTTTCTTGTCTTTCACTGAGTTAATCTTGAGTTGAAGATTTCTTCCTTGTCTTGCTTGACTTGCGTTCTTGCACTTTTCTTTGCTTGAGAAATTCCAGTATTTTGTCTCTTTCTGTTTCCATATCAAAACAGTGTCTTTCTTCAAAGAGTTTGGATCCTGCTGATTTCTCCAGTTGTTCAGCAATTTTCTTTGCATTTGACTCAGTATCACAGCAAATTAAAACATTGTCCATTATTATTAAAATGTATTGCAATAGGCCATTTTCCTTTCTGCTGAGTAGACATTTCTCTTTATTTCCCCTTTTGAAGCCTTGCTTCTGTAGTTGTGAAGTAAGCTTTTGGCTATCTGTAACAGTAAACATCATCACTGTCATTTTCTTTGAAGTGGCAATGTTTAAAAGAATGTTTATCGCTGTAAGTTGTTGCAGTGATTTCTTCTCCCCACTGAGAAACTTTTGCTCTTTGTTCTCCCAGCTTGAGAAGTTACTTTTCACTTCAGAATGGTTTAAGGTGGTTGAAACCTTTACATCTCCATCAGCTTCAGGACTTCCCTCTTCTGATGCTGTATCCTGTAGACACTTTGCTGCACCAGGCGGCCTAAGCTCCCATGCTGAGGATGTAACCGGCTCGGTTTCCCTTCTTCCAACCTTTGCATCACTCATTCTCTCAGTTGCATTCATCTCGTTTACAATGGAAATTTCCTTTCCCCTTTTGTCTCCCGAGATGCTAACATTTCCTTCATCAGTAGATGGCGCTAGAGGTTCTGTTGAATCACTCTGCACATGCTCTGATGCTTCAATACAAATTTCACATTGCTTATAACTCTTCACACAGTCCTTTACTGGCAAGCCATACTCATGTAGTTGCTGCCTCACAGACTCCATATTTCTGTGTTTCAATTTTAAATGCCAGAAATACACGCAATCCTCATGTTTGCAATTCTCAGTATTTAAACCTTTAATCTCCTTATTGCAGTCAACAAAGCATTCCTTTTCATCAATAACAGCATTTTCCTTTGCACAAAGTCCATTGTCTTTCTCACACTGATACAGTTCATCAGAATTAACACTGTCCTCAGTATAATCCACAATCTGGTCTGCAACGTTCTCCAAGTAGTAATGAGAACCTTCTGACAAAACTTCATATTCCCTTGCTTGAGAATCAAACAAATAGCAACCGTTCTCATTTATTGTCACTTGGAACTTAGCATTTGCTAGCCTTTTCACAGACAGTAAACAATGTTCAGATTTTTGCATATAAAGTACATTCTGTAATCTTAAGCCCATTACATTTCCACAGAGAGACTGGATAGAAACAGAAATTTGTCCTTTCTGGGTGCATATTTGTCTCTCCCCATTGGCCATTATGAATGTTTCAGCGCATGGTTCCAAATAATCAAAGGCTTCCATGATCCCACATGTATGGTTACTTGACCCTGAATCTAAAAGCAATTTTTGTACACGCTTTGGGTCATCTTTTATTGGTAAAATGTGAGTTGATTGATCTTTTAGCAAAAGCGTAGCGATCTGATCTGGTCTCTTGGGCTTGCTATAGCCTTGACTTCCTGTTGTGGCTGAATCTGGTCTTTGTCTAAAATTCGCGGGCTTTTCCCCCGGAGAGGGGGGTTTTCCCCCTTTTGATTCCCTCTGCTTGCATTGATACGATTTATGGCCAAATTTGCGACAGGTGAAACATTGGAACTTTTTCTCATGCACATGCAATACCTGTATTCCATTAGACAGTTCATTTTCGCGTGCTCTGTCTGTTTCAAATTCTTTCAAGGCTGTGATCAGCTTATTAAGGGTTAAATCCTCTCTGGCTAGCAGGTTTCGCTTCTCTGCATTAAAGCGTGGGTGGAGACTGGCAATGAATATTGTTAAAAAATCTTCTGAGCTCACTTCCCCTCCTGCAAATTTCACCTCTGATTCCAAATCTTGCATATGCTTTAAATGTTGTAAGAGAGTTACATTTTCAGGCATCTTATATGAGAGTAGATTCGCCTTGAGGCTCATCCTCTGACCTCTGGATAAAACACCATACTTTTCATTGAGTGCTTTCATCATATCTTTCGTTGAATTACTATTTAAAATGATGGATGATTCTGTTGGTGATATTGCTCCCACCAGAAGGCACATCCCCTGGGCATCAGCTTTATCAAAGGCATTAAACTTATCTCTGTCAGTCTCATCTGGGGGATCTTCATTTAGTACGTGTTTAATCCCCAGTGCCTTAAATGCTAATTCGACAGATCTTTTCCATATTGGGAAGGATGACTGACTTATGTGGGGAATTATTACTGATTGGATCCCTTTCCCATTTACACTCACGGCTCCTGCGTTTGTGCTCGATGTTACTGGCGTGGCTGCCCGGTTCGCGTCCTCTCCCATTCTTGCAGCTTGTCGCTCTCCTCCTCCAGTTCACAGGCGTGAGGGTTGAGTTTTCCTGTCGTCCCCACAGACTCGGCTGCTCGGCTTCTTTACAGGAATTCCCTCAGGCGTCTGTAAGGTCCTTTGTATTCCTCAGTTCCCCGATGGGACACGATTCAAAAATCAAAAATTGTTCTGTGTGACTTTATATCAATAGCCAAGAATAAACCATCCACTGCTACCACTTGTTAGGATCTGAAACTCACTTAATTAATCTGCTACCATTCAGGGCGATGAATCTTGGTTTTGGCTTATTGATAATAAAGGTTAATCACACACAAAAATACCACAGAGTCGTTTTCTTAATCAAATCAATTCTTTACTAACTAATCTCAAGGGTAGGGTACATGGATTAAACAATAAACATCCTACATCTCTAAGTTTCCTAGACTTGCTAAACTCCTTTAGCAGTTACTACGCTTACTCACGAGTAGCCATTCTCACAAGGAGAATGTGCTCCTCCATGCTTGCAGGTTGGTAACTTACAAGTAACTGAGCTACAGTTTCTCTTTCAAACAAAGGATATACCAAAGCAGTAAAATGCAGATTACTTTGCCTACGTGACCATATGACATGGAAGCAATGGCGATCTGCTCTTCCTGACCATTTGGCTAATTAACCCTTTGACTGTCTGACATGTAACGAATCTCGCTATCTAAGACCCAACATGGGGGCTGCAGGAGCAGAACATTTAGTCTGAATCCAACCTGTTTTCTTGAAGCTATTTACATTTAAATAAGGTCTATCTGCAGGGAAGCTCACATTTCTATGGCTGATCATGCTGCTTGCTTCTGTTATCACATTGTCTATTACATAGTGTCCAAATGGCTTTTGTTTTTAAGATGCTTTCGGAAAGAACTTCCTTGGTATTTGTTTTGCATCATACATTTGATTCTGGTTGGGGGACAGAAGAAACATTTAGCCCTATATGCTTAAGAGAAACTAGCCAACTTATGGGATTTGTAAGAAGATGCAAAGAATTCTAGCTTCAAGCAATTTGGTCAAAAGTGGCTGTCACGTGATAGCTCTTTATAAACTTAAAAATTAAAGGAAACGGTCCAGTTCCTATTAAAACGTATTAGGAAAGCAACCATCACAAATTTGTTACACTCTGTAGATTGTTGCAGCTACAGAAATGGTGTAGCCAGGCAGTAGATGGCCAATCTTTAGTCATTCTCATGGGATAACTTATTAACTCCAGTGATAGTTAACATTTTCGCCCAGCTGTCTAAAAGCAACAGCGTTGTAATTCTAATTAAATGACAAGAAGTAGTGAGCAAATGCCCAAGAATTCTTCTTCTGGATAAATGTTCAGTTAAAAACAAAACTCAGCTAGCAGAGGGAGAAGTCTGTCTGTCTGTCTGTCTGTCAGTCGGTCTGTCTGTCTGTCATTTGGCAGGCCACATGACCACAGTTAACTATAGTTACCAGAAAAATAGAGGTTCCAAACCTAGTTAAGTTTAGTCAGCTTTGGTTTTGAACTAGGGGTGTGCATTGATGCACCCGAGTTGAAAATATACCTCAAAAACACCTTATTGGTATTTTTAAGGTATATTCTGCATCCCAAATATATCCAGGAATTTTTCAGGGAACTGGAAAAAATATTTATTGGATTTTGGGGACCAGTTTTTCAGGAAACTGAAAAAACGTTTCCCCAAAATCCAGGAAAATTGGGAGCATGGGGACTGTTTTTAATATTCTCTCCTCCCCCCCTATGTTTTTGTGTCTGGGTCTTTGGGCTTGCCAGGCTGCTTGTGTCATTTTCAAGTGTCTTTGTCAATTTCAAGAGTTTTCTTTTTTCTTTGCCAGAGTTGTTTTGGGTTCCCCTTGCGGTTTTTACAGTGCTGCTCATTGTTCAATGCTTGGGTTTGTTCTGCTGCAGATTCACATTAGTTCTGTTGATCTTGCACTGCCACAGTGACACTGGGCTCTCCTGGGCATTGTGTACATTGCCATTTGTTCTGCTAGGCTTGAAACACCCCACTCCAATCCATTGCTTGGCTTTGTTCTACTGTGATCCTCTGGTTTGACATTAGTCCTATTGAGCTTGCACTGCCAGAGTGCTCCTGGGTTCTGCTGAGCATTGTGCACATTGCCATTGGTTCTCCTGGGCTTGCAAAATGTCTCTCCCCCCTCCCGCCTTCAGTTTCAGTCCAATATACCCAAATCCAAAAATACCATTTTTTTGCACACCCCTTCTGAACTGTAGTGAGAAGGGGTGATAGGAGTGTTGTAGGAAGTTCAAATATCTCAGTGGGAAAAGACTCATGCATGCACAATTGCCATATGAATGGTCATAGCAGGGTTTGTTTTTAACAGACTCACATTGCAGCCCTAAGCAGAGTTATGACCATATAAGTCCATTTATTTCAATCAACTGTGCTTACAATTGCACTATCAGATAGCAAAGGTTGGTGACTGATTTTAGGCAACTATAAAGATGCACACTCACATTACAATATTCTAGTATAACATATCTCTAATACAATTTTTTTTCTTTAGGCATGATCAGTTATTGCTCAACAACAAGAGCAACAACGAATACTATTCATAAAACTATTTATTTTGCATGTCCATCTTAGCAACATATGAGAGTAAACAAAAACCCCAAGCGAAACAGTGAAATTATCTTAGCATCACATCTATTGGGATTTTAATTGCCCTGCAAAGCTGATGGACTCATGAAATAATTTAGCATAAGTAGACTAAAACAAATTCCAATTAGGCGAAACATTAATATTCCTCTGAGGTGCCTCCTTCTGTTATTTTTCATTTGTCGAGTCTCATAGCCACTTCACAGTTTACTCAGAAGCCATATTTCCATAGTTTCCACTGCATATCTCTTGTGAAGCAGAGATGGACTGGTGTAACGGTTAGAGTGTGAGGCCATTAACACATGGCTGTTTAATCTGTAAATCTCCCGGGCATGGTGCAAATTGACCCTGTAAACATACATGGCCTGCGTGTTCGGCCCGGCCCATCCTGGAGCTTCCCCGAGTTTTCAAGTTCCTCTGTTATTGTGACTTTTAAGCAAGCCCCACTACAAATGTGAGAGCTTGCCAGAGCACAAGCTTACGGGTTGACTCCCCAACTCTCCCGCTCCAACCGGCGACAGCTTCCCCTCACCTCTCCCAGGACAGAGCCACCATCGCTCTGCCGTCCTGTCATCTCTGATGGGATGGCATGGTGGAGGCATGCAGAGCCATGCCACCGCCCCCCTCCCTGCCACCGGCTTCCCCTCACCTCCATTGGGATGGCACGGTGGAGGCCGTCCCAATGGTAGGATGGCACGTGGAGCCATGCCCCCGCCTCCCCACTGCCAGCTCCCCCTCACCTCCATTGGGATGGTTTGGTGGAGGCCGTCCCAATGGTGGGATAGCATGGTGGAGGTGCGCGGAGCCATGCTGCCCACCTCCACCTGCCACTGGAACCGGCGCCTCTCTCTCTCCCCAGCAGCGCGCCTTACTGGTACATGCAATTTTTTGAATGAGCGATCCAAAGGGGCGCTACATAGGAGGGACAAACCCTCCCTAAAGTAGACCATGCGTTAATGGCATGAGACTACAACGTGGGACAACTGAGATGAAATCCATGCTCTGTCATGGAAATTTGCCAGGTGGGCTTGAGTCTGTCCCAATCTCTCAGCCGAACCTACTTCACAAGGTTGTTGCTGTAAGGATCAAGTGGAATGGGAAAAAGTTTTGATAAGCCACTTTGGGACCCATGAAGAAGAAAAGTGGAATAAATATATATATTTAAAGCATAATACCATGAAAGGGTATGGCTACCTAGCAGGTGTCTAACATATGTTTACAGATGCCCACCTCCCCTTCAGACATTATGATGCTTATCACATGCAAAGCAGCTGTTACCCATACCATTACTGATCTGAATTTGCTTAATCCACTATTTCCAGCCTTGACTATGCAAACTGAATAGCTGTACATTCAGGGGTGCCTGGTGTAAGCAGATCTTGCAATTACCCTCTTTAAAAATTTTTTTTTAACTTAGATCACTGGTTAGGGGCTCCGTAAATTATACCATCAATCAATCTTTATTTTATGGTCATTTGACCAAAAATTGTAAATTATACCTAAAATGGCTTATAGCTACAGATTTTATAAATATAATACAATATAAATATTTTTTTTAATCCAGTATTCATCACCAGTCTAAGCACTGTTTCTGGCATGAAAACACTACTTGCTGCTTCCTTACTGGAACTATCTGTCTCCTTATGTTTTTGCTTTAAAGGTATTTTAAAAGATAAGGCTGTAGACCAAAACCCACTCAAGGGAAGCAGTCAGCCAGCAAAGAAAATAAACACCTGCTTCCTTCTTTCTCAGAGGAAGCAGGAAGAGCTTCGAAGGCATTAGAGAGAATTCTAGCATCCCAGAAGACCTTCTTCCTTTCGTTTGGTGTCTTTTAATGACTGAACACTGGCTGTCAAAAAGATAGCTCTTAAAGCTTGCCTATAGCCCGTAAAACCTGCAAATCTGATTAAATAAAAGTAATGACTTATCTGCTTCCAAGCACCACTTGAGGTTGTAGGCATCTTTGTTTTACTGTTCCTTCATCCTTCCACTAGTTTATACTTTGCTTATATACTTGCTTTGAAATTCTCTCTGTAAGACAGCCTTCAAACGTTTTTTTAATTTGACAGTGGATAGTAAAACTATCGATTGGATTAATAGAATAATTCATAGCATACAAAAAAAGTATAACTGTGGTTGTCAACCCATTACAAGTTTTTAATTTATTGGCAATTAGTTAACTTTATATCATAGCTGTAGTACTAGTCAGTCTCTGGGGGGATTTGCCTATCCACAAAGGGCTAATCCTGCGTTATTTAATAAATAGATGCTGAATTATTCTGATTGAGCAGAAATTATGGTTTTGTGACTCAATGTTTGGAACATATTTTGAAAAGCAAGAAGAGGACTTAACAAGTAGGGTTGCCAACCTCCAGGTACTAGCTGGAGATCTTCTGCTATTACAACTGATCTCCAGCTGGAGAAAATGGCAATTGGACTCTATGACATTGAAGTCCCTCCCCTCCCCAAACTCCGCCCTCCTCAGACTCCACCTCAAAAACCTCCCATTGGTGGCAAAGAGGGACCTGGCAACCCTATTATCAAGAAGTACAACTCTATTTTAAAACATGCATTTGGAAAAAAAATGCAATCTGAAATGTACAAGATAAATATATGCTACCTTTATTTTTAAAATTTATTTGAGTAATGCGATTTCATTTTTAATTTTAACATATTTTATTTAATAGCTTCAAAAGTCAAAGCTCCCTCGATGAAAGTTTATACTCCAAAAATCTTGTAGGTCTGTAAAGTGCTACTGAACTCGAACCTAGCTGTTCTACTAATGTTGTTCATTATTGGGAAAATTAACAAGAATGCAAAGTCACTGGTAGGATGTAGAAGCACATAAGCTTGGGAAATTATTCATTCAGAACTATTCTGGGTTTACTCCTCTTGGAAACTGATATAACTTCTGTCTCAGATGAGCTATCAAAACAGTGGACAGATATGGAAAGCTTGAGCTAAATCTGAAATGCAGCGTAAAAGATGTCACAATAGAACTGTTTTGGGAATTCTATGATGGGACTGTTAAAATCTGAAATTCATTAGTTGTCATTTATACGGAATTTAATATTTTATTTTGTTTATATTTCTGAACGTATCTCTGTGCATACCTCTTAAAAAGGTAAAGGTAAAGGTCCCCTGTGCAAGCACCGGGTCATTCCTGACCCATGGGGTCACGACACATCCCAACGTTTACTAGGCAGACTTTGTTTACGGGGCGGTTTGAAAGTGCTTTCCCCAGTCATCTTCCCTTTACCCCCAGCAAGCTGGGTACTCATTTTACCAACCTCAGAAGGATGGAAGGCTGAGTCGACCTTGAGCCTGCTACCTGAAACCAACTTCCGTCGGGATCGAACTCAAGTAGTGAGCAGAGCTTGGACTGCAGTACTGCAGCTTACCACTCTGTGCCACGGGGCTCTTACGCATACCCCTTACTCATGAAATTAATTCTACACTTCCCTGTCGCCTTTCATCATGTTAAGTATTCACCAGGGATCTGTATAATCAGTAATAATAAGTTCATTAACTGGGAAACAATACATTCTGTCTTGTGCAGGATTTTATGAGTTGCTGTGACAACACTATGATATGTTAGACAATTACAAGCATCTAATTGCAGCCATTCCATTCTTTTATCAAGGGTTATTTGAGAAGGCTAGGGAATCAGTTGCAGCACTTGCTACCTGGGATGATCAAACACAGATTGCATGGGATGCTTGACAAGATCCAGAGGACTGCCAAATGATAAAATAGGATGCCAGGGAGGATTAGAACACAAGTAGGGGAGTTTGGAACCCTCTGAAAAAAAATTGCTAAGTTCTTTTCTCTTGTTGAATACTAATGGATTAGTGGAGACCTAAGCAGTCATTTTGCTGGGTGATACCAGCATCGCCCCCTCCGCCACACACACCAATTTATCCTGTTTTTAATTAGCACAAAACTGTTATCGGATGCAGATGCTGCATCAATGGCAGGACTACATTTTTTCAATTTAGGCTAGCGTGCCAGCTGTGCTTGATTCTTGAGGACCATAAGCTGGCAACTGTGGTGCATACTGTGGTGATTTCTTGGCTTGATGAGAGCCAGCATGGTGTAGTGGTTAAGAGCGGTGGTTTGGAGTGGTGGACTCTGATCTGGAGAACCAGGTTTGATTCCCCACTCCTCCACATGAAGCCAGCTGGGTGACCCTGAGCTCTTTTAGAGCTCTCTCAGCCCCACCTACCTCACATGGTGTCTGTTGTAGGGAGAGGAAGGGAAGGTGATTGGTAGCTGGTTTGATTCTTCCTTAAGTGGTACAGAAAGTCAGCATATAAAAACCAACTCTTCTTCTCCTCCTTGACTACCATCGATGGACTACCATTAAAATTTTCAGAAGGTTCAATGCTACATCATAAACAAGCTATGTTTTTGAATTGTGTTGGTCATACAGAGTAAATTTCATCTCGTCTTCACTGCTTGCTGATTTGTTTGGGGTACAATTCAAGATACTGGTTTTAAAAATGAAAGCCAGTGTAGCATAGGTAACAAGTATTACCCTAGCAATTGCACAAATGCACTATGATACTGTAGGCAAGCAAGCAAGATAACTCACTTCTCAACAGCATCAAACCCAGAGTAAATAACCCATGTGGAAATAGCCATGATTAGAGAATCAAAATAAATGAATTAACTTTTAACAAGCAAAGTGAATAGAACCCAAATAAAATTCTGTGTACATCTATGAAGCCATAGGAATTCAACAGACACAATGATTATGTATTTCTGCAAACTGCAGGCTTATGCACCCTCAGTTTGCATCAGGATCACAGGAGAAGAACAAAAAGGTTTAACCCTTCAGCTTCTGTTTGGTTTCAACAATTTGGTTTCAACTGTCTTCCCAGATCTGCTATTAGTATTCTGAAAGTTGCTGAGAGGTCCAGGAGAATCCACAGACTTGCTGTCTGTCTCCTGGCGCAGGTAATCCACTAGATCACCTGTTATGTATTCAGCGGGAAGCTGGAAGCATGCTGAGCTTGGAGTCTCTCCAGGCTCCTGCACTTGCATGTTCTAATTGGTTCAATGGACTTGCAGTTGCCCAATCACTTGGGGGGGGGGCGTGGCCCTGGGTGGCTGGATTGGCATATAAGCCAGGTTTGTTGCAGAGTTCTCCAGTTCTGTTCTTGTTCACCTAATAAAGTGGTTGCTGTTGGAACCCCGTCTCTGGTCTCGTGCATCGCCCATGCATACATAATAGCAACCAACGCTGTTTCAGTCCCCTTACTAGGTCTAAAACCAGATTGGAAAGGATTGGAACAATCTGCTTCATCCAGGAACACTTAGAATTATCCTGCCACCATGCAATCAATCACCCTGCTGAAGAATGAAACATTTGAGACTGGTTGATAGTTTGTCATGTCCCCCCCCCCCGGTGGCTGAGTCCGAAGCCTCGGATGCAGAACTGGAGCAGTTGGCCGTCCCATCGGCAGCTGACCCTCCCGGGAATGCAGCTGATGAGCCTTCTGAGCCAGATGCTGAATTATAGGGGCCGTCAGACGCTTCTACATCTAGCCAGGCTGAGGAATTCCAGTCCCCTTTGGAGACCCGACTGCCAGACCAGCCAGAGACTCACAAGAGTCCTCCCCCAAGATTCACTGGCGGCATAGACTCCGTACTCTGCTATATGAAAGAAGGCGATTGGCTCGTCTGCAAAGCCGGAGAGGCATTCCAGCTGTAGAGAATGTGACAACAGGACCAACCTCACTCTGATAGCTGGCCAGATTTAAGGAACGGCGAAAGCCAGCCTCCGCTTGGAATCAACTTACTGAATTCTGGTTTCAGCTGAGCGCCACTCTGTTTGCTGTCTTGCCTGAGAACGACCCAGGACTGTTTAAAGATGACGCCTACTGCCTTGCCTGTGACCTGGACCTTGGACTGATTAATGACAACCCTTGCTGCCCTGCCTGTGATACGTAAGAGACCCTGGCCTGACTTCTTGGACTGCTTCCTAGACTTTGCCTTACCACTGCTGACCCCACTGTTTCTGTGCAGCCGCCCAGGCTGCAGAAGCCTTGGCCTCTGTACCTTCCACCACTTCCTGCCATGCCCACTCTCAGCTCTCTCTGCACCCTGCTGCAGTAGCAGCCCTGCCAGCCTGCCCGGCCAGTACATAGTTATTGAAATCTCTTGGGTCCAGTGTAGGCTTCTTTAGTAGTGGACAGACCACCGCCTGTTTCAAGACCGGGGTGGCCATCCCCTTGTAATTAGTAAAATAAAATTAATCACAAGATTAAAATAATCACAGTGTCCTAAAATAGTGTTCTGGGTGAACTTATCAGGATGCAAAATATATACGTAGAAGAGTTGATCAGAAAGTAAAAAGCTGTACATTTAAGCTGGATGCAGAGATGACAGTCTTTCTCTGTGTGCAACTGAGAAAGGTATTGTTGAAATGAACTGTTCATGGGGCAGGGAACTGAAACACATTCATTAGGGAGGGAGCTGAGGCTTCCCATTCTCAGACAGCCACAGGAAATCCTGAGTATGTTATTCTCCTTGAAGATCGCCAAGGAAAATAAAACAATGAAGTCTGGGCTTTCCATTATCCAAATATTGTTTTTAATAATGTTTCTAATTTGGTTCATAGCTTTGGCTGAATTCTTTATTCAAAGTGCGACAGCCTTGTAGTCATTGTCTGAAACATATGATGATGTATAGCATGGGAGTGGGAGGATACCACTTTGACCAGGTACCCAAATGCAAGGAGGGAGAGAGAAGTGGATTAAAAGGGGAACTGCAGCAAGGGATAGGGTTGCCAGGTCCCTCTTCACAACCGGCGGGAGGTTTTTGGGGCGGAGCCTGAGGAGGGCAGGGTTTGGGGAGGGGAGGGACTTTAATGCCATAGAGTCCAACCGCCAAAGCGGCCATTTTCTCCAGGTGAACTGATCTCTATCGGCTGGAGATCAGTTGTAATAGTAGGAGACCTCCAGCTAGTACCTGGAAGTTGGCAACCCTAGCAATGGAGGCAGGCTATCCTGACCTGGGTCCTGTGAGCAGGAAGCAGACTGTCTTGTGAACAACCACCTGATTACGAATGCATAGAGACCTACTTAGGAGATCCTACACAGGAGAGAGGCAAAGGGCAGGAGTGGGATGCTGAAGGTGAAAGCTAGAGGAAGGGAGAGAGCATGGTTTAGCCGAGAGTGGTGAAAGAGAATTTTCATTCTAAAAATTAAATTGAAAGCATCATAGCTGAAGCCTGTTAGTTAACTTTGAATTGGGGTCCTCACTTTATAGTGGTGTTTCTGATATACATCTCTTCACCTATGTATTAGGGATTGTAGTACCAATTTCAAAATACTGAGGCATATTAGGGCTGCAAGGCATGGCCTGGCAACCAGCAGGAGATGGGGGGAAGGTGGGTACTTACCATGGTGGGACAGCGATCGTCCTCGCCATGAGAGGACATCACTTCTGACACAACCTGGAAGCTCCGGCATCATGCTGGATTGATGGTCCAGCCCTCGCCCAAAAATCTATGGAAACCATAGAGTTTGGTAACTGCTAGAGAGCATGAGGCTTGCACTTCCAGGACATGCAAGAAGTGATGTCCTTATGGGGTGATGATAATCACTCCCCCTGGTGTTGCTGGCCTGCTTCCGCCCACCAACCAGATGAGCGTCAGTGGTCAGTGACTGAAATTGCCAGGAGTTTGCCTCCCAATAGTGGGCACCTGGTAAGTCTAAGGCATATCCCTATACAGGCCAGATTGTGTTTTGCTTATATTCTAATTTAGGTTCTGACGTGAAGTGAAAGCCTGATAGCAGATTACAACAAGAAACATACATGAAATAAGATTCAACTCTAAAAAGGAACTTACCATTTAAACCTAACATCAAGAAGCAAATATAACAGTGAGTGATTTTTATTAGGGGATGACAATGTATGTTTTAAACATATGAATACGATAAAGTAGTTAAAGAATGATTAACAAGAATGAAATGGTTGAGTTTTATAGGAACAATATTTTTTACCGGAAATATTGATGATATCATTAACAGCAAACAATCTCAGAAATGTTTATTACTTAGATGCATTTTTGAGTGAACTAAGCTTGCAGTAAACATAGTATAATGATCAAGCATTGTTATTTCAAATGCATGTCAATACTTATGGGACTACGTTCCCAATGCAGGCATAGCATGAGCAGCAACAGGGGGTAATCTCACCGCAGCAGTATGCCACACAGCTATTATCACATTGAGCAAAACAATCTTCTGCTTAATAAAAACCTGATCATCTAATCTACAATGAGGCAAAATTCTCAGTAATTTAGAACAGACATGAAGAATCAGGGACAGTTTTGAACTCTCTACAAATGGAAGTCAAATAACACCTATTGTTTTCATTTCGCTCTACAGAAGCTTCATTCAGAAGTTATGAAATGAATGGAGAAAATGTCTACAGATGGTTTCACTAGGGACCATGTTTTCAGTGAGGTTCGATACATAAGGCAGTGAGTGTCCTACCACTCTCTAGTCTCACCACATCCCTCTCCGTTGCTCCAGTTCTTTCTAACCCCTGGAGGGATTAATCCTGGGGTCATCTGATCTGCATGGAGGACAGCCACTCTAGTGAGCAGGCTGGAGTGAGGAGTTACAAGGAATTGAAATAACTCTTGCTTCCTGTTGTACATAGGCAGTCTCATTAAAGCGAGGGAAGAGCTTCATTCCATCTTCCCTCCTCGCTCCAGCTCACCAACAGTCATGGCTGTTTCTCTGTCCAGTTTCTGCAACCCTGTGAGTGGTTTTTCTTGGAGCTGGAGGTAGCTACGCAATGGAGATAAGCATGAGATAATACCCAATAAGCAGTTTGTTGTTAATGATTTGTAAAATTTGGCTATTAGGCATGCTGAGAATTTCAATAAAAACAAGACTGCCAGGTAAACCTACCTTGCTCAAACTCCCTTCATTAAACAAGAAGTGAACTCCTGATTTAAGATTGCATGGAGATCTCCTGGAATTACAATTGATCAGACTACAGAGATCAGTTCCCTTGGAGAAATTGGCTGCTTTGGAGGGTGGACTCTATGGCATTGTATCCTGCTGAGGTTATTCCTATCCCCAAACCCCATTCTCCCCATGCTCCAATTTCAAAATCTCCAGGTATTTTCCAACCCAGAGCTGGCAACCCTATCATGACCAAACCACTTCCTTCCCTGCTGAACTTTTTTGCCAGCACAGCCCTATGCCAAGCAATTCCACACCTGCATATATAACCTGAATAACCTCAGCAGGATATAATGCCATAGAGTCCACCCACATGCTATAGGACCAGGTCCTTGCAGCTTGTGGCTGCTTTTGCCCAGTCTGTTAAGCAAGTTTAGATCCTATTAGCATAGACTTCATTACCATATGAAATTCAATGTTGGTGAGTGTAAGGTGATCCACATTTGAACAAAAGAATCTCTATTTCAAGTATATGCTAATAAAGTCTGAACCTGCTGAGACTGGGAGGGGAAAAGATCTTGGGGTCATAGTAGATAGTTCAATTGAAGTGTCAACTCTGTATGCTGCATCAGTGAAAAAGGTAAACTCTATGTTGGTGATTATTAAGAGATTGAAAATAAATCTGTAATATGATAATGTCCCTGTATAGATTTATGGTGTGGCCTCATTTGGAATACTGTGTGCAGTTCTGGTCACCTATGTATGGAAGAGGGCAACCGAGATGATTAGGGCGTTAGAGCAGCCTATGAGGAAAGGCTAAAGAGTCTGGGACTTTTCAGTTTAGAAACGAGATGACTAATGGAGACATGATAGAGGTTTATAAAATTATGCGCAGGGTGAAGAGAGTTGACAAAGAGAACTTTTTCTTCCTCTCTCCAAATACTAGAACTTGAGGGCATCCAGTGAAGCTGATGGACAATAGATTCCGGATGGACAAAAGACAATCCTTCACACAGAGAGTGGTGCCACAGGATGTATATTGGCCACAGGCACAGATTGCTTTAAAATGGGATTAGACAGATTCATGGAGGAGAGGTCTATCAGTGGCTACCACCATGATGACTAAAGGGAACCTCCACGTTCAGTTGCAGTCACCCTCTGAATCCCAGTGCCAGGAGGCAACATGCTGGACTAAATGAACCACTGGTCTGATCAAGCAGGGTTCTTCTTATGTTCTTATTCTCCTGGAACAACCACCCTACATTTTTGTCTCTTGGATCAACTTTGATAATGTAAAAACAAAACAAAAACCATATATATGAAAACTAGAGCCAGTGAAACATAGAGGTTAGAGTGTTGAACAAGGTCTGGGGGGTCCCAGGTTCAAATCCCCACTCTGCCATTAAAGCTTGCTAAATGACCATGGGCCAGTCACATACTCTCAGCCTAACCTACCTCATAGGGTTATTGTGAGGATAAATGGAGCAGACAAGAATGATATAAGATGCTTTGGGGTCCCCACTGGGAAAACAACTGGGATATAAATGAAATAAATAATTCTGTTATCTGTAAGTATTAGATATCTTTTTTCCCCTTTAAAAGATCTTGGAAAGTTATCTTGATGCAAAATCATAGTTTATTTTTAGTGCAGAGTATGCAAACCCTGGGTCTATATATTCCTTTTCCTCTTCCCTGTGCTGCCTTTCTCTCTACAGCAATGTCTATTCTACCTTTCTCATGCATAAACATCTTCTTTTACCTCTAGTTGAGTTGGGCCTACACAATGCAAGAAGAAACAGACAAGAGGAGATACAGCCTGTATATCTGATATGTTTATTTATTTACCTCCTGAAACCAGTGGCCCAAGTAGGGTTGTCAACCTCCAGGTACTAGCTGGAGATCTCCTGCGATTACAACTGATCTCCAGCCGAGATCAGAGATCTGATCAGCCGAGAAAATGGCTGCTTTGGCAATTGGACTCTATGGCATTGAAGTCCCTCCCCAAACCCCACCCTCCTCAGGCTCCACCCCAAAAACCTCCCACCGGTGGAGAAGAGAGGCCTGGCAACCCTAGGCCCAAGACAGCTTTACAAAATATATGCAAAGCATAAAAACATATAAAACCAGTTTAAAAAACACACACTATAGAATGAATACATATATGGCTGCCAGCTGTTGAGGGTTATTTTATTCCAATCTGTTGCCAGCTGTTAATGGGGGAAAGAGGATATAGAAGTAAGAGAAGTCTTTTGAGTAATTTGAGAAATGATTTGAGTAATGATTTGAGTAATTTAAAGCTAGCAAGTATATAATTCATATAAGTGTATAATTTAAAGCTAGAAAGTGTATTTCTGAAGTTCACTTGTTCAATCAGGGATGAAAGAAATTGCCAGACATTAATTAGTCCTGAAACTAATACTTGGACCTAAATTATTAATTATGCTTTTTGTTAAGAATGCTGAACTATTCTGAATAATTGGTTGGGGTTTAACAGGTTATCATTGACTTATTTATTAGCAAAGCAAGAGTGAACATAATTGTGATTAATATATAAATTCATGTGGACTGAGAAACAAGACTTCATTAATTTTTTAATGAGTAAATGTTACAGATGGACTAATAAATAATATCAGTGGGATTTACAGTTCAATCCTAAATAGAATCACATCCTTCTGTTTCCATTGTCATTCATTGGCTTTGGAGGGTGTAATTCTGATAAAGATTGCGCTATTAATTTAATATGACTAAAGAAAAAGATCAGGGCTGCAGAGGACAATACTCTATAGCAATATGAATGATTTTATTGATTAATTGAGTGGAGTTATTGAATTAAGGTGTTTTAAAATCATAAGTGATTAGCTGTATATTATTATTATTATTATTATTATTATTATTATTATTATTATTATTATTATTATTAAGGCACTGTTTGGAATTCGCTGCCTAGGGAGGTGGTGAGCTCCCCATCTCTGGCAGTCTTCAACCAGCAGTTGGAAATAAGAAAAAGGGGGCATGTTGGAAATGTCGAGAAACAGATGGCTCCTTCTTTCATGTATGGTGGACGTGTCCCAAACTACAAGTGTATTGGAAAAAGATCTGTGGTGAAATACAGACAATGCTTCATTTAAAACTCAGTCTGGATCCAAAGTTTTTCTTATTGAGCATAGTACCATCAGATTTACCAGCAAAACATAATGACTTGCTTAAATATGCCACAACGACTGCGAGAGTAGTTCTTGCAAGGAGATGAAAACAAATGGCTCTACCAGAAATAGATGAATGGAAAGAAAAGATGCTGGGATATGCAAATATGGCTAAGATGACTTATTTGATGAACTTAGACGACACACAAAATGTCGAGCAATTTAATGAGAAATGGTTGCCATGGTATATCTATGTCTTCAAATATTTAACTCTACCATAATCTTTTTTCTTTTTATGTGAGCAAAAGTTCTCTTTATGTATGAATACCTTAACAATGACTATCTTTAGAGAAACTGACCTCGGTTTATCTTTAATATTATCTTATTTAGACCGACTGTCTAATATGCATAAAAACTTACCTGATTACTTTTTTATTGAGCAAAAATAGAATAGAAACTAATATCAGCAGTAATAAGTATAATTTTGGTACTATGTGTGTATACTAATGATTGAGACAATATCGTTTGTTGCAAACGGATGCAAATCTTTTCCCCTTTCCCCTGTTTTTCCTTCTGTATTCCCTAAAATATAATAAAAACTTTTAAAAAAACCAGCAGCTGGACAAACAGTTGTCAAGAATGCTCTAGGCTGATCCTGCATTGAGCAGGGAGTTGGACTAGATGGCCTATGATTCTATGAAAACCCATGTAATTAACTAGAAAAGTATACTTTGGTCTGTATAGATAAAGAATCCTTAAGGGGATTACAAATTAAACAATTGGACTAAAAGCCCATGGAAAGAATAAAGAGGAGAAGAAGGGGCCCTGAACATATTTCTTAAGGAGCTGAAGGAATGTGAGAATAGAATAAATCAGAAATCCAGAGAGATAAGAAGGAGAACAGTTAAGGAGAAAGTAATATAATTGGAAAAATATTCCGAGACTGGGAACAAGAGTACAATATCAACAAATTTAACAGAAATAGTAAAGGGTTATGAAAATAAATTGCAATAAGTGTAAAATATGCTGCAAATATTCATAAAATATGTTTTAAAAACTAATTTTAAAAAAGAAGGCAAAATAGCTTTGAACATCCTGTCCAGAAAAAAAGAGCTGGGAAAACTGAAATTACAGGATCAAGAACAGGACATTACTTTCTAGAAGGCTAACTTAAAACTGAGGAGCCCCGTGGCGCAGAGTGGTAAAGCTGCATTACTGTAGTCCAAGCTTTGCTCACGACCTGAGTTCGATCCCGACGGAAGTCGGTTTCAGGAAGCCGGCTCAAGGTTGACTCAGCCTTTCATCCTTCCGAGGTCAGTCAAATGAGTACCCAGCTTGCTGGGGGTAAAGGGAAGATGACTGGGGAAGGCACTGGCAAACCACCCCGTAAACAAACTCTGCCTAGTAAACGTCGGGATGTGATGTCACCCCATGGGTCAGGAATGACCCGGTGCTTGCACAGGGGACCTTTACCTTGGGTGTGTACAAAGTGCTGTTCTCCAAGAATTCTCAAAAATAACAGACAGAGGCTCAGAAATTACATCTGCAAGTTCTTTAAGTACCCTTGGATGCAATTCATCTGGCCCTGAGGACTTTGTTTCATTTAAAGAAACTAGGTGTTTATGTACTACCCCAATGTCAATCCTAGGCTGCAACTCCCTTCCCTCATCATGTGTTCTGTTTGTGCCATGCTGAGCAAGAGAAGACTGAGGAAAAGTAGGAATTGAGCAGTTCTGCCCTCTCTTCATCTCCTGTTACAATTTCACTTTCTGGTCCCCGCAATGGACTTATAATGTCCTTGTTCTTATTCTTACTCTGAACCTAGGATTTTGATAAAGAATGGAATGAGCTTTAGATGTTTTATAATGTTCACTGAGATGTGTCAAATAATGAGGAGAGTATGGAATGGGAAAAAAATTATCGTTGAAGGAAAAACAATTGGAATCTTAACAGATTTAAATGACATTCCTAAGAATACTTTCCAGGGAGTAAACCCCATTAAATAAATCTGAGTAGGATTCTGAGTAGTCCTACTTAGAATGGAAGGTTTGACTCATATACACAAAGGAAGCAAAGTAGCTAAAATTATTGACACTGTGAAATGAAAATTAAATATAGTTGAAGAGCTCCTTTCTGAGTTTGTAACTGAGTTTGTATTTGGAAGAGACTTGGGTAGTGTAAAGAAGCACAGGTTCCATTGTGGTGTATGTAAATTAAAGTAGGTATTATGCACAGTCTATAATACCGTCAGACCCTCTACTCTCTACCACTTTCTTGGGTTCACCACCAGCATGTTAGTCGCGGCCCTTTCAGGCACTGGAGAAGATGGTCACATTGACTGTCTATTTGTTTATGTGTTTATTTTATTCATTTATAACCCACCTTTCTCGTCAATGGTAACCCAAAGCAGCTTACATCATTCTCCTCTACTCCATTTTATCCTCACAACAACCCTGTGAGGTAGGGTAGGCTGAGAGAGTGTGATTGGCCCAAGGCCACCCAACAAGCTTGCATGGTACGAGTGGGGATTCGAACCTGGGTCTCCCAGATACTAGTATGACACTCTTAACCACTACACCACACTGGCTCATGTGCATATGCTATAGCATATGCACTTAGTCTAGTATTCAGCAGTCACTCCATGGACATTATGTTACATAGTCCAAAAAGCTTGTAACGTTTAGTAAAAGCATTCTAGTTCTAATAGTCATATAGAATAAGAGCTGTTATTTTTCTTTAGTATTGATTACATCAAAAAGTTAATAAGAAGATTTGGGGGTAGTGTAGCTTCACACTTAAAACATTACAACAGATCATATTCAAAATCTGTACCCTCCAATCCAGTAGACAGAACCAATATATAAATAAAACATGCTCTACTGCCATCACATTTCCAATACTTTTTGAATGTTTAACGCATTTTCACTAACCTCAGACTGTTAGGCAGTAAATGATTAATTAATTTATAACAATTTTCTATCAAAGCAAATTGATTGTGTATCCTCCAGTCTCTGAATCAATTATCCAAATACATTTCACTACAAAAATAGTTTGGTTTAAATGTCTTTCTTTTCTAGCTAAAATTTGGACTTTGCGGTCAACTATAAAATAGCATTCAGGATAATTTTTTATGCCCACCCCTACCCCCAGCCTCCCATGAGGGCTCATGGGATCAGCCTACTAGCTACAATATCTTCTGATGTGTTCCTTTCTTTCTCTCAGAGAACAGTAAACACAACCTTCCTTGATAATAATACGTGCATAATGTAGAAAGTATATTCTTTTCAACAAAGCGATTATTTTATTTATATCCAAGTTTAAACAGATTAAATCAATAAATTGATCAAATATAATTAATTAATTCAAAGTTCTAATAAATACATTTCCAATTAGTTATTTTCAGTATATTATCAATGTGCCTATTCCTTACACATACTGATGGGAACTGTATACTAGAGGCACAGAAATGAAAACAAACAAACGTGGAGTACATGTTTCATTGCTAAAAACAATTCTGCTCCGGCAGTTGCTGTCTTGACTACAGAAGCAAGGAGAAGATTATCTAGATTTGTTACCATAAGATTAGGAACTCCAGAGTAAATTTGTAGGGTAGTTGGGGGAGTTTCCACAAACAGTAGGATTTTTCCTTTATATTTCTTTTTTTAAAAAGATATTTTATTAGCATTTTCAGAAAAAAATAGATAACAAACAAACATATACATACACTTCCATCCACACAGCGGACTGGCATTGCTTTATATTTCTGTGGTCCTCTGAACTCTAGGACCTCACTTTCACTTTCTCCTGCCATATGGGTGCTGAGTGTACACTGCGTGCTGGAGACTAACAGAAGGAATCATTATGGGTATTATTTTTTTCTGAAAGTCTGGGATCTTTCACCCTAAAAATCTCAAACAAAAAGGGGAAAAGCAGCAGAGATGTTACAAACTGAATTCCACAAAAGCACCTCTTATGCAACTGTGAATGAAATACTTTATGAAGATGATTTATAAACCAGCTAAACTGCATGATTGACAGTATCTTATTTCAAAATGAATATATCTATTCTTGCCTAGTGATTTCTGTAAATTCTGGGAAATCATTCTAGAATTGGCAAAGATAATTGGGCCAGGTGCTGACCAAATTGGTACTGAATGATGCCAGGTCAGACTGGGGAGAGAGAAGAAGGCCTTCAGCATCCTCAGCAACATTCATCGAGAATGTAAAGGGAAGCAACAACCCTGAAGTTAAACTTTAAGTTGTGGACTTTTCTTTCTCTCCTTGTTATTGCACTTGGTGTTGTTTACCAATGTACAGCGTGCCCTTCCTGAAGGGCACTGAAGATTTTGTGTATTGTGTTTGTGTTTGTAATTGTTTGGCTACTTGAAGTTATATGTTGTGCTGTTATATTAAATGTTTTGCTATTCTATTGTAAGTAATTTCACATCTGTCCACAAGTAGTGCTGTCATTTTATTGAATTCAGAACCCCCCCTTATCCTCTAGTGGGGATTTGTATCAGCAGGCTTACACTGGCAACTCCCAAGCCACTGGTGGGCACAATGGTGGTTTTCCCATCTGCACATAAAGCCCAGCCTGGAGAAAGGACGTACAGTTAGTGGGAAGGCTCACAAATGGGCAGGGGAAGAAAGGTCACAGGTGGGGATGTGGGTGGTCAGAAAAGAGAAGGGGGTCATCAGAGGAGGTGGGCACAGTGGTGGGCACAATGGTGGTTTTCCCATCTGCACATAAAGCCCAGCCTGGAGAAAGGACGTACAGTTAGTGGGAAGGCTCACAAATGGGCAGGGGAAGAAAGGTCACAGGTGGGGATGTGGGTGGTCAGAAAAGAGAAGGTGGTCATCAGAGGAGGTGGGCACAATGGTGGGCACAATGGTGGTTTTCCCATCTGCACATAAAGCCCAGCCTGGAGAAAGGACGTACAGTTAGTGGGAAGGCTCACAAATGGGCAGGGAAGAAAGGTCACAGGTGGGGATGTGGGTGGTCAGAAAAGAGAAGGTGGTCATCAGAGGAGGAGAGGGAGCCCCAGGCCACTCTCTGCCCAGGCCCTCCAAAACCTCAAGCTGGCTCTGCATAACTGCTTTAGTGCTGCGCTCTTGAATGTACCTATGGTAAAATTCCGATGCGGTGGGTTTGCACTGTAAGTGACATCATAGCATTGGCATGAGGCTGGTTGCCACCATCCCCTTTTTTGCTCCCACTGCTGCACAGAACAGCAGTGGGAGGTAGGTGTTCCAGAGTGGGAGGTCTCTTGTAAGACAGGAGACCTGGCACTGCATTGGCATACTGACCTTGGCAATGGAAAGTCCTCCTGGGCACCTTGTGAACTCTTGTTTATCCTTGGATCAGCAAAATAATTGTGAGTGGGGAATGACAGCATTGTTTTAAATAATGTAGTACCATGGCAATGCTATTGGATTGCTTCAGGTGAACATGGGGGAATGATCAGGTTGCAACCTGACCACACTCTGGTAAAGGTGCTGACTGTAGAAACAAAGGTCTCCATATGGGTATTGTACAAGTGGCCTCAGTAACGGTGGCAGCTGCAACAAGTCTAGGCCCTTAAAGGTAAGAATCAGCACTTTGAATTGTGCCCGAAATCAGAAAGGTAATCAGTGGAGATCTTTCAGCACGGGGGTGATAAATCCCTGTGACTCACCCTTGACAGTAGTCTGGCTGCCACATTTTGGACCAGTGGAGGTATCAAAGGCAGCCCTGCTTACGGTAGAGACCCCATTCTCAGGGTCACCAAGATTAAATGCAAACAAATGCTTAGTTGCTTTTACATATCTATCTAAAGCAAAGACATTAAAGTGCCTAGTGTTTGAGATCTGCTGTGGAGAGAAATCTTTGGGTGAACAAAATAATGTAAGAAAAGCTCTGCTGGATCATTGTAATGATCATCCTTCAAGTTTCCCACCGTGCCACTTCCCCTGGTCAAGGCTCTGTTGCTGTTGCTCTGCTGTAATGTTCCATGTAGTGAAGGACCTGCAAGGCCTCAGGTTGGAGAGGGGAGGGGGTTGCACCCCCTTATTCCTCCTCCGTTCTGCATCCTCTGCTTCTTCATTTTGCTAGAGCAGGAATACTTCATTCTCCCTGGCCTCTGCAGATCCTCCTTGTTGGATGAAAGGGTGGCTCCTCCCCTCCACCCACCCTTTCATCCAACAAGAAGTGTCCTGAAGTCCTATCTCAGCTTCATCTGCCTCCTGGGCTGCTCCCCTTCCCAAGCCGGGCTCAGTGATGTGACTGGCTCCATCAGGCTGCCAAACTCTACTACTGAACACAGAGTCTTCAACTCCACACTGTTCTGGGCACAGCCTGGCTGCTGCAGCTGCCAATTATGTACGGCTTCTCTCAGCCAAGATGAGTTGCCCCTGCAAGTCCAGGCTGGTCTCATTGCTGGACACCCACAAAGCCCTACCTGATGCCTAGAAGGTCTACGCGGTTTATGTTGATTTTATTTTTTGTACCAGGTCAATACTTTTTATCCTCCAAGGCTTTTAAAGGTTGGTGAATGTTAACTATATTTATTTTCTTATTTAAGGATACTGTCAAGAATTATTACATTGATGTACATTCATTACATGGTTTATTACAAGGTCATGTGTGTGTGTGTTAAGTGCTGTCAAGTCGCTTCCGACTCATGGCGACCCATTGAATCAATGCCCTCAAAAATGTCCGATCTTTAATTAACAGCCTTGTTTAGATCTTGCAAATTGAGGGCTGTGGCTTCCTTTATTGAGTCAAACCATCTCTTGTTCGGTCTTCCTCTTTTCCTACTGCCCTCAAATTTTCCTAGCATGACTGTCTTTTCCAGTGACTCTTTTCTTTTCATAATGTGCCCAAAGTACAATAGCCTCCGTTTAGTCATTTTAACTTCTGGGTCAGTGATTTGATCTATAACCCACTGGTTTTTTTTTTTTTTTGGTAGTCCACAGTGTTCGTAACACTCTTTTCCAACACCACATTTCAAAGGAATCTAATTTCTTCCTGTCAGCTTTCTCATTGCCCAGCTTTCACACCCATACATAGTAATAGGGAATATGATGGCATGAATTAACTTGATCTTGGTGGCCAGTGACACATCCTTACACTTAGGAATCATTTCTAGCTCCTTCATGGCTGCCCTTCCCAGTCTCAATCTCCTTCTGATTTCTTGGCTGCAGTCTCCCTTTTGGTTGATGATGGAGCCAAGGAATAGAAAGTCTTGAACAATGTCAATTTCCTCATTGTCAACCTTAAAGTTGAGTAATTCTCCTGTAGTCATTACTTTTGTCCTCTTGATGTTCAGCTGTAGTCCTGCTTTGGCACTTTCTCTTTTAACTTTCAACAGTAGTTGTTTCAAGTCTTCGCTATTTTCTGCCAGTAATGTAGTATCATCGGCATATCTCAAATTGTTTATGTTTTCCCTTCCAATTTTCACTCCAGCTTCATCTAAATCTAATTCAATTTTCCTAACTAGAAAAATGTGGGAACTAAAAATTAAAGTTTGGGGACAGTGTAAAGGAAAGCTGTATTTCAACAATGCTGAAAACATTTCTGAATACTGTATTTAAATTTGCATGAAATCCTGGTTCAAGAATTAAGGCAGAAAATGCTCAGATACTAAAATATTTACCCCAGGTCACTAGAAAAGAAAGAGTCGCTTCTGACTTGGCAATGAGATATAACCTAAAGAATGTGCTTTGAAATATTAAGGAATGCACAAAATGAGAAAAATCCACAGGTGTTTTTGTTTGTGAACACTTTCTGCAACAGCTAAAGACAGAAAAGAAAGGAAGATTGGGTTTTTCCTCTAAGATGTTATGTTACTATAAAGGCATTATTAACCCAAGTCTTTCACTATATACTCTTGCCCTAGTTATGCCTGCTACAGACAACTTTAATGTCCATTGCAAATGGGAGTGAAGTAGGGTTGCCAACTGCCAGGTAGTAGCAGGAGATCTCCTGCGAATACAACTGATCTCCAGCCAATAGAGATAGATCACCTGGAGAAAAATGGCCACTTTGGCAATTGAACTCTATGGCACTGAAGTCCCTCCCCTCCCCAAACCCCGCCCTCCTCAGGCTCTGCCCCAAAAATCTCCCGCTTGTGGTGAAGAGGGACCTGGCAACCCTAGAGTTGCCAGCGCGGTGTAGTGGTTAAGAGCAGTGGTTTGGAGCAGTGGAGTCTCATCTGGAGAACCGGGTGTGAGATTCTCCAGCTTGCCTCGGCAATCCCAAAAAGTCACTCGCTCAGACAGGCAGATCTAAAGCAGGTAAACGTTTATTCAGGATCCGCAGGTACAGCATAAGCAATCTACAGGTTCAAAGCTGCTAATGGCAGTTCAGTCTACAAGCCTAAGCTATAAGCACAGCACAATCCCAGGTGCAGTACCAGGCAGGCCTGGGAACAGGGAGATAACAACACCAGCTAGGAGGAAGGGAGTGAGCAAGCCATAACACCAGAGTTGCTAGCATGAGAGTCAAGGACAGATCAGGGGGCCGCAGTGAGGGAAACACTTGCAGTGTGCACAACAGGCCTGACTGATCCAGCAATAGTGCCAGAGATCCAGCAATAGGCCTGACTGACGTCAAGAGCTAGGGATCCAGCAATAGACCTGACTGATGACAAGAGCCAGGCATCAGGACGGTTCCTGACACCGGGTTTGATTCCCCACTCCTCCACATGAGCGGCGGAGGCTAATCTGGTGAACTGGATTTGTTTCCCCGCTCCTACACACGAAGCCAGCTGGGTGATCTTGGGCAAGTCATGCTCTCTCAGCCCCACCTACCTCACAGGGTGTCTGTTGTGGGGAGGGGAAGGGAAGGTGACTGTAAGCTGGTTTGAGTCTCCCTTAAGTGGTAGAGAAAATTGGCATATAAAAACCAACTCCTCCTCCTCCTCCTCTTCTTCTTCTTCTTTTAAGGCATGTCTAGCAATAACCTGGGTCATGATGTTCTGATTCCCTTTGTTTTGGGACTATAACTCCCACCATCATTAGGACGTTAGTGGCTAGTTTAGTGGCCACTAGCTTTATTTTTGTATGTCATGCCTGCCAAAGACAACCATGTTTTCCATTGGAAAAAGTGGGGTAGGTGAGTGAGAGTTTCTGGGGATAGTGTGGGCCAGGATGTTCTGAGTCACTTCATGTTCGGCACTGCAACTCACACGGTCATCCTGAAGCCAGTGGCCAATTTTGAGACTCCTAGCTTCCATATCAAATGAGTTAAGTATGCCACAGATGGACTGACGGATCCTTTTATTATTATAGATAATAAACACAATCAGTCATCATTCACATAATTTTCTATATTGCAATTAATGTATTGCTGTATTTTCCCAGCACTATATTTTAATATAATTTTGACCAAATTTAAAAGGGCTCAGAATTCAAACAACGGTTATTTATATTTAAATACAGTGTTTTTTAATTTCAGGTTCCATCTTTTCCTTCTGTATTTATAGTACTGCTGCTTCTGGCAGCTGACACAGTATTTCACATTGCCATTCATACTGCTACCCTGCCCTGTAGATCCTTAACTGTTTCTCACCTGAGAAGGATCAAAAGAAGAATAGAATTTGTCAGTACATGCAGTCAGCCAAAAACTTATTTAGAATGTTATTTTTCTTTTCTTTTTTAAAATCTTCTGCTATGGAAATCACTGGGATGTGGACTAGTAGAGTATAGTGTGACCTCATCAGATCTCAGAAACTAAGCAGGGTCGATAATTGGATGGGAGACCACTACGGAAGACTTTGCAGAGGAAGGCAATGGCAAACCACCTCTGCTCCATCACTTGACCTGAAAACCCAATGGGGTCACCATAAATAAGCTGTGACAGCACTTCACACACTCACATATCGAAATCCCTGGTTACTTCTTTCTGTACGCTGCAGGAGACTGAACCTATTCCAGTCATGCTTTATGTCAGGTGACAGGGGTCAGAAAGCAGAGACCAATCTGATACCTACATTCCCTGTGGTCACAGCTTTAATTTGCTTTCAGTTGTGGCTGGAAATAAGTAGACGTCATACAAGATTACATTGCGAAGTCTCAGTCAGTAGCCTTATCTATACATAAGCTCCTCATGACCTTTTCTGTCAGCTCCAGTTCACTGAGAGGTTTCATTTCCTTGTTCCTATACTTTGTGGAAATAACTAGCAAAAATCTTTCTTCAGATTCTCATTCACAGGCAGTAGAAGACAGGGTGCCCCCCCTCTCTCTGTTGTCTGCCGGCAAGACATATTTCTTTTGCTGTTCATACCATCTGGTATGACACTTCAAACATTTACCTACAGGAAGAAAAGACAATAGAATTCTTGTGCCTCCTTTTTTTTAAAAAATAAGAAAGAAGCAGAAGTGGAAAGGATGGGGAAGTTTTAAAACAGACTGTGGGTTCTTTTTTGTTAGAGTGCAAAAGGGTGATTTATAAACTGCTCTGACAGATTCCATGTGTTTAAAGATCGGATTCCTTTCAGTCTTGTTAAACACTATTTAAAATATAGCCACTCTTGTGCTTTATGGCTTTTCTTAATGAAACATTTGTTTAATAGACCAAAACTAATCAGTTGTGCTTGATGAAGCAAAGAATAACAACATCTGGGGACAACTTTTCAACCATCTGAGAACATAGGCTTTATTTTTCAGTTTGTAACTAAAAAATAAAGTGGAATGTTTGTAACTAAAAAATAAAGTAAAATAATTCTGTCCAAGAAGCAGTTAAAGGTTTGAACTAGACATTGTGTTGCACAAACAGCTACTACCAACTGCCTCAACGCTTCATCCACTCTTCCCTCATTTGCAAAATCATATTAATACAAATCCCTTGGAGGAATGGGAAAACTCACAACGTGATGACATCATAACTTGTTTTATACGTTTAGATGATATCATGGAACCCATTTAAATTATTATACTTTTGATAGCTTAGTACATGTGCCTCTTCCGCATGCCTATGGCTTCCACTGCCATTTCAGCAATGTTTATGGGGTTGCCAATGTTTATGATGTTGCCATGGGTTATGAAGCCAAGGTCTTGATCGTTAAGAAGAGAATAAAGGTGAAACTAGGAACTCCTGGCCATGGTTGCTACTTGAGAATCAAGTAGCAATTCTGGCTTCAGGAAAAAATCCAAACTGCAAATCTGTCCTTCCATTATCTAGGAACCCACCTACTATATGGTCTTATCTAAATTGAGATTCAATCCATACTGAGATTCAGTATGTTGGCCCTCATTGCAGATCCCAGCTTCATAATCACAGATTCCATAGCTTCATTGGAATTTAAGGAAAAGGAATGTGGCATCCCTATGGTCCATCAGGGAATGCTTACCTTTACCTTTTCATCCCATAGGGCTACTTGATAAACTGGATTAGATAGATGCCCTCCTCTTCCAGCTTTACCACCAGGACTAAGTCCATCCTCAGTGCTCACAAATAAGTTGCTAC
Organism: Euleptes europaea; assembly: GCF_029931775.1. NCBI lineage: Eukaryota > Metazoa > Chordata > Lepidosauria > Squamata > Sphaerodactylidae > Euleptes > Euleptes europaea. Next base: position 55,327,449 of record NC_079323.1, read on the forward strand.
CACCACATAATGGGTTAAACAGCAACATTATGAGGGGGATAACACACCAGGTGCTGATTTACTGCCAGCTTCCACTGTACAAAGGATAAATAGCAGGTGATCTGAAAGATCTCATCCTGAGACTCTGGATAGCTGCTGCCAGTCAGAGTAAACAATACCAGTCTTGAAAGACCAGTGCTCTAATTAATTATATGGCAGCTCCATGTGTACTGTTAAGCCTCAAAGGGTAGTGTGTACGTTGGCTGCACTCCTATAACCACTTTCCTGGGAACTGAACTAAATGGGACTTACTTCTGAGTAACCTGGTCAAAGAGACTAAGGTGTTAAAGAGGATAGAGGTAAATCCACCCAGGTGGGTTTACTCCAACAACAAATTACTTCTATTAACAAAATACAAAGAAAAGAACTGCAGTCAGGGAAAACAAAAAAGATCAAAAGAGATCCACTGATATTTGCCCTAGCTAATACACTTAGGGCACTTTTACACATGCTGAATAATGCTCTTTCAATCCACTTTCAATGCACTTTAATGATCGTTTGCAAGTGGAGTTTGCTGTTTCATACAGTAAAATCCAGCTGCAGAGTGCATTAAAAGTGGATTGAAAGTGCATTATTCGGCATGTGTGAAAAGCTTCTAAGCAAGAGGGAGCAGCAGAGCCAGGAGATAATTCAACTGATAAGAAATCTTGTCAGTCATCACAATCAAACAGGGCTAGCAATGGAAGCATTTCCAGGGTTGTCACCAATAGAGGAAAGGCTTTATGGATTCGGCATAAGCAAGTAGTGGCCCCTCTTTGCCTGTATTATCTTTCTCATCTTTGCTATTGAAGTAGAATGCAGTTTCCTCCCCACTTCCTTCCCCTTAAAAGGCATTATCCCACATGTAGCAAGGCACTATTCCACTCATTGCTCACAAGGCAATGAGTGCACTGTTACTATGGAAATCTTGTGAACAAGTACATGTGCACTGCAGTTTGTATGTGTACTGAACTCAGGAGAGACAGAACACTTGCTTCACTATTAGAATAACTATGATAAGGTATCGTAAAACATGTACACTTGCACTGGTGGTTTAACTCATAATGGGGCCACCTCTCCTCCCCAATCCATGTGCCTGGCAGCAATGACTGTGTATGTGTGTGGGGGGAGATAACGTGCCTGCCTTTTGAATTTCATGTACAGCGCACATTTGGGAATTCGGGCACTACAGATGTCATGACAGCAATGTTCTCAGACAAGTCTTCTTCTAACAAGGCCCAAGAGACACTGGGAAATCGAACAACTCTAAAAACTTAGGCTTTCCTATTATATTATATTATATTATATTATATTATATTATATTATATTATATTATATTATTTATTTGATGTAGTCTCAAAGACTATTGAGGTTTGAAATGCTTTACACGGTCTGTTTCTATCCATCATTTAAAATAGCAAAAGCCTTGAAGATTCCCCATTTTGTGGGTAGCATGAATAGTTTGAAAGTATTTTACTCTGTATGGAGCTTAAATTCATCAAATTTTCAGTTTAATATTTGGAGGTCTTGCTTTTCTTTAACAAGCCACATTTTATTTGTACTTCTCTTGCTTCTTCCTGGATTTGTTGTTTTTATTTGTCTTACTTTATCCTTCATGAAGTCCTTTTAAACCACGGAAGTTTTTAAAACTTAATTGCAATTGTTTCAGGTTAAGAGACATAAACACTTTGCTTTATCTCAAAAAGCAATTAGTGTTGTAAATTAACATACAGGCAGCTCAGTCTCAAGGATAATTTATACCAGCACAACACTAGTATAACTAGGCAATTTTCTATTCTTTCTAAGCATAGGAAAGACTTTAAAAAAAGAATTAAACTCTTGGAACTGATGGCCTTCAGCAGGATCCCATGTGTGAGAGGTCCTTCAATCTAGATGGGAAAAAAATCTTTCCTGTTATTGTCATTATATTTAGCTGGATTTGTGATTTAATCATCTCATTGTATCCAGCCCAAAAGCAATTATCATTTCTAAAGCCTGGCTGGGTGAGGGTGGAGAGCAATTGATTCCACACACCCCATTCTCTGCTAAGAGAGAGGAAAAACGTTTTTAAAGTGATGGTTTTGTACAGCTATCACGATCCCTCTTACGTGGGTACTGAGGGAAAGAGAGAGACTACTTGTTTGCCAGAATGTTTATTTGGAGTTTTAATTTTCCCCTTCTTAGTCCCCTTTACTTATTTTATCTCAGAAGAAATGAGACACCAGAGGCTTTTTTCAAGTTAACACACAAATAGAGATTTATTAAACACTGTACAAGGGATGGATTTGGAGGGGAAACTGTGGTTAGGAAAAGCATAGAACCAGAGCTATTTTATAAGTTTCACTTCAGAGAAGGCAAAGATCTTAGATGGCTTAGTTGGTCCACAATTACAGTTCTTAAATTCAGTTCACAAATTCAGTTCAGTTCCCAGAACTTATAGATATTTCTATTCAGATTCTGCTGCCTAACTATCAGGGAAGTTGGAGACCACACCCAATCTCTCTTCCCTAGAGAAACACAGAAGTATGGAGATTTCTCCTCAAATCTCTCTTCCAGTTCTCACTATAGATATACCCCACTTTTGTGGCAGTAATCCCTAAACAACACCCTGTATTTCATGTATCTCCTTCCCAGAGTCTATTCCCTTCCAGTGACCTGAGAAAGGGTCCCTTTCCTCCCAGTCTCTGCCTGTCACTCCACAGGATTTGTTTTATACCAGTTTAGGCAAATCTGATCCCTCAGGTTCCCAGAGTCAAACACAGCTACCCAACACACAGGTTACCAAAATCAGAATACAATTGCTTTCTTCAGAAAAGAGAGAGTGAGTTCCTTAGCTCCACCTACTCCCTTTCTCTGAACTTTTCTCAAAGATTAACTCTTTGTTAATTACAACAGCCCAATAGCTCAGTTCTGGGAGACTGCTTGGTTATGAAGCCTACTCTGCGTTTCAGCTTTAGTTGACATAGGGAACAATCATAAACAGGTCTATTCGAAAGGAAGTCTCATTTTATTCAGTGGGACTTACTTTCAGGAAAGTGTTCTTAGGCTTGCAGCCAGAGACAAGGAATAAAGGATACCAAAGGAACAACTATAAACAGAGTGGTTGCTTTAAAGTCCTGGAGTTGTCCTTAAGGCAGGACTCAAACTAAGGTTCTCCCAGCTAAATTGAGTGCAATGCTTCTAACTTAGTTCTGTTATTCATCCTATATTTGTGGATGTTTTATGATGGGTCAGTGAGTCTTATATTCAAAGAATATTAAGATTGAATGAGTTCATGAATTAATATCTGATTTATTTCATCACTTAATAACAGATACACAGATCCAAGATTGCCCATGATCTAATAATATATAATGCTTAAAATCCAAGGCATTTCCTAGAGATTTATAACCATTTTGGAGAAACTCAGAAGTCAGGTAGTCATTAATCCTTCAGCAATGTCCTACTTTTCACTCAGGCCCTTTAAAATTACATTTTAATGCTCACTCCTTGGATTTTGACAAGACAAGTTCTAACATTGCCACAGCTTCTTATCCTGTTTAAGATTCCACACTATCCTCCCAGCTTAGAACAGGAATTCCCTATGGTATCTATTAGAGAAATAGGTCGTGTCTTACTAGTAGCCTCTTCAATGTAGAATAAAGGATTAACATTTACACTAGAATTCCCACCATCCAAATGTTGGTTTTTCCTTCGTAGCAGCCCCTTGTCAGTGTAACCCTGTTTAAATAGCAACAAGAAAGCCAGAGTTTTTAGATCCTCACTCTATTGCTAGAGGGTGCAAAAATCTACTCACCTTTATAGAAAAAGAAAGCTGTCTGCTTTTGGTTCCATGATTCCCACTCTTTAGATTCTGTTAATACAAAAAATATTCAAAATGCACAGAAGCTGTAGGAAAAATACCACGAGGAAAATCAGAGAGGAACCTCTTGTTGATCTCAGCACAAAATGCACAAGATCAGTGCTTATTGAAGGCACAGAAATTACAAGTATACCCAGTCACTCGCTAGCTGATAAATAACATTCATTTCTATAGCAGCATTTAGGTTACAAAGAAAATAATATTAATGATTTAGAAAAATCATTTACCCTTCCATTTTGGCTAGTTCAGCTGACAGATCTTACCACATGTAGTTTGACAATCTTTAAGACTTACAGTGATTGAATATTTGGTACCTCTGAGAGTTCTATTGAATTGAATATTTGAATAGTTTTGAGTTTATATTCTAGTTGGTTGCTCTGGGTTTTTTGGCCCCCAGCACTGGTTAGATTTCAGGTTTTTTCATTTAATTTCCCTGCATTGAGCCATCATACTAAACTGTGGTTAGTTCAGATCACTGTCTGTTGAATGAACTGTAATCACATGCTCTCCTGATCCTGATTCCATCTAAATCTGTGCACACTATGTCTAACTCCCTTGCATTGCCTGGCAGCTGCTTAATGCCTAAGAAGACCACTCACTATAGGGGAGCTGCATTAAATGGGCAGGGGAAGACTTGGGAAAGGTCAACTGCCTCTTCCCCAAACTTGGCTAAGGATTGTTAATCACCCTTCCCTCTTTTCCTTTACACATTTCACTGCTTTTCCTAAACTTCCTCACTCTGAAACAAAATAAATATTTTATAACCCTTCTGTCAGGTCTTTGCTACCTTTGGAGTAGGAGTTTGGCAATTGCAGGCCAGAGGCTAGCTTCCTGTCAAGGCCAGGTTAGTCAAGGTTTTGTTCTCATGCTGCAAATCCTGTGTACTGTTTATCACAGATGTTATTCTGCGATTCTCTGGGAACCATTATCTAGTAGTTACTGCACTGTGGTTTTACTTTGTTTTACTTTCTTGCTTAGAATGCTTTTATACTGTAACCTACCTGCATAGACCCCATTAGTAACCTCTCCTGCGTGAGAGGCACTCAGCTTCTTTTAATCTGTCTTTTTGCTCCTAATAAATTAGCATTGCTTAGGATCACCTGCCTGAGCGTGTCTGTTTATGGGATGCTGGGGATGGACACCTGAGTCTGACATTAGGTTGCTAATCCTCCCCTTATGTTTTTTACCGGTTGTGGATTTTGATGCGGTGTTGAGATTCCCGCCATGGGTGATCTCCCGCAACGCCTCCGGGAGGAGGTCGAAGCAGCAGAGCGGAACATCCCAGAGGAGTACCTCCGACAGTTGCTCCTGAGGGAGGCACGGCTCGCCCAGGACGAAGCCGAGCGACTCGCTGGGCTGATAGCCGTGCAACGTGCCCAGATGATGGATGCCCGGGTTGTCCAGGGGGATGCCGAGCTTCTCACTGGACCAGGAGCCGCACAGCATGCCCGGGAGGAGGCCAAGTGGCTCGCCCTTCTCTTGGAGGAGGCACAACTCGCCCAGGAGTGGCTTGCCAGGCTGGCAGCCGAGCAAGGTGCGCACGAGGAGGCCAAGTGGATCGCTGTCAAGGAGCAGCTCGCCGCCCTGCAGGCAGAACGGCACACCATGCTGGAGGCTGAGTGCCAAACCCAGGGGGACGCCGGAGGGGCTGGTGGGGGGCTGAGTGTCCCACGAGAGACATCCCGGCAGCCAGTCGTGGAGGTACACAAACCCCTAGGTACCTCGAGACTGGAGGACTCTTATGCACAGCCGGGGAAGCGTGTTCCCCAGACGGGGCTGCCTTCCTTGGGGACTACGCAATGGCAGACCGGCGTTGACAGCCGGGAGGATCCCTGGAGACCTACATTCCAGGGGATGGATGGAAATGAGGAAAGCCAGCGCCTGCCCCATCCGAAGGCAATCGTCAGGCAAAAATCGGACTGGGTCTGCTATAGTCGGAGCTCCACAGCAGACCGCTTCAGATGAGAAGCCAAGAGCTCCACAGATGGTGAGCGACATGGGGGAAACTGTGTTCCTAGACGTTGTGTTAGAGGATTTTAGAGGGGCCCCCCAAATGACAGTGAAAGCTTTGAGAGACTTGGGATGTGCGCGAACCTTAATCAACGAAGAGACTTCCAAGGCTTTAAAAGTGAAAGCCGTGCGCTTACCCCAACCCATACAGTTTGCCCAGATGGACAGCAGTGACTTTCGGGGGGGGGGGGTCCTGTAGACAAGCGCATCTGCCGAGTAGCCATGGGAGTGGGGCCCTATTGGGCGTTTGATATCCAGTTGTGCTGGGAGCAAACTGATTACAAGGACACAGTCCTACCATAGATTGGGCAGCCAGAACGATTGCTTTCAATCATCCACAATGCGACCGCCATTGCAGGGAAGTGGCGGTCAAAGCCAGTGCTTTGTCAGCGGGGGTTGGGAGTCCTGGTACCCCCCAGTTACCTAAAGAGTATGCAGCCTTTGCAGACGTGTTTGATGAGAAAGAGTGTGATGTTCTTCCTCCCCATCGTAAGACGGACTGTGCTATTGAACTGGTGGGGGAAGGCAAACTATCGAAGGGAAAGATTTACCCCATGAGTCTGAAAGAGAAGTCGGTGCTCCGGGACTTTTTGGATAAGAATTTAGCCCGTGGTTTAGACTTCCGGTGGTGCTGCTGGGGAGAGCACTCCATTTCCCCAGGTCGTCCTGGGAGAAATCCAAGTTTGCGTTATTTCTATGGTACATAGATACCCCAATCCGACCCTTGCAAGTGGGTTGGAAAGCAGGAACTCCCTGCAGCCCGCAAACGCGGTTTGACCTCCTAGGTACTCTGAGGGGGCTTTTTTAAGCCCCTCGGAGTCCTGGACGCCGGTCCTGCGAGGGCACTAGGGAAGGACATCGCCAAAACGCAACTTAGGCATCAAGCTCCACCCTCCACCACCTTAATACCAACATAAGGACTACATAAAGAAAAGAACCTCACCTCTTGACACCCAAGTGAGTACAAAAGAACTCTTCGTCTACCTACTGGAAACTTGAACAGATGGGGGGCTGATAAGAATATTTCTGGGACCCCCACTCCTCCTTAATCCGAACTGAAAAAGTTTGATCTGAGTTAGCCATCGGGATTAGCGACAGGAGCCTTATCAATCCGATCAGCCTAAACCATAATAAAGAGTCGGAAGAATACCTTTTGATTGACAAGAATTATCACCAATGGGTCCAAGGGAAGGGGAGGGTGATTTTTCTTCCTGATTTTCCGGCGAAAAGAATATCCTGCCACGTTTGCAGTAAGGGAGTGCCTGGAACGGAAGACCCTCTATAACACCCTCTCTATCATCGGAACTAAAACAACAGGAAGTAGTCGTAGGACTGATTACGCGTCGCACTCGAGTTACTCTGAAATCATTCCTGAAGGAATAACCATCGAGAAGAGGCGGTAGAAGGTCCACGGCACTAGCAACTTCCTGTATACTTCCTGATCAGCCCGACCTAGAGCGACCGAAAAAACTCACTGGTATTTCAAAACTTTAAAACGCAATTTTAGAGCTAATTTCGACTCTTTTCAACCCGAAAAAATTATAAGGCTGATGTTTGAATCATTATCTTTTAATTAGTACTTTAAAGGCCCTGTCTGTGGACATGTATTTTACTAGCTTCTTTTGAATGTAAATGTCGGGAACTCGACCCCGCTCTGGCTCACTACACAGCCCTGCCTATACTAAACTAAGGGAATCACTACAAACCTCAACCATGGAAAAAAAATTACAGGACATGCTAACTAAACAAACAGAGGCAACAAATAAACAGTTTGAACAGATGTCTACACAGATGGCACAGTTGACTTCTATGATGACAAATCTTGGTCAAGCATCCCAAGCTATTAATCAGAAGTTGGATGTGGTTACAGGAGACTTGAAAGAAGTAAAAACTCAAATGACTGTCATGAAGACAGATATGCAAGCGATGGATGCATCAATTAAGAAAGTGATGGATGAGCATAAGGATACAAAGAAAAAATTAACAAGTCAAGAAAAACAGATTGAAACAATACAAACTGATCAGATGGCGGCAAAAAATCAAATGGCAATGATGGAGATGAGAGTGAGAGAGACTAACCTTCGTATACGCAACTTTCCAGACATGATGGGAGATAATAAAGAAACTGCACTACCAAATTTGGCCTACTTATTCCAGATAGATGAACAAGAATTAAAACAAGCCATTAACAGAGTATACAGGATACCATTACCTGCTAGAATGAGGAGATCTAAGCCAAGAGATTTGATGATAGTGTTTTATGACACTAGAGTTAAAGATAAGATTATGAAGATTCACTATGAAAATCCAGTGTCAGCAGGAGATTCCCCTCTCATATTACTGAAGGATATTCCAAGGCATCTACTTTCACAGAGGAACAACTACAAAGATTTTGTGTCTACATTGAAAGCTAATGGTATCAAATACCGTTGGATCATGCCACAAGGTTTGGCTTTTACCTACAAGGAAGTGAAAACGACAATTCTATCTCAAGCAGATGTGGGGAAATTTCTGAGAAAGTATAAAATGGACCTTAAAGAACTACCTGGGGAGAAGGAGGAAGAAGAAGAGGAAGAAGAAGAGGCACAAGGTGCAGAAGGAGGTACCAAATTATAGACTTTTTACTCTGTTAAAAATACTACATTATGGCAAAAGCAATTTCTTGGAATGTAAATGGACTGAATGAGAAAACTAAAAGGGCTAGAATTTTCAAATATCTACAGAAATATAAATACTCCCTAATTTGTCTACAAGAGACTCACATAGCTTCAAAGCATAAAAAATATTTGGAGAAACAGATGCTTGGACAAGCATTTATTGCCTCAGCTAAAACTAAAACAAAGGGAGTGGTAATTTATGCCCACCCCAGTCTTTGTCCAGAACTATTATACAAAGATAATGAAGGAAGAATTGTAATTATTAGAACTAAAATATTGGGACAAAGGACAATAGTGGTTGGAATTTATGCACCCAATGAAGGGAAAAAATCCTTCTATGAAAATCTACATGATTTGATAGCCCAACACGCAAAAGATCAAATCTTATTGATGGGCGATTTCAATGGAGTTATTCTCCCATCATTGGACAAAAAAGCAAAAGCAAAAGACATCAATGACGGATGCTTACCTAAAACTTTCTTTACTATGGCTTCAGAATTAGAACTACAAGACATTTGGAGAACAATGAATACAACTGCTAAAGAATACACTTTTTATTCAGCGAGACATGATTCACACTCCAGAATCGATATGATATGGGCCAGTAAATCAATTTTCACTCAGTTACGTAAAATCCATATTTTACCCAGAACTTTTTCTGATCATAATCCTGTTACTTTTGATTGGAACAATAAACAAGCATTTAGATGGCGAATGAATGATAAACTTCTAAAAGACAACAAGATACATAAGGAATTACAGGTTTTAATGAAAGACTTTTTTGAAATTAATCTTAATGGGGAAACTTCTTTAAATACAGTTTGGGATGCATTCAAAGCTGTTCTGAGAGGCTTTATGATACAGAAACATTCGGCTTGGAAGAAGACTCAATTACAATTTACAAACAATTTACTTTGGAATTTACAAAATTTGGAACAGAAATTGGTAACGGTAACACAGGAAGAGGAGAAAAGAGAAATTCAAATAAAGATTTCTGCATCTAAACATCAATTAAATTTGGTAATAATGGAGGAAATGAATAAAAACTTGAAACTTGCTAAACAAAAGTATTTTGAATATGCAAATAAACCAGGAAAACTTTTAGCAACACAATTGAAGGACGCATTCCAAAAAAAGGTTATAACAAAAATCCAAACTGTTAAAGGACCAGTCTATTCAACTTCAGAAATTCAGAAAGAATTTGTTTCATTTTATTCTAAGTTATATCAGAAAGAAAATACTCCAAAACAGAAAATAGATAAATTTCTAAACTCAATACAGATGAAAGCTTTGTCAATGACCCAGAGAGAATGTATTGAAGCTCCAGTAACAAGGGAAGAAATACAAGAAGCAATACTGAGACAAAAAACGGATAAAACACCTGGACCAGATGGAATTACTGCACTATTTTACAGAACATTTAGTGACAATTTAGTTGGATTTTTTGGCTTACTTTACAATGCAATTTTGGATGAGGGAACATCCCCGGAGACTTGGTCACATGCATTTATATCATTGATACCTAAAGAAGGAAGGGATCCAGAAAAAACATCCAATTATAGACCTATATCGCTGTTAAATGTGGATTACAAAATTTTTGCTTCGGTTTTGGCATGTAGGATAAAACAATTCATTAAGGATCTTATACACGAAGACCAAGCAGGTTTCATACCAGGAAGGCAAATAAAAGACAATGTAAGAATTTTACTAGACTCACTGGAATATTATGACCAGAATATCCAACAAACTGCGGCTTTTGTATTTTTGGATGCAGAAAAAGCCTTTGATATGGTCTCTTGGAACTTTTTGAAACGGATTTTGGATAAATTGAATTTTGGAGATCGTTTTCAGAAAGGTATATCGGCTATTTATACCTCCCAACAGGCTAAAAATTTGGTTAATGAATCAATGTCAGATAATTGCCAAATCACGAAAGGGACCAGACAGGGATGTCCCTTGTCTCCACTTTTATTTTTGTTGGTGTTGGAACCGCTATGTGTGAAACTAAGAAGTATGGAGGACATCCGCGGGTTAAGAATTAAAAAACATGAATTTAAGTTGAGAGCATTCGCGGATGACCTACTGTTAATTTTGGAGAACCCAACACAGTCAATGAATATACTTTGGGAGACTTTGGACGATTTTGGGAAAATATCAGGCTTCAAAGTGAATCAAGAAAAAACAAAGATAATATTTAAAAATCTACCGGAAACACAGCAACAGGAATTTATATCATATACTGGTTGGGAGAAAGCCAACAAAGTTAAATACCTGGGAATTTGGATTACTGCAAAGAATAAAGATTTGATAACCAACAATTACCTCAAGTTATGGGGTAAGATTAAAACTGATATGATTATATGGTCAAATAAAAAATTGTCACTAATGGGACGTATTTCAACGATTCAAATGAATGTCTTACCGAGGATGCTCTTCTTATTCCAAAATTTGCCAATAATATCACACACTAAATATTTTGATACTTGGAGGAAAGACATTTCAAACTTCATCTGGCAAGGGAAAAAACCAAGGACTGCTTATAAATATTTGGTGGATCTAAAAACTAGAGGAGGTTTAGCACTGCCTAATTTTCAACTCTACGCTGAAGCGGTAGCTTTAGTATGGCTAAAAGACTGGATGAATTTGTCAAATATACGTTTGCTAGACTTGGAAGGTTATAATAACTTAAGTGGATGGCATGGCTATTTGTGGTATGATAAAATTAAGTTACAAGCAACATTTTGTAATCATATAATCAGGTCCTCTTTACTTCGTATCTGGATGAGATATAAACACATCTTGGAACCAGAAACACCGATGTGGATATCGCCTCAAGAAATGCTAACATTGCGCCCACTTAGACCAGACAAATTTATTACTTATCAAGATCTAATTAATTGGGACGGAAAGAAATGCTCACTAAAAGACTTTCAACTTCTTAAGGATGATTTACAATGGCTCCAATACTACCAAATTAAATCAGTTTTTGTACAAGATGCTAAAAAAGGTTTTTCTAAAGAAAAATCTTCTTTTCAAAGGATTTTACTAGATAATAATACAAAACTGATTTCTAAAATGTGTAATCTCCTTTTAACAATATATTGTGAGCAGGATACGATTAAACCAACTATGATCGACTGGGCTCAAAATGTGGGACATGATATTGCTTTAAATAAATGGGAACGACTATGGTCCAAAGATCTAAAAGGAATAAAAGCACAGTCAGTGTGAGAAAACATTTATAAAATGATGTATAGATGGTATTTAACACCTAAGAAAATTGCAAAGATTTATAAAACAATGTCCCCTATCTGTTGGAAATGTAACAAAGAAATTGGTTCCTTTTATCACATGTGGTGGACCTGTGACAAAGCTAAAGACTTTTGGGACATGATCTATAATGAATTGAGACTAATACTACAAAAGAATATACCCAAAACACCAGAAATGATGTTATTGAGTATGATTCCAGACGACTTATCAACACAAAGAACCTTTTTGATTTATGCCACAACAGCTGCGAGACTGCTTTATGCAGCGAAATGGAAAGGGTTAGAAATTCCTGAGAAAAAAGACTGGATTGTTAAAATGTTTGAAGTGGCAGAAATGGCAAAACTCACAGCTATTCTAAATGAAGAAAATGACGCTCGGTTTCTGGGGGAATGGGCGGCGTGGATGCATTATTGTGAATATGAGTTAAAATTGGGAAGAATGGAAGAATATTTTCTAATCTGATCCAGAGGATTATTTTTGGTCTTTTTTATAATGAATAAGCATAATTATATTTACTAACAGATTATGGTTTTTTTTAATATATGGTATTGATAGTTTATTAAGATTAGATTAACTACGACGGGATGAACTTTTTATTAAGAGGAAGATAGAGGTGAAGGGGAAGCCAAAAATTTTCCATTTCTTTTCTTTCTTTCTTTTTTTTCCTTCTCTTTATTATATGTTATGGAATTATAACAACTTTAGGTTAGAATTGAAATTTTATATTGTCATAGATGTTGTTTAATGCAATGGAAAATTTCTAGTATAAAACCCAATAAAATTTATATATATAAAAAAAAGAATTTAGCCCGTGGTTTCATTCGGCCCTCCATGGCTTCTTGTTCTGTTCCAGCTTTTTTTGTGTGGAAAAAGACGGGTTACCTGCGCTTATGCATAGACTTCCGCAGACTCAATGCAGTCACCCAGACTAATGCCTACCACATTCCACTGATTCCAGATCTGCTCAGCCAACTAAAGGAGGGTGGTATATTTACTAAACTGGATTTGGTTGAGGCTTATTACTGGGTTCGAATCCGGGAAGGTGACAAGAAGCTGACAGCTTTTTCCAGCTGTTTTGGGATGTTTGAGTACCTGGTAATGCCCTTTGGGTTAAGTGACACCCCTAGTGTCTTCATGCAGATGATTAACAAAGTGCTACATGATCTGCTATTCAAAGGGGTGATTGTGTATCTTGATGACATTCTGATTTACTCTAAGACGTATGAAGAGCATGCAAAGTTGGTTAAGGAGGTCTTGCGACGCCTCCGAGAAAACCAACTGTTTGCAAAGAAAACCAAGAGTTTGAAACTCACTCCAAATTTGAGTTTCACCAAGACAAATTGACCTTCTTGGAGTATGTGATTTCGCGTAAGGGGCTGGCAATGGATCCTGAAAAGTTGCGAGCTGTGGTAGAGTGGAAGCTGCCCTCTACTTGCAAACAACTACAACAATTACTCAGTTTCACAAATTTCTGTCAGGGGTTTCTCAACAATTTTGCACAGATTGCGTTGCCCATAACTGACTTGTTAAAGACAAAAGGGAAGGGAAGTTCAGCTACCCTGCCGTCTTCCCGGTTGGCATGGACACCAGACTGCCAACGAGCCTTTGAGACGTTGAAAAAGTTGTCCACTTCTGAACCTGTGCTCAAGTATCCTGATTATGAAAAACCTTTCATCGTTCAAGTAGATGCTTCCAATGTAGCTATGAGAGGGGCGCTTCTACAGAGGGGGGAAGCAGGACAGCTGCACCCTTGTGTGTATTTTTCTAAGACGTTTCCCAGTCGGAGCTCAACTGGCCCATTTGGGAAAAGGAGGCAGCCGCAGTTAAACATGCCTTGACGGTATGGAGACATTTCCTAGAGGGGGCCGAGATTCTCTTTGAGGTGTGGACAGATCACAAAAACCTGGAGGCTTTAAAGGGGACACATAAGCATACTGCGAAACAAGTGCGTTGGGCGGAATTTTTCTCGCAGTTCCGTTTTGTGTTAAAACATGCTCCCGGCAAACAAAATCAGTTGGCAGATGCATTGTCTTTACTTCCCCAGTACCAGAGTAAGGTGGAGCACCCAAACGACTCTCTCTTCACCCCAGAGCAGAGGGGGGTTATGCCCAGTCTGGCCGTGCAGACTCGCTCTCAGGTTTTGCAGTCCCCTGCCGTAAATGGGGGACCAGACGCAGCGAAAGACCCTCCTCCTGGGGATCAACCACCAGGCACCTTCTGAGAGGAGTTGCCAGTTTCTCCCAAAAGCGCTCAAGGAGCACTTCCCTTAAAGGGGCTGCTGGACCCGTTCAAGGTTGCCTTAACCCAAGCCTACCAAACAGAAAGCACCACGAATACTCTGCCAGACAAGATGACTTTGAAGGAGGGTTTCTGGTTCAAGGAAACTAAACTGTATATTCCTGCATCCCTGCGGAGGGAGGTGATGGATCGGGCCCATGGTTCTAAAGTAGCGGGTCATTTTGGTTTTGTGAAAACTTTGCATTTACTCCGCAGGCAGTTTTGGTGGCCAGGAATGAGAACGGACTTGGACTCTTTTATTCGTAGCTGTCCCACTTGCGCCCCTGCAAAATGGGTGATGGGAAAACCACCTTTGGAAATGCCCTCGGGCCCCTGGGAAGTTATTGCCATGGACTTTATAACCGATCTTTCCCCCAGTCGGGGGAAAACAGTACTTTGGGTGGTTACAGATCTGTCTCCAAACAGGTTCACTTGGTTCCTTGTGCAGGGCTGTCCACAGCCCAAAAGTTGGCCCGGTTGTTTGTGTCACATGTTTTCAAATATCACTGGTTTCTGAGCAAGGTGATTTCTGACTGCGGGGTCCAATTTGTGGCTAAGTTTTGGAAGGCTTTTCTCAAGCTAGTGGGGGTGGAACAGGGTTTATCTAGTGCATATCATCCCCAAACCGATGGACAAACTGAACGTGTCAATTCTGTGTTAGAATGTTATTTGTGTTGCTATGTAAATTACCACCAGGACGATTGGGTAGATTTACTGCCTTTTGAGGAGTATGCCTACAACAGTGCCGCACACCAGTCCACAGGTTTCAGACCGTATGGTAAAGAATTCGGGCCCTTTGATAACATGGATCTCTCAGGGGAGGAGGGGTCCACTGAGGTGGTGGACTGGGCGAGAGTGGCACAAGACACCTGGCCGTGGCTACAAAAGAATCTTGAACGTGCCAAAAACAAGTACAAAACACAGGCAGATAAGCATCGTTCCCCAGGTTGGAACTTTGAGGTGGGGGACCAAGTCTATCTGTCCACCAAAAACCTGCGTTCCTTATGCCCATGCAAAAAACTGAGTGAAAAGTACATGGGACACTTTCTAATCTCACGACTCATAAACGAGGTCACAGTGGAACTCAGTCTTCCTAAGTCCCTGAGGGGAATTCATCTGGCTTTCCATGTCAGTCTTTTAAAGAAACATGTACCCTCTCTGGAGTGGAATCCCGAAGCCCCTCCCGAAATCCCGGTGCTGGTGGGGCAGGGGGAAGAACATTTCGAAGTGTCGAAGATCCTCGATTCCCGTATCCGCAGGGGGGTTCTCTATTATCTGGTTCGTTGGAAACATTTGGGTCCGGGTCATGATGAGTGGGTGGCTAAGCACCACGTGGCAGCCCCCTGACTGGTTCGCCAGTTCCACGCAGCCTACCCTGACAAACCTCACCTGGTTGAGGGAAGCGAGGGGGGGCCTGGGGGGGGGGAAGAATGTCCTGCATCTCATAAACATGGTGGAATGGTGAAAATCTATGGGATAGAGTCATCCCTGGGCATGCATTCTATAGGAAAGACAGGGAGGAGTGGGTTGAAGGAGGTGATGTAATCAAACAAAGTAGGAAAAAAAATGAGGAATGAGGTCCCCAACAATATGGGTGGAAATACTAGGCCCTAAAGGTTACTTAAAAGTGGAGCTGTACTATTGCCCACCTGATCAAACCCTTGAGGCTGATCTTGAGATAGAGAAAAAATAAGGGAGGTGACTAAAGCAAATAATG
Source organism: Euleptes europaea (assembly GCF_029931775.1). Taxonomy (NCBI): domain Eukaryota; kingdom Metazoa; phylum Chordata; class Lepidosauria; order Squamata; family Sphaerodactylidae; genus Euleptes; species Euleptes europaea. The sequence continues at coordinate 55,343,263 of NC_079323.1, forward strand.
TTGTGATGCTGGGTGACCTCAACTATGCTCACACTGACAGGGTAAACATGAGTCATGCTGTAGAAATGAGATTCTTAGACATCATAAATGGTTGAGCACTGGAATAGTTGGTCACAGAGCCAATGAGAGGGATAGTGATCTTGGATTTGTTTCTGAGTAGGGCTCAAGACCTAGTAAAAGGTGTAGGTGTTGTTGCACCAGTTGGGAACAATTACCACAATGCTGTTCGGTTCAGCATTCATGTCAATGCAAAGTTAACCCTAAAGTCCAAAACTGTAACTGTAACATTATCTATCACTGTACCTCCTGCAAGATCATTCAGCAGAGAAGGCCAGCTCTGGAAGGTCTTGAGGTACTGGTAGATTTGTATGAGTGTAGGCTGACCCACAAATTCCCAGATCAGGTTGCCTCTGAGTATAACCTTAGGAAAGGTTTTCAGCTATAACAGGTGAGCCCACAATCTTTCCTTCCTTTTATTCACTTGTCAAACATATGCATTTTAAAATAGGATTTATCAGCAAAGTGCAGGAAAGTACTTTCATGGTGATGCTACATAACGGGAAAAATGTGTGTGTGTGAGGGAGGGAGAGCGAGCATTTGAAGAAAACCCTCTTCTTATCCAGACTCCTACTTTTCACGACATAATGGAGTTTAGTCAATCTGTGGTTAATCTGAATGCAATCTTTGTAGTTAGTACAATGTGTAAAGTTATTGTAAGCTTGATCCTATCCATGCCCACTCAAATAAATCCATCTGAGTTCAGAACAGCCATTCGGAAGGATTTAATATTAAACTCTGTAAATATAATGAACTCTCTTCTTCAACTGAAAATCCACCTGTCCTTTTGCATTTGTAAATCATTAATTCAATATATTTTAGATGAATTTTTAACTGAAAATCTTTACTTTTCAGAGAGCCTGGCAAATTGGTAATAAAATTTATGTTCCCCAGCAAAACCTATTCTGGGATGACAGAGGGTATAGTCAAAGCTTAAAATGATATTTAGTAGACATGTCAAATTCACTCTTCTGAATGGTCAAGATAAAAATTTCTAGGCTGCTCCCAAAAAACTGTAGAATAGAGGAAGAGTTGGTTTTTATATGCCAACTTTCACTACCACTTAAGGCAGAATCAAACCGGCTTACAATCACCTTTCCCTCCCCCTCCCCACAACAGACACCCTGGGAGGTAGGTGGGGCTGAGAAAACTGTGACTAGCCCAAGGTCACCCAGCTGGCTTCATATGTAGGAGTGGGGAAACAAATCCAGTTCACCAGATTAGTGTCCACCACTCATGTGGAGGAGTGGGGAATCAAACCTGGTTCTTCAGATCAGAGTCCACCGCTCCAAACCACCACTCTTAACCACTACACCATGCTGTCTGCAGAACTAGTTTGTCATGCTCCAGACTTCAGTGTTGTTTATTTTTTCTTATTTATTTGGGAAGTGTATATGCTGATGGTCTAGTATACATTGTTTTTAAAAGACCTGCAAATGTGTAAAATACAATGCAAAGGGGGATTCAAAATCTAGTGGATTACTGAGAACTAGCAATGGAGACAACATAATCTAAGGAAAACTCAGGATATTCATCTAAAGAATATTAAGAGATCTTTCACCACCTCTCATAATTAAATAAACTTAGCTGAAGGGATTTTAGCTTTTCATTTTGCACGAATAGTTACTACAAGCGAATAGTGGGTAATTGATCCATAGAATTCCATTTCACTAAGAATATTAGGAAAATAAAAATATGAGTACAATTGGATTAGACTAATCAAGCATGCTGTTTCCAGCCTTGGTCAGCCAAATGCTTTGGGGCATGCAGGCTGTAGACTTCCTCTCTTCTGTGTCCTCGTGCTGAAGGATGTTTAAAGGTGTGCTGCCTCTGAATATGGAGGTTCCATTTATCTGTCATGGCTAAGAGCCTTTATCCTCTATCAAGCTCTACGATCTTTCATCCTCCAAGGCCCAGTGAATCTTAAAAGTTTAGTGATTATTTGGGGCATCTGGAGATTTACACATTTCCTATGCATTTTTAAAAATTGTTTATTTATTTATCAGCTAGTATAGGATGGCATGATATATTATTTACACATTTATTTAAAGCATTTATATCCCACAGTTCAGTTCTTGAGCTGGCTGATCCTCACTGAAGCCATATTTTAGAAGTTTTAAGGTACAGCTAGAATATCCCTTATTCGAACATCCCGTACTTGGACTGATCCAAAAACCGAACCCTTCAAGCCAGCATGTGGGCAGATCTATGCTGCCTGCTTTCAATGTTTCCTCTTACCTTAAAAAAAAAAAAAAATGCAGTGTAGGTGGAGACTGAAAGTCTGACATTGTTGCTCTTCTTTTACAGCTGATACAGGTATTCTGGTGAGACAGTTACACCTTTGCTTTCTGTTGGTTCAACGTATACACAATTATTAAAAATATAGTTTGAAATTACATTTAGGCTATGTGTATAAAGTGTATATAAAACAGAAATGAATTCAAGTCCCATCCCCAAGATATCTCATTAAGTATATGCAAAAATCCCAAAATATTCCAATATATGGAAAGATCCAAAATATTCCAATATATGGAAAGATCCACGTCTGGTCCCAAGCAGTCTGGATAACGGACACCCAACCTGTATTTTATACTTAGTGATACTTAGAGAAAGGTGGCAGTTATGCTCTCAGAGCATAAACGTTGACTTCATGCACTCTCCTGCTCAACAAAGATCAGAGAGGGGAATGGGTAGTAAACCTGCTGTGTACATTTATTGACTGCTTTATATCCCACTTGGGTGCTGTTCGTACTCATGGGTATCTCCTATGGGAGTGTCTCACAATGACCACGAATGGCTGTCATTGATTCCTGGCAGAACTGTGCTCACACAAAAGCACTCCTTGCATAAATTCCTCTGGCTGCAATCAATCAAGCTTTATTTTGATACAATATCAGCTCTGAATAAAAATCAAAGTTAGGTTAAAATAATAAAATAAAATAATAAAAAGTTGATGATTCTGGGAAGAAGAATCATGATTTGAAGAAGGGGAGGAAAAAGAGGAGGAAAGATCTTCTATGGGGAAAGGTTTTCAATTAGCCATTTATGAATCCCACTAGACCGGAGGCAGAATTTGGCTACTTGAATGGTTTCTCCTGAGAGGAGTCCTGCAGGGACAGAGATTTCAGGTAGCTGCACTGCTTCCCAAAACAACAACAACAACAACAACAAACATTACATAGCAACTTTTATTAAGATCAAAATAACATAAAATAGCATAGAAGCTTTTGAGTTCTCCAGACCTTTGTATTAAACTGAAAGTTTTTTTTGTAATGGGAGTGAGAGAAAAAAAGACTTGATTAAATGATTAAAAGTTGATTAAATGTCTTTAGCAATAAACAGAATACATAGGTCCCTGAAAAGGTTGAAAGTAGATGGAAAACATGGTAAAAGATGTATATGCATATGTAGTAGTACAGTTGTAATGGCTAAAAAAATGCTGCTTAAATTGTGCAAACTGCAATGCCTTATACCACTGGCACGTGAGTATGGTCTTTCTAGATCACACTGCTATTCGTCTGGAGACTGGTGACTCCACATCCTTTGGAGGCACTTGCAGGAAGGAAGATAATCAAACATGAACCACTCCAAATAACCTGTAAATTCACTGAGCTGCTGCCATCTACTGGGAAGTTGGACAACATCTGGAATGCAGATTGAATTTACTGATTCTTATGTGGTCTTTAAATTGCCAGGTGTGGCATTTCAAACCCAGTTATTGAAATTGCTGTTTTGGGGTTGGATGCTAATGTCTCAATGCTACCTCAGTTGATGGATCTTAAAGAATAAGAGGAATATCCTGCTTATCAGTGTGTCATTCATAAGCATTTATCATTCTGCCTACCTCAAGCGAGCAAAATGGAATTTGAAACCTTTGAGGAGCTGAAAGCTTGTGATCAGTAATACCTGATCAAGTAGATTTCTATTTGCATTCTTTGTCTGTGTGTGACAAATCTGGCCAGTAGGTTTTCTATCTTTAGTGATTGTCTTTATTTACTGAATTCCAGCATAAGTATCTAGTTTCTCACTCTTATTCACGGCCGCTGGTGCACTGTTAATGGAAAAAAAGAATTTTGTATGTTTTCTTCTGTTCAGATCTCTCACTTTTTGCTGGGATTTATTAAAGTCCAAAGAGACATCTACTGTTTATTCTTCATATATTTTCTCAAGATTCTTCCAGGTATTCATACAGTTTTTTCCATTATGATAAACATTTAGAATTTTATTTACAATTATACAATTAGAAACAGGGGACCTACAAAGTCTCACAGGGGGCATCTCATTTTCCCTCCCCCTTACTTTCTCTCTCCCTTCCCTGAAAGACTGCATAGCCTCTCCCCTTTTCCTGCTTCTTTCTTTTTTCCCCACCCACCAGCCTACCTACCTTTATCTACCATCTTGTCTTCAGATTTCCCTCCTTCCCTCCCCCTGGCACACTGTACCTGGGGATACACAAGGTCAGGCACAGTCCAGTTGCAAGGTGGGGAACCTAAAAGGACTTGCCAGGGTTCACCTCCCTTTACACTGTTACCCCCTCCCCATGCTCTTTCTCTCTTCCTGGCAACCTTTCACTGCTTCCTTCTCTCCTTCCCACCCACCAACCTATCTTTTATCTGCTCCCCCATCTTCAGCTATATTTATCATTTTATTTCATTTATGCCTCACCTTTCTTCACAATGGGGACCTGAACTGGCTTCCATCATTCACCTCTCCTTCATTTCATCTTCACAACACCGGTAGGTTTGGCTGAGAATGGATAACTGGCCCAAGGTCGTTGTGAGTGGTGATTCAAACCTGGGCCTCCCAGATCCCAGTCTGAAACTCTAACCACTACATCACACTGATTTTTGTAGATTATTATTATTATTAATAATAATAATAACAACAAAAACAACAACAAAAACATTTATTATTGACATTTATAGTCCGCTCTCATTCCCAGCCAGGCTGGGCTCAGAGCGGGTAACATTTAAAACCTTGCTCTTTTACTATGCCAATAAAGGTGTCTTAATCTGAACATTTACAACCATAAAACATCAGCTAAAACCACAATATCCTAACACAATATAAACAGAAATAAATTAACAAGATGGCATTCTTATAATACGGGATAACGGCCACTGAAGACCTGCTGGGCAATGTAACCCCCCCACACAAAGTCACAAGCTGGGGGGCGGGATGGGGAGGCCAGCAATGATGTAACACTTGTGGCTGTTGTTGAACAGCAGCAATCAGTCCTGAGGGAGTCATGCAAGTTGCATGGTATCATATCTAGGGTTGCCAACCTCCTGGTAGTGGTTGGAGAACTCCCGCTATTACAGCTGATCTCCAAGTGACAGAGATCAGTTCCCCTGGAGAAAATGGCTGCTTTGGCAATTGGACTCTATGGCATTGAAATCCCTACCCTCTCCAAACCCCGCCCCTCCTCAGGCTCCACACCCAAAATCTCCAGGTATTTCCCAGCCTGGAGCTGGCAACCCTGCATATCACCCAATGGTTGCTGCCATGCCTGGTCCAGATGAATCCTCCCTCAAAAGTCAAAACAGCTCTGGAAAGAGTCCTTCCTCTTGCCTTTTACTGACAGAAACTTAGACTTGAAGGCTGACAATGATGTTGTGGTCCCTAGCAACCCCCCAAATGGTCACTGCCAAGGGCATTTCTTTCATTGTTTGGGGGGGGGGGTTATAGCTGAACCTGCTTTGCATTTCAAGGGGAGAGAGGAGGAGTCAGGTGGACTCTAGAAACTAGCTCTAGAAACTGAAGCTCCTTGCTGGAATAGAAAGGATGGATTTGCTCCTCTACTGACCCATTTCTGACTCAGAATAGTACTCCTCACCAGCTTTTGCTTTTTCTCTGTGATTCAGGCTGATTCAGGCTGGAGTTTCCTAATAGTTGTCTTTTTTCCCCCTGGACAGAAAAAATTCAAAGCTAGTGAGGTTACAGCAGTCTTGCAAAACATTATCTATAACTGTTAGGAGTTTGTGGACATTTTAGATAAGAAAGGATAAAGCAAGCAATTAATTTTAAACATCCCCGCTGGATTGGAAATCCAGCTTTTTTCTTGGAAAATTGTGCCTTCCTAGCCTACAAAAGCATTGTGATCTGGCAGGGGGGTATTTTAACAGTGTATTCCTAAGGAGAGTTATACCCATCTAACCGATTGATTTCAACATGAGATAGATGGACTCAATAAAGGAATCCATGGCCCTCAGTTTGCTGGATGTTAACAATAGGACATTTTGGGGGTCATTAATTCATAGAGTCACCATAAGTCTGAATCAAGATATTTAAGATACACACACATAGAGAAGGGTGTAATTCTATCTAGGATTGCACTGCTAGTTGGTCAGTTTATATAGCCATTGTCTAGTGGTTCAATTCTTGGGGGGGGGGGTCATTTGCCTTTTAAAATTAGAAACAGTGTGATCCTATACTACTTATGAATAGTTACAATGCAAAGAGGTGCAAAAGGTGACAGTAATTATTTTCTTCTGTAGTTTATATTGTATATTGATTACTAAATCATTAAAACATTATTTCTTCTGCTACCTTTTTAGGAGGGATCATTTTAAATTCAGTCATATACTTTTATGTATAATCTCTTTTGGGAGGGTCATCTTACATTCAGGGTGATCTTCCTTTTGAGTAAATAAGGTAATTGTTTTATTCTTGTCTTTTTCTTTTTTCTTACTTACTTCTTCAGCAATATGTTTCCTCTCATTCTCTTTTTTCTTCTGGCACATATTTCCTTGTTAATCACAACTTATTGTTTCTCTTTCCAATATTTATTTGTTCTCCGTTACTTATCTTTTTTCTTGGTTATTTTCTTCCTATTAATAATGGTTCTGCTATATCTTTCTCTATGTTCCAATACTTCTTAAGAACCATTTTTTAAAAATCAAATTTAAAAAGAAGTTCAGCAGAACCTTCAAGACTAACAGCATGTATTCCAGCACGAGATTTTGTGAGTCAGAGCATCTGATGCATCAGGTGAAGGGATCTCTGACTCACAAAAACTCATGCTGGAATACATTTTGTTAGTCTTCTGGCCTTCTGTTTAATTTTGGTGTAGCTGTCTAACATTGCTACCCCTCTGGATTTTTTTTCTCAGACTTTCTTTTAACTAATGTTTTCCTTTTATTGCTGACTTCTTTGTACAGTATAAGTTATTAAACTTTTAAATTTCTCCCCCTTTGTGCTTTTTTCAATTCTAACTAGATACTAATAAATAAAATCTCAGAGAGTATATAAATAATTTAAAATAAACTGTAACGTACACTGCAGCTGCTATGCTGTAGAGTGTTGGGATACTATAATCGTCATCAAGGAATATAGTGGATAGATTACTTAGGGTAACTTTTTAATATGGTAGATTAAAGACCATGGAAAATTTCCACCAATAGAAATGAGAGCTTCCCCACTCATGCTACAAACCTTCAACTCCCCCTTGGACTGTTCCTGGATGTGTGTGTGTGTGTGGGGGGGGGGGTTTACAGAGGGAAGTTCCACTTTGCTGAAACAAATTCCTTCCATCAGCAGAGATCCAAGCCATTATGTTCTTGCATGAGCATCTTAGTATTCACAAATGACTTAAAGTAGTGTTCCTGCCCTTAAATTAAACCAGATTATTTCCACTGATTTCATTAAAAGTTCTTTACATATAAAACCAATGGGCTTGAACTATCCCATTAGGTGGTAAATAGAAACTTGAATATAAAGGAGATAATTGCCTATTTACCAGATCAACTCTTAACAGATTCTGTATTGCCACTTTGGTCTATTGGGTATATAATATGCTTTTAAACAGCCTAATTATATATTTAGCTGATAGACAAATAGCTCTAGAGGGAGTCATATTGGTTTATTAAGTATGAATAAATACATATTTACCCAAGATGAAGCATATCCATTCTCAAGACTGCTTGCTTTCCTCCAAATCATAACAAATTAAAAGAACAAGACAAACTTGCTTTTCCCACAATTACCAGTCTAGCCCATATAGAGTAATAAATTAAAAAGCTCCAATTACCGCCAATCTATGAAACTGCCTTCAAAGTTTAAAAATCCACAGGTCAAATGCGCTGATATCGTGGAATTTTATAATGGAGTGTACATGGTCTCTCCTCCTGCTGGGTATAAAATAAATCATTAAAAAGTGAAATGATTACTTTTTCCATGCAACTGTGAATATGGATAAATGGAAATTGAATATTGCAAACCTCCTCAGCGAGGACATTCATAGGAGCTGGCCATTGAGATAGGGCACCATCTTGTTAACTGGGGTTTTAAGCCTTTACTGTATGTTTTAATGTTGCTATAGTTGTGAGTTTTACGTGTATCGCTCTATCTGTTGGAAGCTGCTTTGAGCCCGGCAGTGCCAGGAAGGGAGTGGTATAAATTTATTAATAAATAAACATCTCAGATTAAGAAGAGTTTATTTATCTGTGATATTCACAGTATCATCCTAAACAAAGTTACACCATTATAAACCCAATGGTGTTACTAGATTGTATGTGTTAAGTACTATCAAGTCGCTTATGGCAACCCCATGAATTATTGAGCTCCAAAACCTCCTATCATTAATGGCCTTACTCAGGTTTTGCAAGCAGCAGGCCATGGCCTCCTTTGTTGAGTCAATTCATCTCTTGTTGGGTCTTTCTGCCGCCTTCAACTTTTCCTAGCATTATTGTATTTTCCAGTGACTCTTGTCTTCTCAGAAACATGGGATTAGGAGGCCACTGTAAGTAACTAAAAAAGGACCTTCTCTTAAAATTGTTTACAAACATCATCTAATTTGATTTTCACTCATACTCACAACCACTCTGAGATAATTTCTAAATATCCAAAATCAAGTCATTATGTATTTCCTTGACTTTCTGGTAGTTTCATTTTGTAAAAACAAACAAACAAACAAACAAACAGGTCTTCATTTTAACTTTTACTCATATTCTCTTAACAGGATGGCAACCTGTGATAATTAAAAAGTAAAATAAAAAGTTAGCCCCATTACCCACATCACACTTTTCCTACATGGAAGCAATTTCTGTATATAAAAAAAACCACTGGAATATCTCATGAGCAGTGTGAGAGTTTTAGTAGCACAAGGAGTGTACTAGCAAGAAAGTGCTCATGGCTTTCCCTGATTTAGATATTCAAAAAGGGAAACATTAATATTGCCATGTTTCAGATTTCATTTTCCCAGACTGAATTTGTGTATTTGCCCAAATTGTGTAGATGCCATGTTCATCCCTCATACAAAACTAAAGAGCAAGAGAGCTTCTCTGTCAATCAAAGATTTACTCCAAAATATACCATTCATTTTCCGAAGCTCTTTTAATTCCATTTCTCTGAGGTGAAGGATCTGGGAGCCAGTGTTGACAAGGTCTCTCTTTTTTTCTGTCACATTTTTCTTCCTGCTCTTCCTTGAAAGAGTTTACAGCCCTTGCTTCTCCTCACCTCCATTTTATTCTCGCAGCAACCTTGACAAGTAGGTTAGATTTAGAGAGACTGACAAGCCCAAGTCTCTTTGTGAACTTTATGGCAGAGTGGGGATTTGAATGGAAGTTGCTCGTGTACTAGTCTAGTACTCTAATCAATATACCACATGGGCTTTCTGAGACCAGTCTCCATGTTTGCATAACAAGAAAGATGTAATTTAATGTTCAGAGCTGCTTCTCTTCCAAATATACCACCGAAACACAGAAACAATGAGCTGGAAGGGACCTCAAGGGTCATCTAGTCCAGGGCTTCTTAAACGTTTTCCACTTGCGACCCCTTTTCACCCGAGAAATTTTTACGCGACCCTGGGTATACAGGTATATAAAATAGGTACACAAATCAAACATTTACTGATAATAAATCATAAAGAAATTTATACCGTTGCCAAATTTTTTGCGACCCCCACATTCAGTTATGCGATCCCATATGGGGTCACGACCCACAGTTTAAGATGCTTTGATCTAGTCCAATCCACTGTCCAATGCAGGAAATTCACAACTACCTCCCCCCACTTTCCCAGTGACCCCTGCTCTAAGTCCAGAGGAAGGCAAGTAACCTCCAGGATCCCTGGCCAATCTGGCCTGGAAGAAAATTCCTTCCTGGCTCCCAAGTGATGATCGGCATTACCTGGGCATGTAAGGAAGTGCCACGAGAGCCAAGCACTGACACAACCCTTTCTGCTCTCCGTCTCATGACCCGCCTTAGTTCACAGAATTAGCATTGCTGGCAGATGACCATCTAGCCTCTGTGTAAAAACTTCAAAAGAAGGAGTGCCCACCATCTCCCGAGGAAGCCTGTTCCACTGAGGAACTGCTCTAATATTTTTTTCCTAATATTTAGCCAAAAACTCTTTTGATATAATTTCAACCCATTGGTTCTGGTCCGATCTTTTGGGGCAACAGAAAACGACACCCGACCACACCATTCTCTGCATGACAGTCCTTCACATACTTGGAGATGGCTATCACTTCTTGTATCTCCTCTCCAGGTGAAACATACCCAGCTCCTTCAACCTTTCCACATAGGACTTGGTCTCCAGACCCCTCACCATCTTCGTTGCCCTCCTCTGGACATGTTCCAGCTAGTCAACATCCTTCTTAAATTGTGGTGCCCAAAACTGAACACAATACTCCAAGTGAGGTCTAACCAGAGCAAAGAGATATTATCACTTTGCATGATCTGGATACTACACTTCTGTTGATGCAGCCCCAAATCGCATTTGCCTGTTTAGCTACCACATCACATTGCTGACTCATGTTGAGTGTATGGTTTACTAAGACTCCTAGGAACCATGTACTGTACCCCTCAGGATCTTCTAAAGTATTTATCTGTTTTTCACAGGGTTTCATTTATGTCATTTTACCTCATTTTACCTCTTTTTATAGAAATTTTGGTAAACTTCCAAGAGCAAATAACCCTTAAAGCAAAAAGCATTTGCTAGAAGGATTCAATATGAGCCAAATTGTACACATGAGAGATTTTTGACTGGCTATCGTGAAACAAAATTATATGACTTGTAGTTGTTACCCTTACAGGCTACCATGAAATTTACCTTCCATTTCTTTCCTCCTCCTCCTCCTTTTACAATTTCTCAAGAAATGGGGCAATATGTTTCTAATAATTGCCTTGCTTGGATTTTAAAATAAGTAGTGTGTATGCCACATGACAATGAGGTTGCCATGGAGACTTCTCACTCTTGAATTCTGCTATAATTAAAGTTGAAACATTCATCTTGAGAGCAACAAGGGTTCCCCTATTTTTGTAGTCCTTTATGTTTAACCCCCCTCCCAGTACAGTAAGGTATGTGAATATGAAAACAGACTTTGTCCTAGACAACTAGGGTTCCTATTTGCCCAGTGATGGTGGGCAATTGCCCATCAATTAACTGGGCTGCTCGTCGACCCTCAGCTGGTCGGCAGGAATGATCTGTGGGCGTGGCACAATGCCTTAACTTTCAGGTTTACCCCAAAAGTGCTGGTATTGTGATGGGAATGCTCTAGCACTCCCCCCCCCCAAACTCTATGGAAACCATAGAGTTTTTGGAGGACAGTGCTAGAGCATCCTGGTGCCGTGCTGGCACTTCTGGGGTATACCTGGAAGTGATATCATCGTGGATCACTGCCCCCAGTCCACCCCCATGAAGCTCCCGCCATTGGCCAGGGGAGACCTGGCAACCCTATAGACCTGGCAACCTTTTAGACAGCAGTTGAATACAATGCAACCTGTGGCTTTGCAAGAAAATAAAGATCTTACCTGTTTTGTGGAGAATATATCCCTGCTAGTACATCAGCAGCTATTTGGAACTAGAGGAAAGAAAAGAAGGGAGAAGATGAATAGGAACGAGCCGTTCTTTTCCTTAACTCTCTTCGCTGTTGTTAACTGTGAAGGAATTTTATGGAGTTCAAAATCTTGCACATTTTTTCTTGTCGAAAAGGAAAGCACTTGCTTATTTTGTTTAAACACAATGGCCGAAAACGCACGGGCACTTACTCCTGTTTCTTCCCAGTGTCCTCCCCGTTCCAGCCAGGATCAGTTCAAACCGGGCGGGGGGACAATCTGTGCGCAGAACCTCTCTTGATCCGTGCCGAGTCAGCGTGCTGATCTGCCCATCAAAACAGAAAACGCAGGAGACCCGCACTTCCTGGCCGTTCAGCAAAGCATGCTCCCGGTTGTGATTGGCCGACTCACTGACCAATGACAGCCCTGCTCTTCCACTTTTCAAAAAATTTGGAAACAAAAGGGGGTGAGGTTGTGCAGGGAGGGGTTTGGAGGTGTGCGGGACGTCATGATGCCAGAAGAATAGGCTCCTGTTAATCTGAGGTGAGCCAGGGTTAACGGTTGGGGTCTTCATTTGCAAAGCCGGGTTCATTTTGGGTCGAGACAACGCTCAGCCAGCAGCATCTGAGTTGTCGTTCGTTTGCAAGAATTTGGTCCTGGTTGGAACTGGAAATAAAATGGGAGGAGACTGGGTGGAGACTGGAGTAAGTGCCCGTGCGTTTTCGGCCAATGTCCCATGCAGTAGTTTAGGTGGGAATTCAGCAGAGTGCTATTAAAACATTACATGTGGGAATGTGTTTACCTTTGAAACCAATGTAAACTTCACCTGAATACAGTAACAACCCCCCCCCCAAATAAATGACAGATTATATTAAAGAAGGCAGGCAACATTTTAATGAACAAACCAACCAGACCTAAATCTCAATAAAAATTCTGTGCCCATCTCTACTTTATAGACTCAAAACAACCCTATAAAGCAGGTTACCCTTAGGAATAATAACCATTACAGGTCATACTATTGTAATCTCTATGCCCAACTCTCTGGTTAAGTATTTTATTACATTCCTAAAACGTTTGCTTCTCTCCCAGGAGTCCTTTGGCTCTCATGAGACCGGGGCTTAGATATTTATACCAGCCTGAGCATGTATGGTCTGAGAACCTTGGAGGAAGGAGAAGGTATAAATGTAATAAATATAGATAGCGAAAGTATATTTCTTACATTGCCTTGGTTGTCATGGATTATATGGCCACAATGAATTATGAATTTTTCTCCTTATATTTGGACATATTCAAGGTAATAGAAAACACTGAATGTTTTCCTTACTTAAAACATGTATATATGCAAATAACTAATAACTGGTCCTTGAGAGCAGTAAGCCAGCATGCATAGCAAAAACATGCATACTCCCATTTTTTATTCTGACAGAGCCCCAATACAATTAGTAGCAAACAGTAATTTTCTATAATTAAAAGATTAATGACGTACATTTTTTTTACTCAGTCCTACACAACTATAAGGTTTTGCCAGTAGCTTTCCAAAATCTCAGACCTTGAATTAGTTCTTTGTAGGTCCCTAGTTTAGAGGGTTGCCAACCTCCAGGTACTAGCTGGAGATGTCCTGCCATTACAATTGATCTCCAGCCGATAGAGATCAGTTCCCCTGGAGAAAATGGCCACTTTAGCAATTGAATCTATAGCACTGAAGTCCCTTCCCTCCCCGAACCCCACCCTCCTCAGGCTCCGCCCCCAAAACCTCCCACAAGTGGCAAAAAGGGACCTGGCAACCCTACTGGTTTATCTGGTAGCGCATAGACAGTTAAATATGCTATTTCTATAGTGTTCCTTATAAAACAAGTAACATGCTAAGCAGCTTTTCTTTTTTAATGAATTGTGAATGTCAAAATATTTTGAAATCTATGACGTCTCAGTTGAAAGAACTCTTGTTATTAATAGTATAACAAAAATGAAAATAGCAATTTTTAAAATAAAAATGAAAACATAAAGACTTTACATTTTATACAAGTCTGTGCAAAGACTGAACATCAGTGTTTCCACAGCAGATGAATATTCTACATGTGTAAAGGGGTGAATAAGTAATACCCATAAAGATTTCATGACACCCAAACACAACTTCTTCATACATATATCCTTATTTGCAAACAGAGTTTGTGACGCCAAGGATGCGTCTCAAAAAAACTGCCCTGAGACGCTCCACTTCTTTATTAAAACCCTGGATCCAAACTGGGATTCCATACAAAAGTTGCGGGATCACAGTGGCTTGGAAAATCTGTAAGGCGGCCGGAACAAAGTGGTTACCCTTCTTATAGTAAAAACGAGTTATTGCAGCCATCTTATTTTTTGCCAAGGTTAGGGACTGATTACGGTGTGCGATCCATTTTAAATTATAATGAAAAGAGACCCCCAAATATTTAAACGTTTTCACTTGTTCGATTTCTCTTCCCTCAATTTTCCAAACTGATTGCTTCCAAGTCTTAGAAAAGATCAGGATCTTGGTCTTATCAAAATTAATAGATAGAGAATTCCGTTTACAGAATAGGTTAAAAGAAGCTAATAAACGTTTAAGACCCATCTTTGAAAGGGATAGGACTGCTGCGTCATCCGCATATAACAGAATAGGGACTTTCTCAGAGCTTAGCTTAGGTGCATGACCATCAGTATTAGCTAAAAAAGCAGGGAGATCTGAAATAAATAAATTAAATAAGGATGGTGCCAGTACACAGCCTTGCTTTACGCCCTTTGTCACCGGGATTTTTTGGGTTAAAAGGCTCCCCTCATCGAATCTAACTTGACAGGTATTGGATGTATGGAGGTTACGTAATAAAAACAAAAGGCGTTGGTCAAGGCCCATATGGCATAGTTTCTCCCATAAAATCTGTCTATTGACTGTGTCAAACGCTCTTTGAAGGTCGATAAAAGCAACATATAACTTTCCTCTAGGGAACTTAAGATATTTTTCTGCCAAAAATGCAAGAACTGTGCAATGATCTGTTGTAGAATGGTTAGGTAAAAATCCAATTTGCTCTTTCCCTGGGAGATTATGAAGGGCCATCCATTCAGATAATTTCTTGAGGAGATGCTTGGCATAGAGCTTTCCTATAATAGACAAAAGACTAATTGGTCTGTAATTTTCTGGTTTGCTGGGATCACCTTTCTTAAACAATGGTATTATGATAGAATTCAGCCACGAATCTGGGAGGATACCAAATTTGTCTATAAGCGTGAAGAGGTGTGCGAGTGGCGGGGCCCACCAATCGGAATTACTCCTTAGGAGCTCTGCAAGAATACCATCGGGTCCCGGGGCTTTGCCCAATTTTAAGCTAATAATATGTTCTCTTATCTCGTCACAAGTGACAGGAGGCCATTCTGGAACATCAGGGGCTATAAAAGATTCTCTGATAGAAACCCCTGGGAACTTCACATTAAAAACATTAGAATAGTGCAAAAACCATGCCTGAGCATGAATTAAACTTGCAGAGTTGCCGCCAACTGAATAATTAAGTCCTGAAATTAGTGACCAGAAAGCTTTGCTATTTTTACTATTAAATGCTTGGAATAACTGCGACCATTTCTCCATAGCAAAAGCATGTTTTTTTCCGGCTAGCAAAATTTGGTACCCCTTTCTCTTTTCGCAGTACACTGAAGGGACCCAAGGTAACAGGCCTGAACGCATCAACTTAAACAGATGGCGAAGCTCTTTCTTTGCAGCAAGGCATTCAACATCAAACCAGGTGCTATTTAGGCATTTAGAGGACCTATGACTAATTGGTTGAGCAAAGTCGCCAAGTCTGTCAACAATATTGTTATATATTGACAATGCCACCATTGGGGTTTCAGCATTTAGTAGTTCATTAAATAACTGCTGCCCAGTATCACTATGTATCCATTGCTGAATTTGGGTCGCAGTAGATGGAGACCATTTAATCCTCTTATACTTGCTGACAGTGTGATCCTGATCCTGGTTCGACAAAAAGGGCTTGGCTGGTTCACAACTAGTCTTAAGAGTCAGGAGCAAGGGTAGATGATCACTTTCTGATCGATTGCCAACTACATAATTGACAATGTGATCACTTAGGTCAGCTGAATGGACTGCAAAATCAACAACACTACAACCGCGCGGGGAGATATAAGTGTACTGGCCAAAGGGATCATATTGTAAAGAACCATTCAGTATACATAGATTAAAATTCACACAAAGTTCCACCAAATGATGACCACTCTGATTTATAACAGAGTCTTTTGACGACCTAGGGGCTAAAAATGGGAATGGTATGAAATCTTCAGCATCCCATTTCATAAAATTAATCAACTGCATATTATTATGGCCCAACCTGACGTTAAAATCCCCAGCAAGTAAAAGGGCAGCTTCAGGTCTTGAATCTAAAAGTTTGTTCAGATAGGCATTTATTGTGTTCCAAACTGATGAGGATGCAGTACTGTCAATAAAAGGGGGAATATAAATATTAACTAATATAATTGACAGTTCCTTGGTGGGTAAGAGAAATGCCTGAGCGAAAGGGGGACAAGTATCTAGTTGCCTAACTTTAAATTTACAGGAGTTATTAACCAAACAACACAGGCCTGCTTTAGGGCGGCCCTTGATGTTAGTTTTATGAGCTGGGAGGGCATATGAAGTAAAGCCATAATAAGAAATATTAGTAAGAGACCAGGTCTCCTGTAAAAAAATAATATCAAAACCCTTCAAAAAGTTTAGCAAGTCAGGATCCCTGCTTTTGCTTCCCCAGCCAGCAATGTTCCAAGATATAAAGTGACAAACTTGACCCTGAATTCTACACCTTTTTTTAGTATTAAAATTTAGTCAGTCTAGTTCAGATATTGTATTTAGGGCCCTGTCGTGTTCTGAACAAACACAGCCATTATTGGGGCATTGCAGATTATTTATCTCAGCATCACTATTCGGTGATAGGGCTGGGTGCATCTCTATCGTTCCCACATTATGGCCTCTTGAGGACTGCACTGATCCCGCTCTTGAAAGGGAGTCCCACTTCGTGTTCATTGTTTCTTGTGGCCGTGAGGTAAATGACCGTTTTTGTGATCTTTGTTTTGCTAATTCCTCCTTCAGGCAGTCCAGTCTATCCATAATCCATTGTTGATCTTGATTGGATAGGTCAACAAAAGTCTCCTGAATACACTCTTCCATGTTATCAACTTCCGACAATAATTCAGGAGGGGTAGATACTAATTGAAGGTTTTGTGAGGTTGTGCTGTCCTCGGCCTCCTTCTGAAATCCAGCATCGGGCACAGCCTTCAGTTTGGTAGTATTTTCAGCCATGTAATGCTGGTTATGCATGGTCAGCCCGCTTTCCAAAATTGGCTGCGTATCCCAAGATATTAAATCATTTTGGGGGTTGTCGGTTCCCATCCTTTGGGGGGTGTCAGCTCCTATCCATTCCTCCTCCATGGAATCAAGAATGGTATTGGTCGGTGCCGGAAGCTTAACAATCAGAGGGTTAGTAATTGTATTCGTAAAGACCCTCACAGGAAAAACTCCTCTGCTCCTAAATCTTTTTTTCCATCTATGAATCAGGGAAGGTATTCTAGTTGAAGCAAAGGTGAGAAGGACCCTTTGCACCTGATTAGGAGGATTGAGTTGTTGTATCTGGAGAAGGTCCACTTTAACATGGTCAAACCTGAGTAATGCAGACAGGTGTGATTTCACCCTATAGAGGCCGTGCCAATCAGGTGCCTGGCCAAAAGGACTGCAGATAGTTAGACATACTTTTTCAGGGTTGAGTATTAGCTGGTTACTACTTTCAGTCAGGCTCTTTTCAGGCATCCGAAAACTGCTGCGATGATTCCTATCAGTACATGCTTGTTTGGGCTGTAAATCAGTAGCCCGGAGTCCGGTGTTACTTAAAGTCTTTTTGCATAAATCATATAGTCCGGCTACCTCCATCCTCAACTGCTTAATTTGTTTGGAAATATCATGGATATGACCAAATATACAGTCTACTGTTCTAGCAGTCAGAGCCAAATGACTCTCAGTGAGTGAAAGCCCATCCGAATTATTCACTACTCCAGGGGAGGGACTTTGCAACTCAGGAGGCTCAGGAGACTGTGCCCTTAAAGCTAGGATGTCATCATCGGGGGAAATTTCTTCTCCTCCTTCTTCCCTTGGAGACTCCAGAGGGGCAAAACGATTTGTTGTTTCAACATTATACGCATAGCATCTATTCCCCCTCTCAGGGGAGAGGAAGAAATCATCAAGTTTGGATTGTTTTGAAGCTGGAACACTCGGGACGCCATCTGGATCTCTTGGGCGTTTACCAGGTGCCATAAATCCTCCTCTAATCAGTAGTGGGAGGAACCGTATAATAATAAAACTTATCCAAGTCTTCTGTGGCTGATAGCACACAGCCTTTAAAATTTGGTGATAATAAAAAAGTTCAGCAGCTTCAGCAATTAAGAAAAAAGACAGAAGTTCTCTTAGCTAAGCCTTAGAGCCTCACCAAGTCTGCAACAACACAGAAAAAAAAAACACTAAAAATTAAAAGGAGCTATCTCGCTTCACAGCGGCAGATAGCCCTTTCGGCTTATGAAAAAAGAGAACTAATGAACCAGATAAAACCTTTAAAAAGATAAAAACCTCAGAGCTCCAGGGCTGTGACCGCTGCAGCTGCCGCCATCTTGGAGATGGACAAACATCATGCATACTGGAAAAAATGCTGTAATTAGCATTCAGATTCCTAGGTGATAAACCATATTCTCCAAATTAGATTCCTTTTTAATAGAGTCACACTAAATTGTTCATCAAGTAACAGCATGAAGTGCTTAATTCAGAATTGAGGCAATGAAGTCTTCTCCTTATGGATAAACCTATGTTCTAGGACATAGGTGGTTTCCTCTACTGAAATAATTGAAATTACATCAGAACAGGATATACTGCAACAAAATCCCTTTATAATCTACAGTAAAGTTGCAGAACAGTCCAAAGCTTATGGAACTATATAATGAAACTGCCTTTTTGCTAAGCCTTGTATTAGGGTTACTGCTTTGGAGGGTGGATTCTATGACATTATACCCCGGTGAGATCTCTCCTCTCCCCAAATCCTGCCCCTCGCAGGCTTCACCCCCAAATTTCCAGGAATTTCCCAATCCAGAGTTTGCAGCCCTACCTTGTATTGGCATTGGATATTATTGTGTACCTGCTATCAGTTTTTTTCACCAGGGGGTAGGGTTGCCAATCTCCAGGTACTAGCTGGAGATCTCCTGCTATTACAACGGATCTCCAGCCGATAGGGATCAGTTCACCTGGAGAAAATGGCCGATTTGGCAATTGGACTCTATGGCATTGAAGTCCCTGCCCTCCTCAGGCTCCCCCCCAAAAAAACCTCCCACTGGTGGTGAAGAAGGACCTGGCAACCATACCAGGGAGAGAGGTCCTAGGTGCGGGGAGAGGGCGAGATATAAATATGATAGATAGATCCCTTTCCCAATTGCTTTAGAACTTTTCCTTTCTTTATACTTGCCCCCCTCCTTTAATCCTTATAATTCTATTTCCTTCTTCCCTTGCCATATGGTCACCTCACAGTTCACTTTAGCTGTCATTCTCCTGCCCTTGCATCACCCCTCAGCCCTTTCTATAGCACCCCTTTTAACTCCTTCGTCCTAATATCCAGCCCCTGCCTCCAAACCTCCATACCTTATTTCCTTAGCTCCCACTTTCACCACACACACCCCCATTCCCCCATCCTTCACATCCACTCAGAATATCCTCTTCTCACTCACTGCATATACGTTTGCCTTTTCTACGTCTCTAGCATAACATGAAGTGTTTGCTGAGGTTGCTAAGACAACTAAAATGGTGACCAAATTCTTGCACAGTCCTAACAATTCCTTTCTTTGTGTGGCTCCCTTCCAATACGGGGACTACAGAGAAAAGTCATATTTTTCAGCTTGCTTGAGTGTCCCCCTGTATAATCTTTGAGCCTGGCCCCAGTGAACTGCATTAGTTTTATGAACAGGGCCCAGAACTTTGCTAAAAGATATAATAATGTGTGAAAAATGAGAAGAATATTTGACTTTCAAGGAATTACAGTAAGTGTCTATTTAACAACTATACAAGTAATTATCATGAACTGCTTTTTTCTCCCTCAGCTTTGTAGGAATGTACATTTAGAAAGTAAATAATAAAAAATGCACCCGAGCAGCCCTGCTTATTAACCTCACTTGAGAACTAATCTAATTTTTTTTCTAACGTATGAACCAACCGGGCCAGACATGGCCATTTTCTGCCAGTGTTGCAATGCCTGCACCTACACAGTGCTTCCAGTTTCTATTTTTTCTATGCTATCAGTTTTTTTCACCAGGGAGAGAGGTGTAAAAATGGCAGCAAGAAGAGTAGTTTGTGCATGTGCACACAACATTGTTTTATTTTTGGGGGGAATTTAAACCTCCCATTGTGTTTTTTAAAAGTTTTTAGATTTTTCTGCAAACCTGGGGAGTCCCCCAAATTTGCAGAACTATTTATTTAGGGTAAGTGTGGCCCCACTTTGTGGATTTAGGTATCCACAGATGGGGGCCATAGTTGAGAAATAGATATATAGATGTAATGATAATTATTCTAAAAAGAAATGGGAACGTGATACTCATTTCTGGAGTCAATGTAGGGGGAAGAATGAAATAGCTCTTAAACTCTTTGTCCCACCACAAGTCCATGTAGATATGTTTACATCTTTATGGCATGCTTAGTTTTATCATTTCAGTACTGAGTAGTGGGCATCAAATGAGAGAATGCAGTTTCTCTTTCTCCCTTCCCTCTCTCCTCTCCTTCTTCCTTGCCAAGTTTACTTCCATTATTTGTACCTGCTGTTGGGTACCATCCTGGATTGTTCTGGCAATCCAAAATGCCACCTGAAGATCGTTCTTTCCCTGTAATGCCAGCTGTCAGTGTTTTTTTTTGGGGGGGGGGAGTTAACTCCCATTAAAAAAAAGTTTTACCTTTTTTGCAAACCTGGGTTTTCCCTTAGGTTTGCAGAAAAATATGACTTAGTCCTCAGTGGCTTAGTGGAGCATATCCCAGTCAACAAACATGCAGCTTCATTTTTTACCAGCTGAAGTTACTGAGCTGTCTTCAAGGACAGTCCAATGCAGAGCACATTATAACAATTCAGCCTTCTGGTAGCAGGGATCAGTGTGACCAGACCGATTGAGTGTTAAAGGGAGGAAAACTTGCTGATCAAATCCAGTTGCCCTTATACAGTATCAATTAGTCTGTTACAGTACTGACTACTCCAAGTCCCAGTCATTCTTCAGAATCTCAGAAAGACAAAGGTCTTTCCCACTATTTTTTACTGACCATCAAAGATGCTTTAACAGGAGATGCCAGGGATGTTGCAGACTCAATTACAACAGGATCATGGTGACAGCTCTGCTCTAACATATGTGCATTCATTTGAATGTGAGTCTTGAGCTTACATACATAACACAGGAATATGTTCTCTCTGTGTACAGTCAGGAACCATGAAATGCAGAATTCTTGACTGCCCAAAAGGACTGCACAAAAGATTCATGCACAAATGCAACCTCTTTGTGTTCTTTCAAGAGTACATATTTCTGTCAAGCACGGAACTTACTGAGATGCCATAATCTGTTCTCCAAGTGTATCTGTTTTACCTCTTTAAATGTCTGAAAAGGGCTAGTAAATCACATGGTCCTGTTTAAGTTAGCCACTCTGTTCAACATATCACAAACAATCAAAATACAAAGAACCAATGCTCATGAACTTCCTTCTTCAAAGCCAGTCTTGGCTTTTTGCCATTTCATTAGAAAAGGAGAGGTTTCACATGAGGCCAGGAGACATCACTTTTTTGTCTGCCTAGAACATCTATTTGTTAACAGCTGCCTCCATCGTTGGAGGACACTTGGTTTGGAACCTCCCAACATTTTGTGTTTGGCCGAAGCCCCTGTGGCTAGTGGTGGGAAGTTTTTGGGGCAGAGCCTGAGGAGGGTGGGGTTTGGGGAAGGGTGGGGCTTCAATGCCATAGAATCCAATTGCCAAAGCGGCCATTTTCCCCAGGTGAACTGATCTCTATCGGCTGGAGATCAGCTGTAATAGCCGGAGATCTCCAGCTACTACCTGGAGGTTGGCAACTCCACCTACGGCAGCCATTTTGGGGCAGTGTCCACTACTAGTTTTCAAAATCCCCAGAGTGCCCGCAGGTTCAACATAGGTTGGGAATGCCTGATTTAAACCATAAGGCAACTCTTTATAGTAAAACTGTTCTTCTCAACTCCACATCTAATTATTCCCTTTTTTTAAGGTTGGATTTAACTGAGAATATATTTGATGTAGTCTTGTCTTTCTTTATACAAGGTTGTGTGTGTGTGTAAAAAATTAAGGACAAAGACCCTAGTGCAAAGGAGGAACTTTCTGCTCAGCCTGGAAACATCACGAGAAGTTTGTTCTTTCAGCAGTGAGTGGATAATGTGAAACACTTGCTGATAATGACAATGCAGTAACCAGATGCTGCTGCTAATTGAGTTTTACAATATTGTATTTGATGGCGCTTCAAGCTGTAAGAACACACGCTGCTCAGTGTGTTAAGACTTCCCTTGCTTATCTGCAGATTGCAGCAAGAGATTAGAGATTTTTTTTTCTAATGCCTATAACGTGAAACTCATTGCCTCTTTTACTGACGGTTTCCTGTTAATCTCAAGTACTGTTATGATGCCTGTTTTAAAGTTACTCTCAGATAATCTTGCTTGCTAAGTTATTCTTTTAAACAGTCTGATTCTCAGAGCAGACTATTATTATCGTTTCCTGGCCAGTTATCTTTTCATTTTATGGGTCAAAGGCTGGAATATAAGAAAATGCTGTCAGGAAGAAAACACATAATACCAAGCAAATCCCCCTGCCTAACTTAATTAGGCTATTATACCATAAAATTGCTGCTTCATTCAATTGAGGTGAACTCTCAGCCAGTTTAATGCAGAGGTTAAGTAAGCATGATATAAAAGGTGGTCTTTCATAAAACAATATGCTGATTGAGGTGCAGAAGAAAATACAGTACCAAGATGCTAAGCCTTGCATTTTGGAAGAAGTAAGAAACTGATTAAATAATAAAAGTGTTAAGGCTTAAAGGCATAGTTTTATGCAATCTTTACTGTAGAATTATATTTGTTTAGCTGTATTATAATGTGTGTTTATTTAATCAAGTCTTCATTGGTCTGATGCTTGGTTTAGAAGTTAAATATCTTCCAGTGAGCTGAACACAGAAATAGGACTGAGTATTTAACAAATATTGATATTCTGAATTGTTCTTTCCCTAGATTTCAGTGCTAGCTTTTACTGCCCTGATGTATGCCATGAGAATGTGTTAAGATTGGAAGGACAGCAAAAGTTTAAAAAAATAGCATTACCACCACAGGATTGCTATTTTTCTTATTGGTAATAATAAAATAATCAGCGAGTTCATGGTGAAATTGGTTCACCATGACAGCCCATAGTTCACATAGTTAAAGTATCAGTGAATTATTAGAAAGAATTTACTGAGTTCTTTTCTTAGAAATCCCCTTTATCAACAATATTATTTATTGCACAATAATTTATATGAATTTATCCTGCACAGTGACTTATAAAGGAAGTAAAATTATATGTAGGTAACCATAGGTAACCAACACTAGTTCTTTAGTATTCCAGCTTCAAAAATCATCTCTGCTGGTTGTGTGAGAGCAGCGTTACTGGGGATGGCTAGATTACACAAAATCTATTCCAGTACTAATGGATAAACTAAATTAAGTTCTCATATGTCCTCTGTAGTCAAAGGCCAGTGTGGTATAGGACTGGGGAGAACTGGAATTAAGCCAAGGAAGGGTGGGTGGGGAAGCCAGAGCCAACTGATAAAAGCAGCCCCAACTGCAGCTACTATTTATTTGGGAGGGGTGGACCTGAGTGAAGCCTCAGCTCCCAGGTCAACCTCCCAGCCAACCTGAGTCCCGTTTGGCCACGCTGGGCTGTAGCCAGGTGCCAATTGATGCAGCTCCTTTGCCTCACCATGGAGCTGGAAGGGGAAACCTCTCCCCTCGACCTCTCTGTTAAGTCCACGTGGGAAGGATTCACGAGATCAGAGACGGAGTTCAACAACACAGCTTTATTTGATTTCAGCACAGAACTAACTAACTTACACACTGAACGTGCCCTGCTTATATGCCCCCCTGGCTGCCTCCGGCCACTCCCCCCCCTGATCTGTGATAGGGGGGAAATCCCCTCTCGGTGACCAATGGGACATGCTGGCTTAGGGCCAATAGGATCCGTTTGCTTGACCAATAGGGTGAGCAGGGTTTAGGATCCTTCAACAGCACTCAAGCTCCTCCGCCTCCCTTGATAACTCCCCAATTATATACATACACAAC
The DNA here is from genome assembly GCF_029931775.1 of Euleptes europaea. Taxonomy (NCBI): domain Eukaryota; kingdom Metazoa; phylum Chordata; class Lepidosauria; order Squamata; family Sphaerodactylidae; genus Euleptes; species Euleptes europaea. Next base: position 55,367,488 of record NC_079323.1, read on the forward strand.
ACTCTCCCAGCTCCACAGCCACCAACACAGCCCCAGATAAGTCTTGGAACGATGGTCCTTTTGTTTCCTAGACAGAAGCAGTCAGGTAGAACAAGATGCAACGGTGGCATCTTCATTTGGGGTAATGTTCAAAACAAGACTATTTGCTCCTGTCCCTGTTAGGCTCCACCCAACTGTTTGCAAAGCTGAAATTTTTGACTGTTCAGAAAGTAACATCTTTAGTACTGCAAAGTCCAAGCACCGAATAGATTGAGAAAAGGTTGAAATTCTACCTAGTGGATAACATAAGAGCCAGACAACACAATGCATCTTTTGGTGAGTCAGAATTGCTCAGCTGCTGTGCAGAATGTGATTTTACATATTGTCTGGATCTTGATTTGGCTCAGAACTGGAGGAGGGGATCCTGCCTCCCCCCTTCCCCCTACACCATTTTCCTGATAGGGAGTTATTTGCTGCAGCTGAATCAGGCTCCCGCTGATTTTAAAAATGACATTCCTTTCTCTTGCTGTGGGGCTGTGTGGAAAGCGAGTCCGGTCCAGGGAACTCAGCCGTGGCTTGACAAAAAAAGGATTTTTGGGGTTGGCCCTAAGAGAGAGAAGAAGTAAGAAAAAAGCCCGAGAAGTGTACTCTAGGACAAACCAGGATGCAGCTTAGCAGGATGCAAGAGGGATCAAATATCCTAACAAATACCCTAACTAAGAGGAAACAAATATCCCTAACAAATACCCCACATTTCCTTAACTAACAGCTTTGAGGAGCTGAGTTTGTGTACACTTGCTACTGTACAAGCCCAACACCACATAGCATTTTGAGAAAGGAATATCAGTGACAAATATTCTCTTGCTTGTTTCAGAGAGATTTAACAACTGAAGGAATTTATGACTGCATTTTTAAATCTATCAGTGTGTCCCAGGAGGGAAATTTACCAATGCACTGTTGCTGGTAAACAACAGGCATATCCCTTTTAGCTCCAGTAATAAAGCTGCGGTAAACTGCTCGCGTAGGTGCAATCCTTTTCATACTCCAAAAAACCCATGCATTTCCTCAAATTCAATAAGGAGTGGGGAATGTTTTCAGGCTATCCAGTTGCTTTGTAGTATTTGTGTCGCCATTTGAAATGTATCTGAGCTCTGTAAAAGCATAGACCTGGCTGCAGCATTCGAACAATAGTCTCTTGACTCTTTGGAAATAGCTCATCTGGTCCTCAGGATGGAAATGCTTGGACATCACCAATCTAAATTCTAATATCCCTGAGAACCAGTGCATAACAATGTCCCAAACTCAGCAGAAAAATGCGATTTGCAATTGACTTAGTGGTGCTGCAGACCCCAGTGCCCTTGATTCTAGCTTATGAGGCTCAACTACTTGGTGCAGTCAGCTATTCCACAGTGATATCTGTGTCATTAGGTTGCACCATTCAGTTGCCACCATCTGCTGTAAGAGCCATCAAGTTAGTCAGTGTGCTAATGGCACATCACTCCCATAAATAAGAACAAGTCAGGAGGAAGAAATTGTTCTGCTCAGGGATAGCTGAGCTGCTTCTTGGGCTGGCAGTCACGTGAGGCAAGCAGAGGAGACACAAATATTTGCTATAACCTTACTTTCACATGCTATTCCCGCCACGATTTGCATATTTGTAGGCCAGTCAACATTTTAAGGATTAGGTAGTCAATTTCATGTCTGATTTGCAACCATTAAGCATTTCTCTATACCAAATATATATGAACAATATTACAGAATGTCAAGTAAAAACTGTTACATTTTTTTTTTGCGGTCAAGTCACAGCTGATTTATGGCAACCCCGACCCGTGGGGTTTTCAAGGCAAGATAGTTCAGAGGTGGTTTGCCATTGCCCGCCTCTGCGTTTTGACCCTGGACTTCCTTGGCTCCCATCCAAATACTAACCAGGGCCAACCCTGCTTAGCTTCCAGAATCTGATAAGAACAGGCTATCCGGGCTATCCAGGCCAGGGCACACTATCCATATGCAATCTAAAACAACTTGTTTTGCCAGCAGATTGAGAGCTGGTATAGTATGTGGGTGAGAAGTCTCCAGTTAAAATTCATGAGGTCGCTTTATTAAGCCCTCTCTCAGCCCATCATTAGTAACAAAGAGATAATGTTTTGGAAAACCCCTTGAATATACTTGTAGAGAGAAAGGCTGGTGGTGAGGTCATTCAGCTGCTAGCCAGCCAAGAGGGCAGTCACTTGTGGCCCCCTCTGGTGCTGTGCATTCCAGGTCTCCTATAGGGAAGAGATGCCAAGCACCTTTAACAGAGATGTTTGGTGTGGCTGGCAATAGAGTGCCAAGGGGTGGGCAGAAGCGGGCAGGGTACAGGGTCACTTGCTTTGTTGGTGACATGATCACTCTAGACAGGCAGTTCTTTTCTATTGCTGAGGATGCCAGGTTCTGCAGGCTGCTCTAAAATACCTGTCCTTGGTACATGATCCCTGCTTGCATCATGCTGAGCCAGGACCATCGTGCCATCCCTGCTTAGGGCTTCCAGGAACCCTGTGAAGGCACATTTGTCCTGCACTTGTGGGGGAGATGTTTACTTCAGATACAACATTTGGACCTGCCATCAGTCACAGCATGCATACCTTTCACTGACTCTGCATTGGTGGCAACCCAATGATATTCTGGGGGTGGGGTGGGGCAACCAGCACTAGGCAGGGTAAGAGGAGCCACCGGCTTAGCTATTGCTAGGCTTTGCTCCATGTCAAGGTACTGGATGCAACTGGCACAGATGCCAACATCTCTGCCACCATCAAGAAGTAGTTAGTGGCATGGGTAAGCAGGAATGTCTCCATGAGCTACATGGCAGCGCAAATATTAGGGCAATGGCACAGGCTGTGGGCCTGAAGCTCGTTTAATACACTGTCCACCTCCTTCTCAGATAGGACTCTGCAACTTCTGATTTCCAGGGCCTGCTCCAGACCTGCTAGAATATCATGAGTTACTTCTAATGCAGTTGTGAAGGCTACCCATCTTCTGTTCCAGAAGCAGGTGCTGATGGGCATGTCAGAGACGAGTACCACTTGATCAGCAATGCCAGCACTCACTGGAATTCCATCTGTGCAATGTTGGAACATCCAGTGGATTAGAAGGACACCCTAGACAAGGTGGCCCAGGAGGCTGACATTATGCAGGGAGAGAGACTGCTCAGCAATGAGTGGCTGACTCTTTCCCAGACAGTGAAGGTCCTTAATCCCTTTAAGAAGTTCACCAAGGTGCTCTTGTCTGGCATGGCAAGCCTAGGTCTTGCCCCTACAGCTGGGTGACCTTGGGCAAGTCACAGCTCTGTTAGAGCTCTCACAGCCTCACCTACCTCACAGGGTGTCTGCTGTGGGGCGGGGAAGGGAAGGTGATTGTAAGACGGTTTGAGTCTCCCTTAAGTGGTAGAGAAAGTCAGCATATAAAAACCAACTACTCCTCCTCCTTCTCCTCCTCCTCCTCCTTCTCTCATTCTCTTGACGCAAATGCTTCAGGGGAAGGTGGCTGCTTTTCTGGACCCAGGTACAGGATGTGCAGAGTCTGCAGGGACCCAACTAAGGACATGAGCCCACATTTCCCAACACAAAGTCAAGCACCCTAGGCCCTACATCATGTTGGTTTTTCCAATGGGTCTCCCAAAGTTAACAATTGATGCTAACATATAGCAAGCCCAAATACTAGCTAGGTAGAACATAATTACTTGTCCTGTGTGACCCCCCCCCCCCCACCACGCACAGATGATGCCAGGTTTTGTTGTCCTCAGGTTTTATTTTTTATAGCCCAGATAAGGAACTAATTTCTTTTTCTTGCTTTTCCTTCCTTCTTTCTTGAAAGAAAAACAAAAACAGAAGTGAAATGGTCTCTTCCCTAGTAATAGAAACGATTTCATTCTTCACCTTCTTTTCATCCGCTATGTGTACAGTGATCCCTCTTTCAATTCAGTAAAAACTACTTTTAAAATTGGATTTGCTTCTCTACTATTTTCCAGATGCTTGTTAAGATTTATGGCTGTGTTTGGGGGGCAGAGAGGGTTTTTATAACTTCTGTTGGCCTTTGCCCCCACAGAAAACAGCTATGAAAGGCAAGGAAGATGAGCTCTTCTTTCTAAGATTTTCTAATGTAGTATGGGAATCCTAATTAAACTTTTACAACTAATTCTAAAGAGGTCTTTGCCTGCATAACTAAGATTATAGAGCTGGTTTATTCACTGGACAGTAAATTGTTCTACAAATATGTTACCCTTTGTGGTGAAATATAGGATTTATTAACTTTTTAAAGCACATTTGCAATCAGAGCTAAAGGAAAGTTGGTGACAAAAAACTGGGGGGGAGATAAAAGTGGTTGCACAAACTGTAACTGTGGCTTGGTATATTGTTTCATAGTCTTCATTAAAATGTTGATGTTGATTGATTTTAATCAGCAATCATTGAGTCTGCTCAAATGCAGGAAAATTTTGCAGTGTGTGTTATTGCTGAGACTAGGGCCTTTTATGCATTCTCCGTTTCTTCATGTCTAACGTCCTGTTTCTTGGGGGCGGGGGTTCAGTTATGCACGCATTTTGCTCCCTCTAGTGGTCAATTCTATATAACACCAGTTTTTATGAAACACAAAAAGCTGCTGATTTAAACTACAGGAAGAAATGCTTCATTTAAAGCTGTGTGATGTCGAATCGACCATCAAAGGAAGCAAAACATGTGCATAACTGGGGAAACCCCCCCAAAAAACAGGATGTTAGACACGAGGAAACAGAGAATGCATAAAAGGCCTAAGAGCATGAGCTATAAGGAAAAACTCCTGGTTCGAATTTCACCATAAACTCTACCAATGTCCTTTGAGAATTAAGGAAAAGTGGTGTGGTTGGCACTCAGGAGCAGGAACCATCAATTATTGAAAAGGTGGGAGATGTGCCTCATGCTGTTTTTGAATGGGCAGATAAGGTGTACATCCTACTAGCTCAAAAATGGGTGTGTACTCTTTCAGCCTAATCCTGAAGGAGGGAAGCAGATTCACAGTGGCCGGCAGCGGTGCAGCAGCACCACCTTCTTTTAGACTTCCTGGCCACCATGGAGATTTAAAAAAAAAAACTTTTTAAAATATTTAAAATGTAAAAAGAGGGAAATACCTTATAGTGAGCAGCGAGACTGCACCACCGAAAAAGGGGGTGCAGCCCCGTCGCCACTCAAGGAAGCTTGCCCAGGGCAAAAGGGTTGTGGAAGCTGCCTAAAGGCAGCCCCACCGCCAGGAATGACTTGGGAATGCCCCCCATGCTGGTGCAGGCTTTTGTGATAAGGTGGCACCTACGCTGGCGCTGGGTCACACCGGCTCCTAAGGTGTCACACACCCCCTTCAGGAATGGGCTCTTAATCTTTTTCTACACGCGTTCATTACCTGCTTAGTTTTCTGTAGTGGGATCTGGTTTGGATGCTTTACAAGATCCCAGTGGTAGCAGTTTATGAATTTTCTGTTGAATCCCTTGGAATGCATTTTAAACAGTTCTTTGTTCTGAAAGGAACATGTAAAGCTACCTTATATTCCCTCCACTTTGATGTTCTTTACTCCTCCCCTCATAAAAAGAGTATAATTTAAGTTTTCCTGTTTTTTAGAAGTTTTCTGTTAAACCAGCCTTAAATCATGTTTCAGAAAATCTATTTGTTCAAAAGGAACAAACTCCAATTAGTATGGGTGCTATCATTCAGAAATCATGACAAATTAGAGTTCGAAGACTAGTTTTAGAAGTCTTCAATCATACTTCAATAAGAGAAAGCACAAAACCACACTGACAGGCCAGATTCATCCTGGTTATGAGCAAACCTTTATTTGTAACATCTGAATGCTGCTTCTAGAGTCAAGCTATTTGTCCAGCTAGTATTGTATATGCTGACTGGCAATAGCTTTCTAGAGTGTCAGCCAAATAAGGTCTTTCTCATCACCTGCTACCTAAACAAAGGTGTTGAATACAACATATCAGGCGCTGAACTTGAGATAGTCTTCAAGAAAAGCATCTGTGCTACCATTGAACCTTAGCCCCCCAATGTGAAACTTCAAATAAAACACCAAAGCACAGAAGAACATACACTGCATAGAAAAGTAGGCATCATTCCAGTGACTGAAACATAGATTTCTATTTTATAATAGGGTTCAAGACTTATTAACCACTTTCTTTGATTTATATGGCAGAGCTTTCATCAAAATCAATGATGGACTTTTGAGACTACAGTTTATTCATATAAATATGGAAGTGCTGAAGTGAGGATTATGGGTTTGTGGCAGTCAGCATTGTAAACGCACTGTAAGAAGTAATAGAAGAAATTATTTAATTACTAGGAACTGGTTCTTGTCATGCGTGGCTGTGATATTGTGGTTTCACATAACTATCGGAACAGTATTTCTAACATTCCTCAGCAAAAGTGTTCAGGCACAGATCCTTTGTCCCAGCCTAGATGAATCATATCTGTGTCTTAGAATTTTCTGTTAGGTCTTCGGATGGTAATTCTAGGCTTACCATTTGCCTAGTGGCAGTGGGCAATCTCCCACTTTCAGTCCCCTACTCTTGACAAGCAGAGAAGCTGGAGAAAAAATGGGAGGTGGCATAAATTGTGATGCTCAAGGAATTTCACCCAATCCCTGTGGTAAAGACTGTAGAGACTGGGGTATCCTAGAGTATCACCCAGACGTGATATCATGTCCATTGGCCCTCCACCCAGAAGTGATGTTATAGCTTCTATGCCCCTCTAGGGATTTCCTTAATCTCTATGGTAAAGACCACAGAGATGGGGGAAATTCCTACAGGGTTTTCCAGAAGTGACATCACATTTCCTCTAGACTCCTCTGTCCCCAGTCACAGTGCCAAAATTTTCTCAGCATTTTCCAGTGCAGGCCAGGCAATCATAGGTGGTTCCATTTTTACAGAGTTCTAGAAAGTCTGTCATCAGTATCATAGCTGTTTTTCTTCCATAAATGGTTCTTCCATGAAGACTTATTGTAGTTGGGATTCGTATTACTGGACACACAAGATTGAATTTAGCATATAGACATACATTTTCACTACTTATTCTCTTACTGTACAGTTGACATTATTATTAATTCCCTTTGTTTCTAAATCCACTTTACTCACCGCCACATACATGAACACAAAACTTTCATCTATAGATACTCAGACTGCAATCCTAAACTTACTTGCTAGGGAGTAAAAGCCACTGAGGTCAACGGGACTTACTTCCTTAACCATATAGAATTGTTCTGTTTGACTTCTTAACTGATGTGCTCCGACTGAAAGCAGGGTTGCCAGGTCCCTCTTCACCATTGGCGGGAGGTTTATGAGGGGGGGAGCCTGAGGAGGGCAGGGTTTGGGGAGGAGAGGGACTTCAATGCCATAGAGTCCAATTGCCAAAGCAGCCATTTTCTCCAGCTGAACTGATCTCTATCGGCTGGAGATCAGTGTAATACCAGAGATCTCCAGCTACTACCTGGAGGTTGGCAACCCTAACTGAAAGCCCCAGCAATAAGATCAATACATATAGATTATTTGTAGACCATGGGATTCAGATTTATGCCACAGTAAGTTGCCTCAGGCCAAGTTTGTAAGTCTCTTTTTGTTATCATAACAGGTATAACAACAGCAGCCACAAAGGTAGGGCAGGGCAAATGAGGCCTCTATTGATGTGAAATCTTGTTATAATTATTATAATATTTCAGGCATGGCTTTGGCATTTCTACAGTACATTGGAGTACAGGCATTGCCTTTTGTTCGTGTCTGCATCAAGAGTAGCCATATCTGCTGCCTCCTAGTCTTGATCCCATTCATGGATAATCCAAGAAGACAAAGGCAGTTTCTGTGGTCAAAAAACACAGCATCACCCAATTATGGCAACTGTAGGCAGCTAGAATTGAATTTCAGAAATACTGCTTTGGATACTTGCTGTAGTCCTATTTTTCAAGATTTTCTCTCTATCCACATGAGCTAGGAATTTGTTTTTATTAAACCAGAAAGCTGATGTTTTCCAGTTGGAAAAAAAAAAACTTTAATCCCAAAGGTACAACCTCCATACAGCTGAGTTTTAGTATGCCAATATAAATGAGCACAGCTGACATTATTATTAATGTACTTTGTTTGATTTTTCAGCTTGCAAGAAATAGTAACACATTCATTTTGATGTTTACAGTGCTTTGTGCACCCTAGGGCACAGTAAATTAAAAAGAATTCTAAGCTGTGGAGATACTACAGGGATAGCTCTTGTCCTTCCAAGTGGGGACATATTGTCGACTTTGCAAGTGTTCATTCTGCCCTTCATCTCCACATTTAGCAGCCATCTATCTATGCCAAAATTAATCTGAATATCAAGACAGATCACTGCTGAGCTGTTGGTTTCACCCTCCCCTCCCCCCCATCCCGGTTTAGAGAACGGTATATTCTACAACTCCAGTAACACAAAAAAAGTTTAAAAGAAAAATAATTCCTAAACTCGTTTATTCCTTGGTACAAAACTAGTTTAGGAACAGCAGATGATACAGGATTGTATCACCACAGAATGAATACGGAGGACTGTGTATCTGAATTCATCTTCATGTCAAAACCTTATATCAAGAAAGTCTTCTAGCCTAGTCTATTCAAGCTTTATACCAGAAGGAAGACTTTGGCATAAAGGAACATTTCAACATTCACCTCTCCTTATACCCACATAAGCATTCTGAGCTGTACCCTTCTTGAAGTAGGCTTACCAAGTGCCTGCTAATGGTGGGCAAACTCCCAGCAATTCTTTTTGATGACTGCCAACACTCATCTGGTCAGTAGGTGGAAGCAGGTCAGCAATATGGGGGGGGTCAGTCTTCGTCACTGCAGGACCCAGCGCGACCCGGAAGCACAGCGTGATGCTCTAGCACTCGCCTAGAAACTATAGAGGCCATGCCTGGCCACACCAGCATCACTGAAGAGTTAAAGTGGCTCTCAGCCCAATCTGGTTGCAAAGCATTGTCATTTGAATATATTGTTTAAAAGTATATAATAAACATGAACACTATATTTGGCGGAAGCTAGGCTTGATAGGGCTGGACTGGCCCCATCAGGTAATTCTGAGCTCAGAAATCCTTTTGTTGCAATGATAGACTGCTTAATACAGCCAAAGATCCATATAATTCAGGTGCTCATGGTCATGGTGGATGGAAAGTCAGGAATGGCTAGGCGGCCACAGGCAAGCAATCCCAATTTCCACAGAGGAAGGGGACAAGGAGTCTAGAGGTCAAGATGAGCCATATCATATGTATGATCACCAATATCACCTCTGAAGACTCACAGAGAGCTTACTGTCTTGTTTTGCTGTGGAAATGTGTGGGCGGGGAAAGAACAAAGAAGGCATATAGGAGCTACACTGCCCATGAAGCCAGTTGACACACAAACTGCATCCTGTACTTAGGTGCAACTTTTGTAAAATGCACCTAAAGCAGTCTGTGTTTCTTTTGGGACCTTTAAGCCTTTGCGTACATAATAATAAGAATACACTTTTATTTAGAATAAAAGGGGTAGCATAAATAAAAGTAGAGAGAGAGAGTTTAAAACTAAGCAACTGGTCCAGCAAAATATTGAATACACCCAGAGAAAGCTAGTGCACAATCTACTCATGTGTAAAGATACTCTGAGGGGTGCTCTTGAATGGGGAATAAAAAGAGAGGATGTAAAATATTCATTGTCTGATGAGAAGGGTATTCTTGAAGATTGGGGAGGCGGAGATGATCCTTGAGTGAGACAGAGGTCAAAAACGCATGGTCGCTTTATTCCCTGTTTCAGCCAGGATTCAGCCAGGATCGAACGCACGTTCAGCGAAAACGCACTCGTCCGATCTGAGCTGAATCCTGGCTGAAACAGGGAATAAAGGAGGCTAAATGACCATGCGTTTTCGCCCAGAGTCCTTGTCTGGTTCTAAGCTTATCTCTGTATCCTAAGGGTGGCTGAATCCAGATTGCTGAGCATACAATTGCTGAGCGGTTTTTATACTTTTTGCCTGTTGGGCCATTGGGGTTTGAATTTGGGAGGGGAAAATCCAGTTTTTGTTGGTGCTGCAAAGGGGTGCTGAGAGGCTGGCAGAGCATGTGGGGAACTAGATTTAATTAAAATGAAAAGACCAAGGACTACCTTGGGCAGCGGTAGAAATTGACTTACTTAATGTCCTGCCCCTCTGGGCAAGACATAGGGTTGCCAACCTCCAGGTAATAGCTGGGGATCTCCTGCTATTACAACTGATCTCCAGCTAGGGTTGCCAAGTGCCAGGTGGTGGCGGGTGAACCCCTGCCAATCTACCTGGCTGCCCGCTGACCAGCTTAGGGTCGGCGGGCAACCTGTGCACGTGGCGACACATCACTTCCGGTTTACATCCGGAAGCGCCAAATCGCAAAGGGCCGGTTTCCACTCAAATTCCCAGCGCAAGTATAATGAATGAAGAGAGTCTGGGAGAATGCTAACATATTTCTTCTTCATTAGCTTATTTGAGAATTGCTGTACTTTCAAATAGATATGTGAAGGTTGAGAGGCAGTGACAGAAAAAAATAAAATATGCTGCTACTCCTATTATGTCTGTATAGAACAGTCAAGTAATATTTTTGTTTGCTACAAAAGTTGTTTTTTTCCATTTTCAACTTCTATTTTCCCCTGTCTTCAGATAGTAAAAGTTAAGATACATATGCTAAGCTATTATAGTATGCAACAGTTTACCTCTCTCTCACAGAGTATAATTACAATTTTGCTGGAAGAAAACCAAGGCATTTATACTTTTTAGATTTTATAAATATGTCAGATAGCATAATTTTATATGCTAACTAATTTATGAAGGATTCATTTTATGTTTGTAAAGCAGTAAAATAATTTTATGTAAGTACTGCATATATTTCACTGTTCCAAACCTTCATTTCTCCCTTAAATTATTTTTTTTCTCATGACTACAAAATTTCTGGAAAGCTCTACTTTCAAGATAGACATAACAGGTCTAGAGGAAGTCTAAGAAAGCTCCTGGTATTCTAATCAATCTGAGAATCCAGAAAAAAGTAGGTCCAATATACACTGCTGCCTTTTGTTACATAACTTTTGTTCTGAAATACCTGTTTCCAGAAGAAAGATGATTGTGGTGTTTTATTTGTATATCTCCTAGTACAATGAGACTTATTTTCTTGACAGTTTGACAGTTAAAAGCTAATGACAGTACAGTTAATAGTCTTCTCCCCACATTTTTCCTGAGGAGAGTTTTCACCTTACTGCAACTCAACAGCTATTATACATCTAAACAGAAAATCTGAGCTCCCAAAAGTATAGACAGATACTCCTCAAACACACTGAAATCTAGCTGACAAAGTGCACTCATGCAATACACATCAATATTTTCTATTGTCTGCCACACCAATCTTGAGTCCAAAGAAGCATTTGTCTGCGTATTCCAGTTTTCTACACAACCATGACAAATTACTGTAATATTTTAATGTAAAAAACAGAAACTGTTTAGTGAGAGATCTTTAATAAAGATTTATCAGGTCTTTACATTATAAATTCAGGTTTCTTTCTGTCTTATATATCAATATTATTACCTTGCCATTCTGAGGCAGAAGCATGTAGTGTCTGTGTTAAGGAACATAGCAGCATAGTAAGATTGTGAGCCAAATTAGATGTTATGGTGATGTCAGGTCCAACCCCTGGCTGCCGATGCCATATTAGAGGAGAATATGCGTGCTGACAAGTTGGTTCCAATTTATGATAATCCTATCAATGTCCTAACATTAACTCAGGTCTTGCAAACTGAAGGCTGTGGCTTTCTGTAGGCCTTCATATTTTCCTACTGCCTTTTAGCATTTCTTAGCATGATTGTCTTTTCTTCTTGTCTTCTCATGATGTGACCGAAGTATGATAGCCTCAGTGTAGTAACTTCAGCTTTTAGGAAAAAATCAGGCTTGATTTGAGCTAGCACCCCCTTATTTGTCTTTTTGACAATCCATAGAATGTGTAAAACTCTCCTCCAACCCCACATTTAAAATAATCCATTTTGTTCCTGTTAGCTTTTTTTATTGCTGAACTTTCTATACATATTAATGAGGAGTACTATAGTAAGAATTATCTTGATCTTGGTCTTCAGCTACACTACACTTAAACATCTTTTCTGGTTGCTTCATGGCTGCCCTTCTAACAGCCCATTCCAGAGCTGAGGCGTACGGGGACGGCGGGGAAGAGGCACAGTGGGGCCTCTTCCTAAGCCTATCCCCGTACGCCATTAAACAACAAAAAAAGCCGTTTCACAGCTTTTTTTGTTTAACCGGGGCCTTTTGCCCCATAGGGAATAGTGAGGCTGTGTCTGCTAAAAAGCAGGTGCAGCACCGCCATTCCCGGAGCCAGCGTAAGTGGCCGAAAGGGGATAGGGAGCCACCTAACCGGCGGCTCCTCCCCCAGCCCACCCCCCTGCGCCGGCATGGCCTCTCCATGCCATTGCCGGCGCCACGAAGAGGCTGCGCCGGCGGAGGGGGGAGGCATGGTCCTGCTGCACTTGGCTGCTGCAGGGACTGGCCTTGCTGCTGGCGTGAATGCATGTAATCACGCCAGGTCACTCCGCCTCCTATTGACTTTCAGCCCCATTCTCAGGAATGGGCTGTAAAGCTCAATCTCATTCTGATATTTTGGTTGAAATTTCCCTTTTGATCAATGATGGAATTAAGGAATAGAAAATCTTTTACAATTTCAATTTTTTCATTGTCAGCCTTATAATTTCTCAGTAGCAATTACTTTTGTCTTCTTGATGTTCACCTGTAAACCTGCTTTGGCACTTTCTTCTTTAACCTTCATCAAGTCTTAACTCTTTTCTGCCAGTAATGGGGTGTCATCTGCATATCTCAAATTGTTAATGTTCCTTCAGCCAATTTTCATTCCACCTTCAACTAAATCTAATACAGCTTTCTTTAGACTCTTGTCCAGAGTACAGGCTGCGCATCAAAACAATCAAATGTTGTGGCCCCATGGGTGAAGCGGCCCCACTGGGGAAGGAAAGTTAAATAAATATATAGGCATTGATTCATTGGAAAAACAAAGGCCACAGCTTTATTGATTACAACAGATGGAGCATTGGTGCGGCATAGGGAACAGATCCAGGCATTGAATGACCACCTTGCCATTCGATATATCAAATCGATAGAACGCCCCCAACCCATATGTTGGGGTAGAGTGGCATATAGGTGGCTCCACTAGGACATAAATCTCTGAGTGGAACCTATGCCACCTATGAGTGGAGCTATGAGCTAGGCATCCACTGATGTACTCCATCCCAAGACCCCTTATGGATCCCCAAATGGCAGAAGGCAAGCATGCAGGTGCATCTTCCCCCAAATTGGATCTGCCCCAATGCCAAAAACTGCCTAAACTGTGATGAAAAGAAGCAATAACAAACCATAAAATAGACAGAGGGAGGGTAGGATTTGCCGCCACCAGGCAAAAGAACAGGCCGGTGGCTGGGAGATGCTGCCTTAAATAGGTGAAGGGGGTGGAGCGATGCAGGGAGTGCCTGCGTCATCAACCCCTGACGCCAGCTAGTTATCGCCCCTGCCCCCGAGTAGCAATAGGCTGCATGTTCAAAGGGAGCAAGCAGGAATGCCCAGCCACATGGTGGAGGTGAGTGTGACAATACTCACCCCCACAGAGCTCCTTTTCCTGCGTGGAGGCGCATTCCAGCTGGCACAACGGGGGCCCTGGTGACTCGGATTTGTTAACATTGTGATATACCCATTTCTTTTAAAACCAACCATAGCTTTTCATGATCCACACAGTAAAAAGCTTTGCTGTAATCTATGAAACGCAAGCTGATTTTCGTCTGTAGTTCTCTTGTATGTTCCAGTAACCAATATAAATTTGCAGTATGATCTCTAGTGCCTCTTCCTTTTCTGAATCCAGCTTGAATCTCTGACATCTCTCATTCCTTAGAAATGGGGTGTAGGTGGTTGGTCCTCTTTTGTTTCCATACCATCATAGACTGTAAGATTGTCACATTTTATTCTGCCTTTACAGCTGCATGACATTCAGTATGCACCACTTTTCCATTAAGGAATTTTCGGTCCTGCAAACCCCTGCCCATAATCTGAAACAGTACAATCTTTCAAAAGCTCCACCACATCAATCCCATTTCAATTAAATAGTTAAACATATGCTTAAGTCTCATGCACTGAAATCAGTGGGGCATGTGTGTGCTTCCTTTGGGTATGTGTCAAGTACTGTCCTTTATCCCTTAGAAGCTCCTTGATCCATTGATCTTGAGCAGCATAGTTTTAAATCTAAAGTTTGAGGGATATAAGGACTGAGATCTTGCCACTGCCAGTGTAGCCTTGGGAACCCTATCACTTAATAAAAAGGCATTATATCAGACACAAAGGCATTGGATTTATAAATTAAAAGAGGAGAAATATATCATGATCTAAGATCTTCATAGAAATGACATTCCAAGAGCACATGAGCTAGTGAGTCAATAGAGCCAGAAGCACAGGGACAAGTCCTTTCTGAATATGGTAAATTCGAAATTCTGCCTTGCATTACCATAGAAGGGTTAGCATTTGATCTGGCTAGAAAGAAAGCTCTAGAGAGACAAGGGACTGTCAAGTAATAAATATAGGCAGGCAAGCCACGTGGTAGTGGTATTCTGAAAAACTGAGATGAGCAAATGCAACAAGCATGGAAAGATGCGCTATCATAATCAACCTCTTTGATATGCTTTTTTATTATAGTGAAAGCTTCTGTTTTTCCAAGATCTGATATTATATCCCATGAGATGTCCATCAGTGACAGTTTCTCATCAAATATTTTTTTTGTTATGAGGATCTATATGAGTCATGCTTCAGAGAAACCAGATACCCCTCACTGCTAAAAACCCCAACTTAAGTTGTAGCTTAAAAGCAAACAACCATGCCCTAGCCTTGAGAGACAATTGGCCAAACTCAGAGTGAAGGGTAATGCCAGCAACACATCGAGGGGCATTTAACAATTTTCATAAAAACCGAAGCAATGGTCGACCTATAGACTCAATAACAGCAGTTATCCAGATAGCAACACCAAAAAGAATAATTGGAATGATTTTTCAGTAAAAAAAAACTTGAATGGCCCCTGGAATATATTTTCCGCCTTTAGTATGGAAAAAGTTAACAATAGCCCCAGCCCCGGGTTTAATTTTGTTAAATACCGCTTTTAGATGAACATTCCAGTTGGTGTCAAGTACTAAGGGACCAGTTGTAATATTTATTTCTTTTCTTTCATGCAAGTTATCTGCTCTTCTTTGTATAAAGTTTAGATCCAAGCACTTTGCCTAACTTATCTTGGCTACTAAGTGCTTCTAATGGGGTTAGTAGACAGTTAAGCACTAATCACAAAGTAGGTTGTTACTTGGATGTTGCAAATATGTACAATCTAGCTGCAAATATAATACAGTACTTGCTAATAGTGGCTAAAATTCACACTGTTTATTAGTTCCATCTCACACATTGAATTTTCTGTGCAGTACAGCACTTTTCTTCATTTAATATGTACCATTCCTTTCTTTATGCCTGCAAACCTTTCCCTGTATTTCCCATTGTATTTTTATTCCAAATACATCATTAGACATTATTTGCTAGTCAGGTTGTTTACCAGAACGTACTATAAGCTCAGTGTTTATTTGCCATTTACTGGAGATATTTAATGGTATATCGATTGCTAACAGAATAACAAATCTTGTTTTTAAGCATGGGTTTCCAGGGATTCATTGAAGTTTGAATATTTTGACCTTCATGGGGAAGCTGATTCATCATTCCCCACATGAATTAGGTGTAAACACTGCTCAACAGGATGGCTGAACGATTAAATCTGGGAAATCTATGAAATTCCGAGAGGATTGTCTGGAAAATAAGAAATGTAGGATTGTCCATGCAACCCAATCCTCTGCATATTCATTCAGAAATTCGTGCCACTGGTTTCAACAGGACTTACTTCTAAGTGACACACTTAGTATGGTATATGGCCCACTGACTTCAGTGGAGGTTTCTTATGAATATGCATGGCTAAGGTTGCACTGAGGCTGTGGCCATGATCTCACTAATGACACACCTCACATTTTCCTCGTTGTCAATCCCCGAGACTTGAAAACTAATGCTAATTTTCTGACCATGCTTGTTCCTTTTTGAAAATGTTCTGGAAGGGGGGGATGAGCTCGTCTGGGGTGCCCAAGTCATTGCTGCCTTCTCACCCACACGTTTCTTTGCATTCAGATGATCAGCTAAAGGGTTAAAATCCCTGCTCGGATTCTGCTCCTTGCTTTTGTCCTGGAGGGGTGGGGGGAAGCTCATCTGGGGCGCCGAAGTCACGGGTGGTTTTTTTTTATTTTTTAAATTGAGCATTGGGTCTAATGAAGCATGGTAGGAGCATTGTGTTTAAAAAACAAAAACAAGTGAGCAGGCGGTGGGGGAAATCTCCAGGGGAAGAGTTATGTGTGTGTGTGGAATCACTATGTATGTGGGTGTGTTTGCCACACTCTCAGCTGCAGTTGTTTGCTGGTGATCGGAAATGGATGGCGGGGAGGAGAAAGGGGAGGGAGATGGGCGGAGGAATGAATACCACGTCTCTAAATGATCGCGCTAAGGGGAAAGTTGCCTGTAAAATGGAGAAAGGAAAAACTTTGTCCGATAAGCGTTTGTTAAAAGCACGGACCATCTACACTCTGAAATCATTTTCAAAACCCAATGGAAGGCTTTTGGTGCGATCACACAAAGATAAGACGTTTCATGAAACACTGAAAATGAGTAGTGCGGTCATGGCCTATGTTTAAAATTGCCAGCTGTGATCCAGAACCACTACTATGAAGTGAAGATGGTGCTAAATATTATGAGAAGATGGCTAAGAATATGAGCTCTCAGCAGAAAAGTCCAGGGTTCAAAGGCTCATTGCAGTAATGAATGTACTACATGGCTTAAGGCAGGCCACTATCCTCAACCTTAGTAATAGGAGGAAAATACCAGCAAATTATCCTGTGTAGAAATGCTTCCTGACATTGAAGCGTATAAGACTTTCCTTTCTTTCTCAGAGTTTCTGCAATTATGTGAGCCCTTGGGTTTGCAATATGGAACTACTGTACCAGTTGGGGGGGGGAGTTGGAAAAAAATCAGTTGCAAAAACATTTAAGCCAGCCGTGGCAAACCCCCGAGGTTCATAGAGCAACTTCTGCATGGCAGTAATGCCAGCTGGAGCCCATGTAGCGGGCTGTCAGTATGAATCAGGCCTGAGTTATCACTTTTTATCCATTTTGATATTCTACTCGTTTTCATGAGGATGTTTCAGACTTTCTGTGAACTGAAATGACGCCAGGAATTATGTTTGTTTAAGTCTCTAGGAAGCAGTGCACCTAGCACTATCTGGTGAAAACCTTCTCAATGAAAAACAATCCCGCTAACATAGAAGGGCTTGCTTTGGACTTCCAAAGTTGTTGCGATATTTTGAGAGTGGTGCTTTAGTTTTTATGAATAACAAGTCCATGTCTAGTCCATCCATCAAATGTTTACCTTACATATCAAATTTTTACCCCCACGGTTCCTCGGTGGAAGAGGCTTCCTCATGAGGTCGTAGGCTAGGGTTGCCAACCTCCAGGTACTAGCTGGAGATCTCCTGCTATTACAACTGATCTCCAGCCAACAGAGATCAGATCACCCGGAGAAAATGGCCGCTTTGGCAATTGGACTCTATGGCATTGAAGTCCCTCCCCTCCTCAGACTCCGCCCCTAAAACCTTCTGCCGGTGGCGAAGAGGGACCTGGCAAACCTATGGTGGGCTCTCCTTCTTTGGAGGTTTTTAAACAGCAATGCTGATTCTGTGAACTTAGGCAGATCATGAGAGGGAGGGCAGGAAGGGTTGTGTCAGTGTTTGGCTCTGGTGGCCCTTTATTACATGCCCAGGATAATGCTGATCACCACTTTGCGGTGAGGAAGCAATTTCCCTCCAGGCCAGGTTGGCCAGGGATCCTGGAGGGGTTTTTACTCATCTTCTGGGCATGGAGTTGGGGTCACTGGGTGTGTGTGTGTGAGGAGGTAGTTGTGAATTTCCTGCATTAGGCAGGGGTTGGACTAGATGACCCCGGTGGTCCCTTCCAACTCTATGATTCTATCCACAGAGTAGCTCAGAAGAAAATGGGCTATTCTCCTCCCTTGATTTTATCTTAACAGCAAACCTGTGTGTTAGATTATACTGCGTGCATGTGCGCCTAGCCCACCTGGTCTGAGCTACATGGTTGCACTCAGGTTTCCTACTCCAATCACTACATCAAGACACTGGCTATTAATCTTCACTATAGAAGATAAAATGGAAATTCTGCAATGTCTCTGCACAGTCCCTTGCCTTCTGATGCTATGTACTTAATGCAGCCATATGTGCTTTTATTTATGTCTTTGAAATATATGTATCGTACTTTTCTCTCAGACTCAAGGTGGGTTACATGAGCAACATGATGAAAAATATACCACCCAAAATGTACAGCATTGTAACAGAAACTAGCCCAACAGTAATTTTATTTATTTATTTGGTTTTATATCCCGCCCTCATCCCTGACCGAAGCTGGGCTCAGGGCGGCTACCAACAAATATTATACGATATTATAAACAATAAAATCCTTCTTAAAATGCAATCTGAAAGAGAACACTCTCGCAGGCCTTCTTGCATGGCTGGGCTTCTCCGATACCTTGCCTGGGCTATCACGGTTGGGCTTATCCTGGCTGCCTCCATGCTTGCCGGCTGGCTGGCCCACTGGCCTCTGAGGCTTGCTCTTCCCCAGCAGTGTCTCTATTGTCCTGGGGCTTGGAGATGACATCAGAAGCTGATGCCCAAAGCTCTGGGGCTCAGGAGGGAGGTGTCGAGGCCCATGCCCAGATGCCGTTGCTACCTGCTGTTCAGGGTCCCATCCGGGGAGTTCTGGCTGAGTTGATGCTGGCTGCCCAAGGTATGAGGGAGGTAAGTGGGTCCTGCTCTGCTTCTGCCGCATTGGGGGAGTCCCTGACTTTGCTGCAGGTGCCTCAGATGAGGACAGGCCAGGTGACGGCACCGGACAATGAGATAGACTTAATCAGCAACAAAAAACGACACTAAATTATCACAGCCAGATTTCAAATCAGAAAATATTAAGAAGTCAGGGCCAATTTACATTTGGCCATGAACCATACTGAATTATTTTGCTGCACAAGAGTCAGATGATGCAATGGTAACAGAAAAGAATGCTTTGGTTGTCACATCACTGTTCCCTCATAGGCCTGCAAAGGGACTCTATAATTGGTTCTTGTAGGTTATCCGGGCTGTGTAACCGTGGTCTTGGAATTTTCTTTCCTGACGTTTTCTTGGAATTTTCTTTCCAAGTCCACGGTTACACAGCCCGGAAAACCTACAAGAACCAATGAACTCTGACCGTGAAAGCCTTCGACAATATTTTGGACTCTATAATGTTCTGTCTAATTCAGCACTACTTTTCTGCCAGTTAATGCTCTAGTCACGGCCCCAGCTTCTTCATGTCCCCCAATTCCCTGGTAAACCAGGGGTCCGGGGCCCTACTTGACTGGGTGGGGGGCATGATGCCAGACCATCTCTGTGGATCGCTCCCTGCAGGCCAGCGAACTGTGCAGTAGCAGGACCTTCCACAGAGATTTTTTTACAATGCTGCCCAAGCTATCTTGGGACAGTCCCATTATTACCACAGCAACCATGATGTCCTGAGCTGAATCCAACAATGAGGCCTCATTATGAAAGTTGAAGTCCACCAATGCTATTTTAGCTTACATGTCCTGTCCAAAACATTGTGAATAGAATCCTACAATTACTAGTGAAAACTGTCCTCTTTTACACCACTGCCATACATTCAGAGATTCTCTTCAAAGCTTAGAGAATGGTTATTAGGTGGGGAACTATTTATACTCGGAGATGCTCCCCTAAGTAATAATAATAAATACATCTAAACCTGTATATATAAACAGCCATTCTTGTGAGAGATTTTGAGAGTAGTTTAAATGCTCATCTCTCATTAACTGGATTAGGATGTGGCTATCAAAGTTTAAGTATGTTAGATTACCATAGAAGTATGTTATATTACCACATTCTCATTCAGTTTGACATTTCCCCCCTTTTGATAAAATTATTCAGGAATTTTACAAACATCTGGGGAGAAGATCCATATGTTTAATATTTCTTGAATTATATTGATCAGACATTCACTTTTATTTCCCCTCCTTCCACAATTTGTCGAAACACCTTTTCCTTCTACATTCACATCAGAAGAATTTGTTCGTTTACCATAGTTTGTCCTTGGGAAATTAGATATAAAGAAGGCTACTGTCTATGGGATTGCCACAAGTCACCTGTGACTTGCCTGCAAAACAAAACAAAACTGTCTTCATATATAGATCACAATGGGTAGCCATGTTAGTCTGTGACAGAAGAAAAGAGCAAGAGTCCAGTAGCACCTTAAAGACTAACACAATTGTTGGCAGCATATGAGCTTTCATGAGTTACAGCTCACTTCTTCAGATATGTCTTCCTATATAATTCCTGTTAAAGTTAATATGATTTGGGGGACGCATAAAGAGAGACTCAATACTTTTTAATTGGCATGCATCTCATCAAATATGTCCAAATAAGTAATCCTTGTTTAGTAAGAACAAGTGTTCATTGTTTTACCGGAGTGTGTATTCTTTAGCCTTTGGAATGAAAAATCTAACAGACTCTTTCTGACTTATCAAATAAAGTGGAGTTGTGCATTTCCTGCCCTGACCTGGATGGCCCAGGCTAGCCTGATCTCATCAGGTCTCAGAAGCTAAGCAGGCTCAGCCCTGGTTAGTATTTGGATGGGAGACCACCAAGGAAGTCCAGGGTTGCTATACAGAGGAAGGCACAGGCAAACCACCTCTGTTAGTGTCTTGCCTTGAAAACCCCATAAGGGGTCGGCATAAGTCGGCTGCGACTTGACGGCACTTTAAACACACACACACATGCATTTCCTTGTTCATCACCACAGACAACTAATATAATATTTATGTTTTCATCACAAGAATATTCTGGGCTTCTAAGCAAGACCAAAGAGGTTACCTAATCTCTTTCCCACCCTAAACAATTTATCTCTGACAGATTTTTGTTGACTTTTAAAAAAACATTCCAATAATGTATAATATAATTAATCTATAATAGATTATAGGCTTTGCTTAATTTTTGGCTTTGCTTAATTAGCTATGCTCTAACTGATAATATTTTCCCCAAGTAGTTAACCTACATTTTTCTTAATTGCTAAACTTCAGGGACTATGGCGAGAAACATTTTATTTTCACAACACTTATGCATTTTATGTTTTTAATAAGATGCTATTTCAACCATATCCTTTTTCGGGATATATATAATGTACTGATTCTGTAAAGTAACTATGTACAAGTTTTTTCCATCTAATGTCTTTTGTTATTGTTTCCTTTTCAATCAGCTTCAGATTGCCAAGGACTAGCATTTTTTTCTTATTCCCATTCAATCACTTTATGTATAGCATATCCTAGGAGATATCCAGGCAGGTCCCACCTGGAGGTTGGCAACCCTATGTACAGCTCTGTGGCAGTTTGACAGAACAAACAAAATGTTGCACTTAGATAAAACTAACAAAATTGCATGGCCCCGCATTACAGAACAAAGCTTCTTAAACTGTGGGTTGTGACCCCATATGGGATCGCGTAACTGAATGAGGGGGTCGCGAATTTTTTAAAAATAAAATAAAATAAATTTCCTTATGATTTATTATCAGTAAATGTTTGATTTATATACCTATTTTATATATCTATATACCCAGGGTCATGCAAAAAATTCTCGGGCGAAAAGGGGTTGCGAGTGGAAAAAGTTTAAGAAGCCCGGTTAATAGAAAAGCCTCTGTGGGGAGGAGTAAAAGAGGAGCAGTGTGCATGTGAGGGAGGGAAAGATGGAGTTTGACCATTTTCTGTCCTTTCTTTCTCATCCACTTTTCTCTAATTGGAGTTTGAGATGCCTGATTAAACTTGGAAAGCTATATCTGGAACTTTGTTGGATGAGCTTGCCCCTTCGTGAAATAACTTTTCTGAAATAAACATGACCCATGAAGTTTGATATGTATAACCGCATGTAACATTTAGTAGGCCCACAATTAATTGAATAAGAAATCTAGAAATCTGTCCAGCCTAGCCAACAACTTCCTTCATCAAATGGTGGAGGAAGCTACCAGGGGCTCAGCCATACTCAACAATATTGACCAACAGGCAAGAGATGGTAGATGGGGTGAAGGTGGTGGGGACCTTAGGGGGAAGTGCCCATGACCTTCTAGAATTCCTTTTGCTGTAAGGGACCAAGGAAGTTTGTAGCCACATGTGTCTGTTAGATTTTAGTAGGGCAGACTGTAATAAACTAGGAGGCATGGTGAGAGTCATTTCATGTGAAAGACTGCTGGAAAGGAAAGGAGCAAGTGAAGCGTGGGCTCTCCTAAAACAAGAGGTCTTGCAGGCTCAAGCCATCACTATTCCAACAAGAAGGAAACATGGTAGAGGATCCAAGAAGCTAGTGTGGATGAACAGATAACTTCATGAAGAGATAAGGAAGAAAAAGGAAATTTCAAAAAATGGAGGCAAGGACATACCTCTAAAGAAGAGTATAGGTCAGTCAACAGAGAGGCCAAAGCTCAGAATGAGCTTATGCTGGCCAGGGAGGCTCACAACAAGAAAAGCTTCTTCAGATATGTGAGGAGCAAACACAAGATAAAAGAGGTAGTAGTCCCACTGTTGGGTGAAAATGGAGAAACTCTGACAGAGGACAGAGAGAAAACAGAAAGGTTCGATGCCTGTTTTGCCTCAAGTTTTTTTTTCCCCTGAAGAAGAGAACAGGCTCATCTAGAGCAACAAAAAGGCTAATGGGATCTTGGAGTGTATCAAGAGAGGCATCACATTCAAATCACAAGATGCCATAGTCCCACTGCACACTGCCTTGGTCAGGCCACACCTAGAGTATTGTGTGCGGTTCTGGAGGCCTCACTTCAAAAAGGATGTGGACAGAACAGGTGCAGGTGCAGAGGAGAGCAATGAGGGTGATCAGGAGCTGGAGACTAAGCCCTATGTGGAAAGGCTGAGGGAGTTTGGGATGTTTGATCTGGAAAAGAGGAGGTTGAAGGGCAACATGACTGCTCTCTTTAAGTATTTGAAGGGCAGTCACTTAGAGGAGGGCGGGGAGCTGTTCCTGTTGGAAGCAGAGGATAGGACCCGCAATCATGAGTTTAAATTATGGGCAGAAAGGTACTGGCTGGATATTAGGGGGGTGGGGAATTACAGTAAGAGTTGTTCAACAGTAGAATCGGCTACATAGGGACGTGGTGAGCCCCCCCCCCCCCCCGGCAGTCTTTAAGCAGCGGTTTGACAAACACTTGTCGGGGATGCTCTAGGCTGATCCGGCATTGAGCAGGGGGTTGGACTAGATGGCCTGTATGGCCCCTTTCAACTCTGTGATTCCAGATTTACTCACATTTTGAATTTTAATGTTTTATAAAATGCAGTGCCTATCTATCTGACAAATGAAAGCTCAGACAGGATTTGATTAAAAATTAAGATTTTGGATTGCAACAGTCTTCTTCAAATTAAGTCTGATAATTTTCTCCTGTACCATAAAAGTACTAACGTTGATATTAATCATTATAAGTAACTGAATTAGTGACATTTGAGTCTGGGTATAGAATGCCACCTAATGGACATGGGTAGAAGTGCACCTTTTGACATTTCAATTAAAACCATTTTAGAAAATCTGTATTATATATGTGATAGTCAAGGCTTTTTGTGTGTGATGCTACACACTGGTAATGAGTATTGGCAGGTGGCATGGTATAGCCTGATGTTGTCAGGTCTCAGAAGCTAAGCAGGGACGGTACATAGAAGGGAGACCACCAACGAAGACTGCACAAGAAAGCAATAGCAAACTACCTCTGCTTCTCACTTGCCTTGAATGCCCCTTGCTGAGGTTGCCATAACTCAGCTGTGACTTGAGGGCACTTTGCACACACACACAAACACAAACACACACACACACACACACACCTTTTTCTGGTGTTTTTCCAAGTCCTCATACTCCCCCCAGCCAGAAAAAGAGAGAGTGGACCCTCAGGAACACCCTAGTGGGAGATCTGCAGAGGGAATTGGTGGGAATCAGAGCAGCCTTATATGTGAGTACCGGCACCTTATTTTTTATATATAATAAAGCACCACTGAGGCTAGCCAATTGTTTCTCATTCTAACACAATATTCCAGTTTCCTGAGTTAGTTGCTTAATTATTGAATTATGGCTCTCTGATGTACTCATTGGCATCCTGTGAGATATCTGGGTGAAATTAAATTCAAGCAGTGAATTTAGTGGCTGGTTAGAACCAGCAGAAGTGGCCCCTCCTCTGTTGATGGACGTGCTTGTTATACAAATCAGTCCCTGTGTCAGGCCTCCCACATGAAAAGTGTCCCCATATACATGAAGAATTATAGCATGAGTCCTGGGGCAAAAATAAATTTTATTAGTCTGTTTTACACACAAGTCCTGGTTTGGCAGAATAAATGTTTGAGAAGAGAGTGATGGAAGGGAAACAAGCATGTCCCCAGAAAGTTACAGAAAATAAAACCGGGAATTCAAGACAACACTAAAACAATTGCAATAACACCTCTGCACATCCTAGTGTGCAGTTGGGTTACTTTTTTAGTTAATCAAATGCTCAATTCTGAATTATTCCAAATTACATTTATTCCACCTGGCTAATCTAGAGCAAATCAAGCCAGAGGATGGAAAGAGATAGATGAGGGGTTGCCCTAAATGGGACCAGAAGGTGCAGTGGGATGAATGGGGAAAGAAGTGTGGGATTTGATTTGTTTATTTATTTATTATTAAAATTTCTAGCCCGCCCTTTTCAGCCAAGGCCAGACTCAGGGTGGGTAACAACATTAAAATTCACATAGAAACCATAATACATATGCATATTACTAAGTGTGGTATGTAGGGTTGCCAACTGCCAGGTAGTGGCAGGAGATCTCCTGCTAATTCAACTGATCTCCAGCCGATAGAGATCAGATCACCTGGAGAAAAATGGCCGCTTTGGCAATTATGGCATTGAAGTCCCTCCCCTCCCCAAACCCCGCCCTCCTCAGGCTCCGCCCCAAAAATCTCCCGCTGGTGGCGAAGAGGGACCTGGCACCCCAGATCTAGAAATTTAGATGGGGGAAATGTGCATCTAGAGAGCGGCAAATCCAAGGCAAAGCCTCCCATTGTTGCGGACTGATAAAAGGCGGCGTTGTTTACAATTCGCTCCACTTTACCTTGGGAGCAAAGCCCCACCACGGCTCTTACTTCCAAGTAAGCAGGCCGGAGGATCAGGCCTGCCCGCCCTTTCCTTTACATTTTGCTTCCTCCTGTCACCGCTTCCTCAGCTCCAGGGGCACCCAAAAACAACGAAGACCGGGGTGGGGGGGAGTTGAGGGAGGAGACAACGTGGCTGAGCTGTCACTGTCTGGGGAAAGGAGAAATCCTGAGCAGGGACACCGCAAGGGGCCGGGGAGGGGGGGATAAGCAGGATGCTGCATTTTACGGCACATGACACCATTGGTGCATACACACACGCACACCCGCTACACGCCATTCCCTCCCCCCATCGCACAAAAGAAGGCAAAAGCTCGGATTCTACGGACACGATCCACAGAGACAATCAACTCCCCCTGCAACAAGAAGACGTAAATTCCAAACGAAGGAGAACAACAGGGCAGCCAGAGAGAGAGAGACTCACCGACCTACACTGACCTCCAGGCGAAGGTGGCAACCAGTGAAAACAGCAACAATCACACTCGCAAAGAGGAGATCAAGCCGTCCCCCCACCAGGACAGGTCGCCTCCCCTTTGGCTTCCCCCCCCCCCCACGCACACACTAGAAGCCAGTCTGTGGCTTCTAAGGGCCGATGTAACTATGCCGAAAGTGCATCCCGCTCAAAGCGTAAGTAAACAGCATAACTAGCATGGGTAAAGTATCTTTTCATTTCAACACAGCCAAAGTGCATCTTATAAGGCTACTAGCGTAAGTGTGACCTGCGCAAATTGCATATCTTCAGGATTGATATATTTCATGCTGCTGGATTCAAATCTTCCACAACAACAATCACACTCTCAAAGAGAAGATCAGCCCCCCCCCAGGACAGGAAACCCCCCCAAATCACACTCGCAAAGAGGAGATCAAGGCCCCCCCCAGCAGAACAGCCCTCCCCCCCCACCAGAAGACGCAAATTCCAAACGAAGGAGAAGAACGGGCCAACCAGAGAGTGACTCACTGACATGGGATGTACTAAAACGAATGACAGGCTAGCCCATTAGAAACAACAGGAGCGGCTGCACAGCCCATTGGAAACAATAGGAGCCAGCCAGAAAGAGACTCACTGACCCACAGTTAACTCCACACAAAGTTGGCAACAGGTGAAAACAGCAGAAAGCACAGTCCCACACAGAGGCAATCAAGCCCACCCCCCAGCAGAACAGGTAAACCCACCCCCCTTTGGCTTCCCCCCTCACGCACACACACAGAATCTGCTTTCCCCCCCCCCACACACACACACAGGAAAAAAGTTAAAGAGAAAAGCCCCAAAATGGGTCAAACTGTGGATGTCTTCTCTTCCAGCAGAAGCAGGGGTCAGGAGGAGTAATCCATACTGATTCCAGCAAGCAGCAGCAGGTCAGCTCAGCTCAGGATCTCTCACGATCAGCACAGGAGCAGCACAGGAGCAGCAGCAATGGAAGGAATACAGACTCACACACACAGACTCTCTGGCCATTATGCACGGGACGTTTTGCCTTGGATTTGCCGCTCTCTAGATGCGCATTTTCGCTGTCCAGATTCTCAAAACTCTGCATCAGGGCTTATTGTTGAGTTTTGAAGATTTGGATGGGGAAAATGTGCATCTAGAGAGCGGCAAATCCAAAGCAAAACCTCCCATGCATAAATGGCCTCTCTCTCTCCCCCCCCCCACAGGCCGCGCAGCAACCCGGGACCACGCACACGCACCCCCCCCCCACGGGGATCTCTCCTTCATACACACAGACACTCTCTCTTTCTCTACCCATCCCGCACAGCGGCCGGGCTCACGCACTCATCCGCGACTGATTGGCCAGAAGAAGGTCCAGCTTGGCCACCGATTGGCCGCAGGAGAATGCTGATTTGGGAGCGCCAAATTTATAAGAATTTATCCAGCATCCGCCCGAACTCGCTGAGTTTGGCTCGTCGTTTTCCCGTTTTTTTTTACTTATGTTCTATCCGAACTAGAAAACGCCGAATCAGGGCAAATTGAACCGAATCGACAGTCCTAGTCTACTCCTTTCTCTAACTATGCCTGGGACCAGTGTAATTCCTAGCAGCAATAAGTTCCTGTGTGTGATGACATATAAATATCTTGCAGACAGAGATCTTAATGGGGACTGGAAAGATGAACAGTGGCTCTGGAAATTTTGTAAAACATGTTTATGGTGCTTTAATTGTTTGTATTGATATTTATTATTCTTGATTGATTCTTGAAATACTTTTTGATTGAAAAGCTGGGTAATAATATTATAAATCAGATTAGTCTTTCAGCCAACCTCAGGATTTGTGTGTGTGTGTGTGTGTGTGTGTGTGTGTGTGTGAAATGCCGTCAAATCACTTCCGACTTATGGCAATTCTATGAATTAATGACTTCCAAAACATCCTGTCATTAACAGAATTGCTCAGGTTTTGCAAACTGAGAGCTGTGGCTACTTTGATTGAGTCAATCCATCTCATGTTGGGTCTTCCTCTTTTCCTGTTGCCTTCAACTTTTCCTACCATTATTGTCTTTGATTCTTGTCTTCTTATAATGTTACCAAAGTATGATAGCATTTAGTCAGTCATTTTAGCTTCTAGGGAGAATTCAGGCTTGATATACCTACTTATTTGTCTTTTTGTTCTAACCTACTTATTTGTCATTTTGGTGGTCCATGGTATATGTAAAACTCTCCTCCAATGATACATTTTAAATGAATCAACTTTCTTCTCGTCTGCTTTCTTCATTGTTCAACTTTCACACCCATACATAGTAATGGGGAATACTATGTTATGAATTATCTTGATCTTAGTCGCCAGTGACATATCCTTATACTTAAGGATCTTTTCTAGCTCCTTCATGGCTGCCCAATCTCAATCTCCTTCTGATTTCATGGTTGCAGTCTCCCTTTTGGTCAATGATGGAGCCAAGGAATAGAAAACAGTCAGCTTTAACATTGTGTAATTCCTCAGCAGTCATTAGTTTCCTCTTCTTATGTTCAGCAATAATCCTCCTTTGGCACTTTCTTCTTTAACCTTCATCAGTAGTCATTTCAAGTCTTCACTGTTTTCTGCTGGTAATGTGGTGTCATCTGCAAGCATATCTCAAATTGTCAATGTTGCTTCCCCCAATTTTCACTTCACCTTCATCTAAATATAATCCATCTTTCCATATATGTTCTGCATTCTGCAAATAGATTGAAGCGATAGGGAGATAAAATGCACAGCTTTGTCAATTGGAAATCATTCTGTTGCTCCATATTCTGTCCTAACAGTAGCCTCTTGTCCACACTATAAAAACAGGTCGCTCATAAAAACAGTCAGATATTGTGGAACACCCATTTCTTTTAAAACCATCCATAGCTTTTCATGATGCACACAGTCAAAAACTTTGCTGTAATCTATGAAACAAAAGCTGATTTTCTTCTTAAATTCTCTGGTATTGATTTTCTTCTTAAATTCTCTCAGGTCTGATTGGGAAAGAACGTCTGAGGATTTTGTTGTCTCATGCTGAATTGGTGGTATTCTGCTTTTTCGTAAGGGTATTGGCTCATGATAGGGATAAATCTATTCATATCCCTTCCATCTTCTAAAGCTGGAAGGACTGATTCATCCCTATGGCTCCCTTAAATTGCAGCTATGCCCATATCTGTTTCAGCAAAGTATCTGGAATGTTATGCATGCCATAAACTCTCTTGTTGCTATCTCAATTCTGCTGCTGCTGTGAGATGTAATAACCTGCTCAACTCAAAAACCTTGACTTGACCTTTCCCTCCTGACACAAATGTGTGCAATGCCCGAATCCCTCTTGCAATTGGTAACACTTATTCTTTAGCTGTCTTGTGGCTTCTTTGGTCATTTGAGGCTAAGAATTTCAGAAGAACCAGTGTGAAGGCCTTGAGGGCAAAAGATGAGGCGAAGCTCACAGAACGAAAAGTCGTGAGTCACTGCTTTATAAATGCCAGGTGCTTATTCTGCTGCCATGCCAGGCTCTTAATAAATCAGGCCATATTGAAACAGTAGCTGCAGCCAAAGCTGAACCAGCTGAAACAGTACAGTTGGAGAGCATGTCTGTTCCAAAAAAAAAATTCCTGGGATGCCTACTGTTCAAAGTTTCCACGGCATCCATAGCAGACGTCAAGACAAGGCAGACACCTGCTGAGGAAAAAAAGGTAGTCTTGGTGCTTGACCTGAGCAAGGCTGCAGGATCTTATAGTAAACCGAGGGAAGCAAAATATTCTTATTTTCTTGTACTCAAAAAAGAAAACCAATGAACAGGAAATCCCAGAAACACAGGTTCTTCTAGTCTAATTGTTTGTGCTCTTTACGTTGAAGTTTGTGTTCACACAACCCACAAGGACTTGCATCTCATTTCCCCCCTCCTCCATTATTTCCTCTTTAACTTTCCTGAAAGCTCCCATAGTCTTTCCTCTTTCCCTGCTTCCCCTCTTCTTCTAGGGTTGCCAACCTCCAGGTGGGGCCAGGAGATCTCCTGGAATCACAACAGATTTCAAAACTACAGAGACTAGTTTCCCCTTAAGTAGCCGGCTCCAAATGGGAAATTACTGGATATTTGGGGGTGAAGACTTGGAAAGGTGAGGTTTGGGGAGGGAAACAACCTCAGCAGGGAATAATGTCATAAAGGCCAACCTCCAAAGCAGCCATTTTCTCCAGGGGAACTGATCACTGTCATCTGGAGAGCAGCTGTAATTCTGGGTGATCCCCAGCCCCCACCCAGAGGTTGGGAACCCTACTGCCCCTGAAGAAAATGTCTGCTTTGGAGGGTGGATATGGCATCATACCCCTCTGAGGTCTCTCCCCTCCTAAAACCCCACTCTTCCCAGGCTTCAGCCCCCCAAACCTCCAGGAATTTCCTCACCTGGAGTTGGCATCCCTATCTCCTTCCAAGTCAACAGCCAACCTGTCTTTATCTTCCCCTCAGTCTTTTCCTCTCCCCCTTCCAGCAGTCTTCCTAGGAAAACTGTGGCCCAGTTGTGTGGCCACAGGGCAGGTCCACTTGCATGGTACAGAACCCTCAAGGACTTGTGGACTGACACCTCACTTTCCCCTGGATCCTCCTCCCCATTCTCGTTCCTCTTTCCCTCTGCTGGCAACCCCAAAATGTTCTCCTCTTTCCTCGCCTGATTCTCTCCTTCTCAGCCATTCCTCAACCTACCTTTTATCTGCCTCCCATCTTCCCCTGTATTTATGTACTTCATTTTTACCCCACCATTCTCCACAGTGGGGACCAAAACAGCTCACATTATTCTCCTCTCCTCCTTTTTATCTGCCCAACAATCCTACGAGGTAGGTTAGGGTGCAAGTGTGTGGCTGGTCCAAATTCCCCCAGTGAGCTTCCACAGCAAGATGGGGATTCGAACCTGGGTCTTCCAGACCCTACTCTGAAGCTCTAAAATCTACACCACACAGGCTTTGATAGGGTGGTTGCTATTGAACAGTAGCAAGCATCCAGGCCTAGTTGCATACAAGTCAGGTGGTAAGTCACCTAGAGGTTGCTGCCGGACCTAGGGTTGCCAGCCTCCAGGCAGGACCTAGATATCTCCCAGAATTACAACTAAACTTTAGATGGCAGAGGTCTGGAGAAAATGGCTGCTTTGGAGGGTGGACTCTATTACATTATATCTGGCTGAGGCCTCTCCCTGGCCCAAACAATGCCCTTCTCAGAATCCACCAGAAAACATGGTCCCAATGAATCCTCCCTCAAAGGCTAAGATAGGCTTGGAAAGGGCTTGGAATTCTGTGGTTGCTTAGCAGCAGCCACTGAGGGAATCCATTGCTTAAATCTAAAGGCCCTCCATTTATAGGGCTGCCAACTGCCAGGTAGTAGCAGATCTCCTGCTAATTCAACTGATCTCCAGCCGATAGAGATCAGATCACCTGGAGAAAAATTGCCGCTTTGGCAATTAAACTCTATGGCATTGAAGTCCCTCCCCTCCCCAAATCCCGTGCTCTTCAGGCTCTGCCCCCAAAATATCCCACCGGTTGAGAAGAGGGACCTTGCAACCCTATCCATTTATCATTTTTGGGTTTTTTAAACCCACAATGTGTTTTTTAGATTTCACATTTTTATGCAAATTTGGGGGCATTTTCCAGGTTTGTTGAAACATCTGTCTTGCCCGTTCACAGCTCCACTCACCAGATTTACATATTTTCATGTAACCCTTTTTGGTCTAAAAAAAGGGCCAGGTTCGTGACCACAGGATTGGGGATGCCCCCATTCAAAACCTGAAGACACTTAAACAGGTAACATTTATTGAAAGGGGAGGGAAACAATAAAGTCAGACTGGGAGTTTGAAACAAAACAGCAAGAATACAAATTATCTTCATCAGTCACAAAATCAGTGTGCAAAGAGAAGGAAGTCTCTTTAGTCTCTGGGTCCTGACTCACAAACTGCAGACAGGTTGTGTTTTCCTCACAGTCACCACAGAAGTCCCCGTAACACCCAGGATCGAAGGATCGCACCGAGGATGGCCACTCTTCTGCCAGCTGTCTTCCTCTGTCTCCCCTGTCTGTTTTCTCCAGGAGCTTCTTCTTTTTAAATTCACCACACCATCCGGATGAAAAAACTCCTCGGCTTCTCCTCTAGGCGCTTCTCCCTCTTGGAGTCTCCCCTTCTTCAACTGCCTTGTTGCCTCCTCTGTAGGATGCACCTCCCTCTAGAGGACAGTGTTTCCAGGTTAGTGTTTCACAACTATGCAAGTGAAAACATGCAACATACTTTTAAACAAATAAATGCATTTTTTACAAGGCTTACACTCAACTTTGCCGCCTTGGCTATCAGTATATAGAGCAGGGGTGGGGAACCTCAGGCCCGGGGGCCGTATGCGGCCCCCGAGGACATTTTTTGTGGCCCTCGGGAGCTCTGGGGCCCTGCTGCAGAGGCGGGGCGCAGGGTGGCCCTCCCAGAGAGTGTTCCTGGCGCCATGGCTTACAGCGGTGCTGCGGCGCCTTTTTTTTTTTTTTGGACCTCCTCTCGCCGACTGTCGGCTGTTGAGCAGCGAGAGGGAGGGGTAAAGAGGCTGGTGGATCCCGGCGGCAGAGCATGCATGCAGGAGCCGATCGGGCTTCAGGGGGGCCCTTTTGTGGACTCTGGGGAGGAGAGGGCATGGAGACTGGGCCCGGTCACGCGGGGCTCTGTGGGCCGCCGTGTGTGTGTGGGGGGGGCAGGGGAGGCTGGGGCCCGGTTGCGCGGGGCCAGCGTGCGCGGGTGTGTGTGTGTGTGGGGAAGGCTTTTCTCTCTTTTCTTCTTTTTCTGTCACTCTTTCTCCTTTCTCTCCCTCTCTTTCTCCCTCTTTTTCTGTCTCTTTCTTCGTCTCCCTCCGTCCTTTTCTTTGTCTCCCTTCACCCTTTTCTTTCTTTCTCCCTCTCTCTCCATTTCTTTCTCCCTTTCTCCCTCCCTCCTCCTCTTTCTCTGTTTCCCTGGCACCTCGTTTGCTCGGGCCCACTGCTGGCTGCCCTTCCGCCTGGGAGGGGGAGTGGGGGCACCCTGCAGGCCTTCTCTGTGTGGCCTTCCCTGGGGTTGCCAACCTCCAGGTGGTGGCTGGAGACCTGGCAACCCTAGCCTCTTCCCCCCCACCGGGAGATCTACACCTGGTATGGCCCCTGAATGATGTCATAAATGTGCAAATGGCCCTTGGCAGGAAAAAGGTTCCCCACCCCTGATATAGAGGATGATGTACGACCCAGCGGTGACAAAACATTGACCCTCAGCTTACATAGCGAGTGCCTGTTGACAAACCCTCTCCCCACTTCAGAAGTGCAGTGTTAATTTACAAGGTTCAGACCCTCTTTTTACTTTGCTGCCTGAGAAGGGAGCAAGACCCAAGCCAGCTTGTGAATTATATAAGCAGTGATTCAGCGGTCAGCTAGTTTTTTAACAAGAACTTCCCCTTGTAAGTTACAATCCTACTTCCGATGTCACAGAAAACCTCTCCCCCCCAGCCCCGTTCGTTCTGCTGATGCAAGATAGCTAGCATCCAGTAATGTGCAAGGAGTGCCACGCCACCATTAACAATGATCAGAGACTGGAAAGTGACATAGAACATCACAGCAGTGCTATTTACACAACAGCAACTCTAGCAGCTATACCCTGCAAAAAACCGTGCTCTCATACATCAACATCAAAGCGATGTCCATAGTAATAACACAGGAAATATGCCAGCTGCAATACTGGAATACCCCTTCTGCTTCAGTGGTAGTTGCTGCTCCTTCGGGACATCATGGAGATTAACATCAAAACACTGGTGATGTGATGTGACTGTCCGCATATAGTGCCACAAGACAAATGTCTCTGGGGGCAAATATTCTCCTTGCAAACACCAACCCTGGAATGGGAGATCACATGTTTTGCATATCAAAGGTCCCATGTTCAAACTCTGCCAAGTCTGGTCAGAAGGTTGTGGGACATCTCTCTCTCTCGAGTCCCTGGAGAGCTGTTCCTATCTAGAAAATAGGCAAGGTATAATATAGGGTTGCCAACTCTTGATTGGAAAATTCCTGGAGATTAGGAGGTGGAGCCTGGGAGGATGGAGTTTGGGGAGGAAAGGGGCCTCAGTGAGGTACAGTGACATAGATATCCCCTTCCAAAACAGGCATTTTCTCCAAGTGAACTGTTCTCTGTGGTCTGGAGACCAACTGTAATTGAAGAGATCTCCAAGATCCATCTGGAGGTTGGCAATCCTAGTATTACATAAGCTAGAGCTGCAACAGAAAAGGCTGTCTCTTTTGAAAGTTAATCTTGTCTTCATGTAAAATGGAACATGAAGCCCAGCCTTTTTGGTAGTTATCTATGTGGTATTTAATTTAGAAAATGTATATGCCAACTCTCCATGATGTGCTTGAGGTAGCTAAAAGGAAAACATGAGAGAAACAGCATAAAAATCATTAACATTAATAAACCAATAAACCCCCCTGGGGAGATTCGTACAGGACTGGGCAATACCTGGATGGCTTGTTCTATAACCCTATGCAGAGTTATTCCAGTGTAAGCACACAAAGATCAGAGCTACAGTCCATCCAGTACAGCATTCTGTTTCTCACAGTGGCCAGCCAGATGCCACAGAATACCCACAAGTAGGGAATCAGAGGCCAAAACGTCCCTATATTGTCCCCCTCCCTTTCTGTTGTTCAGGAGTATATGGTCTTGGAACACTGAGTTTTCATCTAGCCATCCATAGGCTTGCCAACCTCCAGGTAATAGATGGAGATCTCCTGCTATTACAAGTGATGTCCAGCTGATAGAAATCAGTTCACCTGGAGAAAATGGCTGCTTTGGCAATTGGATTCTATGGCATTGAAGTCCCTCCCCTCCCCAAACCCCACCCTCCTAAGGCTCCACCCCAAAAACCTCCTGCCGGGGGCAAAGAGGGACCTGGCAACCCAAGCCATTCATGAATTTGTCTAATCTCTTTTTCAAGCTATCTAAAGCTGCACCCAACACCTCATGCTGTGGCAGAGAGAGAGAGAGAGAAGGACTTGCTGAAGGTCAGCTGTTGAATCCACAGATAAACTAAGCGTCCTAGTCCAATTGTTTTTCCTTTAGATTACACACTGGCTCTGAAATGATCATATAAATGTTATTTCTGTAATAGCATTTCAGTTGAGGTTTGTTGATTTGGATTCCCATTGCTTGCCTGATGTTATTAATAAAGATGATTATAAAAGGATACGGAAAACAAAGAATTCTTTAGTTCTATCTTCTTGGCTATCTTTGCCACTTCCTAAACCTTCTGATGATAATGTTTTCCAGGAATAGCTTTCGAGGCTATTAATAGTTATGTGAGGCCATTTATTAAAATTGAGTCATCCGTTTAGGGTCTCCCTAGGTCACTCCCTTATTTAGTCCCCTTCAGCACTTGCAATTCAGAGAGTTCAGCTGTGGAGTCAAAGGTTGTCGGATCAAAGATCATCCTGAAACCTTGACCTCTCTCACAATGGTGTTCAGAACTGCCTGGCAAATTTCCTCTGGGCTTTGTTTGGCAGGCATGAGGCCAGCTTGGGAAGCAACTTTTCTCACAGATGTTGTGCATAAAAGAAGCTATTTATGCATGGAAGTTACACATGCAGATTGCAATTGGAATAGGGCATTTTTTTTATCACATAACACAAGAATTGCTGTTCTGCTAAAACAGTGAATCCTGATAGTGAACCTTGGAGATGTGTTTATATCCAGAGATTAAATTCTTCAGTTTCACCTGGCAGTGAAATGCACTCAGTCCTCATTTGTGATTCGTAGAGTCTGGAAAGACTCCAGCTGTGAGACTGCTGAAGACTCTGTTTTCAGGATGACCAGCAGCCCTGGTTTATATGCTACTTACAATTTACCGGATTGTGAATAACTTCCTTACATTTATGGACACTGCTACATCTATAACCAATCCTGTTACTGCTTTGTTGTCTAGAACCTGTTTTGCTTTGGTCCCAGTTTCTAGCATATTAATTTTCATGCACCTTATAATCATAGCAGCGTACTCTTTTAGCAGCAAGATCGCTTCCCAGTTGTATAGCATTCCTGTGTGGATAGAGGCATGCCGTGAATCCTTAGATTGGGTACTGTTATCCTTTCTCTGAAAGATTACTGGGGCACCACAATGTGTTGCTTGTAGGGTTGCCAGGTCCCTCTTCGCTATCAGTGGGAGATTTTGGGGGCGGAGCCTGAGGAGGGCAGGGTTTGGGAGGGGAGGGACTTAAATGCCATAGAATTCAATGGCCAAAGTGGCCATTTTCTCCAGGTGAACTGATCTGTATCTGCTGTAGATCAGTTGTAATAGCAGGAGATCTTCTGCTATTACCTGGAGGTTGGCAACCCTAGTTGCATGAATTGTTCTAAGACTAGAATTGGGTTTATATTCACTTGAAGCCTGTGCATGGAGGGCCACCTTTAGGTACTGGCTGAAAATATTGTTTGCCAATGCTGGATATTTATCACTTTTAAGAGAAGATCCTTATTTAAGCCCTTGGAGGGAATTAGTTGAATCAAGACTTTTACTATTAGGTTATCAGCCTACTGATTTAACTGCTTTAGGGCTGGCCTCTGCCAATTCTGTAATATCCAAACAACCTCTTGAATTAGTCCTATTTAGCTCATATATGCAAGTTCGAAGGATGTGTGTTACTTAGAGATCAGTTCACCTGGAGAAAATGGCCACTTTGGCAATTGGACTCTATGGCATTGAAGTCCCTCCCCTCCCCAAACCCCACTCTCCTCAAGCTCCGTACCAAAAACCTTCTGCCAGTGTTGAAGAGGGACCTGGCAACCCTAGTAATAGGCCTTATTCTGATAGGACGTGCCTTTGTACATCAGGGCAGATAGTTACACTGGAGCACTGTCTTTTAGAATATAGCCTATTTGCACAGTAAGGAATTTATTTCTCCCTGTCTGCAAAGAGTTACAGGTGCACCTATAGGCGATAAACTGAAATTTTTGCTTCCTGGGTCAGATCCTAGTTTAACCTTATTAGTTAAAAAAAAAAAATTCTAGGGTAATGATGAATAGAAAATGAATTATTAATCTTATCAGGGGATTTAATTGTGATTTAGCTCATGGTCTTTAGACCGATAGAGCTGTATCATTCAAAGAGTCATAGCAGTGTGCTCTTCCCCATCAAGACCAATTTACACAATACATTTTTATAATTAGGAACTCAGTTGTGCATATAATGAACACATGAAGCTGCCTTATACTGAATCAGACCATTAGTCTATAAAGGTCATTATTGTCTACTCAGACTGGCCATGGCTCTCTATTGTCTACTCAGTCTGGCCATGGCTCTCCAGGGTTTCAGGTAGAGATTTTTCACATCACCTAATACCTGATCCTTTTAACTGGAGATGCTGAGGACTGAACCTGGGACCTTCTGCATGCCGAGCAGATGCTCTGCCACTGAACCACAGCTCCTCCCCAACTAGAACTCTTGCACAAATGGAAACTCAAGAAAAAGACAGTGCCAGCCTCTTGAACGAAGTCAGACTTACTGTATTCCATTTGCGGTTCTGATTCACAAGATATTTTGCAACCAATTTCTGGGCACTATAATATACAGGGTCCAAAGTGTTGCACCCTATATATTTCACAAGATCTTGCACAAACGGAACTGAATTATTTATTTATTGTTGTGCTTGTGTACTGCTATCCAAGCCTCTGTTTGGACACCCTTTTGAGGGCAAATGGCACCCAACTAGACTTTTGGATTGGGCAATACACAGGAATTGATAAGGTCAGTTGCCCGATGATATAGACATGACATTTGGTGTGACCAAATAGAGTTTTATAGTATTGGAAATTTTAATTGTAACTTATGTTTTAATTGTTGAATATATTGTAAGCTGCCCTAAGCCTGACTTGTAGCTGGGGGGTGGGGGGAGGGACAGGATAGAAATCTAATGATAAATAAATAAATAGTTTCTTTTTTATTATTGTAATTTTTTTAATATAAGGAATGATAGTAAAGTACTTATGAATGTTTTGTATCTAAACTGATATTTTCATTGAGTGGTACATTTTCATCAACTGTGGTTTATATGATTTGAAATAGTGTTATGACATACCTTTTTCTCTTTTGTAATGATGTTTCTAATAGGATGTCTGGGGAGAACAATCTTCCTGTGAACATGTGAACTTAAAGGTCAGGCAGACGCATATATCAACTAATTTTTAAAATTATTTTATTACATTTATATCCCACCCTTGCAAGCAAATAGGATAGTCTCCATGTTGGATGCATGTGTGATCTGTGGTGCTTCAACAGCTATTTGGGAGTGCAATATCTCATGCATTTATCTGTAATAGTGGTTTTAATTTGAGAGATAGGGATAGCCAATGTGTATGTATGTGTCCATAAGTATGTATAGCAGCACTATACATCAGCTCAACAGGGAGGAGATCCATGATGTATGGGCTGAAGGTGGTTGAAGGCCTATTTGGAGACAGATGTATTGCCATAATTAATGCTTCACCTGAGCCCTTAACTATATATGGATACTAATAACTGCATGATGTGGAACTGTATGATACAGCTTGATCTCTTCAGATCTTGGAAGCTAAGCAGAGTTAGTAGTTGGATGGGAGACCACCAAGGAAGACTCTGCAGAGGAAGGCAATGGCAAACCAGCTCTGCTTCTTACTTGCCTTGAAAGCCCCTTACTGTGGTTGCCATAAGTTGGTTGCAACTTGACAGCACTTACATACATACTAATAACTACAAAGAATTAATTGAGAACCAATTTCAACCTTTTATTTGGATGATGGATGAGAAGGGATTATGGTTGAATATCTTCTGCTAAATAGAGTTAGAAACACAAGCAGCTCTATTAAGTAAATCCCATATTATCCATTGGGGCTTACATCCATGCAACTGCACTTAGAATTTCAGCCATAGGATTTTGACACTGAAGACAAGCTAGATAAATTTCTAATTTAGAACAATTGGATGTGCTCCTTTAGTCTGGATTCTGTACTGTGTATTGGTGTTTTTATTAGGGTTGCCTACTCCGGGTTGGGAAATACCTGGAGATTTTGGGGGTGGAGCCTGAGGATGGTGGGGTCTGGGGAGGGAGAGGCTTTAATGGGCTATAATGGCATAGGGGCCACTATCCAAAGCAGCCATTTTCTCCAGGAGAACTGTCCTCTGTTGCCTGGAGATCAGTTGTAATCCCAGGAGATCTCCAGCCACCACCTAGAGGTTTACAACCCTAGTTTTTATAGATCAACAATAGGAAGAATCCATGCTGAAACTTATGGCTAGGATGCATGCAAGTGGTAATGTGTAGACCAGCAGTAAATTCAAGAAAATTTGTTTGGACCTACCTATCAGCTATTTTCATAATTTAACTGTTACATAAAATGTATCTCTTCTTCTCTTCAGTGCTCATGTACATCAATACCTCCAGGTTTTATTTGATCAGGAACAGATGCACCAAAATGCCACAGAGGAAGAGGGGAAAGAGGGAAATTTTTTATGATACTTCTGGCTTGGCTGTAACCAGGAAGTACTGTGTGCAAGACAGACAGAGCAATTGTAAAGAGAATTAAACCCTCCTAAGCCCACTGACTTCAATGAACTTAGAAGAGGGTAACTCTCTATAGGACAGCATTGTAATTCTGCTGTCTTAGCTCAGGCTTTAACTTGGAAAATGTCTTGGGCTTCCAAGCTTTTAAAGCATGCACTTAAACAAACCTTAGTATAGCAACATTTATACATCACAGTTCAATAGAGCACATTATTATGAAACATTAATGTCTTCTGCATCCAGAAACACCATCCCATTTTGTTATTGAATCTTATTTCCATGACCTACTACACGAACCACAGGAAAATGTAGTATTTTAAGAGTCTGGTTTATGACACCATGTGCTGAGCTTGTGTTTTGACACGTACAATATCTAAAGAGGCAATGGGTGAAATGTGCAGACTTTAATGTCTTAATTTTAACCAGACATTTGGCATAATGAAGGAAAAGCTGGATTTATTCATGAACATTAACTGAGGTTAATATTCCAAACTAGCATTTTTAAGAGTGTATCACAGAAACCTGTGTGTGTGAAGTGCTATCAAGTCACTTCCAACTCATGGCGAACCTATGAATCAATGTCCTCCAAAAGGACCTATTGTTAACATCCTTGCGCTCAGGTCTTACAAACTGAGGGCTGTGGCTTCCTTTATACAGTCAATCCATTTCATGTTGGGTCTTCCTCTTTTCTTGCTGCTTTCCACTTTTCCTAGCATTAAATATCTTTTACAGTGACTTTTGTCTTCTCATAATTTGACAAAAGTATGATAGTTTAGTCGTTTTAGCTTCTAGGGACAATTCAGGCTTGCTTTGATCTAGAACCCACTTATTTGTCATTTTGGCAGTCCACAGTATCTGTAAAACTCTCTTCCAACACCACATTTCAAAGGAATCTACTTTTTCCTGTCAGCTTTCTTCATTGTTCAACTTTCACACCCATACAGAGTAATAGGGATTACTATGACAGTGACACAGATACCTACTTATCTTAATTACCCTGGTCACCCGTGAGGAATGGGGAGTAGGGTGGCCAGATCCAGGTTGGAAGCTCCTGGAGATTTGGGATGGAGCCTGAGGAGGACAATGCCAAAGAGGTACAATGCCATAGAGTCTACCCCCCAAAGCATCCATTTTCTGTAGGGGGACTGATCTCTGTAGTCTGGAGATGAGCTGTAGGGCTGTCGATTCAGTTCGTCCCAAACTGAAAAACAGCCGAATTTTCCCCGATTCGGCGGTTTCTAATTCGGATGGAACCGAATTCAAAAAAGGCGGGAAAACAAGGAGCCAAATTCGGCGAGTTCGGGGCAATCGCCGAATAGATTCGGCAAATTCAGGGGCTCCGAATCAGCAGCATAACCATAAAGGCATTAAAAACACATTTGCGCCTTTCCGTGGCTCTTGGGAGGGGGCATGTTTGGAGGTAGAGGTCCCAAAGTTTCAGTGTAGCTTCAGGGGACCCTTCTTGCAAGAACCCCCAAGCTTTGTAAAGATTGGGTCAGGGGGTCCCAAGATATGGGGTCCGGAAGGAGTCCCCCCAAATCGCCCACAGGAATAAAGGCATTAAAAACACATTCACACCTTTCCACGGCTCTGGGGGGGGCATTTTTGGAGGTAGAGGCCCCAAACTTTCAGCGTAGCTTGAGGTGACCCTTCTTGCAAAAACCTCCAGGTTTGGTGACGATTGGGGCAGGGGGTCCCGAGTTATGGGGCCCGGAAGGGGTCCCCCCACCCATCTGCCCATTACAGCCTTTAAAAACACATTCGAGTTAGGCCGTACCATTACCCTGGCCCGGGAGTCTGGTCTGGTGGTTGCCTCGGCAGTTGGGCCGTACCATTACCTCGGCCTGGGGGTCTGGTTGCCTCGGCAGTTGGGCCGTACCATTACCCCAGCCCAGGAGTCTGACTAAAAGGCAATTAATCCCGAGTTATGGGGTCCCCCCCATCCACCCATTGGAATGAATGGGAGCAGGCAATCCTTAATGTGCATCTAGAGAGCAGCAAATCCAAAGCAAAATCTCCCGTGCCAGAGAGTATGTGTGTGTGAGTCTGCTAGAATCGTATTGGATTACTCCTGAGTCCTCCCAGTCCCTGCTCCTGATAGAAGAGAACAAGACATCCACAGTAAGACCCATTTGGGGCTTTTTCTCTATAATTCTCTATAATTTTTTTTCTGTGTGTGTGTATGTGGGGGGAGATTCTGTGTGTGTGTGTGTGTGTGTGAGAGAGAGAGAGAGAGAGAGAGAATGAGAGAGAGAGAGAGAGAGGGAGCCAAAGGAGGGTGGGTTTATCTGTTCTGCTGGGGGTGGGCTTGATTGCCTCTGTGTGGGACTGTGCTTTCTACTGTTTTCACCGGTTGCCAACTTTGTGTGGAGTTAACTGTGGGTCAGTGAGTCTCTCTCTGGCTGGTTCCTATTGTTTCCAGTGGGCTGTGCAGCTGCTCCTGTTGTTTTGAATGGGTTAGCTTGTAATGTATTTCAGTGGAGTCAATGCAAGTCAACCGACATTCCCCTCTCCCATTATCTTCAATGGGCTGGGCAGCCTCTCCCATTGCTTCCAATGGGCTGACTTGTCATTCATTTTAGTACGTCCCTTTTAATGGCTTTATTCCAATGGGCAGATGGGGGGGACCCCTTACGGGCCCCATAACTCGGGGGCCCCTGACCCAATCTTTACAAAACTTGGGGGTTCTTGCAAGAAGGGTCCCCTCAAGCTACACTGAAAGTTTGGGACCTCTACCTCCAAAGATGCCCCCACAGAGCCGCGGAAAGGTGCGAATGTGTTTTTAATGCCTTTATTCCTGTGGGCGATTTGGGGGGACCCCTTCCGAGCCCCATATCTCGGGACCCCCTGACCCAATCTTTACAAAACATGGGGGTTCTTGCAAGAAGGGTCCCCTCAAGCTACGCTGAAAGTTTGGTACCTCTATCTCAAAAAATCCCCCCGGAGCCACGGAAAGGCGCGAATGTGTTTTTAATGGCTTTATTCGGCCGAATTTCCCCCCGAACTCAGACCTTGGCGCCGAATTCCACGGATCCGAATTGGGGGAGTTTGTACTTCGGCATTTCCCGTATCAAAATGAGCTGAATTTTGCCGAATCCGAATTTTACCGAATTTTTTTTTTCAACAGCCCTAATGAGCTGTAATTCTGGGGGATCCCCAGGTCCCACCTGGAGGCTGAAATCCCTACAATTACCACTTTTCAAAATATATTTCAGATTCCTTAAATATTTTAAAATAATTAAACTAAAGCACAGAAGTCACTTTTAGGTGTCAGTCACTTTCAGATTTATTCAGAACTATAGACAGTGAAGGAAAACAAGGGAGAT
The DNA here is from genome assembly GCF_029931775.1 of Euleptes europaea. Classification (NCBI taxonomy): domain Eukaryota; kingdom Metazoa; phylum Chordata; class Lepidosauria; order Squamata; family Sphaerodactylidae; genus Euleptes; species Euleptes europaea. Next base: position 55,410,167 of record NC_079323.1, read on the forward strand.
GTTAAGCCTTTTGCTTGTTTCTTGTTTGTAATCATGCAGGGCCTAACCATACTTGAGAGCAAAACAACTCCAGTCACTCAGAAATAAGTGCATTTCCAATTTCAAAAGAGAAATGAGTATGTGGGTGAGAAGAGACTGCAGTTTCTCTCTCCACAAGCCTCTTTCCCATGCTCATTTCTCCCAGCTGACACACATCTGTAACAGACCATGATTGAGGAGAGAAGTGCTCAGAAGAGATGCTGGGGTGAGCTAAGCCATTGAGGGGAGGCACTCCTCACTCGTGCAGTGCAGTCCTTTGGCTTTGAAAATCAAACCCTTTCTTCTTCCCGTTGCTGGGACAGTTTTATGCTTCAGTTTATAGTTATCACTGATTTTAGTTTGGTCCAGAGTGTATCAAGGACAGGTATGTGCACAATTCTATTACCTTTTTCTTTCCATTCATTAAAACAAAAAACACCTTAGTAAAACCTATTTTTTATAATTAAAATTTATTGGATAATAACAATAACAATAAACAATAACAGCAACTGAAAGAAGCAGAAAAAGAAAGAAAGACAATCTTCATGATTTAAAATACAGTTTATCTATATACACGATAAGATAACAGCAGGATTCCTATGTTACAGCTTATTTCTTTGTCTTCATGTTCATCGTTCCATCCTGACTGAGCACAATGTATTCCCCTTTCTCGCCCTTATTTATAAAATACTCTATTTTATTTATAGTTTGTGACCACAACTCATCTGAACTTATTGTATCTCTATTTTTCTGATATGCTGTTAAGCTTAATTAAAACATAAATTTCTTTAACTTTAACCAGCCATTCCTCTATCTTTGGAATTGATTTTTGCTTCCAATGTCTGGCAAAAGTCGTTTTAGCAGCAGTTATCATGTGTAATCCCATAGAAAGTTGGTCTTTAGTTAGGTTAGGTACCAGATTTAACAGCAGTATCTCGGGTTTACATGGAATATCCATCTCCATTCTAACAGCTAAGCGTTTCACTATTTCAGACCAAAATGCTATCGCTCTCTCACATTTCCACCACATGTGTATCTATCACAGTACCAACAGCTGTCATTTTCTGATTTATGGATTTTACTTACTGAGTGGGGTTATATACCACATGTATACCATCTTTATTAGATTTTCTTTAGTAAAACCTATTATTAAGCTAGTGGTTTTAGTTATTTAGCTGTCCACCGCACCCCCATTGGTTATAATGAGAAGCCCAGTATAACTAGCTGTAAGTCCCTCTCACATCCAATAATGATAACATTTCTGGGGATTGTACTCTCTCACCTAATTTCAGACAAATAGACAACATTCCCATCTAATAGGCAATTAAATTTTTTGTGTGTAAAGCAGGTACTGGGAGTAGGGTTGCCAGGTCCCTCTTTGCCACCAGCGGACGGTTTTTGGGGCAGAGCCTGAGGAGGACGGGGTTTGGAGAGGGGAGAGACTTCAATGCCATAGAGTCCAATTGCCAAAGTGACTAAGAGGGGTTTTTCTTCCGCCACAAGGACTGAGAAATATATTTTCATATATAAGGAAATTGAGTGTACAAGAGAAAACATACTGTACAAACGCTCACGCTGTCTGTGAATATTTGTAATATGTAATGGTGTTATATGTATATCATAACATAGGTACATAAAAATGTAGATGATATAAGTGGTGAATGATGTTATTTTGTCTTTTCATACTTAAGAATTGATTATAGTATGTAATATATCTTAAAAAAAATAGCCTGGAGGTTGGCAATGCTAGCTGCGCCGAAGGAAATGGCTGCTTTGGAGGGTGGAGTCTATGCCCTTGTACCCTTCTGAAGTCGTTCCCCTCCTCAAACACAACCTTTCCCAGGCTCCACTTCTGAAATATCCAGGAATTTCCCAACCTGGAGTTGGCAACCCTATCATCTTACCACCCAACAACCCCTCTGTCTTAAGTTTTCCATCTCCCCACATCCTGCAGCCTCAGCCTTGGAACTTGGAAAACTACAGTGTTTCTCCACAGTGGGGACCAAAGAAGCCTAGGGGTGAGCACCAATTTTTTCAGTATTTTTTTGGGTTCAGGTTTTTTTTAAAAAAATAGCAGCGGGGCCAAAGTGACCTTGAATAATGCTGAAGAAATTCGACATTATTTGGGGGTCCACTTTTTGGCTCCCTTCAATTGCCACCATTTTTGTACCAGTATCACCCCACCCCTCTAAAAATACTGAAAAGGTATTTTTGGTATTTTTTAAAATTCAGCACATTGGTTCGTGTACCCCTACATCAGTCTCTCCTCTTTCTTTTTATCCACACAACCCTGTGAGGTAGATTAGGCTGAAAGTATGTGACTGTTCCAAAATCACCCAGTGAGCTTTCACAGCCAGATGGGGATTTGAACCTGAGTCTTGCAGAGCTTGTTCTGAAGCTTTGACTGCTACACCCCACGGGCTTTCACAGTGTGGCTGCTGTTGAGCAGTAGAAGAAGAAAAAGAGTTGATTTTTATATGCCGACTTTCTCTACCACTTAAAGAAGAATCAAACCAGCCCACAATCACCCTCCCCTCCGGTCCCCACAGCAGACAGGCAGATGGGGCTGAGAGAGCTCTAAGACAGCTGTGACTAACCCAAGGTCACCCAGCTGGCTTCATGCGTAGGAGTGGGGAAACCAACCTGGTTCACCAGATTAGAATCCGCCCCTCATGTGGAGGAGTGGGGGATCAAACCCAGTTCTTCAGATTAGAGTCCTCCGCTCCTAACCACCACTTTTAACCACTACACCATGCTGGCTGTCCAAGCAACCAGACCTGGATGAGTCATGCACATCGGGTGGAATCAAGTCACCTAGACGTTGCTGGCGAGCCTTGGGTTGCCAACCTCCAGGTGGGACCTGGAGATCTCCCAGAATTACAACTGAACTCTAGATGACAGAGATCTGTCCCCCTAGAGAAAAGGGCTGCTCTGGAGGGTGGACTCCATGTCATTATATCCAGTTGAGGCCTCTCCACTCCCCAAACCTTACCCTCCTCAGACTCCACCACAAAATCTCCAGGAATTTCCCAACCTGGAGCTGGCAAACGTAACCAGGCCTGGCCCCAATGGATTCTTCATCAAAATAGGACCCTGCCCCCTCCCCCTACTTTTTACTGACAGAAACTGAAGCCTGGAAGCTATGATTGCCTAGCAACGACCACTAAGGGAATCCATTGGTTAAAGCTACAGGCGCTCCTTTTATTATTTTCAGGGGGGTTTTAACCCTCCAACCCAATGTGTTTTTTGTAGATTTCACATTTTTCTGCAACCCTTTGGAGCCCTTTTCCAGTTTGTAGAAAGACCTGTCTTGCCTGTTCACAGCTCCAGTCTCCAGATTAAAGTATCCAAAGATTTGAACGACTTTGCTTTATAGAATAAAAGATATCACACTCATCATACTAAAGAACTCCTATAATCACTGCTGTCCCAACATTACCTTCTATTGTTTTAAGTATTCCATGGATATAACTTGACCACAATTTAACAAAATATATTAATTTGAACTATAAGCAAATGTCCTATGTTTTTCCTTGCCATTTGTCAATGTTTATACCTTATTTTGACATTAATAGCTGTGGTTCAGCCAACAAATTAAATATGACTTCAGTGTCCTCTTTTTAACATAGTAATTTAAGTAACAGGACATCACAAAAAAGCAAATGGATGGTAATAAAAAATCTTATTTCCTCAGTTTTAATAATGATCTTCAAAATAAGGAACAAAACCAGAAGTCCAACAAATACTTATGTCTACTATACAATTCTCATTGTATGTTATAGCTAGAATTTATATTTACTTCCTCTATTTGCATAAAAGAAGCAATATTTAACCCAAATGTATCCTTTTGATTGTAGTAACAGCATCATCAACTTTAATGGCTTGCAAGGGAGCTGGTGATTTACTGTCTTTGTATATTTGCTTTTGAGTAGATTTGGAAGATGATAAAAGTCGTGTTTGTGGCTTTTTATGAATCTCTGCAATTTACAGCTTGACAAATAGAGATTTGCTTGACTGTGTTCTTCATAGCATTTATTGTGAGATCATCTGGGATGAATTTGAATCTCAGAAGTCCATCATTGATTTAAATTAATTAACTACCTCCCCTCAGCATGGTTTATTTATCTGCCAATTACTGACAGTTAGGGATGGTTTGTAAGATTTTGAAAGAGAAGGAAAATTCAAATTTAATTAGAAGGTTTCTTTCCCCTCTTTGCCACAACCCATTTTCTCGTGATGTCTTCAGTTGCAATTGCATTGTATGGTTGCTCCTCATCATTACTGAGGTTTGCTACCACAGAGATGGTGGGCAGCAAGCCATATTGGATTTTCATGGTTAATATCAGGGATGTTATCTGAACAAATGGGCCGTGGCCACAGGCCACAAATGTTAAATCACTTACTATGCAATAGCCCTAACTGAAGCTGACAGGAGCGTTCTGGACAAAATAAGCTTTTAATTTTTTAGTGAGATAAAACTAGCAAATAGGAAGAAGGTGCTGTTTATTAAGAAGGCTGAGCATTCAAAATTGATTTAAGCCTTTTATTAAGGTAATTTTAGGCCACTCTGTTTGCTTTATGTGCTTTTATGCCCTGTTTTCTTTAAAAAAAAACTAGCTTGATCTGTATTTATTTATTTTACTGGCTTGACTTGTTTTATTGTCTGTGTTTGACTGTGTGGTTTGTTTTTCTGATTTATTTTCTTTTCTTGATAGGTTTTGCCTCAGGTGTCTTCCCAGATGGACATAAGACATCAGCATAGATTTAACTAGTTTATTTAAATGGCCTATCTACATCATAACTAATTAAAATATGCTGAATATTCTAAGGGCTGGGCTGAATTAAGCAGCCTTAACATGGCTGCCATTATTTGATCAAATCCACCCTAGCTCCAAACTTGGCCAGTGACTAGGGTTGCCAAGTGCCAGGTGGTGGCATGGCGGGCAAACCCCACCAATCCACCTGGCTGCCCGCCAACCAGCTGAGGGTCGGTGGGCAACACATGCACGTGCGCCTGCCCGCGGCACCACGTCACTTCCGGTTTACACCCAGAAGCACCGCATCGCAGTGTGGCACTTCCGGGTGTAAACCGGAAGTGATGCGATCGCGTCAGCATGGCTGCGCACACGCAATCTCACCTCACCTCCACCCCAAAAACCTCCCACCGGAGGAGAAGGGGGAGCTGGTAAGCCGACCAGTGACTATCTCTGCCTTGTTTATCATCATCTGCACATATAATGTGCTGAGAGGTGACAATCATCATTGCCCTCCCCTGATATGCCCTAATCCATTACCAGGTTTAGGCCTCCCCTCCCATGAGAAACAGTGGATATCTCTTGCGGACTGGTGTGGAAAGAGTGAAGGAACATTAATGTAGAATTGTTAAATACATGTCCATACTACCAGCAATAGAATCAGAATTTTTGTGTCGATACCATCATACTGGCACTAGGATCCATTATTGGTAGAATTTGGTTGAGCAGGATTCTGCCTACATCAGATGACTATGCAAGCTCAGCAGTTCTCTATAGAGGACCTTTCAAAATCATTGAAAAGATCTCCAAATGTTCCCTACTAGTGATTTAGCAGGTTTGCTGTAAAGGGGACACCAGTGCACACAGTGAGCGGAAGGGCAACAGTGTTCTAGGGATGGTTCACCGATAGAAGCTAGCTCTGGGGACTCTCCTGAATAATTAGTCTAGCCCCCCCCCCCCCCAGGTTCATTGGAAGAAAACATCATAATTAATAAATTAGGGCATACCTCGCCACTGGACAGAAAAGAAAGACGAAGCCTTGGGCAGAGTTCCTTCACTCCCGTCTTACCCAACATGAATGCTGGGTAAATTTACCCAGCTAATTCACTTTATTTCAGCTATGTCCCTATTGCTCAAACAGTTGAATGGATTTTGTCTTGCCCCTCCTCAGTACCTTGCCCGGGAATTGCAATGTTCACATCTGCCTGTGGCTCTGCTGGTGCCTCTAGTCTGGCTTCAACACATTTTTTCTTCTGCTCAGCCTACGTGTGGAAAAGGGGACCTTCTTATACATTGAACTAAAGCTGTCCCTACTGACTTACATTCCCACCTCCTCAAGGCCTGCATAGGCAGGCTTGTTGCTTCCGACTAGGTTGGGCTGCTGCTGCTGCTGATACGTTTCAGCTTCTTTACCCCCTGCATTGATCTATTACTTCTATGGCTCAGCGTGGTGGGAGAGAGCTCTTTGTTGGCCAAGTAAGGAGTTAGCAGCTGCTGGGCTGCGGTGGGAAGGGTTTCTTCAGTGATTCAGCCAGAGAGGACTGCTGTCCATGCAGGCCAGCTCATTAATTCATTATTTTATATGAAGAGGCGCAGTGTGTACATCCCTTTGTCACTAGGACAGAACTGCAGGCGAAATTCCGAGTAAAGGTTTTAGCATTCATGTATAAGGAAGAGCTCCTATGTATAATGGATGAACTGCAACATCTGTTCATTATGAACCAAACTAGGCAATTGTAAAACCATTTAAAGCGACAGCAGATAATCTATTACTCTCGCCAAACTAGTGTGATACAGTAGACCTGTGACCTGTCTCCTAACTGTATTTATTTACTTATTTTAAATATTTTACTTAAATGCAGCTAGGGTAGAAGGAAATTTTGGATTTGGTTGGAGCAGTGACAGGAGGAAGGGTTGCTTAACCATGGTGTCCCCATGTGGATTAGAAAACAGAACAGATTCTGATCAGCAAAATGGTCCTCTGGGAAAGGCTAAGTACCCCCTTCCCCCTGTGTTTTAATTCACAGCCCCTCCTCCATGGCTGCCCCTCAGTTTTTTATATAAAAGATTTGTTGTTGCAGGTCTACCTGTCTAATTTGGCCCTGACAGAAAGTACACAATGAGGATACTTATTCTGTCCAAGTGAGTAAAACTTAATAAGCAAATGTGGTGACCCTGAACACTCCTGTTTTTTGGGGGGGTTTTTTGGCCTCATATTCTAAGAACCAATTTAATACTCTGCAAAGGAACAAAGCTTAATTGAAACTGAATGCACTGGCAAACTAGAGAATGCCAAGTGTGACGAAAATGACTAAAATTTCTTACAGGCATTGGCAGAGGGAGAATTATATAACTGCCCTGATGCAAACAGTTGCAATTGTGAATTTTGATACCTTTTAAGGGAAAAGGGGGAAATCAAAGAATTATATAAGAACAATTACTTGGCGCCCATCTATCTTCATTTGCTTTGTGTATGACACAACTTTCACGCTGTTTTGCTACATTTATAGCAGGGAAAAGGAAATTACTTGAATCAAGCAAAAATATTAATAAACTTGAGCAGGATCATGGCACATTATATATGCCCCTATGGCACAGGGGCATACCAGCGTGTGGAAACATTGGACCCAGGAGCAGAGGCCCACCCAAATCCAGACAGCCTGAGAGAAATTCAGCTGACCTTCAAACCCAGCATTATTGCTATAGGCTGAGGAATGAATGAAAGGCTGACACCAACACATGCCACTTGAACACTATGGATCACTTTATAAAGGATTTCTCATAGCACATAAGACCCTGTGCACATACAGTTTGTATACATGTAGGGACTGCACACAAAATTTAATGAACATAGAAGATGTTGCTTGCGAACACAATTCTGTTCTCTCTCATATGCTTGACTGCTATACCCGCTTAGGTGGTCTACTCTGTAAAGCACAGATTGGAAAATTTAGGTAATATCTTCTCCTACATGCAGTCTACCAGTAGGGTTACCAGGTCCCTCATCACCACCGGCATTAGGTTTTTGGGGCAGAGCCTGAGGAGGACGGGGTTTGGGGAGGGCAGGGACTAAGATGCCATAGAGTCCAATTGACAAAGTGGCCATTTTCTCCAGGTGAATTGATCTCTATCAGCTGGAGAGCAGTTGTAATAGCAGGAGATCTCCAGCTAGTACCTGGAGGTTGGCAACTCTATCTAACATCCATCACAAATGGCCCATCTCTTAATTCATTACTCTTGAAAATATGATTCATACATATGAGAATATGGACTTTTACCAAAAAAACAAAAATCTCTGGGCACAGTTGGCTGACGTTTATTTTTGCTGCATCTGAGATACTCAAGTGTTAGTTTGAAATAGAATTAATATTGTAACCCTCCTTGAGGATCTTGGATCAGCCATGAGGTATACTTTAAATATGAAAATAAATAAGTACCCCAATGAATGATGGCATGTGTACTTTTCCTGTCACAAATGGAACAAAAGCAACATGTGCAGAGGAAAATATAATGTCTGAGGCAGCCCTTTACCGTACTCATTGCTTAATCTATCTTCCTTCACGGCAGAACATTCTTTTTTTCTAACTCAACCAGACAACTTGAAATGATTTAGAAGATACTAGGCCAACATTGCTACGTTCTTTGTATGCAAACATCGGCGTATTAGAGGGCAAAAACAGGAAACCGAGTGGAGACTTTAAAAAGAAATTGTCTGGAGAAGATGGAATCAATATGCTTTTATTTCATGTATGTACACCATTCTTTATCACAAGAGAGTAATAATTCATCATAGGCAAAATCTTATTTGAAACACCTTTTTCTCATCCTTTCTAATCACAGTGACACTGTTCCCTGCTCATTCTACAAATAATGCTGAGTGGATTTTCTGTCACTGAATATTGTCACTATTATTCTATTTAATAGAAAAGATACAATGGTAAGCTTATAAAACAAATTGAATAACTAAATCAGTCAAAGGATGAACACAGGCTTAAAGTTAGTATCTATTCTGCGCACTTGCTTTTGCATTAACTTCAAGAGGGCATTCTGTTTCTAAATCAAGGCTGTGTCAAGGGCTAATATGACTTCTTTTTCCATAGCAGGAGCATTTTGTTTATGGTTGCCAACTTCCAGGTACTAGCTGGAGATCTCCTGCTATTACGACTGATCTCCAGCCGATAGAAATCAGTTCACCTGGAGAAAATGGCCACTTTGGCAATTGGACTCTGTGGCATTGCAGTCCCTCCCCTCCCCAAACCCCGCCCTCCTCAGGCTCCATCCCAAAAACCTCCCGCCGGTGGCAAAGAGGAACCTGTTTGATAGAGGGGGAAAGAGACAGGTTAAAGAAATAGAGAGGAAACAGGACATGTAGCATGTGTGAAGCCCATCAGGACACAGCAGCTTTCACTGATGCAAATTGCATCCCCTGGGGCCATTTTGGGTCTGGAAAATGCATGCCATGATCCCAATCCAAACTGGGCCCCCACATGTTTGGGAAGTGACTTTACAGCTGGGAACTCTCAGTTGACATGTGACCAACGTTTTAAGTCAGGTTGGGAAAGTCACACACATCTTAACCTGTCGGCTGGCAGCCACCTCGCTGCACTGTTTTGTTGGTTTTTGTGGCATAGGTTTGAACTTTACAGCCTAATTACAAGAAGGACAACGCACAACTCCTCACTGCCAAAACAGCTGCAAGGAAGAGAAAAATGGCCACAAACGTGATAGGAAGACATTGTATAACTTCAATCTCCTCCTGGTTTTTAATTTTAGATTTCCTGCGTTAACCACCTTGGTTTCTTCTGTTGGAAAAGAAAAACAGGATAGAAACATTAGCCAAAATCAAACAAAACCCATCTTTTGATTGCTGGTCCAGTCATGCTGAGAACCCACATTGCCTGATACTATATTAAGAGCGGCTTTCAAATGCAAAATAAGTTTCACTATCAGAGCCTATGTGTATTATTTTGTAAGGATTATTATGGCTGCTGGCTGACTTTCTTTTGTTTGTCCAATGTCTTGCTATTTGTTCAGAATGGTAAAACAGTCATTTGAGAGGAACAAAAATATTCCAGCATTAGCTTTTGTGAGTCAGAGCTCCCTTCACTAGCTGCACAAAGTGTACATCCATAAGTACAATGAGTTTACACGAAAGGCTTCAAACACCAAAAAGGCAAGTGCAGGGAAAGAGAAGCCTACTTAAAACACAATCCAATCAAAGGAATAATGAATCCACTCAGAGTGGCTGAGGCCCAATCCCTGATGTTGATAGACAGATAAAGTCAGATTAATGTGAAATCTGATCTAGGAAAGTACAGGATAAAACATGAAAAACATATCCAGTTAGACAGTTATAGAGGTATATCTGAAGTAGGGAGGGGGATGTGCAAGGTATTAGCAACGGTAGCGAGTAAGAAATCCAAAGTCACATGCTGAATAATGCATTTTCAAGACACTTTCAGTGAGCTTTGCAATTGGATTTTAGTGTGTGAAATGGCGAAATCCATTTCCAAATGATTGCTAAAGTGCATTGAATGTGAATTGAAAGTGCATTATTCAGCAAGTGCAAAAGCGCCCTAAAGAGAAAAGGTGGTGTTGAACTTCTTGATGAATTCTGATTCATTAATTTTGCCTTGGATTCTCTCCACTGAAGTTCTTTTGTAGGAGAATTTCTTTTAGGGCCAAACTACAATATATCTTTTTTAAACCAGTGAGGTCTGGGTTCCTGGGACCTAACTCGCTTTCCACACCACTACATAGCTAGGTTTGCCAGTCAGTTGCTAGGATGTGGCAGGATCTGGGGGGGGGGGATATTGACATAGGGGGCACTGTCACATCAATGGTGTGATGTCATTTCCTGGTTGGACCCAGAAATGACATCATGCTGCTATAGGATTCAGCAGAAACTTTATGATTTTACCGTAGACTTTCCATTGAATCCTAGAGCTGTGAGATGTCAGTTCTGGGTTCACACCATCAATGCAATGGCAATTTCCCCATTATTTTCCCACCCACCAGTGGGAAATACTGCATGGTGGAGCTCTCCCATTATATCAGGAGTCCTGGCAACCCTACACATAGAAGCTGCAGAGAAGAGTATTTTAAAAGCTTGCAGTTTAACTCAGGATCACAGACTGGAGGGAGGAGGGGTTCCAGCCTTCTTGTCTGTGCCATTTTCCCTAGCTGAAACAGCCCCAAGGAGAGAGTTTTTTGCCCCATTTTGGAGCTGCATGTGTACAGAATACTGCCCTGGGGGCATTGCAACTTGGGGAAATGGTGCACAGGGAATCCAGAGCTCCAGATCTGCCCTTTGTAAGTAGTTTTCTTGAAAGGAATGGGGGGGGGGGGGAGGTTACATACAGAATGTCTCTCCCTCCTTCCCTACTTAATGTGTAGTGTGAATAAAAGTGTTTGCTTTATCCTGTCACTGGGGCAAATTGAGGACTTCACAAGTGCAGTCCTCAATCTTTTTTTAAAAATTCCCCTGTCCTTTTGAAGGTGCATGTGGGAAATCATACTTTTTGGTATATTGGGCTGCTAGCTCCCTTTCTTGGTTGCCTAGCCCTATTATGCTGTTTTCAATATCCATATGGGATTAGACACTTTATTACTATAAAGTACCAGCTGGGAGCCAAAAGTGACTGAGATATGAAAATCCCACCCCTTCCCTAAAATCTCCCCCTCCAGGATTCAGTGCATTCTCTGGCACTTGAGAAGGCTGGTTTCTTCTCCCCCACCCCTTTCCGCAGCTGATCTCAACATTTTGTTCTTTCTGGAGGGCACATGTGGGAAAATTCGAAGTGCCACAACCCATCACCAAAACACGGATGTGGTGTCCTAAACTTCGTAAACATGTAAAGCCTAACTTGTACCTGGTATCTTGTAATTCTGTGACATCCTGAAACTAATTCCAAATATCTTGAAGCAATCCTTTTTTTTTGTAACAAGAATCATCTAACATCTGCTATCCTAGTCTCTAATAGGCTAGCCTGTAGAATAGCATATACTATAGTAGAGAATGTAAACTAGAAAGACTAGACCTAACATATTGTTTTGTATTTGTGCCTATCTCTAGGAACTGAAAGGGTCTATTAAGGAAAACATATCATTAATCATCTCAACCTCTAACTTCTTATACATGAAAGGTTGCTCTAAAATTGCAATTGACTGCATGTTTTGATGAGTCTAACTTTTGCTATGTGCCCTGACCTGGATGGCCCAGGCTAGCCTGATCTCATCAGATCTCAGAAGCTAAGCGGGGTCAGACCTGGTTAGTATTTGGATGGGAGACCACCAAGGAATACCAGGGTTGCTGTGCAGAGGAAGGCACTGGCAAACCACCTCTGTTAGTATCTTGCCATGAAAACCCCAAAAAGAGGTCGCCATAAGTCAGCTGCGACTTGAAGGCACTTTACACACACACACAACTTTTGCTATGTAGAGTCTTTGCTATAAATTCAGTCACTAAAATCAGCTCTTTTGTACCATTCTTGCAAAGTAAAGAAGCAATAAAGCTGGTGAATCTGGTCTCCTAGCCAATGATTTATCTCCAACTATGCATGATTATATGGTGACCTTTGAAATAACCCTAAGGTTAAAAAGATTAACCTTGAGGTCACAAAGTAAATGAGTGGAAGTTGTAATATCTCTGTGGGAAAACATGACAGTTTGAGCAATTAGGGCAAATATGAGCTCTCAACGGCCACATCCCAAGTCAAAGAAACTTTGGTGGTCGAGAACAGCATTTCCTCAACCTGTGGGAAAACTGTGAAAGTGTGTCAAGAACATAAGAACATAAGAAAGGCCATGCTGGATCAGACCAAGGCCCATCAAGTCCAACAGTCTGTTCACACAGTATCCCAGGCTCTTGTAGCTTTATTGCTTTATGCATGTTTTTTTTTAAATAGGTAACCTACCAAGTAAATTTGGACTTGTGCTATCAAAAAAAGGTTGGGAACCACTGGTATAAAATATTACTACAGTAGTTTTTATTCTGTGACGGCTGTTGTCATAAAGAGAAAATCTTTTGTCTTACAGGACTGTAGCCATGGTACAAACCCCAACAACTGAAGGGATGAACCAAGCTTGGTGCAAATTATGTAGCCTCCCCCCTGCCGTGTCGATTTTATGCCAATAAAGGAGATTGCTATTGTTATCGTAGTATTGTAGTAGCCTTTTTTAAAGGGCCTAAATGAATTTAAAATCTGTTTATTACTGATATCATTGCCATTTTAATGGCATTTCTGAAGGTCTACATCTCTCAATAGCCCCTGACTCTAGGGTTACCACCAGCCTGGAGGAAAAATGCCTTTCCATTTTAATAGCTTAATTTATGGGAATGGGCAGTAGAAGATTTTCAAGGCATGGAGGTAAATAACATAACCTGGTAAATAATGTCCCTTTAAGCCCCTATTAAAAGGACAGGACATTTTTTCTCCAGGCTGTTGGCAACCCTACCTGACGGTGACCTAAGAAACAGTTGACTGTGCCTTGTCTTACAGCATTCCAAAAAGCCCAAGAGAAATTCCACAACCAGCAAATTACATCATAGCTTATCATATCATAATGATGAGTAGAATCCTGCCTAAAATGACCCCCTGTGTGGGTGAGGGACATTTTTGCTAATCCCCCCAACAATTCCCCCATCTCCCCAGAGCAATGGTGGGCATTTTGGGGCTGCAGTGGAAGGGGAGTTAGGGGAGACGCACTTTTGCTGGCTGAAATCCTTCCCTCCCTGGAAATTGTAGGTAGATCCCAAACCTCGGTCAAGTTATAGGATAAAGTACATTGTGAATAGGTAGACAGAGCTGGACACAGATCTGTTTTCTTTTTCCAGTGGTAGCCTTGTGTTTTTATAAATATGCTTCACAGGACTCCATGTACACTGCTCCAAACTTGGAGGAATGGCAGGATAGCCATTTTTTTTAATTGGCAAAAATTGGGATATTTACAGTGCATTCCTGAATGGGAAAGGCGAACTGCGGTGATGGGACAGTACAGCTGAGAAGCCTCCTCAGATGCTTCCTGGCCGCTGCGGAGGGGGGAAAGCCTTTTTTTCTAAATAAAACTAGGAAAAAAGGCTTCCCCCCTCCCATAGGGGAAAGTGGGCCTGGGCCACATAAAAAGGCACCCTGGGAGGTATTCCCGGGCGGAAAAGTGTTTGGAAGCTGCCTAACTGGTGCTGCGCCCCCCAGAATGCCCTGGGAACACCTCCCGGGATGCCGGGAGAACGCTGGCGGGAGGTCTCACCGGCGCCCGAGCCCCACGCTGCCACCACGGTCTAGGGGCCCTCCGGAGTAAGTGGCACTATGCTGACGTCTGTGCCAGTTTGCATGTCAGTAGTGGCACAGACGCAGGCATAGGGGTCAGTCCGGCTCCTAAGAGCATTTGCCCCCCCCTTCAGGTATGCACCGATCAATGACAGACTTTACAAAAAAAGTTAAGATATATGTTAAGTCACCTTTGCTCACTAACTCTGTACAGTACTGTATTTACTAGTATGACTAAAAGTCATGAAATAGTTTTACTGTAAACTATTTCTTCAACTCGCCTCCTCGATTGTATTGACCCACTCTGTGGGTCCGCTTTGAGTCCAAATGAGAAAGGCGGGTTATAAAGGACATAAATAAATAAAAAATAATAAAACAAATAGCTACACAACAGATTGTCACCCCATTTCGACACTGTTGTGTTCTGAAAAACACAGACAACTCACTGCTATGAAACAAAGAGTGGACTATCTTGACTAAAAGCCAGGAAAATGGTGTGTGGGGGGGGGAGAGTAATTGATGCTTCTGCAAGAAAACTTCCTTCACATTTGTTCGCCGAGGGGTTTTTAATTTAATAGTGTCTGAAATAGCAGGGGAACGTTTATTATCTGCAACAAAAAAAAATACTGCCATCCTCTTAAATTATGAAGCTGCAGACTGAGCTGGGTGGCTCTAATTTAGGTTTCATCAGTATTTCCACCATAAATCCTGTTGAAGGGAAAGGGGTGGGTGTAGAATTTACTACTGAACCCAATGCTGAGTTTTGAAAAAACTTCTTTAAAAATTATGTCATTTTAGATACAAAAATCAGTGTAGAATCATTGTATCCCTCTTTCATAGATGCATGTAGTTTTAATGTGTAAACCATATACTATGGCTAAACCGAACACTAGCTTGCATGCAAATCTTCTGTATGCTGAATGCAAGGAAAAGAGAGAGCAGGATTAAAATGCCAGTGTGCTTCACTTCCACATGTTCAGCGGAAGGTATATATATAGCCTATCATGCATCCAGGTATGCCAGCATCAGTTCAGTATATGCAGAGAGATGCATCCGTTTGGGAAAATGTGTGGAGGTCTAGGGTATGGATAGTGGGCCCACTCCAATAATCCTCATTCACATGTTCATGCAACACCTCTATGCTGGTAAGGGATTTTCAGCGCTGCTGCATCATGCTTAACCTTGTCCGTAGGTAGAAGAATACCCTCACTGCAGAGGTAGCGTGTAGCACTTGCTAGCCCAGATTCAAAGCCCGACTTCATGTGCTTTGGCACATCCAAAGAAATTTTTGACTTGTTCTCTTTCCATAGCAAGGTCTCCCTTGCCCTATCACAGACTGTTTCTGGAAGTCAGTTTCAAAACTCACTTGTCATGCCATTTGGGGGGAGAGGAGAATGTTATTGGAAAGCCCATTATGCACATGGAAGTATTCAAACAGTTATTTAGACCCCGGCCGTTTTGTGAACCTGATAGGGTTGTGTGTCCAAAAATTTCATTATAATTTTGGATTCTAGATTCAGGGGGAGGGTGCTTCACCATGATTGGTGATTTTTTAGGTAGGACATTGCTGATTCAGGATTCAAATTTGCTGTTTTATTCAGGTTCTGGAATGTTGGGACCATTATTTTCAGTGAAGAACCAATTCAATGGTCTAGGGCAGCTGTGTGTGTGTGTGTGCTTTTTTTTTTACAGATATTGACACCAAATTTGCACAGAACATAGTCCTCCTTCTAATCTAAGGAACCCCACCCCCCAAAAAAACCTTTCAAGCAGAATGGACAACGGGGGTTAATTTTAGTTTCTGAGGCCAATGCCTTTTAGCATAGACACACTTCTCGTCACTGATTCCTATGGGAAAAAATGGCACCAGCCACCAGCATTTAAAAAATAATAATCCTGTGTTCAACCATTTTTGAAGTATAACCTTATAGTTACTGACTTTTTAAAAAAAAACCTTTCCTCTGAAAACTGCACTTGCCATCTTTCCTTGTTTTGGTCCATTGTTTGTGGGTCCAGGCCAAGTGTGGATCCAGAGGACCGGCCCCTCCCACGGGGTGGTTCACCCACCCCCTGCCCATAACCCACAGTGTTTGCCCAGAACCCCAAACCGCTGTGCATGCAAAGTTAAGTGGTATACAAATCACAATACAAACATGGTTGGATTGAAGCTGGCCACAACTATATTGGTTACAGCATTAGGCACTGGCAAGCATGGAGGCAGTATCCTGACATCAGGGGACCCGAATGCCAGCTGATGTATCCTGCGCCCAGCCCCTTGCTGGGCGCAGCCTGAGATGGCAGTATCCTGGACCCACTTGGACGGCAGCCACTGTGTGTTCCACTGCCACTTGGGAGGAGGCCATCCCTTCAGCCCCTGACTGGGCAAGTCCAACTCCAGGCCTCCCCCAAAACCCCTTATTGGGGTCCCCAGCCTGGGGAAAGGGGGCACGCAGGCCGGCGTTTCCCCAAACAGGATCCGGCCCCATGCCCAAACCGCCAACCTTAAAGTTGTGACAAAATTCTTAGACGTTGAATATAGGGAGGGAGGGTGGGACAAAGTCAGCAGAGGACCGGCTTGGCTAAAAGTGGCAGTAATAAATATCTGGCCGGCAGCCCCGAGTGCAAAGCTCAGGTCTGTTTTGCCGCCGGCCGGGAAGCAACGGGGCACCCCAAAACCCAGCTCCCGTTAAGCGGGAGCGGTTGCTTCCTTTCACAATGTAAAGAAGGCTTCCTTTGACAAAGACCTCCCCCCTGCCACCCTGCTTCTGCAATCTTTGAAAATAGTTCAAATTAAAAAAAAAAACACAATTAAATGTATGTGTAATCCGTACTTAGTGGATGGCTTTGTACAGACTCCCAATTCAGGGATGGTCTTTTAAGGTAAAACCCTGATTACACTTACTTGGATACATGACCCATTAAAGCCAGAAAGAGATTTCTTGCAGCTGCAGTGGCCCTGGGCAAAATCCAAAACTAATGCCATTGTACTACCCTTCCTCAGAACTAGCCAAAATAAGACAAGACGCAACACAGGCTTCAAAGTTTCCCCCAAGTCTTAATCAGTCTGGTGGTTAAAAAGCAAATGCATCACACACAGGATGCTTACGAGAAAGGCATCAGGATTGCACTGATCGGGGTTTTGCAGCCCAAAAGATGGGGTCAAAGATCTAATGAGAAACAAGGATAAAAAAAAAACATAATAGGGAGGGCAAACCATGCACATCTTTAAGGAGAAGCTTGTGATGGAAATAGAAGGGGATGGGACACCATTGAAGTAATTTGAGGACAACGTTGAGGTGGATGCTTTATTTTTATTTTTTGGTTGAGGTGAGAGGTCTGGGATGTGCAGGGAGTGAGAAGGTTACAGCAGCCAAGGCAAGAGATGAACGGACCTAGTTAGGGTTAAACCTATTGAATATCTATGGCACAGATCAACAGCAAATAAAAACAATATACTGCTCTAAGAAGGCAACTCCAAAGAAGTGGAATATAAGAGCTTCAGTGGACTGGTATCTGATTTGAGCTACCAAAATAATTGATCTCATGTGATACCATAGTGCTGGCTAATTGCTGATAAAGGCTGCACAAAATACAGCCCCATAAACAATGAAAGCTGAAAATGGTTAGGACAGGACCTCAGCAGGCCTGTATGAAACTCCACTTTATTTCAGGAAAGATTTTTGTATTTATACTTTTTTTGTGTCTACATTCTAGGTCGCCAAGCTGTGGTTGTGTGTCTTCTTGGATGTGAACCAGTTAGAACTATGCTGAACACTGCGGGGACTCTCCTTCCTGACACAAACTATTATGCTGCTTCATATTATAAATAAATAAAACTGTAAATGTAAAAGGCCAAGACAAAAACCGTGTGCAGAGTTTTTTTTGGCAAACATAAAGAGTTGCTGAATGTCTCCAACGGCCTCATACAGAGTGCTGCACTCTCCCTTGATTGGGAAAAAGTCTTAGCATTTTCATGGATGGCATCAGTAGTGGGCAGGATCAAGCATTTTCTGAGCCCAGAGAATGGCCAGGGGTTGGGCCTGCTGCTACATTCCTTGATTGTTCTTACATCCTTTTTTCTGCTACAATCTATAATACACTTGCCTTCAAATCATAAAGGGTGGAGCCACAGAGCAACCAGCGCGACCCCTACGCTGGCATCCGTGCCACTTGTGCCATGCAAAGTGGCACAGACACCGATGCAGAGCGACTTATGCTGGCACCGGGGCACTGTGCAGCGTCCTGCACCTGCGCTCTTTCCCCAGTGGCATGTGTCTGGCATGAGTGCTTGTGCCGACATCCTGGGGGGTGTTTCCGGAGCGTTCCTTTCAGGCTAAAAAAGCCATTTTGCAGGTGTCAAGATATGCCTGCAAAATCGTGGTCCAGCCCTGTGGAACTCTATGAAGAGTTCCACGTGGGTTTTTTTTTGCAAAGAATGTTTTTAAATTCTTTTGGCTTGGACGCCACCTAACTACACCTCCCCTTTAGGAATAGGCTGTCACCTTTCCTTGCATCACACATATTTTCCTGTCTGATATAACATGGATGATTCACTCTTTATCCAACAGAGGTTTGTGTCTAATTAAGCCCTTAAACTCCAGTAACCGGCCATGTTCA
This sequence comes from Euleptes europaea, assembly GCF_029931775.1. Lineage (NCBI taxonomy): Eukaryota > Metazoa > Chordata > Lepidosauria > Squamata > Sphaerodactylidae > Euleptes > Euleptes europaea. The sequence continues at coordinate 55,428,825 of NC_079323.1, forward strand.
CAAGAATTCTGTACAAAGAATTCCCATGCTGAAAGCATACACTGTGCAGTTGTGTTAAAATTAGGCACAAGTAATTTGGTTATACATTCTGCATGTTGTGACATTATATTCCGGCAGGAGAAATAATAATTAAATTAATCTTTTAATGATGCAAGTTCTGTAAACATACATATATGGTTTCTGACACATTACATTTCAAAATTTCACAAGCTTGCTGGTTCAATTTGCATTTCCTAATTTCAATTTTACTACTTCTTTGTGAAAAAAATTAAACCCAAAAATCTTTATTTCCCCTTTGTTTCTAATGCTGTCGTTTCCTCATTACAATGTATGCATTTTAAAAAATCAATCCATTTTAAAATCTTTGGTTGTGCAGAATCAGCTGTCATAATAACAGCTAAATGATGGATTGAAACTAGTCACTAACAAGCAACTACTTAGTTGCAATTCTGTTCTGTGAGTCATGTAACATCGCTCACCCCACAGCTCTGGTGACTTCCTCTGCTCCATTCCAAAAGGGTAAACTCTGGTGTGGTGGTAAGCTTGGTATGGAATACAGCCTTAGGTAAATGGCTTTCCATCCATGCCTTTGCATTTCAAGGGGTCATTATGGTGTTTTTGTACCTGAGTCCCCACATCCAAAACAACATCAATACAATTAGAATCTGTGTCACATGAGACATTAAGCTCCAGTTAACACCAGGGTGAGAGGGTTGGATGGCAAAAGATGTGACAGTGATTGCATGTTCTGGATCATGGCCTGTGTTGCAAGGTGTGTACGCTGAGGGAGGGAAGGAGGGTTGGTTTTTATACCCTGCTTTTCTCTATCAAAAGGAGTATAACAGCTGCTCCTTCCCTCAACAGACACCTTGTGAGGTAGGCGGTGCGGAGAGTTCTAAGAGAACTCACTAGCCCAAGGTCAACCCAGCAGGGTGCATGTGGAGTGGGGAATCTAATCTGGTTCTCCAATTAGTCTGCCACTCACGTGAAGGAGGGGGGAATCAAACCTGCTTCTCCATAGAGTCCGCTGCTCTTTACCACCACACCACGCTGGCTCTCTTGGAGGGGGGTGGGGAAACAGGCTCTGCCAGGTTTTGTGCTGATTTTCCACTTGGCATCATTGTGCAATTGCTGTGTTCTTTGCTATGTTACGCAATGGCTACTGCTTTATTTTAATATACACATGAATGAAGGAAAAAAACCCACTCTGTTTCCAAAATTCATAGTGTTTATTATTTCTAATATCATATCATATTGCATAAATACTCTATCCTTGTTAAATGTCTTTTTAAAAAAGTGATAACTTAGAAGATCACATTAGACAAGAAATATAAAAATAAATAGGTTCAATATATGCATTTATTACCAATTACAACCCTTCGCAGAAGGGAGAGAATATAAATACTTTTAAAGTATGTATCATCTATAGTTATATTTACTATGTACATATGGAGAGCCATATTCTCAGAGTCTATGGACTGGCACAAACTTTTAAATACACATGTATTGGCATATTGCTGCGGATGGACCTGCTATCCCTCAGCTTAGTCTTCCCTGTCTTACAAGTGATTTGAGCAGTGTAAAAACATTAGGTGCCGTGCATTAAAGACTTCCTGTTTATGATGGATTGGTATCTGTTTGCAGCAAGGTTGCATGCAAGTATGATACTGTTGGCCTGTACACTGTAAGCTGTATCTGAAACAGATCAGACCATTACCTTAACTCAAATGACAGCACGATAGGACCACATTTCCACCAAGAAACTCGATTATAATTTACTCAGAAGCACATATATACTCCCAAGTAAAAATTAATTTCACTTAAGTGTTTTGGAGTAAATGGGGTGTGAATTGCAGACAGAAAAAAAGGAGCCTATCGACTCAAGGAGAATGGTCTGCATGGTTGGAACAATGATGAATCTAGCTCTGAAGGCTGACTGCAAGGGAGGAAAATCACCTCAGTAAAATCAACAGAGACTTTAAAAGTGCACTATGTTATAGTCATCAGGAGATTTAACAAACAGCCATTTTTGTACTTGCTTATTTACAGGCAGCGAATATGGCTTTCTGTTTATAAAAAAAACTATTCTCTAAAATAATAGCAGCCATGAACAATATAGTTGAAGGTTCTTTTCAAATACTGAGGGTTTGTTTGTTTGCTCTTTGTGAGGTAGGCAATGCCTGACAAATAATTAAACTTAAGAGAAAAATGGCCATTCTCATTCCTAACTTTGAGGAAAAAAGACTTTTTGTAAGTACCACAACACAACTCCATGGGGGAAAAAAAGACAAAATCACGAAAACATTGAAATGTTTGTTTAAACTTGCTTTGGCTACTGCCTATGTTTTCTTTAACTTGTAACAGACTTAAAAGAGGAAATTGTAATGCCTCGGGGCTTTATGTGCTGAAGATGAAATAGCTAGTGACATAAGTTTGCTGTTTTATCAGGTTTTCGGTTGATAGAATCCACCCCTTCCAACATTATTTGCACTGCCCCATCTCAGTAAATTCTCCATTGTGAATTCTGCAATGAGAATTACACAATTGCTACCGTTCCCCCTCCTTTTCAGTGCTTTGGTCTGAAACTTACACCCTTAGCTTTCTCAACCTGTTATGGTTTAGCTGCAGTTTGTAAGATTGCAAAAGTCTATTAAATGTTTTGGTTTCTTTAAGAGGTCACAGCTTTCATGTGACAATGTGATGCCGTCATATGAAACACATTTTAATGATCTCTTCTTGAAACCTTTCCCACATGTCTTTGAGCACGGCGACCAGTCCCCTAGCTGCCACCGTGGGCACGGAGTGTCTGCACACGGCCGGATATCAATTGGCTTCAGTTCTCTTGCGCAGTCTTCTGAAGGCTGTCCGCTGAGGTCTCTACATTCGACAGATCTCCTCTGCCAGCCAGTTCCACATGACTTTGAACACTCTCTCCATTCTTCAATAACCCATTCAGATAAAATTGTTTCTTTGATTGCATTGAAAGATTCAGTCTTTTTACTAGAAGGCTTCTCAGGCCCGGACTGTGCTGGTTTCTTCACAAAGTATGTATATTTTATTTTAGGACGTGGTAATTCACCTACAGTAAGGACTTGTATTGTTAAAGATTCCCTCAGCGGACTGAAACTGCGGATTCTTTCCAAAGAGGCCGATGAGCCGCTGTACCGCAAAACATTGCCTTTATGAGTAATGTCTTGTTCTAATGTTGATAGTGTGTAGTCGCCATTAAGAATATAGGTGCCATCAGCAGCTTTAATTGCTAGGAAGCTACCATCCTGTCTTGCGCCTCTGTGATTCCGTTGTTTAATATCTATGTTTGTTGCCCCAGCAGGAATCAAAAGAACATCATGGTAACCACGGCTAAAGAGGGAAAAAAAGCCAGAAGGTAAGTGTTCTGTATTTCCTTATTATCTTAAAAATTACATCAACTACAAGAATTTAGAGGGCTTGAATTCTTTTTTAGCTTCAAGACTGCAGGTTCTTACATAACTGAGAGCATTTATTAACAGACATATACTTCAGTTCCAAAACTGAACAAATATACCTGATCTACAACTCTACTGAAAAAGATAGTTACATACCTGGAACTAGAAAGCATGCCCGATACTTTCTTGCATGTAGAGCCATTGCCTCCGCAGACACCACATTTATCAAACTTCTTACTGGAGCCAATGATGCGATCACATCCAGCTTTTACACACTGCCCTTGGACACAGACTGAAGTGGTATCCGGGCTACATAATGTTCCATCTATTACCTTTTTAAAGTAAAAAATAATCCAGGAAAGCCATAATTAGAAGGTCTATATCTGTTATTAAGAATAGTGGGCATGATGTCGTGAAAGAAGCGCTTTTAAGTCACAGCGATTTCAGATTATGTTGAACTGCCTCACTGGGGAAAAAAGTGTGCTTAATTCTGTGCCCACTTGCAGTAAAATACTTCAACAGAGCAGAACCCAAGGGCAAAGATTGCAACTCTGTTTAGGATTGCACTGTTGAAGTATTTTACTGTAATTGCATACAAAGTTAAGCACACGCCAGCTCTCCTTTGTTGTGCTGGTTTCCCTCTTTCTAGAGTCTAGCAAATAAACAAATGAAAATAAAACAATGAAGCAAAGAACAGGAGTGACTAGAAGGTTATCTGGCCCAGCCACCATTGCTAGTGAACACCTACCACCAACTCCCCTGGCTGAGCAACAGGACATTGGAGTACAAATTCATGTCATCCTGCCAGATTATAGCTGTCCCATATATCCAAGCAGCAGTAGGGAAAAAAAAGGCTCAGGACTGTAGGGCAGATAATTAAAAACCACATCTTTAGCCCAGTGGCCATAGATAACATTAAAAAGAAATTGGGTGTGTTATTTCCCTCATGCACTGAGTATGATGCATGTATAGAAACAGTCCAGCTGGTGAGATATACATGCAAACCTGGAAGCCACATATACAACTGGTTGCTATGTGACAGATTCTTAGAGCTAGATCTCTACATTTAGAGACTGCACATGGTATTCCTGACTATGGGGCAGAGATGGCATGTGCTACAACAAACAGAAGGTCCGCCCAGTGAACTTTGACAGTGACAATCACATTTTTGAAAGGGAAGCAAGAATAAAGGGCTGAATCTGGTCTCCCTTTGCTGCCTTTCCCAGTCAGCATTCAGCCCTCTCCCTATTTTTCTCCATTGTTCCGCTTTGTCAAAATTTACAGCAGCAGACATCTACTGGGGGGCAGTTGCACACTACTGCATGTGTATCTCATTATAAAATATAAATGTATAGACAACAAATAAGACTCTAATCTTCAAGCACTGTCTACCGACGCCTAACAGCGCATTCCTGAAAGGAATGCCTGCGCCGGGTTTAGGAGGCAAACTAGTGGCGTTGCCTCCTAAAGAGTGCCAAAACCTCTGCCCGGTGCCAAAAACCAAGATACGCCAGCTAAAAGCTGGCGTATCTTAACAAAAATAAAAAGGGGCATTCCCAAGCTGAAAGTGCTCAGGAGGCTGACTAATGTCAGCCCCGCCCCGCGGTCAGTGCCGTTATGCCCCGGGAACAACTCCCAGGGCGCCAGAACGCCTCCCGGATCACCACCGTGACCTGTGCCAGCGGCCAGCAGCGATGGTCGGGAGCAGCGGCCAGCCCAGCACGCTGGCACTGGGGCCACTCATGCAGGTGTGCATCTTCTGGGCACCGGCGGTGTGGGCCCCTGCTCCGGCCGTAGTCGGCCTCCTAAGGGCTTTGGGCCCATTTTTCAGGAATGGGCTATAACTGCTTTAAAGGATCAGGCAATCAACATATAGCTAAATAATATTTGTGAAAATATTCTAACCCTCACTTTGCATGTTGTAAAACTTTCTGTGAGGATTTCCTCAAACAGAACAAAACAGATGATTGACATCTGTGGCCATCTTTTATCCTCCAATGAAGGAGGAAATACAAGATATAAATATTTAAATAAACAAATAAATGCTTAATTAGGCATCATCAACACTTAGACTGTAACCACAAGAACATCTAGATCTTAGAAAATCAGACATTTTAATGAAATTTAAAGGAAGGGGGGATCATATGTAGAAGCAAAATGAGTATATGTGTAATTTTTTTGTTTTGCACTGGAAGGATTGTAGGATAAACTGGAGGAGAGTGGAATGATGTAAGGCACTTTGGATCCCACGGGGGGGAGGGGAGGCAGAAATAGCAATAAATAAATAAATACATGAATAGTCATTTGAATAAATTGTTGATTTTCATATGAGAACCTCTGTTTTTATTCATCCCCAGGAATGGTAACACTTAGTGCTGCAAAGATTTTTATATAAGCAAACATACACCTACCTTTGGCTGGAGAACAAAGAAATAGCCAGTGCCTTTTGCAAGGCAGACAAGCTTGCATCTGTCTTTGGGAGAGACGCCAGCAAACTTGGGTGTCCATTCCACCGCAGGCCCACTTCCAAAATGAGATTTGGAAATATCATTGTGAGTTTCACACTGTTCCTCCCTAAAGGTTTTGCCTGCACACAGAAAAGACATTTATTGGGCACTAGAAGCCAATTTTCTATTTTAGAACATTCCATTTTAAACATTAATTACAACTTACCATTGCTGTCTGGGCAGTCTTCGATGTTACAGGATCTGTACTGCACCCGTTTCCCTTCACAGTACTTTCCTCCATTCTTTGGCACTGGATTGTCACACTCTCTCACAGAATACTGGACTCCTCCGCCACATGTCCTTGAACACTCTCCCCACTGTCCCCATGGTCCCCAGCCTCCATGGACAGGAGTCTACATTTTAAAAAACCAAGACAAAGCCTGCATGTTAGAATATTTTGAAAAATGCATGGTACCATGTGGGGGGGGGGGAAATGAGTTAATTCTAAATATTTAGGTTTACAAACATTAAACATGACTGCACAGAACGTCCCATATTTTCTGGGTCACAACCCTCAGCTATTACACATACAACTATTGTTCAATACAATTATTACATATACAGCGGTATTATATATTCAACTACAAAAAAAAACATACTTACATCGTAATGCTTCTTTTCTACACACTTGCCATTCACACACCACTTCCCATCTCCACAGCTGGTACCATCTGCCCAAGGAAAATGTTTGGTTTGGCATACGAGCAATCCTCCGGAGGTTCCAGTACACCACAAGGTTGTACACGTGCTGGCTGCATCAGGACAATGTTTGGATTCCTCTCCAAATGTGAACTGGCACTGCCTATTGGCATCATACACTGTTCCAGGTAAGTCAGAAGGGAGCTGTATAGGCTTGTGAGGTTTGTCCAGCAAACACTCACCTGAAAAGGGATACAGGAAAACTGGTAAGAAATTAGATTTTATTTTCTTTAAACAAGGTCTAACTACAGGATATATCATGTTTGGGTTCCTGGGTCTTGTCAAGGAGGTGTGCTCAGGAAGTTCCTAGGTAAAATTAAAGATTCCCAGGAGTAAAAGTGCCAATTCGAATGATGGCCATTGCAAGCAAGGAAAGGAGGCTTGCAATGGCCATCATTCTCTCCCCTTGCACCATTTTCCCAAATGGAAATGGCCATTTCGGGTTTGAAAATGGTGTCAAGGGAAGGTTCAAGCCCCTCTCCTCAAGCACAAGCCCTGATCTGAATTTTATCCAAGAACTCTCTGTGCATGTCTGCTTGACAGGCCCCAGGTGGACCTGTAACAATGCACTGTGTAGGTAGTATAGTATGGACCAGCAGACAAAACATGCACCTTGGATTTGAAATACTGCTGTTCACATGCCTGCTCACCAACAACCTTACTGAGTAGCTTGGATGTGTTCTCTCTCAACCTCAAGTCCACTGAGCAAAATAACTAGAAGTCACCAGCTCCAGCAGGCTGCTGACAAAATTACTGACACAGTGCTGTTATATCTGATTCCAGTCCTCATATGTTTTAGGCCAGAAGAACCCAACTGAAGTCTGTGGGGCTAACTTCTGGGTCTGGTCCTATGCATGTTTAAAAAGGTAAAGGTCCCCTGTGCAAGCACCGGATCATTCCTGACCCATGTGGTGATGTCACATCCCGACTTTTTCTAGGCAGACTTTGTTTACGGGGTGGTTTGCCAGTGCCTTCCCCAGTCATCTTCCCTTTACCCCCAGCAAGTTTACTATCAGTCTATTTAAGCGATTTTATCAAATCTTGATTATCAGCTTTAAAACACTGAATAGGTGTTTTAAAGCTGATAGGTGTTTTAAAGCACACATCTGCTTGACAGGACCCAAGGACCGAGAATATAATCTATTACTGTATGAAGGTAAGAAAAGGTCACTCTGCAACTTTCATTCAGGGGTAGTCCGCACCTGGATGTAGCAGGCTCCATTTATCTATTATGGCTAACTGTAGTTGGATACAAATGTAGGCCAAGCAAAGTGCCTAGATAACTTTCTCCTTTTATTATGTGAATTCCTTATCCATGTCCTTGCATGTATGACGGCAACAATATTTAAATTTATTGAGCCATGCAGGTGGAGGCTGATTGTCTGGTATTTCCCACTGAATAAATACCATGCCAGAAGATGGCAGTTTGGTAGGAAAGACCCACATGAACAGACCCATCTTCCACAGTCAGATCATTCAGACAAACATTCTCCCAGCCATGCAAGAGCTGCTCACAGATAAGCAACTCCAGTGTAGCCTGGGGAACAACCGAAGAATACCACACAGCAGCTTCATGCTAGAATTCCCCATCATGAAGGGCTATGCAGAGTCATGTTTAGTAAGGTGGAAAGGAAAGAGTTAAATGTTTACAGAGATGAACACAAAGTACATCTTACCATGACCGTTGTCCAAAAATGTAGTAATCATGTAAGAACTGCACGGAGACCAAGGCTGGCTTCGATCCAAATTGGAAAGCATAGATGCCATCATGTGGTAATCCCTGCTTATACCATTAATACTGGCACACTGTTTTGCATTGTCATGGGGCATATTAAATACATGTCCTTTAAAAACAAAGGCAGCAAGATGTCATAACTCTGCTGTATACATCTACTCAAATAATTTATTGCACCCATTCTTTGATATTTGTACTGATGCAAGTATTGCTGCAGCAGAATAGTAAAATTCTGGGAAAATATGTTGATATCCCTATTTTACCCAGACCCAACCACTGAATTTTTTCCCCAAATTTTATGATGGGATAACATCTAGGGTTGCCAACTGCCTGGAAGGAAAAAAAAAAGCCCTGTCTCTTTAACAGAGGCTTAATAGGATGTTACTTATTTCCATGTCACTGAAAAACTCCCCTTGCCCATTTTCAATCATTAGGCCTCTGTTAAAGGAAGAGGGCATTTTTTTCCCTTCCAGGCCTGTTGTCAACTCTAGTAACAGCTGCTATCAATATATAAACAGAGCTAAAACCTAAGTTTGTCTCTTGCTTTATTGACTGTTTAAAGATTTTTTGCCCCTGCAGCCAGAGTGCAATTTGCACTTCCAACACTTATTGAGCCGTAGTTTGCTCACAAGCCAAACAGATGAGTAGGAATTCCAAAGAGAATCCGTTGCTTAGAAGATTGTATCCCATAACTAAGACTGCTCCCTTCTATGGGTACACTGATTTTACAGCTATGTGAGCCTGTACGTATGGCTTGAAGCTGTAGAACCCGTACCCGTCCTCAAGAAAAGCTAGGCTACAGTAACTGGAAAAATCCATGTTTGTTTAAACATTTATTTATTTATAGACCAATATATGCAAGGTATGTTTTCAAAATGAATAGCCTTGCCGAATCTCACTTACCTAGCTCATGAGTGGTTGTAAAGGCAGCTTGCAAGCCGTCATCTTCTATGACAGAGCAACTGCGGTTTGGATCACAAACTGTCCCCACATCAGCCATCCCAAGAGTATCACATGTCTTGGCGCCACAGAGATCCTAAAAGAGGCAGGGGAGAGAAAGAGTTATTTTCGTTAGGTCACATTTTAACCTTGGCAGAAAAAATATTACTTTGGCAGTGTGCCTTTACTTATGAAAAGATCATTAATGCTCATTATTTGAACAGGTATAAACTTAATTCTCTCTCCCTCCCTGGAAGGGTAGCTGAGTTGGTCTGCGGTAGAACAGCTAGACTAGAGTCCAGCAGCACCTTAGAAACCAACAAGATTTTTGGGGTATGAGCTTTCAAGAGTCAAAGCTCCCTTCATCAGATAACTCATGGAGCTTTGCCTCTCAAAAGCTTATACCTCCCAAATCTTGCTGATCACAAAGGAATAATTTATCTTTGGTATGCAAATTATTAGAGTCAGGCTGCATAATATGAATATACATAGAGTAATACAAAGTTTTCCATAGGAACCATTTTTAGTGATACATACTTCAGTCTACATATTTTTGTGATGACTTCCCTCGCCGGCTGCTGACTTTACAGTTATGCAGCAACAGTGATCCACCTGGAACTTCTTATGAACCCCAAAGTGAATTTTGGTGTCTCTTGACTATGAACCAAACAAGGCTCAAAAATCAAACTATCAGTAGTAGGTATGCTGAGATACTTTTCACAGTTTCCACATAGTGGCAACTACAAAAAGTGACCTCACAACAGATAAAATGGTTGCATCTCGTGCACACCCCTCTCAAAGTCTTGACTCTTAACAAGAATTTCTCCAAAACTGTAGACAAATGATTTTTTTCAGCACAGTTGTAGCCAATATTAAAAGTGCATTTTTTGGAATCCGCAAAATGCAAACCTTCTTGTCCCTTACCTGTCTGGTGAAAAGAATTGCAGTGTCATAGTGCTCAGCATGCCGGTCACTGGGAGGATTGTGCTGCTTTTGCCAGTTGCAGAAATTTCTTAAGGTGAGGGCAGCATTTGAAGATATATCAGGTCCTTTCTGCTCATCATAGATGACAATTATTTTCACCACCACCAGGCTGATGGAGTTTCGGATGCTAGGGTGCTTGTACAACTTGGCTGCCACAGACATGAGTGTCAGGAGATAGTGCTTCAGTCCACTGCCATGAAACTCTGCCATAGACTGGTCTGCTACCAGTAAGGTTTCCACATAACGAGGGCTTGACACAAATCTTTTTTTCCTTATACTTCCATGTTCTATAAAAAAATAAAAATAAAGTCTTACTAACAGCCAATCCAGAATCTCTTTACTGTAACAGTTTTGAGCATTACCAAACAAACAAAATGGCCAACAGCATTTAAACTATGAGTAAAGAGGCAATGTCATTATTAATAAAAGAGCCTCAAATGGGAGCTCAGCAGCATTTCTTTTGCTATTTTGTTTTCTGCAACCTCAGCAGTTTTTAACCCAGTCTCAGTTGTGATGCCTGCAACTCTGATAGCTTCCTCTAAAGTATTTCCAGAGGGTATGGATCCATGTATTTTACATCTATTCACAATGCCCTTGATAATGTTGTTTTATGCAAGGAGTGGGGTGTTCCCTGCTATTGCTAGAACTGGTTCATCGTTATGATGATGAAAGCAGATTTGAGAACAGAATTCCTTTCCTCTGTATGAGGAATTGTTCATTGGGCAAAGGTTCATTTTCCTGATGATGTCAGTGAGCAGCACTCTGCCTGAACCTTGTCCAGCACTGTACAGAAACAAGGAGTTATTTTGGTTCTTGTAGGTTATCCGGGCTGTGTAACCGTGGTCTTGGTATTTTCTTTCCTGACGTTTCGCCAGCAGCTGTGGCAGGCATCTTCAGAGGAGTCACACTGAAGATGCCTGCCACAGCTGCTGGCGAAACGTCAGGAAAGAAAATACCAAGACCACGGTTACACAGCCCGGATAACCTGCAAGAACCAATGAACTCTGACCGTGAAAGCCTTCGACAATAAGGAGTTATTTTCCCTGTGCAGGTCTCTCCTTCTCTAATACCCGGAGAAGTACTGATTGCCTTCAATGAAGTCTATCTTCCTACAGTGAAGAGTTAGCATGTTACAGTCAGGAGTTCTGTTCTCCTTGATGTAATCAGAGCACCAAGCCTCCTACCCGGAAGAAAAACTGAAAACAATTTTTATGTATGATTTTAATTTCTGTTGTCTTTTCCATCTGAACTGTTGGGAACTTTTGCAAAACTAATTAGAAAAGGATTTGCATTCAATCAGGAATGTAGACACCACAAATTCATCATGAGATTACAATTAATGGGGCTCAGAAGGCTTCTTATACCTGAGGAAGTTTGCAGTAATAAAGCCACATCCATTATGTCATGCTAGAACTGGCTCTTGATTTAGATTACTGAACTCCACGTGGACGGCAAGAGTGCAGGAACAAGAACTGGTGCCAAGCAGCTGGTTGCCTCGGTGATCCAGTTGTTCCCATGACCTCATAGCACCACCTTCTCGTCCTCAGATAGTGTGCCCTTGTCTTACTCCCCTGCCTTTCCCTCCACCTTCTCATTTGCTGCATGAGTCATATTAACCAGCCTTCATTCACAACCCCTCTTGGATTGGAACTTCATTCTCCTTCAGTACACCTGTGTCCAGGGTATGACTGTGGATATTCTTTTCTATGAATGATCATACTGCATGGTAATTGCCAGGATTTGGGATACTTTCAATAAACATCTTATTTTTTTATTTTTAACAGCATATAATTACATATAAAGTGAGCCTGAGTCACTATAGACTTTTGCCAATGTAACATTTGTGGAAATGTCCTAGACATAAAGCAATGCTAATTAGTGGAAGCAGCAACAGTTATTCATGTTTCCATCCATTATTTTAAAATAATGCCTGTTTATACAAATATTTATCTTTGGGTATTGTTTTAAGTTTCAGAAAACATAGGAGTTTCAGACTGCAATCCTCAACAGAGTTGCATTCTTCTACTGAAGTTAGAAAGGAGTAACGCTGCCTAGGATTGCACTGTCAGTGAGGTTGAAAACACTGTTTAATTCACTGGTGTAGATAAAGTGTACCTAGGATATCATTCATAATTTAAAAACTAAGAATGCAGATACAGTTAATAGGGAGCAAGCAACACTGAGTCAGTAAGACTTCTGAATAACATGCAAAGGGTCAGGTTGCTAGTTAGCATCCTATGGCCATTTAGTGTCCCACTGAAACCTAGTAAAAGTATCTAGTATTAGCCAGATTTCCATGGGACATGCATTTCAACAGAATTTGATCTAGATAAAGTGCCTGTCCCACTCTCATCAGTGGAACATTCCTAGTAATCATGCATGAAAATTGCAATCCCAGTCTTAAGTCCAAGGCCTTGCCATTATTTTAACTTTATAAAGAAAGCAAATCACGTTGCATTTAAGGCACCCACCAAGCAATCCTAAGCATGTTAACTTAGATGCATAATCCACTGTGTTTAATGGCACCAACTCCCTGGTGTCTACGACTGATGCACAACTGTCACCAAACTTGCGTATCTATCTTGATCTGAACACTGCACTGCATTAAGGCTGAAATTCTATGCACATTTTCCAGAGAGCAAGACTCTATCAAATTCAATTACAAACTTACATTGAATCAGATCATGCATTGCATTAATTTTAATGGAATTGGCTTTCACTTAAGGTGCGCTCCTCAAATTTCCACAACATTCTCATAGACTTTTATAACAGTATTTTGATGTAAGGGAACTGATTTTTTTAAGGGTTTCATCATCTGCCATATTGATTTACTGGGCATCCAAGTGTTTTCCCCCTCAGGGGGGTATATTTTTCTTACTACATTAACTTCAAACCATTTATTCTACAGCAAGAGGAGTGAGATACCTGTGGCTGAAATACACAGGCTCAGATGAGCCTTACAGGCACCCAGAGTTCCTTCTTCATATACTGGTGCTTTAACTACCAACTTGGGCTACTGTTGTGCAGATGGGCAAAGGACGGCATCAGGAATTTTGAAAACACTTCCCTGAGAGGCAACAATTACTCCAGGGCAATCCCAAATAGTCCATTAAGACCTCCCCATTAGAGGCAGAATGTTGAAAATTATTTTGGAAACAGTATCCATTGCAACCAGCCTGACTTAACTTCTAAATAAATGTATTTAGGATCAAAAACTAAGGCCATTTATGCATGGGAGGTTTTGCCTTGTACTTTTGCAAAATTTTCCATCTGAATTCTCAAAACTCTGCATGGGGGCTTATTTTTGAGTTTTGAGAATTTGGATGGGGAAAACGTGCATCTAGAGAGCGGCGAATCAAAGGCAAAACCTCCCATGCATAAAGGGCCTAAAAGGCCCTTTCGGAAACTATTAACCAGACAACTGCTGCTTGCCAAACATTCGTTTCTGGATTTGGCTTGTTTTTAAGGGAGACACCAAGGACACTTTAACACAGCCCAAATAATGCACTTTGAAGTTGGAACTGTGTGTGAACTAGCAAAACCCACTTGCAAATGATTGTCAGGGTGCACTGAAAGTGGATTGAAAGTGCATTATTTGGTCTGTGGGGGTTACCACACTTTGTATTCCCAGTGGCGTATGAAGAGTTTGAAAATGTAATAAAAAACATCGCTTTAAAAGGGTTTTTGGGTACCACGGCTTATAAATGGTTGGAAGATCGCTTCACAGCTAAAGGGGCCAAACAAAGTGCAAAGAGTCTTTTTTAAATAACGTTTTCAAACTCTTAATACATCAGTGGGAATACACAGGAAGTGCAAACAGTCTTTTTTATAACATTTTCAAACTCTTAATACATCGCTGGGAATACAAGGGTGGTAACCCCCTGCGAGTGCCAAACAAAGTGCGGACAGGATTTTTTATAATGGGGTTGCCGCACTAGGCATTCCCAGCGACGTATTAAGAGTTTGAAAACGTTATCAAAAACACCGCTTTAAAAGGGTTTCCGGAAGCCACGGCTACAAAACGGTTGGAAGACGTCTTCACCGCTAAAGGGGCCAAACAAAGTGCGAACGGGACTTTTTTTTATAACGGTTTCAAACTTTTAATACATCGGTGGGAACACATAGAAAGTGCGAACGGGATTTTTTTATAGCGGTTTCAAACCCTTAACACATCGGCGGGAATACATAGAAAGTGCGAACTGAATTTTTTATAACGGTTTCAAACCCTTAATACATCGGTGGGAACACAGCAAAAGTGCCAATGGAATTTTTTTTAATAACGGTTTCAAACCCTTAATACATCGGTGGGAATACATCGAAAGTGCGAACGGGATTTTTTATAGCGGTTTCAAACCCTTAACACATCGGTGGGAACACATCGAAAGTGCGAACGGGATTTTTTATAGTGGTTTCAAACCCTTACTACATCGGCGGGAGTACATCGAAAGTGCGAACGGAACTTTTTATAAGTTTCAAACCCTTACTACATCGGTGGAAACACATCGGAAGCGCGAGCGGGATTTTCTATAACAGTTTCAAACCCTTGATACATCGGTGGGAACCCATCGGAAGCGCGAACGGGATTTTTTCACAACGTTTCCAAACTCCGGATACCTCGCCGGGGATCCCTAGTGCGGTCCCAGCCCACGCTTTCTGCGGCGAAGCGTCCAGCGGGGCGCATGCGTGCCACGCCGCCCCCCTCCCCCCCGCTGGCCAGAGGAGGGCCGGAGCTCCGTACCTGCGCGCCAGGTGCGCGGCGGCTGCCGCCCGCCGTCGAGCGGGGGTCCAGCGGCGTCCGCCACGCCGCACTGGGCGCGGCCGCCCGCCCGGGTCCGCCGGCGGCGCAAGAGGTGGAGTCCGGGCACGGCTCCCCCCGGCGGGAGGGCGGCGCCGGCGTCGGGGGCGCGGAGGGGCCGGAGGAGGTAGTCCACGCCTCGCAGGCGGAAGGCGCCGCGGAGCCCCCCGCAGAGGCTGAGGGCGGCGGCCGAGGCGGGGTCCCCGTTGACCGTGCCGGCGTAGAAGCAGGCGGGCAAGGCGGCGGCCGCCTCGTCGCCCGCGGCCCAGCCCGGCGCCAGGAAGCTGCTGTCGGGGCGCAGCTGCAGGCTGAAGCGCCGCCCGAAGGCGTCGAGGCGGTAGCGGCGCTCCTCGGGCCGGCCGCCGTCCAGCCGCAGCGGCGCCACCAGCGCCTCCTCCTCCTCCTCCGCCGCCGCCGACGGGCTGCCCCGGGCGGCCAGGCACAGCAGCAGCGCCCGCAGCGCCAACCGCGCCGCCGCCCCGTCCATGGACCCGGGCAGGGACGCCGCTGCAGCGCTCGCCTCCGGCGCCCTGTCTGTCCGGCTGTCCGGCTGCCTCTCTCGCTCGCACGCGCGCGCGGCGGGACTGGACGGGGCGAAGCTGCGGAGGCGGCGCGGCGGCTCCTGCGAGGCGAGCGCCGCGGCTGCTGTGCCTGACTGCGAGAGCCCGCGCCGCCTTTTATAGCGGCCGCGCGCAGGAGCGCCCCCGACGCCGCCGCGCCCCCTCCCCTCCTGGTAGGCGGGGATCCCCCCCCCTCCCCGGACCAACTTGGGAGCTCTGGAGTGCGTAACGCGTGGCGGCTCCGGCTCCTGACGAGTCGCCACGCCCTCCCCAGGGGAGGGGAGGGGAGGCGAGCCCGGGCGGAGGGGGAGAGCCCTGCCCAGCTGCTCCAAGCCGAGCTGGCCCCGGGGGGGGGGGGAACGCCCGAGGCGCGCGCGCCCCCTTGCTTCCCCCCCCCTTCTCGCCCCTCGCCCGGCTGCTCGGTTTTCCCACGTCGGAGGCGTCGCCCGGAGCGCCGGGCTGGGCTGCGGAGGCAGGGGAGGCTGCGCCTTGGGTTTGGGCGCTCTCCAGAGGCACATTTCCATCCCAATCCTCGGCGCTCAGGGCGCGGTGGCGCGTGCTGCTGGATCGGGGCCCTTTCGGTCCACTTGCGTGATCGTTTGCAAGGTGTTTTTTTTGTTTTTGTTTTGCCAAGATGCGCAATAAAAACCCCTCGCAAAAAAGTGCGTTGAAAGGGGACTGGAAGTGCATGTGTGAAAGCCCCCGTGCAGAGTTTGATGTATGCTGGATATTGCCCTTTCAATCCACTTTCAGGATCGTTTGCAAGTGGGTTTTGCCATCATTTCGCAATAAAACCCACTCACAAAAAAGTGCATTGAAAGGGGACTGAAAGTGCATGTGTGAAAGCCCCCGTGCAGAGTTTGACGCATGCTGGATATTGCCCTTTCAATCCACGTTCGTGATCGTTTGCAAGTGGGTTTTGCCATCATTTCACAATAAAACCCACGTGCAAAGTGCGTTGAAAGTGGACTGGAAGTGCATGTGTGAAAGCCCCCATGCAGAGTTTGACACATGCTGGATATTGCCCTTTCAAACCACGTTTGTGATCGTTTGCAAGTGGGTTTTGCCATAATTTCACAATAAAACCCACGTGCAAAGTGCATTGAAAGTGGACTGGAAGTGCATGTGTGAAAGCCCCCATGCGGAGTTTTGAGAACATGGATGGGGAAGCAGAAAAGGGCCAGAGTCCAGTAGCACCTTAAAGACGAACAAAAATATTTTCTGGTAGGGTATGAACTTTCGTGAGCCACAGCTCACTTCTTCAGATACAGCTGATCCCATTCTAGCTGTATCTGAAGAAGTGAGCTGTGGCTCACGAAAGCTCATACCCTACCAGAAAATATTTTTGTTCGTCTTTAAGGTGCTACTGGACTCTGGCCCTTTTCTACTACTGCAGACAGACTAACACGGCTACCCACTGTGGATGGGGAAGTGTGCCTCTGTGTGTAAAGTGCTGTCAAGTCTCAGCCGACTCATGGCAACCCCTTTTGGGGTTTTTCATGGCAAGAGACTAACAGAGGTGGTTTGCCAGTGCCTTCCTCTGCACAGCAACCCTGGTATTCCCTGGTGGTCTCCCATCCAAATACTAACCAGGACTGACCCTGCTTAGCTTTCAAGATCTAACGAGATCAGGCTAGCCTGGGCCATCCAGGTCAGGGCAAGTGTGCCTCTAGAGAGCGGCAAATCCAAGGCAAAACTTCCCGTGCATAAATGCCACCAGGAAAGGATAACCGAGAGGAGCAGAGGGAGAGCAAAGGTTTCCTTGGACCCCTCCTGCCCGCACGGATCTCTGTCCTTGCCAGAGCCTCTTCTTCCCACCCCCAAGCCCTCTGAGAAGTCAAGGCCTTCAGGACGATGTTTAAGAAGGGAGGGAGGGTGCAAATCCCCTTGCACAGGAGCTGGCCTTCTCTGACATTGCGGTGGGCTAAATAGTAGGGTCAAGTTACCAGGCTCTTTTCTAGACAGCCACCTGCTGCAAGACCCTGAATGGGCTCTCACACAGAACAGCAAGTCAAAGGAGATGTATTGATTTGGCTTTGGAACAGGTGGGTTTTTTGCACACTAGCTGTCTTATGTTCAAATGAATGCCAGTTGCTATCACCATTTGACGCTTTTTAAAAAGCCCCAAACACCAGCATATAATAGGAGAACAATCCTGAAGATTACATCTTAATGTGTTCATGTTTTGCACTGTGAAAGGGGCAATGATTCTTCTTTTTTTAATTCAGTTTTTATTTTTAAAGTTACATATACACAAAAAAAACATTAAACATACACTACATACATACCTAACACCCAATACACATTGCAATACTCACAATACACACAGCATACCTCCATCTTCTGCCTTTAACATTTCTCCAGGCAAAGCTCAATCATTTTAAACCTTTGGGGGTTGGACTAGATGATTCTGGTGATCCCTTCCAAATCTGTGATTCTATGATTCTACCTTGTTAGGATTATCATTTATAGTAGTGGAAAAATAAACACTACAAACAGTAAAGCGACCTTCATCAATATTATTTTTCTCTTATCTTTCAAAACAAACCTATTGCCTTATATAATTAATAGTAACATTTAACGTAAAAAGTTTCTAACAATTTATATCAAAATGCGAAAAATGTAATGTAAGTAGGCTATCCCTTTTAGATGGTTAAAGCTATTACATATATATTACATATAGACAGTAGTAACTACACTATACCTCTAAAGTTTTAGTCTTTCAGTTAGTAGTATTATCTCTTAGAACATATTATATTTCTCAGGACACGTGATCATACGGGCAACGATGAATCTGAGTTTATTTTAACCCAGAAAGATTTATTTTTTCTATACCACTTGATTTACAGACAAACTGAAGGTCATATGGAACACTAGAACCAACAGGATGATTAAAAAGGCCTCTAGTTACAGGAGAGCAGGAAGGAAGGGCACCTTCTGAACATCTTTATGAACATGGATTGTGTTTTAAGAACAAGCTTCTGTATAGTCTGCACCCGTCTTTCACAATTCATATTATTATTACAATCTGTTGTGCATCTGTATTTCTGGGAAGTTGTCCTTTCAAATCACTTAAACAGGCACATTTGTGTAGGTGCTGCCAATCAGCCTCTCTTAAAATCCCAACTAAACTTCAGTGGTACAGCTAATCCATGTAATTCTTTATATGCAGCCCTTTTGAGATGTGCATTATTTCAGCTGTCTGTTCTGCACATTTCCTGTCTGTCCCACCCCATTTAAGATAGGCCTCTTGTAGAAACCCAGGGCAAAGAACAGATATGTACGTGCCTTGGATAAACAGCTCCTGTGCTTATTGGTGGGTTCCCAGTAATACTCCTGAATCCAAAGTCTCCTATTGCGTCATGTGCATATAAGGTTAAACTTCAGAACGCCAAATGAAAGAAACAGTAAACCAAATTCTTTCCTGGCATTTGGCTTTTTTTCAATGATAATATTTCAGCACTACCATCTGGTTTGGATACTTTCTCCTTAGATCCAAAGGCTATTCTAGCTCAGCATTTTTTAAAGTTTCATGTGTATACGTTTGGACACTTGCTACATATTCAAGAAGGGTTTTGTATATCCTACATACGTACTAGTAGCTATAGTAAAATGTTGTTTCAGGTAGAATTCTTTTAGAGAACTATTTCATAACATAAAGCCAAAATACGCAATCAGTTCTCTTTCAACTGCTATTTACTTACATTTTTTTGCACAGGCACCTGACCGCTTTGGTATATTGCTAGTGGCCAGTGTAACACTTTCCATCATGCCCAGAGAATTACTAATTTTCTCTCCACTGAAGTAAGCAACATCACCAGAGGCTGAGAAAAAGCAGTCTTGATTTATGTATGTCAGGAGAGATGTGTAGAAGGTTTGCCAAAACGAAAGCTATGATGGACACTACTGCAGTTCACCCCCACCCCCAGAAATCGCTAATATAGTAAATTAGCAACAGACATGAAGCACTTAAGTCTATGAAAAATGAAATGGCAAGCTTATTTCAAATAGGTATAGCATCTTTATTTCCTTTCACTTGAAACCATCAATAAAACTGTGTTTCGGTTAGGCATGTATACTCTTCACAACTTTTTTAAAAACCAAAGAGCCTTATTTACAGTTATTATATTATTGATTTGTGTTGTCCATACAGTAGTTATCATTATGATAACGTTTATATTGCAATAGTCACTCCCAAGGTCATCAAAATGCCAAAATATTTTGAACGTACCCCATTTTTGTGTAAGCTTACTTCCATATCTGTGCATCATATCAGTCATGCTGCTGAACAATATTGTTTTAACACTATGTGATATAACTTCAATGTTATCTCTCTCTTTGATGTTTGCCTTTGACAGATACAGACCACCTTAATTTTTTTCCAACCTGAAAAGCGTAACAATTTCTCCACCAGATGGCACTCTCTTCTTAAAAATAAAGATTCCCCTCCCAATACCTGTATGGTCTGTGTAATACATGATTCTTCAAGTGTTTTCCGTGGCAGCATTAACATTTTATTATTACGCTCAGAATTTTATTTCTCAAACAACTTGCTTATCTTAGTAATGTTGCTTTGTATGGTATTTGACAATTCTGTAGCATTTCTCGTCTGAGAGCAATTTTTGCTCTTTTAAATTGGGCAAAACTAGGGCAGTGAGAACATGTAATCATTTGGCATAGACACATTACATTTTGATTAGTTATTCAGATTACTTTTTTCAAAATATCATGACAGAAGATTATTTTTCCACATGTATAGTGAAGGGAAAAGTTACAGTGTGGCAACTTTTCCACTGCAAAAAGAGTTTATAAATTGCCTGTCCTTGATAAACTAGATCTTGCTGTCATCTGTGAACCAAGACATTGGCTTAGAGATGGGATTGTGGCTCGTGCTTTATATGCAACTGTATTGAGTTCTCAGCATGTCCAATTAAAAGGATCAAGTAGGACATGATGCAGAAAACCTCCACTTGAGTCCCTGGAGATTTGCTGCCAGTCAGAGTAAACAGTACTGACCGTGATAAACTAATGGTCTGACTCAATGTAAAGCAGCTTCATATGTTCAGATGTAATGACATACAATGGCTTAGTGCTTCATGAACATGCCTTGAGATTGAATCCTGAAACAGTAAGCACTGGCTTGCACAAGCTCTGCATGTCTTCTAAGCATATGTTCTAAGCACAAACTGATCTGCAATCCACGTGAACAGAAACCACGTAAACCGAAACCCCCCATATAGCATCAAACCATAGAAAAATCTGGAAATGGTTATTCAAGTGTCATCTCATTTCACCATTTGGTAATTTTTTGTGCTGAAAATCTTAACATTGCAACGATTTTTTAGGCTGTGTAAGGAAAGAAAAAAAATCTGAAATGAGTGAGAATGAGAAGAGTAGTATCAACCAGCAGATGGCTCACTTATATCAAGCAAACTCTCTTCTTGGTGAAGAACGATTTAAAAATGGCTATCTGGATTTGCCACACATTTGAAATGTGAATCTTTGTGCATCAACATGGAGAGTTATTTGTTGAATGCTACGTAATTCGTTGAATGACGAAGCAAACTGTAATGTGGTCACCAAACCATAGGAAATTATTAATAATACAGCTGTGTTATTTTGGTAGGCCAACAAGAAAATTGGGATATAAATAAATAAAGGTATTGCATGGCTTTTGTTTTGGGTTTCTGAATATGCAAGGATTAGTTTCTGGCATGTATACATTTGAATCCAATCAATACATTAATTTTAAAAGCATTTGAAAAAGGTACAATCATTCTCAGCTGAACATATTTCAAGTAGACCATAAAGGCTGAAGCCTGAAGAGAGTGAGGTCTATAAGAGAGACTGAGAACTCAGATAATACCAAGCACTAATCCACAGACAAATGACATGGCTAAGAATACAATATAAGTTGCTTACATGTAAGCTCCCTGAAGGAGAAACTCATCTATTTGTTCCTATCTGTAAAAAGAAGAATCCCTAGTCACAGATTTAAGTCCATATGTAAATAGATAATGAACAGCTGATTTTGAGTCAACTGTTAGTATAAAGCAGTGGTTCCCAACCTTTTTTTTGACCAGGGACCACTAGGACTTTTTTGTTCGGTGCAGGGACGCCAAGGTTCAAAAAAAATTTCTGAGAATTTGAAAATAAACTTTAATCATAACTGTTAGTTAAACATTAAACTTAGAATAATATTTGAATATATATTTTTATAATAGAGAACTTTTAATTGAAAATATTAATTTATTATGGCTTTATAACTTTGTTTCGCGGACCTTAATTTAGTTCTCACGGACCCCTGGGGGTCCATGGACCCCTGGCTGGGAACCAGTGATATAAAGTGTGCAGTAAGACTTTCTGAGTATCGGGGATCTAATAAAAGAAATAAGAAAATTTATTTTTTAAAAGTATATAGGAGGGTTAAAACCCCCTAAGTAACAGAAGCAGTACCTGAAGCTTTAAGAAACAAATGCCCTTTCCATGGCCATTGGACAGTATCGCCAGCCTTCAAGCCTGCCTATCAATAAAAGGCAGGGGGAGGGGCAGGATACTTTCCAGGATTTTTAGCCTTTGAGGGAGGACTCATCATGGACAGCCCCACTGGAAACCAATGGGCAACTTGCTACCATATGACTTGCATGATTAACTTGGGCCTGGCCGCTTGCTACTGTTCAACTGCAGCCATGCCACAAAAGCCAGTGTTGTACAATGGTTAGAGTTTCAGGCTAGGAGCTGGGAGAGCCTGGTTCAAATCTGTACTCTGCATAGAATTTTACTGGGTGACTTGAATCAATTGCATACTCCCAACTTAACCTACCTCATAGGGTTGTTGTCAGGGTAAAATGGAGGAGAGGAAAAAGTTGTAAGCTGTTCCCAGTGTAGGGAGGGGGATACAGAGGAAAGTGAGGTGCTCCCCATGTGCCCAACTGCAACTGGGCCTTTCTTGACATCATCCACCTTACACTTGGGCCCATGCACTTGGGCCCAGCTCAAAACCCAGAATGTGCAGTTTTCCCAGAAATAAGCTGCCAGGAGGATGGAAGGAGACAAAACTGAAGACAGAGGAGCAGATAAAGCCAGCCTGGCTGGTGGGTGGGAAGGAGAGAAGAAGGCAGGAAAAGGGAAAAAGATATAGGAGTTTTCAGGGAAGGGAAAGAGGAAATAGCAAGAAAGGGGAAAAGAAAGTGCCCCCTGCAAATCCTTACACGTCCCCCATCTGTGTCCTGTAATGTTTGCTGGAGAAAAGTAAGATATTTGTTTTTAATCCAGTGATCCAAACAAACAAATTATTTCTGTGGGATAATGTTCTAAAATATTTTTGAAATATTAACTGTAATCTGTTTGCTTATACTCAAGAGCATGCTTTCCGTTCAGATGCCATAAATGTGTGCATGTTTATGATCATACATTTCATTCTTCAAACAGTATAATTTTCAGAATTTCAAAGATCTCTACATGTTAGCAAAGTTATACATTTCAAGTTCCCTAGCAAGATAAATAGTAAGAATGACTTCTCGTACATTTTCCTCTCAGTTGCACTTATCCAAAGAAAGAAAGAAAACACCCTTAGTGTGTGTGTGTGCATGTGCATAGGCCTCTCCTTTAGAACATTCAGTTCCTTCCTAATTGTTGTCTATATGGTATCAGTAACAGAGGACAGAAGTAGTGGGGGAAATGGGTGGTTTTCTGTGATTGCACAGATGACATTGGTTACAGATAACTTGGCTTTCCTTTTTGTAGTTTCTGTGATGACATTGATAAGCAAGTTCACTTACCTGTTGAAAGTTACTCTGAACATCACCTCAAGTACAAATGATCTGTAACAGTGGTTCCCCTTTTTGGGACACCTTAGCACAAGAACAGCCCAATATCCTGCCTTTAGGCATTCATCCTGTACAGATAGAAGGTGACAACTCATCAGATGTCTAGTGTATGAAGCATCCTTTCCTGTTATCCTGAGGAAGGTGGCAGGGGTGGGGGAGCCCAGTATCATGCGTAGGATAGAGTACTGAGCCCATCCTAAGGCCAGCACTCATGTTCATCTTCAAGTCAGCCTTGCATGTACATAAGTGCAGGGGTGGGGGATTAACTTTTAGTTCACTTACATGGTATGCTGATATAATTTCTATGAAGAAAGCGTTTTTGAAAATTAATATCTTGTAATATCTAATAACTAAGAAAATTAATATCTTGTAATAACTGAAGAGCCCCGTGGCACAGAGTGGTAAGCTGCAGTACTGCAGTCCAAGCTCTGCTGAGTGCAATCCCGACGGAAGTTGGTTTCAGGTAGCCGGCTCAAGGTTGACTCAGCCTTCCATCCTTCTGAGGTCGGTAAAACGAGTACCCAGCTTGCTGGGGGTAAAGGGAAGATTACTGGGGAAGGCACTGGCAAACCACCCCGTAAACAAAAGTCTGCCTTGGAAACGTCGGGATGTGACGTCACCCCATGGGTCAGGAATGACCCGGTGGTTGTACCTTTACCTTTAATAACTAGTTGCCAGTGTCTAGAAGAGTCTCCTCATTAGTGCTGTAAAACTAGCAGCAAGCTCCAGACTGGCATGATGTAACAAATGAGCATAGATTTTGACTTCTTCACTTTCCGGGGAGAGAGAGTGGGGGGAGGGGGAGAGGGAGAGAGGGAGAGAGAGAGATGACCAAAAGTCATTGGAGGGGTGACTGCGAGGGAAACAGTTGTGCATTCAAGACCTATGATGCCTTTACATAGTAGAGCTGCTACCAATACTGATAACTAGGACTGTTGAAATTTCAAAAATTCGTTAAAATTTGAGTTCGGGTTTATTTGCAATTTTTTTATTTGGGAAAACCTGAATGCTGAATTCCCCTATACCGGTACAGGTAGGAATTCGGGTTTCCCTGATATTTTGGGCATTTAAACCCATTTAAACCCATCCACAGCTTTTAGTGGCTCCTGGGGGGGGCATTTTTGCCAGTAGAGGTCCCAAATTTTCAGGGTAGCTAGAAGGGATTTTCCTTGCAAGAACCCACAAGTTTGGTAAAGATTGGGTCAGGGGGTCCGGAGTTATGGGGTCTGGAAGGGGTCACCCCATCCTCCATATATATGCATTGTGGCTGTGGTTAGACTCTTTCATATGATCTCAATGGAGAAGTAGGACTTTAAACAGTGGGTGGGAGAGTTCACCCGGTGCCTCCATAGAGATAAAATTTGATACACTTTGTCTCTATGGAGGTGTGGGGGGAACTTTCCTACCGTTTAAAGCTCAGCTTCTCCATTGAAAGTGGGGGAAAGTGTGTGTGTGTTAAGTGCCGTCAAGTCGTTCCGACTCATGGCGACCCTATGAATCAATGTCCTCCAAAGTGTCCTATCCTTAACAGCCTTGCTCAGATCTTGCAAACTGAGGGCCATGGCTTCCTTTATAGAGTCCATCCATTCTCCGAGGACTGGCTGGCAGAGGGCGGCTGAGAAGCGCAAGCCGGAGTCCAGCCAATTGCGCTCCGTCGTGTCACCAAGAGGAAGCCTCCCGCATGCCTGGTTGTTGTGTAGACTTTGGGAAAAATCTTCAGGGGACCCGAAACACCATAAGGCAGACGGAGAGAGGCGGCATGAGACGGCAGGGGCAGGAAAAAGGCTGAGCTGCTGCAGATCCCAGCTGGGGAACGGCCGACTCACCAAAAGCGAGGTGCAGACAGGGCAGCGCTGTGCAAAAGTGCTCCAAAAAGAGAAGGCGGCATAAAGGAGGGGGGGGGACCACAATTAATAGGAGGGTCACAGAGCGGACAAAGGGGTTTCGATGCTGTTGACATGCGGCACCGAAACCGTTCCAGCAGATCAGGAAAGCTCCTTCCTTGGGAAGGGTTCGTTTAGTTTGAAGATGACCAGACTCTGTTAGGGGGCGGGGGGGGGGGACGACAAAAAGTGAATTTGATCAGGCGACGGGAACAGGGCAGTTCCGCACGTGGAGCTGCGGAGGGTTTTGCCTTTGCCTACCTCGGCCGCAGCCGACTCCCCGCGGCTCCTCACCCTCCGGCTCCAGGGGGCTTGCTTCCCCAGCCCTTCCTCCGGCCAGTCGGCCTGGCCTGCCCGAGCCGCGACCCCGCACCTCTGCCCCCTGGCGGAGGGCCACGAGTCAGGGGGGATAGAGGCGAGGCGACAGCTGCCCGCCCGCTCACCGCCTGCTCGTTGCCTCCACCTGCAGGGAGGAGCCGTAGCACGCCTCCTCCTCCTCCTCCTCGAGAGCCGCACTCAAGGGGCCAAAGAGCCGCATGCAGCTCGCAAGCCGCGGTTTGCCGACCACTGCCCTAACCCAATCTTTACCAAACCTGCGGGTTCTTGCAAGGAGAGTCCCTTCTAGCTACCCTGAAAATTTGGGACCTCTACCTGCAAAAATGCCCCTGCAGGAGCCATGGAAAGACATTGCTAAAAAAGCTGGATATTCAGGAATGGCAAAATTCGGCTTTGCCAACCTCCTGGACTTTGTGGACTCGGTAAACCCGAACCAGAAATTTACTGAATTTGCATTTATTCGGTATTTTTCCAGTTCGGTTTTTACAACAGCCATACTGACAACATCTTTGTGAAAATTATAAGTATGGTGAAAATCCTAAATGGAAGGATGATATTAGAAGCGCTGGCCTTCTTCTGCAAAATGAAGGAACTGAAGGAGCAGCAAGGTGGTGGGAAAAGACACAGCCCAGATTTTCATGGGGTAATAAAAGAGTTGACTGCTTTGAGGTCCAGAACAAGGCTAACATCTTGCTTGAAGATAGTGAAATATCTTGAGCAAAAACCTCAGAGAAGCTGAGAAAGGGTAAGCAGGTCTCTCTTTCATGTTTGAAGAACCATAACTACCTGCTTTAGTAAGGTTAGTGTTAAGGCTATGGTGTAAAATCTTCCTGAAACAGGCAGAGAATCAAGTTCTGTGAAATATCCAATGCAAATAATTGTTTGCATTAGTGATTGAGTTCCAGCATGCACTGAAATATGCTTCTGTAATGATGAAAGTGTTAGCACAGTAAAAAAAAAAAAAGTGTGCTTAGAAGTGGATGAGGTCTTTTGCTTGGAGAAGGCATTTGCTCTATATTGACTGTTGCACCACCACATCAATTTTGTGGATTCTGGAGACAATTGGTCTGGATGCTATCAAGAGTGATGAGACCAGGCAAAGAGATTTGAGTTGTGCTGCTAATGTTGGAGCAAGGAGCCTAAGGAGCAAGTTATGTTTTTGATATAACAGAGATGCTCCAATGATTCATAAGTAGTGCTGAAGAGGCCTCCCCTGTTGGAAGGCATCTGGTTCTTTCCCTGCCTCAGAGTTAATTACAGTTCTGGGAGGGAGCTTATTTAAATTATGGAGGAGTCATGGAAGGAAATGATTGAAGGCTCCTGCCTCAGCAACCCTTCTCCAGTCTTCAAGCAGCTGAATGGAGCTGTTAAATGGCTTAAAAAAATAAGAACAACAGCAACAAAACCATGAGAGATGCTACAGTGTTATCCTAAGCGAAGCTATACTCTTCTAAGTGCATTTAAGTCAATGTCTAATCACAGATTTCTAGTATCACTTCTGGTTTGTCCCTCATATGCTAATTTCCCCTAACACACAGTATGAAGAAGAACCCTCTATAGGGGCTGCCTACATTGTTTCTGAATATCTATGAGTCGCAACTTCAATCATTGTAAATATTTTTGCATCCGAAATAAAAAAATCAAATAAAATGTTCCTACCCTTTTTTAAATTTTAAACTAACACACAGCTGGAAGTTGGAGGCAAGTAAGCAATGCCACTTCTGGAATCTGCTGCCTGAAAGGTTGTGTTGATTTATGGGAAGACTTGACTTGAACTTTAAATTGCTATCATTAATGCAAGGAGAAAGAAAGAGAGGTTTTTCTTATCTATCATGTCTGGTATATGGATCGTGGTAAAGTGGTTGTTGGATTTACAACAATACCTGAGTAAATTCCTATTGCTATTTGTGTGTGTGTGTGTGTGTGTGTGTGTGTGTGTGTGGGTGGCCTTCTTGTTCTGATGTAAAAAAATCTGTGTAATATTAAATCATTCCTGCAGTAGAATTGTGTAGCTATTTTTAGATGGCAGGTTTTTTTCCCACCTGTATCAAATTTCTTCAGCTCTTAGAATCTTGCAGGCGAATACATATGCATTAATCCTTACTCTTTCATTGCTAAAGTAAAAATGTATGAGGCTCACCATAATTGTAAAAGCTTTGAACAAAAGCAACCAAAGGTGTTTTAGCAAGCTGTTTAAAATCCACTTTACGAATAAACACTTTTCTATCATTCAAATAAGTAAATATATGTGCAAAAATAGTCTGAACCATGTAAACAAGTTTTTTTTTAAGTATGACAAAAAGTGGAACTGACTATATATTTAACTAAGAGGGTCCTCCTTGTTTTATTAATGTACTTTCCAAAACTTTCCAAAAATAATGTTTTTCTTTTCTTTTAACTTTTTGGGGCCAATTCAAAGTAAAACAAGATGAAAACCAGATTTCAAACTATTAAACATTACAAGTGGTGGCTCAATACACTTAAAAGGTCAGAAATTCAAACTAATATCAATAACATAGTACAATTAACACTATTCTGCTTCCCCATAGACCACTATAATATGTATCACAGTAAACTGATTGTGTTAAGGAATGGGGAGAAGGTACCAACGTTTAGAATTTGTTGAGTATTTTGTTTGTACAGCCTCAATCCTTTAATCGGCTGAACTGAGAAAGTACAGCATTTATATAATGAAAAATGTGTAATCTTAGTTTGGGAAAGTTTTGATGTTGTGAACATGTTTAATATAGCAGAGGACTAAATGGGTAATAAATAGGAGTGTTGGCCCAAATTAATGAGATGAATCTTTTGAAATAGTAACAAGAAGATAATTTAGCTGTTTAGCATTTAAGGTGCATGTATATTAAATTAGGCCTAGAGGAAAATTCCTAAATTTCCTGAAAATATTCCAACCAATTAGTGGTTGACAGTTGGTGGTCATAATGTGATTTGACTTCTTCAGCCATTGTGTATCTATTTGACTTATTTATTTATTATTGACGGTGGAATGTGGTGCCTCGGAGGGTGGTGGAGCCCCATCTTTGGAGGTCTTTAAGCAGAGACTAGATGGCCATCTGTCAGGAGTGCTTTGATTGTGGGATCCTGCATGGTGGGGGGAGGGTTGGGATCACTGGGGATGTGGGTGAGGTATTTGTTAATTTCCTGCATTGTGCAGGGGGTTGGACTAGATGACCCTGGTGGTCTCTTCCAACTCTATGATTCTATGATTTACAAAATTTATATTCTGCTTTTATGCCCTTACAAGGCAGCTAACAATTTAAAACATACATGATAGAATTACATTGTGTGTGTGTGTAAAGTGCCATCAAATTTCAGCCAATTTATGGTGACTCCAGCAAGAGACTTTTACAGCAAGTGAGAAGCAGAGGTGGTTTGCCATTGCCTTCCTCTGCAGAGTCTTCCTTGGTGGTCTCCCTTCCAAATACCAACTCTGCTTAGTGGCTGAGATCTGATGAGATCAGGCTTGTAGTATGCTGCCTTCCTCCCAAAATTACATTATGAAACCATTAAAATAACCCCCTCCCAAATATACATCATTAAAACAAATTTTAAAAAGAGATAAAAAGAGAGGTAAACTACATACAGAACATTAAAACATTGTTTAGGAAGGAGGGATCATTGAGGGAATACCAAACAAAACAAAAAAAGTCTTTACCCGCTGGTGGAAGATGAGAACAGAAGGGGACAGAGAAATGTCCCTGGGAAAGAGTTCTAGAGGTTTGGTGCCATGATGGAGAAGACCCTCTCCCGGGTTGCCACCTGCCTAAACTCAGAAGGTGGAGGCACCCAAAGCAGGGCCTCTAAAGATGACTGTAATGGTTGGGTGGGTTCATAAGGGATTAGGGGGTCCTTCATGTATTTTGGTCCCAAACCATATAGGACTTTGAAAGTCAAGACCAGTACCTTGAACTGAGCTTGGAAATAAATCACAAGGCAGTGTAGATAGGCCAAGATTGGAGTGATATGTTACCTACAACACTGTCCAGTTAACATCCTGGCTGCAGCGTTCTGTACCAATTGAGGTTTCCAAACATTTTTCAAGGGCAGACCCACATAGAGCGTATTGCAGTAATCTATATGTAACCAAGGCATGTACCACAGTGGTCAGATCTTTTCTGTCCAGGAAAAGCTGCAGCTGTCTAACTAGTCAAAGCTGGTAAAAAACACTCTTGGCCACAGCTGCCACCTGCTTATCCAGCAGTAGTTCTGGGTCCAAGAGCACCCTTCAAGGGGAGTGCAACCCCATCCAGAATGGGTGAACCCTTTAATCCGGGATTAGACCTTCCACCCATAAGTAGCACTTCTATCTTGTCAGGATTAAGCTTCAGTTTATAAGCCCACATCCACCGCAAAACTGCCTCCAGGCATTGGCTCAGAGTTTCTACAGCCTTCCTGGGATCAGATGGAAGTGGGAGAAAGAGCTGACTGTGATCTGCATATTAATGACAACCCAGACCAAATCTCCGGATGACCTCACCCAGTGGTTTCATGTAGATGTTAAAGAGTATAGGGCAGTGATGGTGAACCTTTTAGAGACTGAGTGCCCAAACTGCAACCCAAAACCCACTTATTTATTGCAAAGTGCCAACACGGCAATTTAACCTGAATGTTGAGGTTTCCTCCCAGCTGGGTGGTGGGGAGTCCAGGGAAGAGGGGGCGGCAGGTTACTCCCAGCTGGGTGGCAGGGAGTCCAGGGAAGGGGGGGCACTTTGAACTGCAGGCAGCGTGGAGCAGTTCAAAGCCCCCGCCGCCCAGCGGGAGTCCAGGGAAGGCAGATGCGATGGCTGCGCGTGCCCACAGAGAGGGCTCGGTGTGCCAAGTCTGGCACACGTGCCATAGGTTCGCCAACATGGGTATAGGGCATAAGATGGAACCTTGTGGGACCCCATAGACCAAAGGCGAAGGGGCTGAACAGCAATCCCTCCACACCACTTTCTGAAATCTACCCTCCAGGTAAAACTGGAACCACCACAAAATGGTACCTTTCAATCCCAGTCCAGATAGGTGGTCCAGAAGGATACCATGATCAATGGGATGGAAAGCCACTGAGAGGTCCAGGAAATAATCATACATGTGCCACTCCCTGAAAAACACTGCTCCCCTGCTGGCTTTCTATGTTCATAATTGGTTAGTCGTTTAAAGATATTTTAGAGTGAGTACTTTATTTTAAATGTTGTTTTAATATTTGAAATGTTTTAATGTTTTGATGTTCACTGCCTTGAGAACCCTATTTGGGTGGAAAGGCAGCATAGAAAGGCAGTGTAGCCACCTTGAGCCCAACTTGGGTGGCGTGGGTGAGTGGGATATAAGTTGAAAATATAAACAAACAAATAAATGTTGTCAATAAATAAATGATCTCCCCACACATTTCCACCTTGAACCCTCCCCTCACACTGTTTCTCCACTACAGGAGTCCAAATGTGTACTGACCATCACAAACACATTTGGAACCCTGGGGTGGGGAAGAACACAATTTGCGTGTATGTGGTATTTGGCATGAAGAAGAAGCATATAGTTTCTCCACTCTAAATTTCCCTCTCCAAAAGCAGTCCCCCCCCCTTTTTTTTGTTAAGAGGGAAAAAAGGCTGTTGGAATTTTCTTACATGCATTTGTGTAATGTTTAGCTATGTGTTAGAGGAATATTGACACATAAAAAAATGAACTAATCCCCAAAGTATTTAGTATTTCAGTTGTTTTTTATTTTTAAAAAACCCATTGACGTTTAACCAGCGATTTCTTGCAGGCATGAAGCGACTGAGGTTTGCAAAGAAAACACCCACAATTTCACCTCCTCCTTTTGAAAGGAAAAGGCTAAATTTACATCTCTATGTTTTGGAATCTGACTGTTTGTGCTGTTGGTATTTCCTTTCAAAATCTTTTCATAGCTTAGATTCCTATCAAAGGAAGCTGTATCCACAGGTATAGATAATATGTGGAGATTGAAACAAGACTCTCAACAGCTGCTCTTGTCTCCATTTTCCTCACAGTAAGTATGACATGAACAGGGCTGAAACTAAAAAGGCCAATACACACTTCAAATGAAATGTTGGCTGGAAAGCAACTGGATGGGTGGTAGTCCTTATTTTGCCACATAAATAGAACTGGGAATTGGGAAAGCATTCCATTCGGCCCACATTGCAAAGGTGTAGTCCTATTATTTCTGGACAAAATACGAAAGTGCTTTGAGCTACTTTCACCAGGGAAATCACAGAACTAGGTCCTCCAAAGCTTTCAGTGCTCTATGCAATAAAATAATTGTATGGAAGGCCTCTATTACAGCGCATAGCTGAAAGTAGGATGACCCTCAATGTAAGCTGTGCTGATCAGAGCATGGTCTTCTGCAGGTGCTAACCTGCAAATGGGCAAAATCAACAACTGCCCGTGCACATGACTTCTCCATTGTGGCCCCCACCTTATGAAACAGTCAGGTTGAGGAAGTCTGTGAGGCTCCCGCTCTCATGACTTTCTGCAAACTATGCAACTCTGAATTATTCAAGAGGGCTTTTCTGTGCTGGCAATCGAGTTGCACTGTGCTGAAGGATTCACAAAGTTGCTTGGAA
This sequence comes from Euleptes europaea, assembly GCF_029931775.1. Taxonomy (NCBI): domain Eukaryota; kingdom Metazoa; phylum Chordata; class Lepidosauria; order Squamata; family Sphaerodactylidae; genus Euleptes; species Euleptes europaea. Next base: position 55,461,098 of record NC_079323.1, read on the forward strand.
AAATATTAGGGATGGTGATCTATACTGCTGTGTATAGCTTGCTGACGCTAGAATCCTACTATGAAATTTTGCATCATTTAATGTGTAGCATTAACACTAATACTTTGCTTCAGTTCTATTTTTATACTTCTGGTTGGTTCTGCAACCCCAATCCTATTGTATTGTTTATTGAATATCCCATCCTGTTGATTGTATTGGCTCACTCTGTGTAATCCACCTTGAGCCCAAGTGAGAAAGACAGACTATAAATAACATTAAAATAAATAACAAAATAAAGTCAGCCCTCCTTTCCATGTTATACTCAAGTTAGTAGGATTTGAGCTGCTGGATCAATTTTGGAATCAAACTTTGTAGCCAGTCCTCAAATTACATATTTGATAGTCAGCAGTTCTGGAACAATCTACATAGGGTTCACTGAAATTATCTTCTAGTAAACTGTCTGAAATATTTTGTTTAAAAAGCATTTACCATAGCATAAGAGAGATCAGACTGGTGGTCCATCTACTTCCAGCATCGTGTTTCACACAGTGGCCAACCAATTGCCCTAAAAGGCATAGAGGCCAAAACATCTCCTGATATTGACTCCTAGCACTGGTTTCCAGAAATATACTGCTTCTGGACATGAGGCTCCCCTTAGTAATTTTGGCTAATAGCAATCGATGAATCTATCTTCCATGAATATGTCTAATCCTTTTTAAAAGCCATGCTGGAGGACATCGCTATATCCTCCAGCAACGAATTTTATAATTTAATTACTTGCTAAGTGAGAAAACCCTTTCTTTTGTCTGCCTGAATCTGTTACCCGTCAGTTTTGTCAGGTACCCCCAAGGAGGGGTGTGCCTTTGGTAAACTCAAACTGGAACCCACCCACCCCTGAAAAATACCTTTCGGCATTATTCAGGCTGCTTTGGCTCTGTAGCCATTTACCCCCCCATTCCTCCTCCTTACTTGTGTGTGTGTAAAGTGCCATCAAGTCACAGCTGACTTATGGTGACCCCTTTTTGGGGTTTTCATGGCAAGAGACTAACAGGGGTGGTTTCCTTCCTCTGCACAGTGCCTTCCTCTGCACAGCAACCTTTGTATTCCTTGGTGGTCTCCTATCCAAATACTAACCAGGGCTGACCTTGCTTAGCTTCTGAGATCTGACGAGATCAGGCTAGCCTGGGCCAACCAGGTCAGGTCGTCAGATCTCAGAAGCTAAGCAGGGTCAGCCCTGGTTAGTATTTGGATGGGAGACCACCAAGGAATACCAGGGTTGCTGTGCAGAGGAAGGCATTGACAAACCACCTCTGTTAGTCTCTTGCCATGAACCCCCCCTCAAAAGGGGTCGCCATAAGTCAGCTGTGACTTGACGGCCTCCTTACTTACCTGCAAAATATTGTGCAGTAGCAATGAAGCTACATTGCCTTAATGTACATCCTTAATCTGTGGAAATGTAAAATTGGGTGATTCCTAATTTTGTTGGCCTTGGTTGTAAACATCTATTCTGTATGGTCAGTTTCTGTTTTACCTGTTTTATCTGGTGTACTAGCTGCAAATAAAAAAATATTTATTTATTTACTTACTTACCTGCTGGCTGAAGTTCAGAGATCGCAGGTAGTGGGAATCTGAGTCAGAGAGTGCAGGCAGGGGGGATGTGACTCAGAACCCCCCACTGTGCTGTCAATCAGGCACAGGGGATAGAGAGTGGGTAACTAGTAACTAGTAAGATACTGTGTTATTGTCATAATTCACCTCTAGGTCTTCCTGCCCGGACAGATATGTGAATCTCCTCTGTGATGGAAAGTGTTGTCAAGTTGCAGCAGACTTATGGTGACCCAGTAGCGTTTTCAAGGCAAGAAATGAACACAGGTGGTTTGCTATTGCCTGCCTGTGTGTAGCAACCCTGGACTTCTTTGGTGGCTTCCCATCCAATTACTAATGAGGACTGACCCTGATTAACTTAAAAGATCGGATGAGATTGGCCTAGCCTGGGCAATGCAGGTCTCCTCTTGGTTTATTGAAATGCGAGTGTTCCTACATTCTTTGCTTCTTTATTAAGACAAATAGTTATTATTTACATCTCACACTTCTTATGTTATATACCTTATATTATATGCAATTCTGGGCTGCGTCAATAGGAGTATTGTGTCTAGACCTCACTTGGAATACTGTGTCCAGTTTTGGGCTCCACAATTTAAGAAGGATGTTGACAAGTTGGAGCGTGTCCAGAGGAGGGCGACCAGAATGGTCAAAGGTCTGGAATCCATGCCCTATGAGGAGAGACTTAGGGAGTTGGGTTTGTTTAGTTTGGAGAAGAGAAGGTTGAGGGGAGACATGGTAGCCATGTTTAAATATCTGAAGGGATGTCATGTTGTTGAGGGAACTAGCTTGTTCTCTGTTACTTCAGAGACTAGGACACGGAGTAATGGATTTAAACTAAGAGAAAAGCGATTCCACCTGAACATTAGGAAGAACTTCCTGACAGTGAGGGCTGTTCGATGGTGGAATGCACTGCCTCGGAGGGTGGTGGAGTCCCCGTCTTTGGAGGTCTTTAAGCAGAGGCTGGATGGCCATCTGTCGGGAGTGCTTTGATTGTGGGATCCTGCATGATGGGGGAGGGTTGGGGTCACTGGGGATGTGGGGGGGACGTAGTTGTTAATTTCCTGCATTGTGCAGGGGGTTGGACTAGATGACCCTGGTGGTCCCTTCTAACTCTATGATTCTGTGATTCTACCCCAAAGTGGTATATACAGAATTCCTATATACAGAATCACACATAAGGAAAGTGACAAATCCAGACCCTCTTGCTGTCAGCAAGGTTTTTTCTTTTCTTTTTTGCATCATATGTTTTCAGAGACCATCCTGGGGCCATTTCCTACAAGTAAGGTTGCCAGCTCTGGTTTGGGAAATTCCTGGAGATTTTGGAGGTGGAGCCTGGGGAAAATGAGATTTGGGAAGGGAGGGACTTCAGCAGGGTATAATGCCATAGAGACCAACTACCAAAGCAGCCATTTTCTCCAGGGGAACTGACTTCTGTTGTCTGGAGACTAATTATAATTCCGGGGGATCTCCAGCCACCACTTAGAGGTTAGCAACCCTACCTACAAGGTATACTTATTTTGGTGGCTTATTGTGTACAAGGGTAATGTTGAGGTCAGCATCATATGTAGACTTTTTTTTTTACTCTGCTGATCCAAATCATACTGGTTCATGTTTACCACTGCATTTGAGGAGGCCTATTAGGTATGCAATCCAGTTAAGCAAACTAATACCCAAGTGGAATTGAACGCACAGCCTTTTGGAACTTAACCTCTTGCCCTCGCTCTCACATGCAATACATCAGGCCTTCTATATTAATTTCATTACGATATTTTCCCACAAACAGAAGGATTTTTGTCCATGGAATGTGAGTAATTCACTTCCTCTCCTCCTGCTGCATCCCAAAATGCTTTTTCTGTGAATCCCCTCCAGGAGCAGCATTTCAGGTCATTTTAGACTGCAGTGGAAGGGCGGAGGGAGTTAAAACGTTGCACTCTGCAGATAGAAATCCTTCCATTCATGGAAATGGCCTGTTGAATTAAAAGTCACCATGTTAGCAATACAAAAGGCATATCTTTATAGTGAATTAATAAAGGATGGATCTTTATAAATGTTGTTGTGTGGAGTAGTGGTTAAGAGCAGTGGTTTGGAGCGGTGGACTCTGATCTGGAGAACCGGGTTTGATTCCCCACTCCTCCATATGAGCAGCGGACGCTAATCTGGTGAACTGGATTTGTTTCCCCACTCCTACACATGAAGCAGCTGGGTGACCTTGGGCTAGTCACAGCCCTCTTAGAGCTCTCTCATCCCCACCTACCTCACAGGGTGTCTGTTGTGGGGAAGGGAAGGGAAGGTGATTGTAGAGAAAGTCGGCATATAAAAACCACCTCTTCTTCTTCTTAATGGAACTGATGGATGTATTTCTATTTTGCCTCAAGGTAGTTAAACATTAAAACGATATATAAAAATACTCTTGTAAATGGATTAAAACAGTAAGACATACCTCCCAATTGGGAAATCCAAGTTTTGGGAAATCCAAGATTTCTTTCAGATTCATATTTACTAAGTCTGTCCTTGTGAACTTTAGTCAAATCATTTGAAAAAGAACCATATCCTGAAACTTCAGGAGGCTAAGCGCAGAAGTAAAACAGTTTGGGATTTCATTTAGCCCATTGCTTCTATGAGACAATGTTCAATGGATAAAACTATATCTTTTTCCAGGGTTTCCAGTCCCCCAGTGATTCCTAGAGAGGTGTGACATCACTTCTGAGGTTTTTCCCAGAAGTGACATCATACCATCACCAACAGCTGCCACCCAGGTCCCTGCTCCCCAGTCTTCCGTTGGTTGCCAGATCAGGCAACTTCTTCTTCTTTTATAATTAAGATACGGGAAGGCATACATGTGCAGATGTAAGCAGAAACCATGCCACCAGTTTACAACAGAAAAGAAAGTGACAAATATCATTTACAGAAGCTATTCGGGTGTGTATGACACAGTTTATTACTTTAACTGAAGCCACAAAATCAGTTAAGATTACAGCTGGTCACTTATACATAGGTCACAATAGTTTTACAGAACAAGGCATTGGCCATTAATGTATCATGGTACAGTACAAATCTCACACAATGAAGTTCAAATATGACATTTGTAAACTGGCTGACACGGTAGTGTTCTCCAGTGTTAATTCTGTATGATAAGGCGTTTTTTTTCTAAATAAGAATAAAAGTTAGTGACACACACTTTGGTTTCCTAAGGTGTATTCATATTGTCTGATAAATACATAAAACTGTAGTGAAAGGTATTACAAAGTACATTGGCCGCACAAATATTTGGTAAAGAAATGTTTCATATAAAAGCAGATTATGCAAAAATCTAGTTGGGGTGGTATCAACATCAGCTTTGTATGAAAGACACTGGAGGACATAGCACCATAATACACTGTTGTTTTTCTCAGCTGGAATACTGTTCAACTTTGCTGACTGTGTTGAGAGAAGAATGGAGAAACTCATAAGAGGGCCTCAAGTTATGTTCAAGTTCACCACAGGGACTTATAATCAGACATGTATTGAAAGTTCCCTACTGGAAATTCAATATTCGGGTGCATAGGGCCTCCAGTTCATACTGAAACTTCAGACTAAAGACTTCAGAATAAAGAAACAGAGAAGATGAAGGGATTTAGAATACATATGAAATAATTTCACATGCTTAGCATATGGATAATGTTGTGGGAAGATGTATGTGTGTGTATAGTATAGCACACGTGTATAGATTTGGGGAAAATAAATCAGCGATGAAATTATTGAGGTTTTCGTTGGTATCAGGAAACCTACTGTCGAATGGTTGACAAGTAGAAAACATTGCTCAGAGCATTAGGAGAATTTACCGGTACTTTGCCAGGGATTATAAAGAAAAAGTCATGACGTTGCTGTACAGAACTCGCCAGTCTTATGGGGCATGTGTCAGATGTCAAGTGCAAAGTATGAGCCAGTGCCACTCCAATGTACAGGCAGGAGTGCAACCTGATTTCATGCCACAGTGTGCAAGCACATGGACCTTTCTGCTTCTGTCCAGAACAGCCACAAACTACTGGAGCTCATAGAGTGTATGGAGCACACAACACAGGCCAGCCATTTATGTTTTCATTCAAGAAATCCTACCAGGGCAGCAGCATTGAACCTACTGGTTTTAAGATGCTCCCCAAAGCAATATTTATGTATTTTAAAAAAACTACTACAGACACCTAGAAAATCTCAGTCTTTCCTCCATTATTCATCATTCTTGATTTCAGATTTAACATGATTATCATATATTAGAGTTTCCTGAACACTGACATTTGGTATCTTATTTAATAACAAAATTGTATAAGTAATGAGTTTTGCTGTTTAGTGCTGTTATATGCTTACAGTACAGAATATAAATTTTACATGTTGAATTGTACAATGTGTTTTGCATTATCATATTATAATGATGTAAATTGTCATCAACTCCACTGAAGTTTATTCTGGATATAGAGTGATGGAGAAGAAGTAATACCTGCACACTGTGCATGAGATACACTTGCTTGCCTGTATATTCAGCATGTATTTTTATAAATACAAGGAAAATAACTATACACATTTGTGTATATTCTTAATTATTCAGTTGTGTATAAATCTCTTCTGCTGATGGTGGCGGCTGACCTATGGTGACCCCCGTAGCTTTGTCAAGGCAAGAGACGTTCAGAGGTGGTTTGCTATTGCCTGCCTGTGAGTAGCAACCCTGGATTTCCTTGGTGGTCTCCAATCCAAGTACTAATCAGGGCTGACCTTGCTTAGCTTCTGAGATCTGCCCAGATCAGGCTAGCCTGGGCCATCCAGGCTGGGTGTTCAGCTGGTATCCACACATAAATATCCAGTGTTCCAACAGTTATTGTAAACATGTAAGAATACATTTTAAAAGAAATACATTTTATTTTTGACATCTCAGCTTCAATTCAGAGTTATAAATCAAGAAAATGAAGCTAAGTGATTCTGCAAAACTAGCAGAAGTTAGGTATTCTAGGGGTATTGTATTTTAGCATTTCCATATAAACACAAAAATGTGTCTTTAGTTTCAACATCCAGACTTGCTCTGGTTTATATATTGTTCCCCTTACTCCAGTGTAATAGACACAAGAATTTATTACTGAATTACAGATAATGTAATTAATAAAACTGATGTACTCAGTTTCAGTACCTGCCCCTGAATGTTTCTCACATTCTGGAAGGACTAAGTATACAAATGTATATACAAAGTACTCAGGAAAACCCAAGCATTAGAAGTTATTTGGGAATGCTAGAAAGCTCCTGTTTTGAAATAGCAGGTATACAAAACGAATTACAAATTACAATTTGAACATGGGAGGAAAGGCCCTTTCTTGACAGTGCCATGTTTTGAAAATAATATTTTGGTCAACGTAAATAAATTGCAGTCCTTGACATTTAAATTAGAATCATAGAATCATAGAGTTGGAAGGGACCACCAGGGCCATCAAGTCCAACCCCCCTGCACAATGCAGGAAATTAACAACTATCTCCCCCCTCCACACCCCTAGTGACCAGAAGATGCCCTCTCATCATCTGCCTAAGGTCACAGAATCAGCATTGCTGACAGATGGCCATCTAACCTCTTCTTTAAAACCTCCAGGGAAGGAGAGCTTATCACCTCCCGAGGAAGCCTGTTCCACTGAGGAACTGCTCTAACTGTTAGAATTGCTAGATTTCTAACTGAATCTTGATCCTCAGTAATGGAGGACTTTTCATATATTTTTTCTTGGCATTATTAATATAAGGGAAACCCAAGATGCTTGTTTTGTGGAAACCTGTCAGTAAAATGATCTATGCAGAATTCTTCAGGTCATTACATCAGTGACTGAGTTTTTCCTTATATGCCCACTGGTATTTTTCTTCAATGCCCAATCCTGCTGCCAATGAAGCCAGTTTCTTCAACTTTTTCCACAATATATATGCATAATAGTTTTGGTGCAGAGGTGGTAGTTTTCAGGTCTTGTGGCCATTTTAAGTGGCTGGAGCCATTAGTAGCTAGTTGAAACTAAGAGAATGGAGCAACAGATTGACACAAAATTGACTCACTAAAATGTTTCATAATAGAATATGGTTTGTCCCATGTTCATGGCATTTCTCAGATTGCTTTTGTCAGATTTGCACCACTGAAACTGTATTTAAATCAGTGCCCCCGGATTACTGAAGTGTAAGTGGCACAGACAGTGGAGAACTTACAAACAGACTTATGGAACTCACTTCCTAAATGCCTTGTTATGTGGTTCCAGTATTTGGAGTAGGGTTGTGCATACTGATATACCTGAACCAAAAATAAATCCAAAATTAGCCGTTTCGGCAATATTTGGGTTTTGGGTCAACTGAATACTAAAACATGGGAATCTGCCCAAAGCCGAATAGGAGATTCCCAAAAAAGCTGAATAGATATTCGGCTTTTCAGGTTTCGGCTATTCGCTTTCTGCGGAGTCTCCATTTTGTGGCCCTTGTTCTGTTTAAAGGACAGCTATCTCCTTCATATTCCTGCTCCCTGGCTGGTTTCCAGGGCAGCAGCAGGAGGGAGCAGGCATGCTGGAGTGGCCAATAGGAAGGCTCACTGCAGCTTCCCATGTGGCCAGTGGCAGCAATGCATTTTGCATTGATGCAAAGCCAGCAGGTGAAATCTACCTAGAGAGGCGGAGGGAGGAGGGCCAGGAATTCTCAGTGGCCAGTAGGAACCAAGGTAAGGAAGAACAGTGTTCTTTCACCAATCACAGATGTTTTTTTTGGCTGGAATTAGTTTCAGACTTTTCTGTGCTTGGCCAAAGACTATAAAAGCTAGTCTGGTTCCCAGACCAGGCTGTTTGAAAGGGTTTGGTAGCAAAGCTTGGCTTTAGCTCCTGCTGCCTGATTGTTCCTCTGGGATCCTGGATCCTGGTGCCTCATCCTGACCTGCTGGATTACAACCTGAAGTCTGGGTTGGATTCCTTCCTGTCTGGTGCCTGGAGGAGCAGGGGTTTGAGATATCATTGTTTTCCTTTTAAACAAATTGTTGTATTTGGGGCTTATTTTCTAAATTTTGCTAGAAGTCAGCAGGCCTGTTGATTGGTGGGGGTGGTGGGAGGGGTTGCTAGTTTGATTTGATTGTTTTGGGTGAGAGGCCCTGCTTCCATTTCTCCACTGCTTGCTGTTTCAATGTTGCATTGTTTGAATTTTGGGGTTTTCTCTGCTTCAGATCTTGCCTTTACCTGAAAGGAGGAGGTGATTTGATTGTTTGGGGGAGCACTGCTTGTTGCTGTCATCATTGTTCTCATTGTTGAATTTAGAGAGGCGTTTTTTGGCAGTTTGGTGTCTTCTTGTGTGAACTTTGCAATGTTTTCCTATAGGAAATGGGACAACCCCTTTGGGACCATAAAATTGGACCCCTGACCCAATCTTCACCAAACTTTGGTGTTCATGCAAGGAGAGTTTCTTCAAGCTCCCCTGAAAATTTGGGAACTCTCCCTCCAAAAATGCCCCCACAGGAGCTTTGAAGTTTTCCCCCATAGACTATACTGGGCCCGATCTTTTCATTTATTGATTTTTTTTTTGTAAACCCGGAAATAAGCTGAATACCAATAGTTACTGGTATGGGTATTTGGCTTATTTCAGGTTTACCGGAAAAAATCAAGAAACCTGAACCCAAAATTTACCGATTTTTTTTTTTTTTTTTTTTTTGCACAACCCTAATTTGGAGTTTAGTGGCAGTATCTGATCCAGAATTTCATGTTTTTCTACATTTATGTGTCGATTATTTTCAGAACAGGTATTAAAGAACTAGAACTGTTTTTTTCTGGGAGAATTAGCAGAACATTTAATTTCTCCAAATTTCCATGTCACCTTAAGTTTTACTGAGGCCAGTAGAACTTATTACACGTATTTATGAAGGAAATCTGGTATTTCTCATCTTGGAATTGCACAGTAATCTAGAAAGCTCAGGTGCACTATTGTATATTTGTGTGCTAAATTACTCTTTAAAATTTTTGCTAAGTAATACTCCTATTAAGTCCAAAATGCAAAGATCTGCTTAAACAGTCAGTCCTTGAGAATTTAGAAAGGATGGATCTGATCACTAAGAGCCAGCACGGGTTTCTCAAGAACAAGTCATGTCTGACTAATCTTATCTCCTTTTTTGAGAAAGTTACTACCTTGCTGGATCAGGGGAATGCTGTGTAGACATACACAGCCTTGATTTCTGTAAGGCTTTTGATAAGGTTCCACATAGTATTCTTGTTGGCAAATTGAGGAAATGTAGTTTAGATCCTATTACTGTTAGGTGGATCTGTAACTGGTTGACAGATCGCACCCAAAGAGTGCCTGTTAATGGTTCCTCATCTACTTGGAGAGGAGTGACTAGTGGAGTGCCTCAGGGAATTGTCCAGGGACCTGTGTTGTTCAACATCTTTATAAATGATTTGGATGAAGGAATAGAGGGGATGCTTATTAAATTTGCAGATGATACTAAATTGGGAGGGGTAGCAAATATGGTAGAAGACAGAGCCAGGATACAGGATGATCTTGACAGGCTGGAGAATTGGACTAAAACTAATAAAATGCACTTCAACAAAGATAAACGTAAAGTTCTGCATTCTGCATTTAGGTAGGAAAAATCAAATGCATAATTATAGGTTGAGGGAGACTTGTCTCAGCAGTAGTGTGTGTGACAAGGATCTTGGGGTCTTAGTAGACCAAACACTGAACATGAGTCAACAGTGTGATGCAGTAGCTTAAAAGTCAAATGCAATCTTGGGCTGTATCAACAGAACTATAGTGTCCAGATCATGCGAAGTGATGGTATTGCTTTACTCTGCTCTGGTTAGACGTCACCTAGAGTACTGTATTCAGTTTTGGGCACCGCAATTTAAGAAGGATGTAGACAAGCTGGAATGTGTCCAGAGGAGGGCAACAAAGATGGTGAGGGGTCTGGAGACCAAGTCCTATGAGGAAAGGTTGAAGGAGCTGGGTATGTTTAGCTTGAAAAGGAGAAGACTGAGAGGTGATATGATAACCATCTTAAAGTACTTAAAGGGCTGTCATATAGAGGATGATGCCAAGTTGTTTTCTATTGCCCCAGAATGTCGGACCAGAATCAACAGGTTGAAATTAAATCAAAAGAGTTTCCGTGTAGACATTAGGAAGGTTTTTCTAACAGAGCTGTTCCTCAGTGGAACAGGCTTCCTTGGGATGTGGTAAGCTCTCCTTCCCTGGAGGTTTTTAAGGTTAGATGGCCATCTGTCAGCAATGCTGATTCTATGACCTTAGGTACATCATGAAAGGTGGGCATCTTGGCCTTCTTCTGGGCATGGAGTAGGGGTCACTGGGGGTGTGGGGGGAGATAGTTGTGAATTTCCTGCATTGTGCAGGGGGTTGGACTAGATGACCCTGGTGGTCCCTTCCAACTCTATGATTCTACTTTTGTGTATGAAATGGATTTGAGATCTGTTAATTCCAATTCCATTCCAAGCCTCCTTGAAATCTCAGCAAGATATATAGTTAGGACCTAACCAGATGTATGAAGGGATATGAATACAATGGGTAGGGTTGCCAGCTCCAGGTTGGGAAATACCTGGAGATTTTGGAGGTGGTGCCTGAGAAAGGTGGGGTTTGGGGAGGGGAGGGACTTCAATGGGGTATGCCATAGAGTTCTACTTCCAAAGTAGCCATTTTCTATAGGTTAACTAATCTCTGTCACCTGGAGGTCAATTGTAACAGTGGGAGATCACCAGCCACCACCTGGAGGTGGCAGCCCTAACAATGGGACTCATCACCTAGTTGTGATGCCATTTTTAGCCTTCCCAGTGGCAACTTTTCTTGCAAATGGTTTGTCTTAACACCACTACAAATGGCTTCAGAGTGAGCAAGTTAGGCTAACTGTTAGCATACAGGAATGCTGCTTTTGCTGATGCTAGTAAATGAAGAGAGTGGAGAGACACTGTCCTTCAGTGTTACTCCTCTGAAGATGCCTGCCACAGCTGCTGGCGAAATGTCAGGAAAGAAAATACCAAGACCATGGTCACACAGCCCGGATAACCTACAAGAACTGATGAACTCTGACCACAAAAGCCTTCGACAATATCTAGTAAATGAAGGTTACCTGAACCAAAGTGGAATTATTTCACACAGAGAGCAATCCTAAGCAGCTCTGCTCAGAATCCTACTCAGTTCTATCCAATAGGGTTTACTACTGGGGAAATGTTCTTAGAATGGCACTGTTTCCTATGATCTCCATTCCAACAGTGACCATACTGGCTAAAGTAGCATCAGAAGAAAGCCTCACATAGCATCCACCAGAGGCAGAATAATGAAGACTTTTATAAGAGTGCTCTTATAAGTGCTTAAAATATCCCTGATTACACCCTGTGAATATAAGTAAAAGTTTTGTGAATGTGTTGAGAAGTAGGTTTGTTTTAAAGAAAGGAAAGTTATAATTGAAAAATATGTGTAAATATGCACATATATACATATTTATGTATGCATGTGCTTTCTGTATCTTTATAGATGGGACACAGCCACACTTCCATACACCCAAATATCTTTATTCATCCTAGATTTCATACACACACATGCATGCACCACATTCATGTACACACACATTCCATAATAAAAATCAAATGAAAAACAATATCAAAGCAACCAGTGCTGTGCGTTTGTAAGTTCACGTAGTACTTTCCATTCATATATAAGGCATAAATTAAGAGCACAAGAGAGAGAAAGAGAGATGGAAGAAGAGGAGGAGGAGGAGAAGGAGAAAGAAATTATAGCAAAACATTTTAAATATAGAAGAATTTTCACAATTGGCATTCCATGTTAAATAAGAATAAATAAATTCATTACATGTATTCACATACCAATGTGTAGAAACAATAAATTATTTATTTTTCAGTGCTATGTTTTTTTTTACTTTTTTATGTTTTTTAAAAGTTTTATAGAGTTTTTTTTTTACATCTGTGATCATTTCCCGCCCCCACATGGGATAAACTGTTTCCACAGGAAGATAATTATATCAGACCATGTTGAATAGATCTTGTTTATAATATTCAAACCACTTATTCTCAGTGTGCCTTCTTGATTACAAGGAGAGCAAGCAGTTTTGGGATTACAGGTTGGTTTTCTAGTATAAACTATTAATTAGAGACCTAGCTTTTATTGCTAGGGCTAATGGGAAAGGCTCCGCCCCCAATCCAGAGATGCTCAGAACCGTAATTCCAGTTATGACTTGCACATTCAGTTTAGTTAGTAGAATGTTCTCAGAATTTATAAGTAACTCAGCACAGAATTAGGTGACTAGGAAGTATCCTTTGGACTGTCCTGTTTCAAAAATAGACAGAAGTTATAAAGTAACATAATTGGCACCAATTTCACTTTATGCAATTGCGCAAACCACTATGGCCAGAACAGGAAAAGTAACAGAAAAGACAAGTACTGGATGGAGGGTATAGAAAAGGGCAAGAACACACAGGCCAGGTTCATTTTTTCTGCGTTTGGCTCTTACCAAAATTAATTTCTGGGGGCTAGCCTCCTATTGCAGGTGACCATTATGAGCAGCTGAAGTTTGTATACTGAAAGCCTGATGTACAAATGTTGGCTGCATCACCACTTACAATTAGGACCACTTGATTATCTTGGACAGAATGTTTGACCTCTACCTGACCATCTAATTCTCCAAGTGCTGCTTAGTTATGAAGCCTTGTATCAGTGGTGCTATAGCAGTATGAGTCTGTTAGTTCAGCTCTAAAATTTGCTGCATCAGAAAAAAAAACCTTAGAATAATGCATGTTGCCCATTGTTCTGAAACAACTTCAGAAATCTTGACTTTATTTCACAGATGCAAGGACACATTAACCTGGTGCAGCATGCAACTATTCCAGTGCAAAGATTTTATGTAAAATTTTTATGGAAATGAAAATTTGATATTCAGAATATTGACAAGAGTCCCTAATGTGACACTTGTGAGTGCCATGGTACCCGCTGGGTGCCTTTAGGAAGTGGGTGAGGCCAAGGGGGGGGGGGCTTTTGCCCAGCAGGGCTTATGATTGGCCAGTGCAGATGTTTAAAAAAATTACTTTGGCGGCAGCTGCCACCACAGCACAAGGATCTTCATTGCGTGACTGAAGATAAGCTGTTTGTAAGAAAGAAAATATTTTAAACAATATGTTAATTTTAAAAGGTGTCCTGTTAAGTAGTGCTTCTGCCTGAAGTGTTGAAGAGTTAATATTGGACTAATGCATAACCTCACTCCCTGACATTTTGTGGTTGGCGCCTGTGGCAGCCATTTTGTGGTTGGCTCTGCCTCCTGAATCTGCCATTTTGTGGTTGCATCCACCACCCTGTGTCAGAATTTCAAAGGTGCCCCTAAAAGGTTAGAGACCCCTGATACAGACTCCATCGAAATCTGTACCTAAAGTCAAATGGAAATTCAAGAAGTTATAATTGCCTCTACTTATATAGCTTCACTATTTGTGTAAGGCACTGAGGAGAGGTGCAACCTATTTTCATTCATACTGTATACCCATATATAATATTTTATCCATATTACAAAAACATGATCCACACATTAATTCATCTAGATTTCCTGTGAGGTATTTATTGGTTACTTTTCTAAAATGGAAACTCCTTTGCCTGTCATCTGAGGGGAAAATTCTTTTGGTCTGTGGCAGCACTCGCTGTAACTACCACATCTAAAAGTGGTTTAATTTCTTTGTGGCCGTTAGTGTAAAAAAAAAAAGTGCATTTGTTGGCTTTTGTTTTAAAGAATTAGCCAACAACAACATGAAGTTGTGCATAGATGCCTCCCTCCATTCGGTCATGGAACCTTTGATGTACATTCCACTCGTTTCAATGGAAGGATCCAATCCACTTGTTCAAAAGACTGCATACCTAAACTGGTTCCTGCTATTGAAATAATGGGCAGCTTGTGCACACAAGCGACTGTGTACAAATCTGAGCATCTGCAGATCTCTGGATTAGGGTGTTCTGGCTGGTGAAAAGCATACCAGAATTAGAAGTGTTGCCAAATACATTAACAATGCAGTACTAAGCAGAGTTCTGTTCAACTGACACGGAAGGGTGTAACTCTGTTTAGGATTGCGCTGTAAATCACTTACATGTTTTTGACTTTTAGCTTCTCCATTCAATAATGGATACATTTTATGCCGTTAGGTTTCCAGAGGAAGCCACAGTGAGAAAGAAGATGTGGAGAGGTTTCACAATGTTTGCATTATTGGCCACATAGGGCATGAGCCAGTGACTCCCCACATCTTCCTCTTATCATCTGTCTCCTGTGAATCATGGCATTTCCAAATGAGAAATTCTTTCCCACCAATCCTCTTTCCCCATTGGCCTCCATACCATATAGAAAAGCTGCGCATGCCCAAAGGATCAAGAGGGGCATGTACTGAACTCTGCCTTTGATCATTTCTTTTCCTCTGCATTCCTAATAGAGAATACAGTATGCCTTTTTTGTTTTATTAAAGAAGCATACTGGCAGCTATTTTTTTCTTGCTGCAGAAGTCCCCACAAATGAAAATTTCTTGTAAGAAAGATATTAATATAGAAATTAATTCACTGTCAGGAAATTCCCAGAATGGAAATGTATCTCCTGTTGTCAAAAATGTATTAAATCTTTTTTTTAAAGCAGCAAGCTCTTACTTTTCCAGTAAAAGATCCACAGCCATTTTTGTAAAAAGATGAAAGAGTCCCCCATGGCTGCAGACAAACTTTGGTCAATCACTTGAGTCATACAGAAAGGCTGTTGGTCTTTTGAAAGAAGGTCAAGTGATATAAAATGATATACCAAAGAAAACGTATTTACAAATAGTATAAAATAAGCTATTTATGGTATCATGGGCAAGTATGACAAGTTGTCTAAGGACATACTGTGTTAGAGGTAGGTGAAAAAAGGGAGATGATTCTGCAACCTTTAGGTAACCCATGATCACCATTCACTGGTTTATCCTCATCTTAACTGTAGATACAGAGGGCTTCTGACAACGAACGCTTAGTTTCTTCAACATAAGATCACCTTGCGATCACTCAGAGCAATACATATCTTCATTTGGTCCAAATAGGCAGATTCTGCCCGTAACTTCAGACGATATGGAAGTATACTGAAGCGTCGGCTTTTCTCTGTGCCTGGGTAGACCTTGTGTCAGTCTATTGACTGACTTCATGAGCCTTTTTAAAAGAAGCACACAACCACAGGTTAACATTTTGTAAGCAAGCACTGTTTGAACGCTGAAGGTCTCTGAGACAGAAGACATCCTTTTGCTAATTTCCCATTTCCATCTTTGCACTGTACAGTTCTTGTGTGCCAACCTGTGTCACATGTTCGAGAACAAGAAAGCCATGGTCCAGTCACCCACTGGGGCTGGATGAGAGATGGTATCAATTTGTTACTGCTGCTGTTGCTTGGGACAGAGTTTGTGATTTGTTCTTGTTTCTTTGGCACATAGAAACTGTAGCGGACATCCACTAATTTAGCTGGGTCAGTTGCAAGAATCTGTACTATAAGGGTCTCCTTTGTGCCTGTATGTCCCACTGCATGCAAGAAATCATCTTTGTGACTCCAGCCACTGTAGTTCATGACAGTTCCGTTGAGGTCAATGATAGTTTCCGAAGTTGAGATCATGTACTTTCCATTGACAAGGTACTCACCATTTTTCTTTTTCAGGGCCAAATAGGCTGTGAATCTGCTCTGGTCTTTTGCTTTGAACTGTCGAACTTTGATGTGTGTTGCTCCTTCAGGTATTTTCACAATATCTGTGTAGCCCTTACTAAAAAAGGAGAAATAACATGTCAATGAGGAGTACTCTTGTCAAAACCCACTGAAGTAAATGGAACAATAGCACAAGCTAGGGGTGTGTGCTTTAAAAAAAATTCATTTTAATTTCATTTCATAATTTCAGAAATGATTATGGTTTTCACAAACTGTTGGAACTGTGCATATTGTTTTGGGAATCATCTTGGGAATATTGTTGCAGTTTCAGTAATGTTGTCAACAAGGGTAGGCCTGGCTCTGGATGCCAGGTCTACTGCCCATTGAAATCAACAGGGGTAGACCTGGGCTCTGAAATGATGTCTGTTATCCATTGGTATTAATGGGGGTAGACTTGGTCTCTGGAGCATCTACAGTATTGCAATGGGGCCTAAACTTAAACTTAGGTGGTGGAGCAAACCTGAGAAGAACTGCAGTAGTGTGGTGGACAAATAGCTCAAGCTGCTGTCTTGCACTATGCCAATAGTTGATAATGGGCACCAGGCCATCCTTGTGATCATCCAGTTGGGTAGAGGGCTGGTCCAGCAATTTTGTTCCTCCAAAAAAGTGGAGTGCTGAAAGGAATATATGAACTGAGCCATACAACCTTATATAACCCATGAATAGGGCTTGATAGTAGCTCAGTTTTGTGAAACAGTTATCACTGTTGTTGTTAGAGGCAGTGTTTCTCATCTAGTAAATACGCACAAGTATCAAGGGTTTCCATTGCTCAATGATGAGTATCGCCTCAAGGGATCATAAGAATTGGTTTTTGGAATACTTAGGCTCAAGACAGAAATTATACATTGCAGTTGGACACATTAGCTTGATGCCAGGGCATTGTTTTAAGGCGGTTTCTCTCACACTTAAAATATGTCTGTCTCCACCCTTAATTAGCTTTTGTTGTTTTCTGTATGTACCCATTTTTACAAGAAAAAGTTATGTGGCTACTATTGCCACAAACAATTCCACTTGTAAAGTCATGGCTATCTTCAGATTCTTACCTCTTTTTATTAAAAGTTCCCATAATCTTTGTGCAACTGGAGTTATCTCCACCACAGATTCCACATTTATCAAACTGCAGCTTTGAGCCAATAATGCCATCACATCCCGTTCGCACACATTTGCCACGGACACAGACTGAACTACTGTATGGACGACATTCTGTTCCATCAGTCACCTGCAAAATGCAATCATTGTGGGTTAAAACTGGAGATTTACTGCTGTATGATTCGTTTGTCAACATATATTTTATGATTATTAGTAGGCAACTAAGTACATTTCTAAGTGGGCCATTTATCCATTTATCAAGGCTGACATAATTATTGTTTTCGCATTTGCAAACCAGCAACCCAAGTATAGGGAATGTACAGGTCTGGTATTAGATGGAGAATGTTGGACCTCTCAGCAGCTTTTGATACCTTCAGTATCCTTCTGGACTGCCCTTCCAGACTGGCACTGTGAGACACCATTTTGCAGTGGTTCAGGATCTACCTGGAGGGTGGGTTTCAGAGGGTAGTGCTGGGGGACTGCTGCTCAGCCCTTTGGCCTTTGGGGTCCTCCAGGGCTCCATCTTGTCCCCTATGCTTTTTCAACATAAAGGGAAGATGACTGGGGAAGGCACTGGCAAACCACCTCGCAAAATAAAGTCTGCCTAGTAAACGTCGGGATGTGACGTCACCCCATGGGTCAGTAATGACCTGGTGCTTGCTCAGGGGACCTTTACCTTTTACATGAAACCACTGGGTGATTCATCTGGAGATTTGGGCTGGGTTGTCTTGTGGATCACATTCAGTTCTATCTTGCCTTTTTGACCAATCCCTGGGAAGCTGGTGCCTGGAGGCAGTTTGGGAGTGGATGCAGGCTAATAAGCTCAAGTGTAATCCTGACAAGACAGAAGTGCTACTAGTAAGTGGAGAGACTGACCCCCATTTTGGACAGAGTTGTACTCCTGCTGAAGGAATAGGTCCATAGTCTGGGGTACTCTTGGATCCAGGCCTACTGCTGGATAAGCACTTGGCAGCTGTGGCCAGGAAAGCTTTTTACCAGCTTCAACTGTTTAGCTGCCTGTGGCCCTTCCTGATCAGAAAATATCTGTCCATGTGTGCATGCCCTGGTTACATCTGGTCTAGATTAGATTACTGCACTGTGCTCTATATGGGGCTGCTCTTGAAAAATGCTTGGAAACTTCAAATGGTTCAGAATGCTGCACCTGGGATGTTGCCTGACAAAAGACCTCATCAGTCTCAGACAGCAAATTCTACTCATGATGCTTTTACCTTTCCACTAATTTCACAAGTTTTTTTTTAAGGTGCAAGTATTTACTCTAAGTTACGTTTTGGGTGCAAATGAGGTCCTAAAAGTGCAGCCTACATTTTCCATGTAGCTCTTGATGAAACATAAGTAGGAATTATTTTCCAGCGGAACAAAATGCACAGTGGTGGCCAAACAACAGCTCGTGGGAAGTTCAAGAAGATAAACCAATTGATATTAGCTTACTATTTAGAACAAGAAAGAGTCAAAAAGGTTATGATAGAATGGGCAGTAGATATAGGACATACTATTCAGCTGGAAGACTGGGAAAGACTTTGAAAAAAAGAATTTAAATTTACAATTGCTAGTAGTATAACAGAGAATATGTATAAGATGGCATGTAACCCCAGTGATATTGGCCAAAATGGATAAATCCATCTCTGATAAATATTGGAGATGTAAAGAATATAAAGGCACATTTTTCCATGCTTGGTGGACCTGCAATTTAGTCAAAACATTTTGGAAAAAGGTTATAAGAGAAACTAACAAGTTGATTTATGGGAACATAAAATGAAAACCGGAATCCTGCCTAATAGGCCTATTACCAAAAGAAATGGAGAAATCAAATAAGATCTGTCACTATAGCTTTGCGGCTGCAAGAATAATAATAGCTAAAACCTGGAAGGGAGAAACTAGGCTCCTTTTAAAGGATTGGAGAGTATTATATTTTGTACAAATGGCCAAATTAACTAATAGTCTACATGAAAATGATGTAGAAGAGTTTAAAAGAGATTGGCATTAGGCCTTTGTACACTGGGCTAACACAGCAAAGACTGATTTTACGAAGATTGTGAAAGAGTTGTAAATAAAATATTGTAATAAAGAGAAACCAAATATATAGTGGATGATATAAAGTTAAGAGGTACTTCTCCGGATGTCACAATGGGGGGTGGGTGGGCACATATCATATGGGAGGGAAGGGGACTTTTTTACTTTTAATTGTATAATTTATTTCTGTAATTTCTTTTTGTTGTTAAAAATGTTTTCTTTTTCTGTCAATAAAAATTCTATTAAAAAAGAAGAAGATAAACCAACATCTAATTAAAGGTTAGGGTACACATTTTCCCATGGAGAACAACCAGTCCACCTTGTCTATATCATTCCCCCCTCCTAGTGACATGCTAACACCAAGAATGCTCAAACGAAGGTGGCAATGGTGGTAAATAAGCCCATTCGACTAGATCTAATGATGGTGGTGGAGAGCGGTCACCAGCCCTGTAGGGGAAGGGATTGAAAACAACAGTATGGCCAGAAACTGTTAGGAAGAAGTAGAGGAAACTGTTTATTTTGTGGCTCTCAGACACATGAAGTCAGTTTTATACTCAGTTGTTAGATGTGAATAGACTTCAGCCACTTTGCTACACAGACAGGGATGCCAGCCTCCAAGGGGGACCTGAAGACACCCTCCTCAGCATTACAGCTCATCTCTAAACTACAAAGATCAGTTCCCCTGGAGAAAACGGATGCTTTGGAGGGTAGACTGTATGACATTGTACCCCACTGAGGTCCTTGTCTTCCACAATCTCCATCCCCAAATCTCCAGTATCTGTATCTGGAAATCCTACCTCCCATCCCCCACCTGTGGGACCTGTCAACCTATACACAGAGGTATTGCAAAACATAGTATTCATATATTGTCGAAGGCTTTCACGGTCAGAGTTCATTGGTTCTTGTAGGTTATCCGGGCTGTGTAACCGTGGTCTTGGAATTTTCTTTCCTGATGTTTCGCCAGCAACTGTGGCAGGCATCTTCAGAGTAGTAACACTGAAGGACAGTGTCTCTCAGTGTCAAGGGTGTAGGAAGAGTAATATATAGTCAGAAAGGGGTTGGGTTTGAGCTGAGTATTGTCCTGCAAAAGTATTGTCCTGTAAGTATCAAGATAATGTGCTAATGAGGGTATGGTATGTTAATATGGAACCATTGTATCCTGAAGTGATCTGTTAATGTGTGTAATCCAAAGCTAATCTGTATGGCTATTGTTGAATGTTGTCTTTGTCTGGAGGTTTTTCAGGGCAGGAAGCTCCAGACAAAGACAACATTCAACAATAGCCATACAGATTAGCTTTGGATTACACAATACTCAGCTCAAACCCAACCCCTTTCTGACTATATATTACTCTTCCTACACCCTTGACACTGAGAGACACTGTCCTTCAGTGTTACTACTCTGAAGATGCCTGCCACAGCTGCTGGCGAAACGTCAGGAAAGAAAATTCCAAGACCACGGTTACACAGCCCGGATAACCTACAAGAACCAATAGTATTCATATATTTGAAAAATAAACTATTACCTTTTGAGAGAAAACTACATAATAGCCAGTTCCTTTGGCTCGGCAGGTGAGCTTGCAAACATCTCCTGGAAGCACTCCAGCATACTTGGGAACCCATTCAACAAAGGTTTTGACACCTTTTGCATCTGATTGGTAGCCATTTCTTGCTTCACACTGTTCCTGACGAAAAGCTTTAGCTAGGAAATAATTATTCCTTCATTACTGTCCACTGATGAATATTCTCTCAGTGCAAAATACATGTAAACTGTGCACAGAATGTGAGGAGATGATATGTCATGAGATTGGCTAGTTATAAACCTATAGCCTTGAATTGCCTAACTACAAGCACAAACAAACAAACAAACAACCCTTCCAACCTCTCAGCCAAAGGTGACCCACACTGCAACCTCATGGTGACTCACATGGGACTTTGTACCATCTGTCTAGGCAACTTCATTCTGTTGCTGAACTGCTTTGTAACCAATATGTTTCCCCCTGTTATTGAATGCCACTATCACACAATTTAAATTAATAGGATCCACTGTTAGGATCAGAGGCTAAGCCCATCACAAACACAGGAACTGCTCTTAGCACAGAAATTGCTCTCTGCCTTCATGATAGCACTAACACACAACTAATGGTCTGTTTGCATAGGTTTGCTTATGGTTCCTTGTGTGATACCAAAGCCGGTAAGTGTTACAAAGGACAGCGCAAGTTACTGAAGCGATATTATAGGAATGTAGATTTTCCTCACAAGCAGGTCAGTGCTCATCTTGCTTTCCACTTCAAGCAAGAATAAAAATTTAATCTTCAGTGATGCATATTATTGTTTGTACTGCTACAGCTGAAGCTGAACTTTAGTATTGGATATATATACACATCTGTGGAATTTCACTTTGGCAATGTTATTTTTTACTGGATAATAAAATATTGGATATGATCAAAATACATTATCAAAAAGTCAGAACCCCTTTATAAATTAATGATTAAAAATAAAGGAGCCTCAAGGATATTTTTGTGTTAAGGGCAAAAGCTGTCCTCCACCACAGACAATTGATGACCTGAACCTCACCACTAAGAATCTAGCAGTAGACTGCAAACATGTATCTGTGTACAGACAGAATGCAGAGACATTGCACTGCATGTTCTGGAGTCTTTGGTCATTTATGCATGGGTACTTTCACTCATGTTCACCCCCCCCCATCTGTCTCGGTTGTTCCTTGGAGTTATGCATGAGGTTCCCCTCCATTAGACATGACCTGTCGTGGTGCAGGCGAGGAGCGAGGGCTGGAAGCGTAGTCTGGGGAACAGTCCAAGGTCATTCACAGTGAAGGCAGAGTCCAAGATATCAATACAGGCAAGGGAAGTCCAAGGTGTTAGTCAGAGCCAGTCCAAGAAGTCAGGGTACCAGGAATCCAAAGGATAGCAGGGAAACAAGGCCGGTACACCAGGAGGTTGGTGACAAGTTGCTTGCACAACAGCCAAGCCTAACTGATGGCTTAAATCCCTTCCCCTGCTGCTATAGCAGAGCCAGCTGATGCTGATGAGGCTGAGTTCACAGGTGGTGCTTCAGCCCTGCTCTTCCTCATCACTGATCACTGGGGAGGTTCCTGTGTAAAGCCTTCAGTCTAGCACTCTGCCGTCTCTGCTGCATTGCCAGACGAACCTGTTTTCTGCTCCAGTGGCCTTGGCGAGGCCTCCGGAGGCACTGCATGTTGCAAGGTGTCAGGTCCAACTGGAGTCCTTGAGCTGGCAGGCTGCAGGCATGGTGAGTCATCTCCTGACTTTGGCTGATCCTCTATTCTGGCCTCTACTTCCTCTTCGTCAGAGGAGGTCTCTGCAGGCTGACTCTCTGCAGGCTGACTCATGACATGACCTCACTGCCAGCCCTCACAAATCCCAGGACTTCCCGTCCCTCTATTAACCCGATTCTTCCCTCTCCTCTTAGCTCAGCTTGCTTCAAATCCCCATGCATAAGGCAAAGCGTAGGACACAGAAGCTTGGTTTCTCTCACAGCAAGTAAACAGCCAGTTACAAAGCAGCATGTCAAGGGGCGGGGATTCAAATACCTCCTGTTTCCTCAGAGTTCTTTCTGAGCAGAAGGCTTTTAAAAATGAGGCTTGGATTTCTCCCCCCATTTCTTTCAAATAGCTCCGGCTTTTGTTTTTGTTCTTAGAATACTCTTAAAATGTTTTTTTATGCGGCAATTGGGTTTCGGAGGGGACTTTTCTCTCACTACAGTCAATTACAAAGCAGCATTTCAAGAGGCGGGGATTCAAATACTTCCTGATTTGAGCTTGGAGACTGCTAGTGCACAGACTCCCAACAGGAAAGTGTGGGTCCAGTGAGCAACGAACCTCAGGTAAAACTACCATGCATAAATGACCCTTGAAATATGCAACTTCTTCATATGTATCCTGCTCATCATTATGACAAATGTTTAGCTAGTAATATAAAAATGCACAATGTGGTTTACAAGACTAATAATAATAACTGAACATTCCTTACAAAAGCAGACTTCTATCTCAAGGGCTTCAGCCCATCAGTTCAGATGTCCATTTGCAACTGAATAGACCAGAGGTTCCCAAACTGTGCTCCAAGGAGTACTTGGTGTGCCACAAAACATCTTCAAGTGCTCCTTGAAGAGGTTGGTAAGAAAAATACTATATAGGTGCTAGGTGAAAATTAGTGCCCTGAGACAAATTTCTCTCCTAAAAAGTGTTCCATGACTCAAAAAGTTTGGGAAACTCTGGAATAGACAATCCAGTTGTTAATGGAACATAAAACGTTATTCAGAGCTACATCCTCCATATCACTTCTGCACTAGCATAAGACATGTCATTTGTATAGCGCTGTAAGAAGTACTACAATTTTGCGGTGCCTGTTGAAGGTACTGGCTTGATTAACAGAAAACATACCATTGACAGGACAGGGCACGATGTTACATGAGCGATAGATGGCCCGCTTTCCTGTGCAATATCGTCCATTGTTTCTAGGTGCTGGGTTATTGCAGTGACGATAGGCAAACTGTACACCTCCACCACATGTCCGAGAGCATTGTCCCCACGGCCCCCAGGATCCCCAGTTCCCATGGTTTGAAGCCTGGAATATAAAGGATAATGGTATATGCCACCAGACAAAGCTAGAAATAAGTCACAAATTCGCAGGTATTTATGTCCCAGAGTTACAATTGCGATCCAGCTCTTTTCCTCTCGGTGTCTTCCTTTACCAAAACATCAGTTATGTAGTATGATGCATCATTAGCTGTTTACTGCTCTAATGCACAATCCACAGAACTGAAGAGGTGTAAAAGTGCCTGAAGGTTCATCCATATTAACCTTTTCCTTTTTTTTTTTGCTGAGGCAGACCTACATGCAGCATGTCTAATAAATGAGCAAATATAACACTGCAAGGAAACATAAGAATGCGGAAGAAAGCAATAGGCACTGTGACATGCAATTTTAATTAAGCATGCCTAGATATCTCAAGAAATTTACCTATGTTACATTCCACCTGGAGGTAGCGACACACCCACCCAAGCAAAACAAAAGCAGGATCCCCATATTTATGGATTGGAAAAATGTCTTCCTGGCCCCACTTCAAAAATCAATTAGTCCCTTGGTGAGGTGGTGTTTTTTTTATTTTCGTCTGAATTTAGTCTATGTAAATAGATGTTCTAAGGTATGCTTAAGGCAATCTGGGTTGAATAACTGAAATATATAGTGGATCAACATTTCATGTACTTTAAATTTAGGATTTTAAAAAAGTCTATAGTATGCTTAACAGTAGTTCTGACACAAATAGCTTTTTAAAGAGGCCTATCCAACTACCTGAGCTGGATTCCTTATTTCAGGTACCTTTGATCTCCTCCAAACAAATAATGATACAAATTTGAGTATATAACAGAGAAATCCTAAGCATGTTTACTCAGAAATATGTTCCATTTTATTCATTTGGGCATACTCCCAGGTAAGTGTTCTTAGGAGCACAGCCCCTGAATACTAAATATAAGAACATAATATAAATACTTCTGTATAACTTACTAACGTTTGTTGCTAAGTATCAATGGCCATGGATATGGATTGCTTACATTATTAATAGATGTGATGATGTTCTAAACTAGCTTTTCTCTTATCATCTACCAGAAGGGCTCTTCCAGAGATGTTTAGTTTGTGAATCAACAATTACTAAGCGAAACTGAATTTCTTTGCTGTTTTGAGGGCAACAGCTAGCATAGGGTTGCCAGGTTCTTCCCTTGCCATCAGCGGGAGTTTTTTTTTTGGGGGGGGGGTGATTTGTGAGTGTGCAGCGTGCATGCAATAATGTCCCTACTGGAGTAAACCCAAAAGTGATGGGGACGCTTTAGCACATCCCTTTAAAACCTCTATGGAAGCCATAGCATCCCGGTGCTAGAGTGTCCCCGTCACTCTTTAGCTGGCCTGTTTCCCCCCCACCAGCCAGGTGATGGGCAGCAGGCAAGCCTGTTAATTGGCAGGCAATTGCCTGCCATTAACAGGCACCTGGCAACCCTAAGCCAGCATGATAATTTGGAAAATAGGTGTTAAATACTCTTCTGTGGTAAGTGGTGACCTACCAAAAAATCCAATGGTACAGAGGAAAGCCTATGAAGCAAAATTTGTAATACAGCTATACTGTATATAAACCTAATGTTTGTTAAAAGGTTATCATCAGTGCTATTTAAAAAAATTTCTATTAGGCATGTAGGTCTGCGTTATCTCAATATTCCACAAATGTTAACCTGCTATGCTTTGTAGCAGGAAACATGGAGATTTATAGACTGCTTCACATGTTACAAAATTCCCACACAGAAAGCACTTGCATGAAGGAATGAGCATTACACATGTGCATACTGTAAAGTGTGACAATTCTTCATGTGTGTAAACTAATGCATGGCCATGTATCTAAGACTGTCACATATATATCCACATGCATATATAACAGAACGGTCTTTCATGCAGGAATTTTGCAACATGTGCACCAGCCCTATGATGTTCCTTGACTACTGAGGTACATGTTGAAGTTATAAACTGATAAGGAATATCAGTGCTGGCTGAAACCACTGAAACGATTGCACATGATCACTCATCGTCAGGAAACTGCTCCAAGATCCCATCTGCAAATAGCTGAACAACTTAAACTGGTTCATTTCCCTTAAGCAGTACATGAAATGTTGCATGTTATCTCAACATGGCATGGCAAATTCTAGTTTCTGTAAATAGCTAACACGTCTGGAGACCCTTCAACCTTGAGCCAGGAGGCCAGCAGTCCTTGTGCAAACAGAAGGCACTTCTACTTGTTTGGGGAAGGGGGGGGTGTCCAAAATTTCTCTCTTGCACTACAACTCTTGATAATTTCAATCACACTGTTCCAGAGTAGTCCCTGGACCCTGAGCAATGGCTTGAATGTGTTGTGTTCACTGCAAAATGGAATGTGTCCATCTTCAGCACATCTTTGCTGATGAGCAAATGACAGCCAACCCAGTCATTTACTTGATCCACAAAGAGTGTTCCACTAAATTTTGTTGCAGGAAGGAGCACTTAATTTTAAAAGGACTTCCTAAGTGTTTTTCTTAGCCAGAAAAAAAAAGGCATTTCATGGCTATGTCTAGAAAGGGTTATTCACCTAAGTGAGCAGATGAGGGTTTTGCCATCAACTATAAATAGAAATGGGATGCCTTAACCTCACCTCTTTCTGTCAAGTTGCAATTCCATTTTAAAACAGCCTCAGAAGGAATAGACCAGATACAATTTGGTTTGATCCTTAAAGGAGAACATACCGAATAGTATTTTTTCTTTGTTTTATCAACACATTTTCCCTGAAGGCAGATCCTTCCTTTTCCACATGGCGTCCCCTCCACAGCAGGGAGCTTTTTCGTCAAACACACCATCTGACCTTGGCGAACAACCGCACACCACAGACGAGAGCACACATCCATTCCAGGACACACTGTGTATTCAGGCCCAAATGCCAGCTTGCATTGACGAATGGCATCATATGTTTGTCCTGGAAGTTCCTCAGGCCCCAAGATCTGTTTTCGTGGTTGATCCAGTAAACAGTTACCTGAAAGGACACCCCAGTTTATAATTTGCTTCCTCTCTGTGATGCTTGCCATACTTCCAAGCTTCCCAACTAGATAACATGATCAAGATGTTGTTTAAAGTCTAGTCACTTTCTAGTCAGTTCCAGCATCTGAAAACTATAACATACCTGCAGCTTTTTACACTAGCTCCAACCTATTTGCAATTCTATGTAATCTCTGCTTTTGCAATATACTTTATCTCAAAAGCTGCAAGAGTACAAAACAGTTGTTCTTTTTTATTTTTCAAACAAAAATTACAAAACACACAGAAAACATGTATAGATAATAAATGACACAGAAAAAGAAAGCAACAATAAAAGCATAGTATCTATAATAAAGTTTCATATATTAGCACATCTATCTAAATACACGACAACACGTTTATTAATGAGTCTATTAGATTTGTATCTCCAGTGTGCTCAGGGTGATATACAGTGTTCTCCCCTTCCCTATTTTATACTCAAAACAACCTTGCAAGGTGGGTTAGGCTGAGAAAGTATGACTGGTGCAAACATTACCCAATGAACTTCCCACCTGAGTGATGAATTGGACTTGGCTTTCCCCAGTCACAGTCCAGCCCTCTAACCACTAACATTGGTTCTGACTATAAGTCATGGCTTTGGTAAACGGATTTTTTCTACTAACCTAATAGCAATTGTTCTGACGGGAACTTTGGTTTATAAATGGCAGTATCACCGTCAGAGAAGGATATGGAGTTTTTCTTTTTTGTTTCCATGAATCCAGAGAGTGGCGTCATCCATATTTATCAATGGGACCTACAGACATTTCAAAATAAACAGAGGCTGCCATTGGAACGATCTGAGGCACACCACTGTTGAAAAGGCAAAACTTCTTAAGGAAAGCCAGGAAAAGCATGAACGCAGAGCTGTAGCCAACAGAACTATTTAAGAACAAGGAAAAAAAATTCTCAAAACAAAACAAAATCAGCACATGAAAGGAAATATTGATGGAAAGCGTTCATTAGGAACACCTGAAAAGCACGGAGAGCCTCAAGCACAAACAGTTCACATCTTTTACCAATGGAAAAGAACATAGTATTAGGCAGAACGTTGCTATCTGTCGAGTCACACACCTTCTCTCTTCTATGCACCAACAAACCATCACAGAGTTGTTTTGGAAATACTATTCTAGTAGATTTTTTTTTTACACATAAGTAACTTGATCATATGCAAAGGATTATAAGCAATATGAAAGCATTTTTTTGTCTTGCTTGGATGTCTGTGGTCCGGGAAAGCTTCATTTCTCTTTGGCCAAAATAGATTGCCACAACCTATCTTCCTCCGCTACCATTGCCAGCCTCCACTTGATCACGGAGGGAAGCATTCAGAATAAAAATATGGCCTAACTTCAGTGCCTTAGAAAATATAATGGGGATGTAATGAAAGCGAATGATTCCCTCAGTACAACTGACCTACTGCAATTGTTTGCTTATTTTGAAGATTTAAATTTAGCCCAAACACCTTTCAGCTTCATTACTTATTTATTACTGAAAAGTTCCTCGACTTAGATTTCTCCCTTTATTTGTGCTCCAATGACCTTGAGCTAGCAAGCAGTATGACTTTTACTTAGGCTATACTTTGCTATACACATACACACACTTTACTACCTTTTAAAAGAGAGCCAGCATGGTGTAGTGGTTAAGAGCGGTGGTTTGGAGCGGTGGACTCTGATCTAGAGAATCGGGTTTGATTCCTCACTCCTCCACATGAGTGGCGGAGGTTAATCTGGTGAACTGGATTTCTTTCTTCATTCCTACACATGAAGCCAACTGGGTGACCTTGGGTCAGTCACAGCTCTATTACAGCTCTCCCAGCCCCACCTACCTCACAGGGTGTCTGTTGTGGGGAGAGGAAGGGAAGGTGATTGTAAGCTGGTTTGAGCCTCCCTTAAGTGGTAGAGAAAGTTGGCATATAAAAACCCACTCCTCTTCTTCTTCTTCTTCTTCTAAAAATGAAGTCTCTCTCTCTCTCCTACTTCATCTGTTGCTGCTATGAAAAAGCATCCTTATAATAGGTCCCCCAGTTTTGTACTGTAGTTTGCACTAGAAATGTTGGCCGTGCCCAAATAGTATCTAAAATACAGACAGAGCTGCAACATTCGTACAATCTTCATGTTTTAATGGTATTGCCATACTGGGGTGATGCTAACACCACTGTAGTGTAGTCATGACTTTATGCACCAGCAGTGGCAAAGCTTACAGCACAAAATTCTCATTACAAACAAAAGTAATCCTAGAAATGCCAACAGCCATTCCCCCAGGCCCTTGGAAACTGACCAATCATGCTGATAATGGTCATGCAAGAAAGCACTGGCACTGCAATAGTAGAACTGCCATGCAAGTACTCCAGGTGGGGCCTGGAGATTTCCTAAAATTACAACTGATCTCCAGGCAATAGAGATCAGTTCCCCTGGAGAAAATGGCTGCTTTGGATAGTGGATTATGTGGCATTAGAGCCTGCTGAGGTTCCTCCCCTTCCCAAACCCCATCCTCCACAGGCTCACCTCCCAAATCTCCAGGAATTTCTCAACCTGGAGTTGGCAATCCTATGCAACGGCCAGAACACCAGAACCCTGTCCTCATTGACACAGTGCTCAAGCAGGCTCCTAGAAAGAACCTCCAACTCCTACACAGCCAGAGGTATCCAAAACTCAGGGGTAAGGGTGGTTAATTTATACCTGCATGCTCAGGTTCCCCTTACACATGGGGCTGAATGCTTGGCAGTTTGACGTGTCTACTTTCATAGAAATGGGTTGCTGCGGATAAGAGAGCATTAAACAGGTGTAAGAGTAATCCCCATTGAAGCAACGGTAAGGGAGACAGACCTGGCTGCTGAACTTTTCCTCACAAGACAGATCCAGTTTGGGGTTTTGTTTTTTAGGACTATGAGGGGTTTATTTAAAATATTCTTCAGCATTTGTGGATAGTATCCAGAAACCTAACATTTGGCCTTTGTCAAGGAAGGAGTCAGCTTAAGAGCTGTGTTTCTTTCTCTGAAAACATCCTGTCCCACCTCCTGGACAAACACATTTAGAAACTACCACCAAGCTTTCGTATTGCTTTTAAGTCCCAATTAATGGGTTAAAACTGTATTTTTGGTAGCTCAGCATGCAGCCTTCAATATTTACTTACCACATTGTTTATTCTAACAATAAACAGAAAAATAAATCAGCTACTTTGCAAGTTGGCCTTTGCTATGTATTGCTCTGTAAATGGACTGAAACACATTTGGCTCAAGAAGGGCGAATAGGGGCCTAACATGAAACGAGGACTGCTCAGAAGCAAACTGAAGTCTGATAATAATTATGAACTGCCACACTTCAGGAAGATGATAGTAATCTTACATTTCACACTCCTACAGCAGATACTGTCAGTTTTAAACTACATAAAACACCTGTGGCCAATGCCATTTGGGTCCCAACAGTGTCCCAGGCAAGCGATTCTTTAAATTTTGCTAAAATGAAGACCACCATATTTTCTTCTGTCACAGCCAGCGCATGAAATGCACCTCATGTGCTGCACTCCAGTGTGGCTGTACAGAATGCACAGGGTGGAAGGATACGAGCAGAACGGATAGGTTTGTGTGCACTCTGAAGTCCTCCACAGACGTTCCGTTCTGTTCACACACCCTGGAAGCTCGCCAGACACATATATGAGGAGCATGATATGCGCTGTCACAGTCTTATGTGAATTGGGCAATATCTGGATTTTCCATGTGGATTCTGGTTCTGTACCCACATGAAAAACCCACTTCACACAAGATGGCAACCACACATATTGTGCTCCTGTTCATGTGAATGTGGCAACGTGTGTTGGGAGTGTGATACACATGGGTTGCCATCTCATGTGAACTGGGCAAGGGGTGGATTTTCTGTCGGCATAAAAGTAGAACCTGCATAGCAATTTCATGTGATGCCCAGTTCACATGAGATCATGTGTATTGTGCTCCTAATACAAATGGCGGGTAGATTCATAATTCTTGTAAAGGGGACAGAACATCTACAGATGGCTGTCATCACTCATCTCTTTCTCCGTATGCCTTTGGTTTCTCTTTGCTACTCTTTCAGCCCATTCCTGAGGCTGGGGGCCGAATTGCCTTAGAACCAAAATGGGGGGAATCCCCTCTCCCCCTCCCTCCCTCTCTCCATGACTTACTGCAGCCTGGCTGGGTCTTGTAGGTGACAGGTGCTGCAGAGCTGAACGCTGGGCTTGGCTGAGCCCTGTGTTCAGCTGCTCGACAACACTGCTGCCTCTGAAGTCCGTGTGGAGTTTGGCGGCAGCGCAGAGCTGAATGCTGGGCTGGGCCAAGCTCAGTGTTCAGCTCTGCGCCGCCTGCTTCCTCTAAGTTCCAAGTGGAGTTTGGAGGCAGCTGGAATTTTTCAGGTTTGGGTTTAATAGACCCCAAAAAATTCAAATATTCAAAAAAGCTAACATGGGGATTCGGTTTCCCCCCAAAAATTTCCAGGTCTGTTAAACCTGAACTTGTGTGTGTGTGTGTGTTAAGTGCTGTCAAGTCACTTCAGACTCATGGCGACCCTATGAATGAAAGTCCTCCAAAATGTCCTGTCTTTGACAGCCTTGCTCAGGCTGTGGCTTCCTTTATTGAGTCACTCCATCTCTTGTTGGGTCTTCCTCTTTTCCTGCCCTCAACTTTTCCTAGCATGACTGTCTTTTCCAGTGACTCTTGTCGTCTCATGACGTGACCAAAATACAATAGCCTCAGTTTAGTCATTTTAGCTTCTAGGGTCAGTTCAGGCTTGATTTGATCTATAACCCACTGATTTGTTTTTTAACCTGAACTTAGAACATCCCAAAAAAATTGGTGCATATCCCTAATGCCAATATAAATAATGCTTTACATTTTATCTATTTGTGATTAGTTCTGATCTTTTTTTATACAGCAGAGAACAGATATATATTTGCTACATGAATACACATACAGCAATATGTGCTCCAATGAGTCTGGAATCATTTTATTATTATGCAATTTAATTCCAAATGTTTTAAGTGACCTGTTCAAATGGCTATAAATAGATAATTCCAGAAATATTGTAAGTTGATTCATTTAAGCAATGCAAGGCTGACATCTTATCGGGCAGAAGAGCTCCAATACATTACCTCACTCTAAGGCACTTGCATAAACTTGATATGGTAAACAGAGCTTGATAAAACAGTGATGTTGGACATCGAGCTCTGAATAAAGAGAGGAAGAAGGAAGGAGAGGCATGCAAGAACACATCAACAAGTTGTCTTCATGCCCACTTGAAGTTTAACTGTAGCTTGCTGTGATGCCTGAATGAAGCCACTATCTTTGAAATAACAGTAGAAAGTGGGATCCTTGCACTGTAATATTTCCCAGGTAGAAAATATATAAGGCACAAAGTGGCCCCAAAACACAAAAGTTGTTTTAACTGAAGATATACCTTACCATCTTTTTATCTCTTGTTCACAGGGTAAATCTCCAAAACTCTTTTTCAGTTTATGGGATCACTCCTGTACTTTAGAGGAGGGAGGCTGGAGATCTCCTAGAATTATAACTGATCTCCAGACTTCAGAGATCAGTCCCCCTAGAGAAAATGGCTCCTTTGGAGGGTGGAGTCCATGGCGCTATAGTACGCTGAAGTCCCTCCTCTCCCCAAACCCCACTTTCCCCAGGCTCCACCCTCAACATATCCAGGAATTTCCCAAACCAGTGTTGGCAACCCTAACTACATCTGAATAATGTGCTTAATCCTGTGCACCTTTTCTCACCCACCTACCTGCTAACAGAGATCAAAAGAGTTGCTAGGTCTCCCTTTAGGGCAGGAGACTTCCTGCCAGAAACCCTTGTTGCCTACCTCAGCTCCACCATTGGCATGAAGATGTTACATCTCGTGTGTGTGTGGGGAACCAGATGTGATGTCATTTTACTCTACGAATTGCCAGAAGGTATTTGGTTTCAACTATGCAATTCCTAGAGCGGCAGGACATCACTTCTGGATTTTCTCTAGAAGTAACATAATGCCATTGTGCTGATGGCTCCCCACCCCCCGTCACCAGTCCACTGACTTCCACAAGTTGTCAGCTATTGGCTGGCAGGGTGGACAGTCATCCTAGGCTCTCCACTGATTCTCACAGCAGGGAAGATAGAACCTACCTTTGGGAGATGATAGGATTCAGATTAAGCTGGCCACTCCACTGATCTTCCCCTTTGCCATACCACCATTTCCATCCATTTCTTCCTCCTCTCTGATTTGGTTTTGAAATCAGCATAGCACCAGGACTAAGAGGCCAAAGTAGCCATTGTTTTTCATGAGTTTCAAACAGGAATTAGCAGCCATATTGCAGCTGTGAGTCCCCAGTGACAATTCCACGTAAAAGTATTGCATAGGCCCAATTCTGATGAAGATGATGGCACAGAGGGGAGAAGATCCTCCTGCCTCTCTACCATACCATTTTCTTGACCCAAAACAGCTGGGGTGTTATTTGTCCTACTGGGAGGCTGTGCACACCCTGAATGTTTGCATGTGCATCTTTCCAATGGGGCAAGTAATACACCCTATGTGTCATTTCACAACAGGAAAGCTGCATATGGGGGGGGGGGAAGGCCCATCCCCTCAGAATCAGGTGCTGCTAAACGGAGTTTCCATGGTGAACTTCCAACTGCCATATGGCTGCAAGTTCCCACCATGTAGGGATTTCAGCCTCCAGGTGGGACTTGGGGATCCCCTGGAATTACAGCTCATCTCCAGACTACAGAGATCAGTTCTCCTGCAGAAAATGGATGCTTTGGAGAGTGGACTCTATGGCACTGTACCCACTGATATCTCTGTCTTCCCCAGGCTCCATCCCCAAATTTTCAGGAGTTTCCCAACCTGGATCTGGCAACCCTACCACAGTGGCCATGTGAAAAACATCATGCTCAGGCCTTTCGAGGCACGAAGAATTCACACAGCTAACGTAACATCACTATGCCTGTGTAACTAGAAGTGACTCAGTATAAGGAATGTAGTAATAATCCTATCCTCATCCAATCTATGCAACTCAAGGGCTTGGATCCACTAGCATTGCACCATTTTCCATTGTAGAAGCAGCCCCCCCCCCATTGCACAGTGTGTTCCTTTGGCCCTAGGGACTTCTACTTACACAAGGCCAATGTCTCTGGTGTGTGTGAAGTGCTGTCAAGTCACAGCCGACTTATGGCAACCCTGAAGGGTTTTGAAGGCAAGAGACGTTCAGAGGTGGTTTGCCATTGCCTGCCTCTGCATGGGCCGAGAGAGTTCTAGAGAACTGTGACTGGCCCAAGGTCACTCCAGCAAACTTCATGTGGAGGACTGGGGAATTGAACCCCATTCTCCAGATTAGAGTCCACTGTTCTTAACCACTATACCATACTGGCTCTCTAATAAGCTAAAAAGGAGAATCAAGGCTTAGGATCCAAATCAAGGGTAAGATTGTAACTAGTTTATGTTAGCACCATTACATTAATACTATATTGTACCACAGCAATATAGAAATAATATAGGGAAAAATGTGTTATAATTGTGTTATAATTGCCTAACAAAAGAGCAGAATGTTCGTTATCAATGCACAAGAACGGGACAAACTGTCTGACTGCAGACAGCACTGAAAGAATCCCACACAACTGTGCTTTTAAAAAGTTCTGCATGCATAAAGTATGTTTTTCATCCATAAGTATTTCTGTTGCCATAACGACTGGATCCATTTGTTCAGTTAGGTCACTTTTATCTAAGCATTCTGGAATTTGAACTGGTTACTTAAGAGCTGCAATTGCTTTCAGAACACAGTGAAGAATTTTAAGAGTATTTTGTTGTTCTTAAGGAGAAGGTGGTAAAGAATATTGGAAAGTAATGTTAGCTAAATAAATTGAGCTAACTGTTCTTTGAATCAGAGGCCTTCCGTCCTCTGATATATGAAGATATGAAGAGTCTGTTGGTGAAATGTCTACTTAACCCTTGGACATCCATAAACAAGTCATGTTACTCCACAAAGTTATTTAATTGTAAACTGGAGAAAACAGTAGCACACTTCACTTGGTTTCTGTATGATACGGATTATAAAGCACTCTGTTGTAAAATGCTGTGCTGTGCATACTAATATTACTTCATCATCTATTGCCTCTACTATTACTACTACTTATTACTGCTTACTACCTACTGCTGCTATTACTACTACTATCTACTGCTCACTGCTAATCAATATTACCATTATAATTGTTCATCTATTATAAATGTTCATGCTATTGTTCTTCGTTTGATAGGGTCAACTCAACGCTAAGTGCTGTGGTACAGTATTTAGTACAGTGGGAGCCTAACAAGGCAGATTCTGTGGTTATCACATGAACACATGAACTGCCCTATACTGAATCAGACCCTTGGTCCATCAAAATCAGTATTGTCTACTCAGACCAGCAGCGGCTCTCCAGGGTCTCAAAGTAGAAGTCTTTCATATCACCAACTTGTCTGGTCCCTTTAACTGGAGATGCTGCTGGGGATTGAACCTGGGACCTTCTGCACGCCAAGCAGATGCTCTGCCACTGAGCCCTTGTTGGGTCATCCTGGCACCCAGCACCATGCTAGGCAAAAGTCTCCACAAACACATCCAGAAGAGTCAGAACACCCCAATCTAGACACCCCCAAAAAAGATGTAAACTCACTTTCTCTCACTATCAAGCAGTACCAAAAATGTGGAAGGAGTGTGAAAGTAACTACAATTAACACAATAAACAAATTAAGTTTCTATTTTAAAACACTTTTAAAGTCCAAGAGGTATATATATAACTTTCAGCATGATATCCAGTGCCAAGTTTTTTTACATACCATGGCCGTCATCCAGAAATTCTGTTATTGTTGCTGATGTGCATTTAGACCATGGTTTGGAAGCATCAATACTTGTTAAGATGGAAGACATAAGTCGCTTATCTTCCATGGAACCAAAATTCTCCTCACAGAATTTGGAGTCGTCGTGGGAAAGTCCAAGAAGGTGACCTGTAATGAGGCATATGTACATTTAAAGAAAAATAAATGAAATGTTTCAGATTTAAAAAGTCATTATGCAAAAAGTCTGTCATCAGCTTTTTAGACATTTGCAGTAAGCGATGAAGTATGTTTTTAATGCATTAGTCTGTAACAGTGCTGGAAGAATCCTGAATACCAGCTAGTAGACTCCACCTCCTCCATATTGCACAGTCGCAACAGGACCTATAAATCAGCACTCCCATATATTATCCTATATGACCCTGAATATAAACGGTTAAAAATGGAGAGTAAGAGCAAATAAGATGTCTATATCAGAAGTGCTTGTTTACTATACATATTGGAAGGCTGAAGAAACTAAGCAAAGTGATATGCCACAGGGAAAGCAATGCCATCTCCCCAAGGCAGTAGCTAATTAGACCCGGGAACAAGTCCTTCCAGACCACAATGCCTTTACAAATTAATAAATTAGGATATGAAACCTGTCCATAGATCACAACATATATGCAACGACAGACCGTAACAATCTGACATGGACATACATTGTTGCCTGTACATGATGACAAACAAGTTTTGCCAAGCATCGCCAACAACAACATAATTTTGGTCTTGGTACCTTGTTCCCAATTCAATTTTAGATTCTGATGTGTGAATTTTGGTCTTGGTACCATGTTTCCAATTCTATTTTAGATACTGATCCATGAATCCTCATCCATAGCCCATTTCTAGCAGTGGTTGTCTCTGATAAACTAGAGGAAAGAATAAATACTGGCAGACTGTACAGTGTGGGTGACGGTGAATCTTTCTTTTCAAATCTGGTAGCAAATCAAATTACTAGATTCAAAGTTTCAATCTTCATGAATTAGATTTATTTGCTGTTAATGTTGATATAGGTATTACTAACCTAACTCATTCTAAAGAAATACTTCAGCCCATAATACTATTCAGCTCAGGAAAGAGAAAGAAGGCCAGCTTTTGAATTATTGCCTTACAAATGGCATGTCCCATTGCCAATGGATCAGGAAACACAAGGTATGGAATACTGTCTTCTACAAAAAGGTGAATCTCCACACAATGTTCCCGTTTGCCATGTCCATTCCATTCTCTTGTTATCAATGGGAAAGCTTGCCCTCTCCACCCGTTCATAGCATTCTTTCTTCTGAAACACAGCTTTTGCAACAACTAAAACAATCAGCCATCCAAAGTGGTACAAATTTGGGTTCAGAGAGTGAAAGTTTTAGACTGAAGCAAACACAAATATTGAAAGACATATATATTATCAAGATTATTGTATGAATAGTTTATTAAACTTTTTGAGCTCAGAACCCATCTTCTAAATATAATGTACCTTCTGCCCCTCACTATGTTCCACATGCTCACATGAAGACATCCTTGCACTTCATATACATGTGGCCAACTGCTGCATGCTAGGATCTGTTGTCTGAAGCACTAATCAAACAGGGACATTAGATAAAAAATAGGAAAAACACACCTCCTCCTCTTCATAAATGCCCTCATGGGGAAAGTCATTAAGCAAAGTAGTGTGTGGGTTATGTGCCATCACTTCTGACTTATGGCAACCCTGTGAATTAATGATGTCCCAAATGTCCTACCATTGAAAGGCTTGCTCCGTCTCCTGTGGTAGTCATATTGTGGTGATGCTCACCACTCCAAACATATGTCAGAATCCAAAGGTGCCTGCAGGCTCAAAAAGGTTTGTGACCTCTGACTTAGGAACACAGAACCGTGGGCCAGATTCATACTCCAACAGAATGATTTATAGCAGTTCTAACCAGAGGAATCTCTGTAATCTTCTTCCTCTGTAATCAGTTGCTGCCAAAAACTTTAAAAGGCCATCCTGAAACAAAGGATGCCTTTGGGAAATATAAAGTCAATGCTCACTTTGCCTGTCTTGACTCCAATATCATCCCAGGGTGTGCCTCAAAATCATAGAATGAGCAGCGCCAGGATGTACTCAGAGATTTAAAGCAGCTCTGGGCGGATGGCACTCAACACATTACTGAATTCTGAATCAACTGAGCTCATGTTATGTCCATTTGCAAGTTCACTATGATGATACCTTACAGAAGTGTTGGTAAAGAACATCCACACAATAATTTCACTGTAGTTCAAACCAGGGAGTATGGATAGAGTCTCTGGAAAACAGGGGCCTGAACCAAGTTACAGATACAGATTGCAGACTTTGTTATTATGGGGTTGCCTGCCTCCAGGTGGGACTTGAAGATCTCTCAGAATTATAACTGATCTCCAGACTACAGAGATCAGTTCTGGAGAAAATGGCTGCTTTGGAGGGTGGATTCTATAGCATTATACCCTGCTGGGTATAATGCTATATGGCGTTATGCGGCCTCCTGAGCCGTTTCGGCAGCCTCCTGAGCCTTTTAGGTGGCGTATCACGTCTACATTTTCCCCACACATGTGGTAAAACCAAGCAACTGAAAAGGGATTCTGTGTACAGTATACACGTGATTTTTATTTGTATGTGCACTGAGGAATTCTTTCATTCTATGTATGTATAACTGAATTTGCAATTTAAACCCCACATTTATCTAAATACTAGTCCCCAGTTTTATTTTTAAACTGTGTGAGCAAAACAGATGTGTGTATGTACATAAAGGATGTACGCAGGTTCACGGTAACATGTGAACAGGACTACAGTGTTGGTGTTCTGCCAAATACCCAAGAAGAAATTCAGTGAGGTGCAGAAGGGTCTGTGCAGCTTTCATGACAGTAGTTGGTCTGTGACAGCATAGTAGTGCTATATTTATTAGCTGTCCACACTTTCAGTTTAGCACATAGCCCTTGCTATATCACATTTCTAGCATTGTTATGGGGAGGGGAGGTTCTCCCCCCCCAAAAAATTCACTTTTTCAGATCCAGCTATTGATTCCTCTTCTCTCTTTTTCTTTCAAAAGAGGGATTTCTCTCCCATTTCTCTTTGATTTCTCTTTGAAGAAGGGTGGTGCTCTAGCAGGAGGATAGGAAGGTTTGGGAAGACATTGCCTGCCTCTGAAATCCAATTCAAAGTGGAAAAAAAACCCTTCCTGCTCCTCCTCCCTTCAAATGTGTCTTTAATAAAAAATAAATCGATTAGAAATTCATGAAATTCATGAAAATCAGAAAAAGAAACCAACTGCTGGATTTCAGGCAGAAATTGGGTGAAGAAATAAGGGAACTTCTGTTAAGAAGGCTACATTCCATGTAACTGTTCAATTCATGATACTGTTTGAAACCCCAGTGCATACTGGCCCACTGACCCTCGCCATGTCAAGGTAATGTGCACCTATCATGTATAGAATTAAACTTCTTGCATGTCATTACTAATGCTACTTTTTAAGCAAATGTGCTGGTGTACAAAGGTTTTACCTTGTGATGCACAGAACTGGTCCCCCCCCCCGCCCCGCATAGGCAGGGATCCCCCATACAGAATTTTCTATTGTTTTTACAGCAGTTACCACATGAAGAAGAAGAGTTGGTTTTTATACCCTGCTATTCTCTACCTTTAAGGAGTCTCAGAGTGACTTACAATCAGCTTCCCTTCCCCTCCCCACAACAGACACCTTGTAAAATAGGTGGGGCTGAGAGAGTTCAGAGGGAACTGTGACTAGCCCAAGGTCACCCAGCAGGCTTCATGTGTAGGAGTGGGGAAACAAACCCGGTTCTCCAGAGTGTGCCATTCCTAACCACTATGCCATGCTGGCTCATGCCCAACAATTGTAAAAGTTCAGGCAGCTACCTTCTGGACAGGCTCCCAGGAGCTACTGATGGAGCATCAGATTGACTGAATCAATATAGATCGCACGTCTCAGTTTACTGGAATGTTTCTTCTAGTAAATATCATTAACATTAAAAGCATAATGAAATCTTCTCACAACTTGCATTGTGTTCAGTAGCATCTTGTACTTCTGTAGAATCAGGCTGAGATAACTTTTTATTTTATTTTAAGAAAGCTTCCCTTTAAAAAGATGGCTTTACTGAGAATGAGTGAGTGGACCATCTGATGGTTTATGTCATCTTATTAATGCTGATGTTTCCAAGTGAGTGGAAAATGACATACAATTTTTGCAGTGGGGTTATGTTTACACTGCAGCAATGCTCCAAGTGGTAAAAGAAAAATGAGAGGAAATGCATGGTTTCCTCCTTGCATCCATTGTGCCAAATTCACTTACACCACTTTAGCAGCAAGATGATAAACAGAAACGTATCCTTGGGAATCCTCTTACCTCAGTGGGGCTTACCTAAGTGTGCATCTGTTATTACCATTCATATCAAATGATACCACCTAAGCCATTTAGGCCCTCTGTAGATCAAAGACTGTGTTTTCCACTATGTCCTACCACACTTATGCAGTCAGACAATGGTTGCCCCAAGGGAATAATCTTGATATATTATCAAATATAGATAATGAAGGCATACAAGAGAACAATTTTTCTAGTTATTCCCCAGTTATTTAAAAACCCAAGTACATTTTGGAGTTCACATGCCTTCCAGAAATGATACAAAAATATTTCTTTTTTTAGGCAGGCAAGTGAAATACAAATATGCATGTCAAAGTATTTATGTAGGACCATACATAAATACTCTAGGTGGGGCTGTTGGGATTTCAAAGCAATGAATGGTGGTGTCAGTCATTTTCTGATATCCAACAGAAACTGCTGTAACATTCTGACATGAAGGTCAGCCCAAATGTATGTACAGGCACCCAGAGTTCCTTCTTCATATACTGGTGCTTTAACTACCAACTTGGGCTACTGTTGTGCAGATGGGCATAGGATTGCATCAGGAATTTTGAAAACACTTTCCTGAGAGGCAGTGGCTACACTCCACACAACAATTACTCCAGGGCAGTTCCCAAATAGTCCATTAAGACCTCCCCATTAGAGGCAGAATGTTGAAAATTATTTTGGAAACAGTATCCATTGCAACCAGCCCGATTTACTTCCAAATAAATGTACTTAGGATCAAAAACTAAGGCCATTTATGCATGGGAGTTGTTAAAGTCAAGTTTAATAAGAGATAAAGTTCAAAAGCTCTTACCTAATAATGAATCTTTTGTTTAGGCCTGCTAAAGCACCCACCAATTCAACTAAGGTGTCTCTTGTGGGGAGAGGAAGGGAAGGAGATTGTAAGGTGGTTTGATTCTCCTTAAAATATAAAGGAAGTCAGCATATAAAAACCAAGTCTTCCTCCTCCTCCTCCTCCTCCTCTCCTCCTCACATCATGATCACAACAATCTCTACATTTTCCAGGTTATTTGAGTAGCATGCAAACAGCTTGAGCCTGCCTGCTGGGTAATAGCTGTACCTGTGCAGGCACAGAAATGTGAAACTTTCCCTCAACCCTCTTGTGCACTGCTGTGCAGCGCCACTTATTGTCTCAATAAATAATAAAATGCAGAAGTTCATGAGGAAAGCCTTTAATGCTTATTGACTGTGAATCTATTGGATGCTGGGCTTTTCTGGACACTTGACTTCTAAATATTTTAGCAGTTGATCCACAAACATG
The DNA here is from genome assembly GCF_029931775.1 of Euleptes europaea. Classification (NCBI taxonomy): domain Eukaryota; kingdom Metazoa; phylum Chordata; class Lepidosauria; order Squamata; family Sphaerodactylidae; genus Euleptes; species Euleptes europaea. Next base: position 55,502,628 of record NC_079323.1, read on the forward strand.
GGAATCAGTTTGGGCATGGTTCTTCCTCGTGTTTGGTGTGTTTGCTATGGTACAACTCCGAAGTAGGGTTATCAACTCTGGGTTCAGAAATTCCTGGAGATTAGGGGTGGGTAGAGCTTGTGAAGAGCAGGGTTTCAGGAGTGAGGGGGCTCAGCAGAGATATGATGATGACATAGAGTCTGCCCAACAAAACTCCCCCATTTTCTCCAGGGAAAATGACCTTCATAGTCTGGAGATCATTTGTAATTCTGGAGAAATGTAGTCTCTACCTGGAGATTGGCAACTCTACTCAAAAGTCATTTATTGCGGTCATATCCAGCCCTCAACAGGGGAAGGGCCTACAACACTTCCAGGTGGTACCAGACTATGGTTGCCACCTAAAAAGTTCCAAAAGGAGAGCTGATACAATTCTTTGTACAAAAATGACAGTGAACTGCACTTAGAGAAGCACAGTGCACCAGATATAGAAGGTCATATTTAGGAATGGTTCTTCCTCACACCTGCCTTCATTTTTCATTTTCACCGTTGTGGAGTCCGTGTATTTTCTTCCACATATGCCTTAAGTAATCATGATTTTCAAGGGAGAGTGCTGCCATCATCGTTGGCATCTCAGCATCTTCCCTTTTTCCCACATGCATGTATCTATATAGTGATGTCATGGCTGCGTTTTTTTAAAAACAAAGACACTCAAATATTGATATATCAACAGTCTGCTGTAATGATAGGTCAAACAGGTTCACTGAATTCCCAGCTTTCATTTTTAAAAAAGTAAGTCTCTATCCCCCTCCCTTGTGGAGATATTCCCTTTTCCTAATATCTCTCTGAGGGAAAGGGAATTTTAATGAAAGGTGGGAATTCAGAGAACCTGCTTTACCTATTATTACAGCAGAATATCAATATTTGAGTGCTTTTTAAAAAATGAAATGACTTGTCTTCAGGGGGAGGACAATTGGAGACTTAATTTGTGTGTAGGGTACAGAGGTCAAAGATGGTATATTTGCCTGGCAATCATAATTGCCACAAATATTTCAGCGTGCCTTCTTTTCTTTAAGTAAATAACTCTTGTTACCACTGAACCCCTTTAAGTACCCTACCCAGTAACAGTTCCTAAAAGAGTGTATATTGGGAGTGGTATTGAAGTGCCCCTACTTGTTGGTTGCCAAAGATACATGGCAATTGCCTAAATGTATTTCTGCAAACTGTATTGAGTCTCTTAAGTCACAGAATGTACTGGTAACATTAGTAAAAAATATTTTTCTCCATATTTACATGTAAAGCACAGGATTCGTGTAATTCAGTATCCAGGAAGGCAATCTAAATTGAGCAGAAATGGTTGCAGAAAAATATGAGTACTTGAAAATTATTATATTTTGTTCTGTATTATGAGAATATTTCAGTCACTATGTAAACTGGATCAGTGGACAGAAGCAGTGACATAACTTGCTAAGAATGCCGTCTTGTTTACTCAAGAAAGCATAGCTCACATGAAGCATCTGTTTTTCAGTGCAGTCATGCCTTTCCTCTAATTTTCCAGCTGGAATAACCAAGGTAGAAGGAGGTCAAATTTCTGGCCATGGTTAAGTGATATGTCAGCAACTTGCATGTCAGCAGAGTTCAGGGTCTGATCCTCCTGACTTTTATGTACTACTCAAAAGATCATCTATGCAGTAACTCATTTATTTGATCAGCAGAGCATTTAATGTGCTTCTTGCAGGCTACATTAAATAATGCCTTTTTGTTAGGAGGTGTACTCTTCTAATCATTTACACAAGCACAGACACAAGCAGTATATGACCTTCAGGATAGTGACATGCAAAATATGGCCTTTTCAAAACGACTAGAGGTGGTAGTGTTTTTTAACCATTGTGCTTTTCCTGAACTGAAGGCTGAAAAATTAAAGATCTTTCCTGGAAAATTCAAAAGAAATTGCACTGATAATCTGTGGTCAGATAGTTTCGAACCCCCCGCCCCTCCTTGAGCCTGATCCATGTATGTTTCCAGGAAGTAAGCCCAACTGTGTTCACTCTGCTTACTCCTTGGTAAGTGTACATCCATGGGATTGCTGTCTCTCTTACCCTTTGCAGGTCCCCCCACCCATATATTAGACAGTCTCCAGCCTTGGTCACAAATTACAGGGAACACATGCACAAACTGTGTTCAGTGTTCACTTCTGATTTTTCTTTATATGTGAATTAAGTAATTCTCAGATTACCTTCAACACATACACTGCTGAATGTGTGATTCAAACCCTTCATTTATCCTGGTCCTGGTCCCTAGTTTCATTTGTAAAGTGAACAACTGTTGGCCTTTTCTTACAAACAGATATATGCAAGTTCCCTGTAATATGTGGACAGAGATTCTTTGGCTAGTCCAAGCCAAAAAAAAAGGAAGACATACAGGGAAACCAGAAAGACAAGTCTCAATTCCCTATGCACACTATGCAGATGCAACCCTCCCCAAAGTGTCAGCTCTCCTTGTAATTCTTCCAGGGATAACGAGAATGACAGAGTTTGATACTAAGCTTCAAAGTAGTTCAGTGGCATATCTAAAAACTAGTGTTATGTTACAAAAAAGAAAAGTGTCACAAAAAAGTGAAAAATTTGTCATCCACACAGCTATGAAGATATTCACACAGTTAGCAAACTTTCCCAGAGTCTAACATTGAGCTGTTTCAACCCTACTTACTTTCGGTTAGCAAATAAAATAATAAAGACTAACATCCATAGGGGAGGGTGTCAACATATGTCAAAGTTATGCCTAGTCTGCAGTTTGCTAAACAGATCATACTGATCAGAGTGACAGCTAAGTCATGTGATGAGACTGGTCTGATCCAGTTTGTACAGCCAGGAATGGGGATTTCCAGAATGACTCATCTCAGGTGAACTGTGATTGGTCATGAATGTGTATATAAGTCTGTATAGTGAATGTGAGTTACCTATTGCCTGAACTATATATGCTGGCGAAGCACTTTGATGCTCAGAGCTGTGAATGTTAACAGCCAAAGGACTCTGTGTAGATATTGTAAATAAACTGTACATAGCAGAACTGCGTGGTGTGAAGTTGCTACCAGGTAAACTCCTGAAGTCCAGACAAGCTGTGCGCGACAGGGTTATCGGCCCAGATAGACTGCGCTGAGAGCTGGAGGTTCTATTGGAGTTGGTGAGCTACTGCCGTGAGTTGCTGCTGTGAGCGGTTTGGATGTCTACAGAGGCCAGCGACGCTGAGGACCTTGATGTACAGTCTGCAGACGGGTCAGTTGTTTCTGACAAAGAGTCGGAGGAGGAACCAGGGGAAGATAATCAGCTACTGCCGGTGAGAGAAGATATAATGGCACAAGCTGTTTCTGCCCTGCTGGTTGATAAACTGACCGCAGATAACTATGCCGTGTGGTCTCTGCGAATGGAGCATTATCTTAAGCGTGAGTCATTGTGGACGTATGTGGATTCTCCCCCACAAGCTCCCACGCCTGAGGAAAGTTTAAAAGACCAGAAGGCATTGGCCACGTTGATATTAAGTGTTGCTGATGACCAGTTGGTGCATGTGGCGGGACAGGGGTCAGCTAAAGATGCCTGGAATAGCCTCAAGGCTGTATATGTGCAAGACACAGCTGGATCTCTTATTTCCCTCATGAGAAGGATGTATAGAAAGACTATGGAGCCAAATGAGAGTGTCAGAGCTCATTTGAACACCTTAGCCACGTATTTTCAACTGCTGGCTCAGAGGGGAAAGCAGATTTCTGACCAGGACCAGGTGTTTATAATTTTAAGTTCCCTGACGGAGCGTTTCGACCCACTTATCTCAGCCCTTGAATCTGTGGATGCAGCAACGTTATCTCTGCAATACCTCACAGGGAGGTTATTATCAGAGGAGACGAGATATATGCAACGGGAGTTGGCAGCCGGCCAGACCGGGAGCTGTGCCAAGCAAGAGATAAGGAAGGATACAAGCCTCAGCTGTGAAGCAAGTAAGCCTATACCAGTGGCGTTACGTGTAAAGAGATGTTTCAGATGTGGGAAAGAGGGACACATTCAAAGGTTTTGCCCTGCTGCAAGAAAATACAGAGAAGGAAAAAAGACTCAAGTTGTGACCAAACAGCAAGCTACGCTGGTGAGAGTGAGTCCAGACTCCCTGAATGACTCTTGGATAATTGACTGAGGAGCTTCACAAATATTTGTGAGGGAGGAAAGACTACTAATGAACTCACATCAATCGGCGTTAGGTCATGTAAGTTTGGCAGATGGACGTTCTGCAACTGTTTCCTGTGAAGGAAGTGTAATGTTTGGAAGTTTAAACCATACATTCAATGATGTGCTTTGTATACCCTCTCTTGAGAAAAACTTATTAAGTATTAGTGCACTAGATTCTGCTGGATTCAGTGTGACTTTCAGAAATAAGTGCTGTAATATTCTCAAAGGTGATAAAATTATGGCAGTGGGGAAATTGAAAGATAATGTGTATGTGCTAGAGAACATGGCAGGTAAAGCACAAACAGTGTTAAATAAAAACCCACACCATAAATGTATACATTTGCTACATAGAAAACTTGGCCATGTGGGTTGGGGTACCTTGAATAAAACTCTTGCCATGCTGGGCAAAGAGAAGGTTGAAGGGTGCAAAACATATTTGGATTGTGATGTGTGCAAGCAAAGTAAATCTAAAGCACACCCAGTTGCACCAAGGAGTGACAGAGTAACAAAAACCCCTCTATATCTTATTCATAGTGATCTGGTAGGCCCTTTCCCAGACAGTATATCTAAAAGAAAATATCTTCTTCTTTTGATAGATGATGCCACAAGGTTCACATGGGTGTATCCCATAGCAAAGAAGTCAGAGGTGTGTGATACTATAAAGATGTGGGCTAACAATGTGCAAAGGCAATTGGGGCATAAAATTTGTAAGTTCCAAAGTGATTTTGGGGGCGAGTACATGTCTGGTGAAATGGCTCATTGGTTTAAGACTCAAGGTATTGAACACAGAATTGCAAATGTATCTATGAGTCAGGAAAATGGTGTTGCAGAGAGAAAGGCAGGAGTACTGCAAACTATGATAAAATCAATGCTACTTGATGCTGGATTGCCAAAAATGTTCTGGGCAGAAGCGGCAAAAAATGCTTGTTATATTTCAAATAGAATTTGGACAAGTGCCACAGATAACATTCCATACAAGGCTTTGTATGGGAAAGATCCCAGTTTGGATCATATCAGGATATTTGGCAGTAAAGCATGGGTTAATATACCACTGAAACAACGGAGGAAAGGTGGTGAAAGAGCAAAGAAGTTGACATTCCTGGGGTATCAGACAGGAATGAAATCTTACCGTTTTGTAAATAACCAGAATGCATTAAGTTTCAGTCGTTCAGCTTCATTCTGTGAGGATGCTAATTGGCCTAAGATACATGCAAACCAATTACCATCCACAGTATTGTTACCTATGAATGATGATTCTGATAACATGCCAGAGGTGAAACAGGAGGTGCAGTCACCAATACATGCAGACTCTGAGAGTGTGCAAAGTGCAGATCAGAGAGCAGTACCAAGAGTGTCCTCTAGATCTACAAAAGGTGTTCCACCTCAAAGGTATGGTGTAACTGCTAACCATGTGTTTGTGAAAGTTCCAACTGATTACAATGATGTGTTAAGTTTAGCCTCAGAAGAGAGAAATGCTTGGCTGCAAGCCATGGAGGCGGAATATAACTCATTGGTGTCAAATGAAGTATTTTCCTTATCTGAATTGCCAGCAGATAAGAAAACTCTGAGTTGCCGTTGGTTGTACAGACTCAAAACCTTGCCAAATGGAAATGTTAAATATAAGGCAAGATTAGTTGCAAGGGGATTTACGCAGGTGGTTGGACAGGAAACATCTAGGCCCAATTAAGAATTACCTAGGGGGGCAAGTCTCCAGAAATGAGAATGGTTGGTTTGAACTAAGCCAGGAGACTGAAATGTTTGAATACTGAAAGGTTTCAATACTTAAAGAAATGGCTGTGTTTAACAAACGTTTGACTAGGGAGGCGTGTCAACATATGTCAAAGTTATGCCTAGTCTGCAGTTTGCTAAACAGATCATACTGATCAGAGTGACAGCTAAGTCATGTGATGAGACTGGTCTGATCCAGTTTGTACAGCCAGGAATGGGGATTTCCAGAATGACTCATCTCAGGTGAACTGTGATTGGTCATGAATGTGTATATAAGTCTGTATAGTGAATGTGAGTTACCTATTGCCTGAACTATATATGCTGGCGAAGCACTTTGATGCTCAGAGCTGTGAATGTTAACAGCCAAAGGACTCTGTGTAGATATTGTAAATAAACTGTACATAGCAGAACTGCGTGGTGTGAAGTTGCTACCAGGTAAACTCCTGAAGTCCAGACAAGCTGTGCGCGACAGAGGGAAGGCAGCATGGTATAATAGCCCAGTCTCGTCAGATCTTGGAAGGGTCAGTACTCGTAAGTAAGACCTCCAAGGAAGACTCTGCAGAGGAAGGCAATGGCATACCACCTCTTCTTCTCACTTGCCTTGAAAGCCCCTTGCTGAGGTCTTTATTTGTTGCAAGCTAAGCAGGGTCTATTCTTGGATGGGAGACCACCAAGGAAGGCTCTGCAGAGGAAGGCCATGGCAAATCACCTCTGCTTCTCACTTGCCTTGAAAGCCCCTTGCTGGGCCATAAGTCAGCTGTGACTTGACAGCCCTTTACACACATACACAATTTCCATAGGATGTTATTTTATACTGAGTCAGGCTATTTGCTCATCTACAGCAGTGGCTTTTGGGGGGTTTGAGTAGAGGGAGGTCTTTCAAAACAACAGTTACCTTAACTGGAGATGGCTGGGATTGAGCCTAGGACCTTTCTGAGGGCAGGGATACTGGTATTTGGCATTCGTTATTTGGCTGCCGTTCAGGATGTTTCAAGCTCTGCTTTGGAAAACATCCCTTCTTCTAATCTAATATTTTACAGAGAGATACATACACAAAGGTCACCACAACGGTAAATAACCCCAGCAAAATTCAAGTGGAGATGCTGTTGTGTCTGAGGAACTTCCCTGGTTCTCTTGATTTTCACATGCCCCAGTTCCCATTAAGAAAAGAACTTTGCACACTCGAGAAAAATTCTGGATTCCAACAGAACACTAAAAGAAAAGAAAAAACACCACTGAAGAAATTAAGCATTCAAAGAAGAGTTCCATTACTCATAATCAAGGCCTTACTAATGGATCGGGTAAAATGGCTAGGTATCTAGATAACCTAGAGATACCTTCTCAACGCCGCGCTTTTCTATTAGCTAGGGTTAATGCATTCCCATCTAGGATGCTCTTAGGCCAATACCTCCAGATCCCTAGACATGAACGCCTATGCACATGCGGTTTAAACTTGTTAGATACAATTGACCACATCCTTTTAGATTGCCCCTTCTATGTGACTCTGCGGGATAAACTGCTATCAACTTTGCTCCAGTACAAGACATACAGGAGTAATGAAGTGAAATGCAAATTTCTTTTGAGTGACCATGATCCTAAAATTACTGCTACCATGGCTGAATTTCTTACAGGAGTTCTTAAAGAACAAGAAAAGTTTTATTAACCCGACTTGTAACTTATATGTATTGCCCTTTGGAGGTATATTGTTGTTTTTTTCTATCTCTGTCTTTTGGTATGCCAATAAAGGTTAATGAAATGAAATGAAGTAAGTTTACAGCTCTTCCTACAAGCCAACTGTGGAACAGCCCAGCTTTTCTTTAAAAAGGGACGGTTTCAAGACATCGTCTGTACAAGCAGGCGGGACAATTATCGCCCTTCCCAGGTAATGAAAGCAGTTCTAGGCAAGCCAGGAATTCCTAGTCAAAATTTAAACTAGCATCAACCTTTTGCACGGCTCTTGTTCCTGCTTCCAAGCAACAGTGGAAGCCGTTGCCCTGTTGCTCACCCCTCGCCAAGGATTAATGCTGAGTGCTCATCTTTTCACTTTACCACAGGCAGCATGTTTATGAGGGCTTAACACAAATGCTTTGCTAGCGCCGGGAGTTTAAATTGGGGGGGGGGGGGAAGCTTTACAAAGAAGTAACAATGTGAATGCATTAAATATTTTCTTCTCACAGATGTCAGCAGAGCAGCTGTGGGTTAATTATAGTCTCTGGGTTTTCAGAAAAGCCGCAGAGCCTGATTCAGACACCTGGATATTTGCCCAAACTTTATCTCTCCCAGGGGAAGGCAAAGATGAAAGCTAGACATCCTTCACTATTGTTTCTTTGGCCCACAGAGACTCCAAAAGATTTGCTCCTGTCTAGCCTAGGGCTTGTTCTTATCTAAGCTATCCTGACAAGCCTTCAGCTCAAAAGGCTCCCTATTCAATAGCGACATTAAAAAAAAATGTGGGGTTTGTAACATTTTCAGAATGCAAAAAGGACCCCCTACGCCTACATGGTGGGCACACTGCTTTCTTCATACAATTGTCTGCTGTACAGAAAGTTGTTCTTGTGCACTCAAAGCAATGAATGCCAGTATCAGATTAAACATTGCACACAAGCGACTTAATCACAAAAACGTGGCATGCCAAATTTTAATGCACCTGTTACCTAGAAAGCTGATTATAGTGTGTCTGCAACCAGAAAGATCAACATTTGTACCACCAGAATCAGACAGAAGTATTTGATAGCAGTAGGGTTGCCATCAATATTTCTAGCTGATGAATAGTGTAATGCACAGCTGAAGCAGAAGGATCTATAGCCTTCCTCAGCTTCTATCTTCACTCAGCCAAGCTGATGCAAACACATTTTGTCAAGCATCCAAAAGTCACTGTCCGCGTTATGCTTTACTTATTGATTTGTGAAATGTATAGTCTCATGCTTGACACTTACTAGCTTAAGCATTTTGTTAATTACTGGAAATTGCTGCCCTTGACAAGTGATAAGTGTTCAGTCCCTTGGTGGACCAGCAGCTCACACAAGTTTGGTTTAGAATGACTTACCCGCCTTCCCAGGCATCAGTGGCCAAAAATAAATGTCTACAGGTCGGTCCAAAATAGAGATTTCAGTCCACTTGAAACACATAATTTTGGCTCTCTTGTTTGTTAGAGAGAAGGGAGGAGATAAAGTTGCTTTGGAGAGAGAATGGGGTGTAAAGGTGCTGCTTCGTGTTACAAACAAACTTAAAAATGTGGGGTTTTTTTACAAATGTTCTGACTGTAAGTAAGTCTTGGACTTACTTTTTGCAAGGTGCAGAGAAAAATATCTGCAGTTTTCAACTTTCTAGCTTTTAAAACTCCATGTAAACATTTAATTTACTTTTATAATAACTGGCTTGGATGCAGCCATCCTTTTACTCAATCTGGAGTTGCCAGGTCCCTCTTCATCACCAGAAGGAGGTTTTTGGGGTGGAACCTGAAGAGCGCAGAGTTTGGGGAGGGGACGGACTTCAATGCCATGGAGTCCAATTGCCAAAGTGGCCATTTTCTCCAGGTGAACTGACCTCTGTCAGCTGGAGATCAGTTGTAATAGCAGATCCCCTGCTAGTACCTGGAGGGTAGTAATCAAGATTACAGTTGTAGGCTTATTTTTTAAAAGGTTATAAACAACTTATAGGGTATAAAATAAATCAATAAATCAGTATATTTTTTCAATTGAATATTTAGTATGAGATGTATGTTGTAATCACATTATTAATTTCATAATGTTAACATAAATGCATCATGGTTATGCACCATGTACATAATACAACATCAGTTAATAAAGCTATATACAACTGCAAAGAGGCACAAAATAATAATCTAATATTCTTCTTAAGTTTTTTCTTTCTTTTCTTTTCTTTTTTTTTTATAGGGGGAGGCAGCCAGGCTAGGAATGCAAAAATAAAACAAAATAAATCACTGTACACATGACCAGAGCACTAAGGGTCAACCTGTTTGTTTTAATCTGGAAAAAATTACTACCCTCTGGTTCCACATATGCAACCATTAAAATTAAGGTTACCAACCTCCAGGTGTTGGCTGGAGATCTCCCACTATTGCAACTGATCTCCAGGCAACAGAGATCGGTTCACCTGGAGAAAATGGCTGCCTTGGAGGGTGGACTCTATGGCACTGAAGTCCCTCCTTTCCCAAACCCCACTCTCTTCAGGCTCCACCCCCAAAATCTCCAGGTATTTCCCAACTAGGGCTGTCAAAAAAAAAAAATTCGGTACAGTTCGGATTCGGCCGAATTTGGCCCTTGTGGGTTCGGTACGTGCCGAAGTCCGAACTCCCCCACTTCGGATCCGTTCAATTCGGCGGGAATTCAAAGTTCGGAAAAAAAATTCGGCCGAATAAAGCCATTAAAAACACAATCGCGCCTTTCCGTGGCTCTGGGGGGGGCATTTTTGGGCTTAGAGGTCCCAAACTTTCAGCAGAGCTTCAAAGGACGTATATTGAAAGACTCCCCAAGTTTTGTAAAGATTGGGTCAGGGGGGGCTGAGATATGGGCCCTGAAAGGGGTCCCCCCCTGAATGTGCATCTCTCAGCAGAGCTTGCCGCCCCGCACAAAGCTCCCAGCCCCGGCAAACAGCTGATGAGAGCAAGGGCGGGGCAGGTGCTAAGAACTTTGTAAAGCAACACAACTGAAAAGCAACACCTTTGCAAACATGCAAAGGGTGGGGCAGGTGTGAAGAATTTTGCAAAACAATACAACTGCAAAGTAACACAAGCATGCAATGCAACATCTTTGCGACAGTGCAAAGCAATACCTGACACCTGGGAGTTTGCATACCATGGAAAGGGACAGAGGCAGCTAGCTATGCATAATGAGCAGGAGGGGGTGGAATTTCTCCTTTTGCATTGGACTTGGGAACAGGAAGATGCATTCTTTAAGTCACCATTTGAAAACCAGTTTTGAGCAAGCATCAAAATAACCTAACTGATCTTATGAATGAGGAAAAACCTGAAGAATAAAAATAAAGCCCCCCCTCAAACCAGGGAGAGAGAGACTGGAGGGGGAACACACACCCCAGGCAGAACCGGCAAAAGCCCCCTTTGGCTTCCCCCCCCACCCACAGAAACTGCTCCCTCCCCCCACACACACACAGACTCTGCTTTCCCCCCCACACACACACAGAAAAGAAAAATTATAGATTAAAGCCCCCAAAGGGGTCTTACTGTGGCTGTCTTCTGTTCCAGCAGGAGGGGCTGGGAGGCTGGGTAATCCAATATGATTCCATTTGTATCCAATATAAGATCCATATGTATGCATCTCTCGAGGGTGATCCATTCATCCCAATAGGGAAAAGGGGAAAGCCCATATCTCGGGTGACCCAATGTTTACAAAACTTGGGTGGTCTCTTAAAAAGCCTTGCCTGAAGCTCCGCTGAAAGTTTGGGGTCGGCACACCCAAAAATGCGCCCCCTGCAGCCACGGAAAGAGAAAAGGGGGGAGCCGATATTTCAGCCCCCACTGAACCCATCTTTACAAAACTTGGGTGGTCTCTTAAGCGGGATTGTCTGAAGCTATGATAAAAGTTTGGGGGCTGCACTCCCAAAAAAGCGCCCCCTGCAGCCACGAAAATGGAAAAGGGGGGAGAGGAAAAAGGGGTGGAGCCCATATCTCGGGACCCCCTGACCCAATGTTTACAAAACTTGGGGGGTATCTTAAGAAGCCTTGTCTGATGCTCCGCTGAAAGTTTGGGGTCAGCACACCCAAAAATGCACCCTCTGCAGCCATGGAAAGAAAAAGGGGGTGGAGCCCATATCTCGGGACCCCCTGACCCAATGTTTACAAAACTTGGGGGGTATCTTAAGAAGCCTTGTCTGATGCTCCGCTGAAAGTTTGGGGTCGGCACACCCAAAAATGCGCCCTCTGCAGCCATGGAAAGGAGCGAATGTGCACAAGCACCCCCTCACACACACATGAGGATTTCCCTCTCTCTATCTCTTTCCCCGGCCGGCCGCACATCAGCTGATTCCTCCAGTACTCAATCCTGACTGATTGGCCAGAAGAAGACCCAGCTTGGCCACCGATTGGCCGGGGGAGGAGAATGCTGCTTACTGAAGGTTATGCTGCTTACTGACGGCCCCGAATTGGCCGAATTTATTCGCGAACTCCCGAACTCGCTGAATTCGGCCCCCCCCCGGTTGCCCGCCAGTTTTGAGTTCGGTTCCTCCCGAACTAAAAATCGCCGAATCAAGGGAAATTCGGCTGATTTTCAGTTCGGGGCGAACCGAATTGACAGCCCTATTCCCAACCTGGAGCTGGCAACCCTAATTAAAATATACTAGATTTCCAGTTTTCCCCATAATCTTATAACCATTTTAAAAAGTTCATGAATCGCTCAGTGGCATGTTTACATTATTAAATAATACAGGTATAGTAAATATCCACAAATAGAAGTATTAATCTATACTACATACATAAGGAAAAGATGTATTAGGCTGCATCCACACATTATGGGATATCATGTTCACTACTGTGCTATTGCAATCATTTGCAACTGGACAGTCTTGTTTACACAGGATAAACCCAGATGCACATGACTTCTGTAGCACAGCAGTAGGGCAGTACCCAAGTGATATGGCTGCAACTTTAGTCTTTTGAGCATGGGTGGGTGGGCGTGAGCACCCTAACCACCAACTTCTGTGATGATTTCCAGGTTGCCTTTTCCTGACCACTGATATCACCTTTGATCACACTGTGGTCTCTGAAGCAATGTTCACACTACTTCACACCACTAGTGCTGGCCTTGTCAATGTTAAGCACTTTATCCCAAGAACCAGATACCTTAGACTTCATTATCTGAGGCAAATGGAGAGAGGAATAACTGGAGTCACATGAAAGAGGTGGAAAAGTTGGTAAACAAACAGAAGCTCCTTTCTTACAGCCTAGTAAATGTCAAGATGCAGTCTAAAAATAAAACACCACAAAGCATTTTTTTTAAAGCCACATTACTTACAGCCATGGTATGTTAGTGTGATTGCATCCAGGGAATTTGAAAATGTTTAAGACAGAGGAAACTTTCAACTTGCTAAAAGAAACCATAAGATTATTCTCCCTTTCATTTATGTAGCAGAAATTATTTATCTGAAGTTGAAAGAACAAAGAAATGTTTAACTTCAGACTGCCCCTATAAATCTGGCTTCACATGAAGCTTCCTTGATGTAAATGAGTTTGATGTGATTAAATACTGAAAAAAGATTAGCTGAATGACCAAAGCATTGGACTCTGAAGTCTTTGGCTTTCGGCTGAAATCTAGAAAATATCACTGTTTCAAACAAATGGGGTGTTTAACGGAAACTTGCATTAAAGATCATAAATATATTTTATTTTAAAAGTCAGATATTTGGATTGTAACGGATTAAGAGAAGTGGCACAGAGTGGTAAATTGCAGTACTGCAGTCCAAGCTCTGCTCACGACCTGAGTTCGATCCAACGGAAGTTGGTTTCAGGTAGCCGGCTCAAGGTTGACTCAGCCTTCCATCCTTCCGAGGTCGGTAAAATGAGGACCCAGCTTGCTGGGGGTAAAGGGAAGATGACTGGGGAAGGCACTGGCAAACCACCCCGTAAAAAAAGTCTGCCTAGTAAACGTTGGGATGTGAAGTCACCCCATGCGCCAGGAATGACCCAGTGCTTGCACAGGGGACCTTTACCTTTTAAGAGAAGTGTACATTTTTTCCCTTTAGTGTATTGTGGTACCTGACCTTTACTCTAGACTATTCCCACTGAATTTAATGGTGATTGATTTACACTAAGGCCATTTCCGCACCATTCACTTACAGCATATTATCCTCGTGGTCAATCTGCAAGGTTTGGCTGCCCATTCAGAATTTCAGTCCACATATTACCTCTTTCGCCAATGTATACATTCTACCTGAGAACATTTTTTCCTCGTTTGCACTTTTCAGGAAAAAGAACTATATGTTCCGCGGGGGAATGTAGAGTAGTTCTTGATGTTGTGAATAGCCAAGATGCTCCCCCTCTTCTCCCTCCCCTTTTTTGTTTTTGCACATGCACTCTAGCGTTGGTGTGAAGGTGCCCTGTGATTGGCTGCCATCTCACTGGGTTCATTTTTTTGAATTGTTTTCGCCACTATTTTTGTGTGATTGCTGACCCAGGGTTAATTAACAGGAACGTTGATGCTCAATAACAGTTAAACACACTTTTTAGGTTAACAATTTTATTACAACAAAACATTATTAAACAACATTATTAATATTTAAATGTAAAGAATTGGAATAAGTTGGAATAAATTGGGCCACAACTTGAATTGGCAACAGCTGCGACCCTTGTGGCGCAGCATGTGTGATGTGTCAGGTGCCAAGGCCGTTCCACCACGGCCATAATAGCATCTGCCCACAGCGCCGCCGCTGTGGGCAACTGGGATGGCAGTATCAGGATGACACCAGGACGAACGCCACTGTGTGTTATCCCCCACCACATGGGAAGAGGCGGACAACCTGCCCTGCCGCCAGGGCATGTCCTTGAAGCCTCTCCCAAAACCCCGTAACTGGGGTTCCCAAAACCTGGGAAGCGACCCAATTCCTATGCGCTTCCCCCCCAACGTGACACATCCCCATGCCAAATGCCCCAAGTTGTGACTGTAAGTAAATTAAGCCTATAGGGAGGGAGGGTGGGTTCACAAGGAAAAACGGAGTGAGCTGTGGGCGGGCCCCTTCCCCCTTTTTATACTTTTTTTTGGGGGGGGCTGGCCACGCCTCCACCCAGCTCTCACCCTCCGCCCTCATTGGTCAAGATCTTCCCAGATCTGACCAATGAGGGGGCAGTAACCGGGCAGATCGGGCCAGGCTCCGTGCGCGCGCAAACACACGCGTTGGCTGGCTGGCCCTGCTCCCCCTCCCCTTTGCCTGCAGCCGTTCCCCTTTCCCCGGGGCAGCAAAATGGCCCCCGAAAAGGCGGGAACCCAAGCTTCTTGTGTTCGAATGCTAAGGGGATTTCTGGGATGGTTAGGAAATGACACTTCTCTAGTGCACCTGTGTCTAATCCGCCATTATGCATCGAGAAATGTTAATCTACTCAAAATAGATGCCACGACTCTAACAGCAATCCTCCATGCAGGAACCCTTCCCACACACATACAATCAGAGATCCACCGTCCTCTCTGCTATTAATTTTGCACTAACAAATCAAAGGGGAGGTTTAGTCCAATGCTCCAATATTCTTTTGTTAGTCCAAATAAATCAAATTTTTTAAACATTAAAAAGTAGGGAAATGTTTGGTGGGAAGAGGGGGAACGGTAGGGGGAAGAAGGGACATAACAGATATGTGAATCGTTCAGAGTTCATTTGTATGTAACCATTCCTCTCTCTTCAATCTCCAATGAAAAATAGGGGAAACCTGCCTGTAGGATTGTTTGGAGTGGGAACTATGTCAGAGAACACCTATTCATGGTGATGCCCCTTTCATAGGTTTTGTCTTCCACAAAATGGAGTAAGCAATGAAACATCACTTACAGGAAATAATATGTCAGGAAAAATACAATCAGGACCCCGCTCAAACCAATGGGGATAGTTAGTCCAACACTCCAATGTTCCTTCGCTAGTCCAAATGAATAAAATTTTAAGAAATTAAAAAGCAGGGAAATGATTGGTGGGAGGAGGGGGAGGGAGAAGGGGGAACAAGAGGGAGATGGGCAACAAAGTGAGTATGGACAACGGAATGGTGGAGCA
This sequence comes from Euleptes europaea, assembly GCF_029931775.1. Classification (NCBI taxonomy): domain Eukaryota; kingdom Metazoa; phylum Chordata; class Lepidosauria; order Squamata; family Sphaerodactylidae; genus Euleptes; species Euleptes europaea. Next base: position 55,518,263 of record NC_079323.1, read on the forward strand.
TCTCCAACTTGACTGCATCTAAGGGGAAGTTGTCTGTGAAACAGGAAGCATCGTCGTATAAGACTATGGCATCACATCCCTCTTGAGCTCCTTCCCAAACATCCACCCTTCTTAGGCTCCACCCCCAAATCTCCAGGAACATCCCAACTCAGAGCTGGCAACCCTATGGGATGGCATGTAGAAAACTAAACAATCTGCATGATGGCCCACAATACTATTGTGGCAGCCATCACACAGAGTAATTTAAGCAGTCTTCACATGGCAAAAACACGAGCACCAGTCAATAATGTCTTTAGGAAACATACTTTGAGTTTGCAGCATTTTATAAATTTTCTACTTGCTCACTGAATGATTCTGGACCAGTCACATAATTTCAAGCCTAACCTCCCTTACAGGGTTGTTATGTGAATAGAAAGGAGGTCAGGAGAATAATGTGAGTTGCTTTGGTCCCCACTATGGAGAAATGAGGAGAATAAATGAAGTACGTAAATAATAAATATAGCTGAAGATGGGAAGAAGATAAAAGGTAGGTTGGTAAATGGGTGTGTAGGAGAGAATGAGGCAGGGAAAGGGGAGAGGATATGGGAGTTGCCTGGGGAAGGGAAAAAGGAAATATTGTGGGGAGGAGGATGGAGAGGAAAGTGAGGTGATATCCCACAAGTCCTTGAGGGTTCTCTACCATGAAAATGGGCCTAGCTCAGCTGCCAGCAGCATGCAACTAGGCTATAGTTTTCCTAGGTGGAGACTGCCGGGGGAAAGGATAAGGAAAGCTTAAGGCAGAGGGGCAGATAAATGTAGGTTGACTGTTGGGTAGGAAGGAGATAGGGTTGCCAACTCCAGGTTAGAAAATTCCTAGAAATTTGGGAGGGGGAGCCTGGGGAGAGTGGGGTTTGAGGAAAGGAGGGACTTAAGAGCCATAGATTCCACCTCCAAAGCAGCCATTTCCTCCAGGGGAACAAAGGTTGCCAACCTCCAGGTGTGTGTGGGGGAGTGGAGATCACCCAGAATTACAACTGATCTCCAGATGACAGAGATCAGTTCCCCTGGAGAAAATGGCTCATTTGGCGGGTGGACTCTATAGCATTATACCCTGATGGAGTCACTTCTCTTCCCAAACCTCACCCTCCCAAGGCTGGACTCCCAAATCTCCAGGAATTTCCCAACATGGAGTTGGCAACCCTAAGGCTGTTGTGATTCCTGGAGATCTCCAGGCTCAACCTGGAAGTTGGCAAGTCAAGGAGAGAGAAAGCAGGAAAAAGGGAAAGGTTATGGAGACTTTCAGGGGAAAGAAAGACAAATATTGGAGGAGGGGTTCCTACTTGCAGGTTCCCACTTGTCAACTCTAATTTAATATTGTGAAGACAAAAATTGTGAAATAAATAAAAAATGAAGGAAAACAGTGAAATACGTAAGCTTGGATCCCATGGAAAATCTCTGCTAAAAGAATGGATTTCTGTCTGCAGAGCAGGACTTCCTTTACCCCCCCCCTTCCTTCAGTGCAACACACTCCCTGAAATGCTCATGGGGGATATCATGAAGGGGGAGTCTGCAGCAGAAGGGGGCAAATCAGGTGTTTCTTCTCCATTATCAGAAATTTTCCACTGGATCCAATCCACATTTCTTTCACCTGAAGAAGCTATGTTATTCTACTATTTCACAAGGGGCCAATGTAGAACTGATTTTATATTGAATATGAGTTGCTACATGAAACTCTCATTAAAGACAGATGTGTGCGTAAGGTTTTCCTTTGTAGTTGAACTATGCACAGTGAGCAAGTCTGGATAGATAACATGACATTTTATAGAACACCTGTTTCAGAAAAGCAATCAGACCGAGAAATCTGGAAGGAAATGAAGACCTGCAGAAACAGTGGATTCAGACAGGCAGTTAAAGTCCCCATTTACAGGGGAGACAATCCCTTCCTATGGGAACCTTGACCTCATTAACTGCTTGGAATCACTATAATATTAACACTTCAAGCAATCACAAGTCTGCTTTCATTACATAACTGATGTGACAGTTTGAATCCATCCAAAGTACAGAAAAAACTGTCGAGATGTCTTGGTATCTGGAATTCATACATTGGCCACTGACAGTTGTATAAGTCACGCCAGATGCTTATATTTGTATTCAAACTCCTTAGTCTTTATTTACCATTCCAACCATTGGATCATCTTATATTTTCATTGGTTATCCTTTGCAGCAAGTGACAAGGAGACTGCAAACAAATCCCAATTTTACGGCATTTTCCACGCATAACGTGGAACGAGGCTGAGGTCACTATCCCAATTCACATGGGACTCCAAATAGTGGGGTGATGTGGGCTGGCTCGGATCCCTGCCAGTACTTCCCAGTCACAATTACTGATTTGTCTGCTCTCTGTGGGTCTGGTAGTACTTAAGGGGCACAGGTATTGCGACTTCTTTCCTACTGTGGGGTCTTCAAGACGGGTTATCTGCCCCAAGTGCAATGTTTTTGGGAAGCAGGTTTTCTTCCTGCTTCCCCATAGCATTGTAGTATACTTAAGCACTCACAGGGGTTTCCTTGGCTTTCCCCCCAATCTTTCTCAAACCTGCTTTGCTCCAAATTCAGGGAAAGATTGTAGTAAAGCCTGGATGGCTGCTGTTTAAGTGGGTAAATTCAGCTTTTCTGACTCATATGACAGCCATTTTCCCTGAACCTGTAATTTCACCAACCTTTTCCTCTCCCTGACACCGAGGGGGAGTCCCCCCTCAATTGACACTAGAATATTGTTATATTGATATACCACTGTACCAACAACTATAGCAGGTTCTCTGAATTATCAGCTTTTTTTTAAAAAAAGTCTCTATCCTCTTTTTTTTTTTTTAAAGTCCCTATCCTCTTTTTATGTAGAGGTATAAAGGGAAAATGCATATCTTTGCAAGGGAAGGAGATAGAGACTTACTTTAAAAAAGGAAGCTGGGAATTCAGACACCATGCTACATCTATTGTTACAATGGTATATTGATATAACAATAATCCAGCTACATTTTTAAAAGCCCTAGTGACTCAGGTTGAGGGGGTGGCCACTTTGGGGGACTGGAGCAGGGAAACTGCAGGCAAACCTGCCATGTGGAGGCCCCATTGCTGCTGCACTCTATCTGCAGGCACACTAACAAAAGGGAAACCACAAAATTCCATTCCTGTTCTCTTTCTCACTTGGCATCCTCACCAGTGCTAAGAAAGTAGACATGGGCAGCAAATTTAGGCCAAATGCATCAGCACTGACATGGATCTTCTTTTGCTGATGCCAAATCTGCTCAACCACAAAACTTCTTTTACAGTGCCAGATAGGGTTGCCAACCTCCAGGTAGTAGCTGGAGATCTCCTGCTGTTACAACTGATCTCCAGACGATAGAGATCAGTTCACTTGGAGAAAATGGCCGCTTTGGCAATTGAACTCTATGGCAGAGTCCCTCCCCTCTCCAAACCCCACCCTTTTCAGGCTCCACCCCAAAAACCTCCCACCAGGGGCAAAGAGGGACCTGGGAACCTTAGTGCCAGAACTTAGATCTGGAATACGGGATGTAAGAATCAACACAATTCAACTGAACATGTGCTGAGTGCTGTTCCCTCAACAGTTAGCTAAATCACATATATCTGACAATGGGGCAGATTTTTCAAGTAGGACTTTTATGATGCTGTTCAATTTAGAACATTACTGGTTGGTACTGTAGTGACACTGAGGTCCTTGTACCTGAATCTAGGTTGCCACAGTGTCAGTTCACATGCCTGGAGCATTAGCTACACTTGGTCAGTTTCAAATTGCTTGTTTCATGAACTTGGGAATCTCAGAAATATATTATTGTTATCCTATTTCTTACCAAGAATGCCCCATTTGCTTACAAATTTCTTATGCTGCTAATATGAAAACCATACTTGCAAATTTTGTGAGTTTCTTTATGTTCCCTTGAAGGTTATTAAACACAACTCCCTTGCACCCTACCTGCTAGCTATTTGAAAACTGAACTGGTTCAATGATACTCCCAAAGCAAACTTCACTTTGGTTTGGCATGAAGCACAAGGCAAATCAGAAATTGGCACTCTTTGAAAGTTCCTTTAGCCTTGTTATTTCCCTCCAAGAATGTAAAAGGGGGGGGGGGAACACACCCTGTTTTCCATTTTTTGAAAAAATTGCTGTAATGCTGAACAGCTAATGGCCCTCATGGAAAACAGATCTTTAGTGGCCCAGACATTGTTGACTATGCAAGGCAAATCTCCTCCTTTGTTGATGCCCTGGGAGCCTCAGTATGGCTATTGCCATAGGCAAGAAACCCCAGATTCTATCCTAAAGAAGGAATATTTAGCTGAGAGACTCATAGTGAAACAAGGGCTGATTCTGGAACATTCCTCTTTTCCCACTTCCTCCTGTGCTGAACATCTCAGCGTGAAGGTGGGTGTGCCATTTAAATTTATACCCAGCTGTACGCAGGACGGACCATCATCTTAATGGATAAAAGTTTTGAAGTTTGAGGTTCGAAAGTTTAGAAACCAAACAAGAAAGATGACTGAAAAATTCTCCATAGATTTTTATGTAATTGTAATTGTAAGAGATGGAATTGAATAAAGCTCTGAAAATGCAAAACCTCTTCAATCTCCTAAAATTAAAAAAAAAAACCTGAAATGAGAGGCAGCAAGTTGAGAACAAACAGAATTACTTCTTCCCATGATGAATAAACAACTGGCAGGATTCTCTGGCCTGTATCCTACCACAGCACTAAGCAAAGTTTAAAGCTTTCTTCCAGCCAATGGAAGAGCCACTTAATTCGGAGGAAGGCTTCTTAGGCAGGAGGAATTTCCTCCACATGAAGGTAAGATACTTTCCATTGCCCACAGAACTAGCCTTTTAAAAACAACTGCATGAATACAAGGAAGATCGGTCTAGCAATGCCAGCTGTGCTGTACCAAGAAGTCAAGAAACAAGACAGAATAAAAATGGTGAAAATCTAGGCAAGAATATTTGAAAGAAATTAAAAAAAAAACCCTGAGGAGACTCCCTAATTCCCACAAGGGAAATCGTGCAAAACTGAGGAGAGAAATCTTGAAGAATGTTCTCAGTGATTCTACTTTTGCAGTCATAGAAGAAGTGAGAGGGAAGTCTCTTGCCCTACCTCTTGAAACATGTGCATGCCATCACAGATTCCCCAAAAGGAAGAAGATAGGAGCCATATTTCTCAGCTTTAGCTCTACAGATGTCCTAACCAATGCTCTATAAAGGCACAGAATCCATATTTACCGTATATACCCGTGTATAAGCCGACCCGCGTATAAGCCGAGGTGCCTAATTTCTCCCCCAAAATGGGGGAAAATTAGGCACCCGCGTATAAGCCGAGGGTCGGCTTATAACCCCTCCCTCCCAGCAGGCTTACCTTAGATCCAGGTGTGCAGGCACCAGGAGGCCCCGCAGGCCGCTCCTAGGCCGCTCCAGGCCCGCCGGCGGCGGCGGCGTGGCCTTCCAGTGGCCGCAGAAGGCCCCCCTAGGTCGGTGCCGGCCGGGAGGAGCCGGGCGCGCCCGGCAGCGATGGCGGCGCGGCCTTTCAGAGGCCGCAGGAGGCCCTCCCAGGCCGGTCCTGGCCAGGTGGAGCTGTGCGTGCCCGGCGGGGGCGGCGGCGCGGCCTTCCAGTGCCCGCAGGAGGCCCTCCCAGGCCGGGGGAAGCCGCGCAGGTCCGGCGGCGATGGTGGCGGCGGTAAGTTCCCCCCTCCCTCCTCCCTCCCTCCTTCCTCTACCGTATTGACCCGCGTATAAGCCGAGGACGGCTTTTTCAGCCCTTTTTTTGGGCTGAAAAACTCAGCTTATACGCGAGTATATGCGGTATGCCTTCAAAGAGACCAGGAAATTTTAAAAATTGTTTTCTTATTTGGTGTGAGAGCCATAGCACTGGGAGCCCACAAATTGCTCAGAAACATCTATGGAAACTTTCTGCCACATATATACCACATGTTTATTTCAATATCAGAACAGTGCCACATGATTTGGGACATTACAAGTGTTCAGCGTTACCTAAGCCTGTTTTTAAATTCCTGCAAAGGCTGATATGGATAGGAACCATGGTGACGATTAAACCAATCAAACTCTAAGGCACTATATATCCAAAAATACATCCATGCGAAAAGCTGTGATTTCAACATAGAGCTCAAAAAATATTTGCATGGGAATAACATTCCTAATGTTGTGTCAGAATTAGCCTGTGGAAGAGTATAACTTAGGTAACTTTTTATCACTTTCAAGGAAACTCAAATTATTTCTTGGCATGCATATACTTTCTCCTATGTCAAAACTGATACTTCATTTACTATAATAAAAGGAAATCTGCATTTGCTTGTGAAAGTTGATACACAGCCTTTTTTGTGACAAATAAAATAGTAAAATATTGCTGATGACTGCTCCATTAGGTCTCTTCTGTAATGATCTGAACCTCGCTGTTAAGTACATTTTAACTTCTGCCAATTGTTAAACAATTCCTTTCGCCAGAATTTCTGATTACCCAGTTGTTTTGGACATGTTCCTTCCCATTACAAGGCATGAGATGATACAATATAAATGCAGTAGACATATATATTCTTCTGTACAATACAGTTTTAGACCCTACAGTTATGTTTAAACCTTCATAGATGGTAAGGACTAATAGTTTCTTGAAAGGCACATGTATGGACAGTAGCAACCCTTGGATTTCTACTACAGCTATTGCTTACAATTGATGCTGTCAGAAAAGAAACACCTACTGAGCACCTCCACTTGCCTTATGATCCCCCATTAGTTGACCCTGGAGTGAACATGTACACAGCTTTAATCCCCGAGTGTATATCCAAACCAGGGGAAAATCTGGAATTACTTGTGAAGTATTCTGGTTACTAATGCAGCTGTTACAAGTGTTGTGTTTGGCAAGGGAACAAAAAAAAAAAAAGGGCACCGCATACCAATTTCATGAGCCACTGTAAAAGCTGCATGGAGGCCGTCATCTTCAATCACCGCACAGCTGCGCTCAGGGGAGCATATGGTTCCAACGTCAGCCATTCCCAGAGTATCACATGAATGATGCCCACATAAATCCTGCCGTGGAAGGAAAGGAAAAGAAAGCATTCAAGTACAACTTTACACCCACAGGCAATGACAGCCTCCAGTCACACGCTCTTTGCAAACAGCAGGACACAGAAGATGATGATAATCTCCATGCGGAGGGCAATGACAAAAGCAGCAGCAGTCAGAACTCGAAGCCTTCGTCTGAGGAGCCAAAAGCCCAAGCTGTCAACTGCTACGATCAACAGGATACTATTTCCATTTATTATTGTAGGGTTGGACCAGCTGTCAAATTAACTGCCATTCTTCATATACCATTTTAACGTTTAGGAACCCTGACTTCCAAGTGTGAGGTAAACTTTCCTTAGGTGTAGATACACACTGGCAGGGCAGGTTGGTGTCAAGAGAAATGGTCATCTCTATATCAATCAACTTGACAGTTTAAACATCAGTATTTGGCCATGTCATAAAATCAACACAATAACCTGTTTCCTGATACGTCATCCAAGTGTTAAAAGTAGCATGGGGAGAATTCCATATGAAACACTTACTACTCTTCCGCTGTTCTCAAGCTAAGATGAAAAGCTTGAAATCATGCCTTTGAATGTCAAAGCAATCTAACTTAACTACTCTCAGTGATGTCAGATGGGAAGGGGGAATCTTGCTTCTCTTTGAGAATCATCTTTTGAATCTCTTGACTGGCTTATACTGATCAGGGGGTCAGTGGTTCAGTTTCCTATAAAGTTAGCCTATAACCATCTGGCACAAGTTATTCCATGCTTGGCCCAATAATACCATCAGGAACAGTGATGGGCCAGGGACAAACTTGCTGCATCCCCTACCTGCTGCTTTGTTACCAATTCCCCATCCCCCATCATAAAATCACAAATTCACACAAGGTTGGAAGAGACCACAAGGGCCATCCACTCCCCTGCCATGCAGGATCCCACAATCAAAGCGCTCCCGACAGATGGCCATCCAACCTCTGCTTAAAGACCTCCAAAGACGGGGACTCCACCCCCCCCCCCGAGTCCCATCTGACTTATAGCAACCCCTGGTGGGGTTTTCAAGGCAAGAGACATTCAGAGATGATTTGCCATTGCCTGTCTCTGCGTTACGACCCTGGTATTCCTTGGAGGAATCTCATCCAAGTCCTAGCCAGGACTGATCTTACTTAGCTTCTGAGATTTGACAAGATCAGTCAAGCCTTGGCTATCCAGGTCAGGGCATGGCACTTCTATAGTTCATCAAATAGTTAGCCAACACTGCAATCCTAAGCAGTTACACCGATGTAAGTACAGTGACTTTTCAGGAATGTTGTTTTTATAAGAAACCAACCAGAAGATCTATCAGCATGAGACCTTTTCTCTCTAAATCCCAGATTTCCCTGTTTCATTCAAACATTCCTTTTTCTAAATTTCCCACTTCCATGAAAATTGTACACATAAAATTACTATATTATTAATATCCTGCAGAGACTCTTAGTCATGTGTATTTAACCTCTGACTCATAAAATTCTGACAAAATTTAAACAAGGAAATATATGGATCGTTCTTCAAATCCTGTAGTTTTATATGTGTGTGTGTTTCCATTCATCTATATATGTTCTCCACAGTTACATGAAATGAAGCAGTGAGCAACATCACCTGGGTTAGGAAGAAACAGTACTAGTATTGCCAACCTCCAAATGAGGACTAGAGATTTCCCAGAATTACATCTTCAAACTACCGAGGTCAGTTCCCCTGAAGAAAAATAGCAGCTTGGGAGGGGAGATTCTGTGGCATTGTACTATGGCGAGGTCTGTATCCTTCCCACACCCAGCACTGCCCAGATTCCATCTGCAATTTCCCAGTCTGGAGTTCATAATATTGTGCAAGGGGATACAGAGTGCCACTCTCAAGTACTTGTAGTTTGGGCTATCAGATAATATTCTCTTCTCCAAGCCCTTCTCTCTGTGCTCCTGCCTGCAGAGGTAAGGCAGGTGGCAACCAGAAATGGTGCATTGCCTTTGCCCTCCTCCTTGAGTCACACCTAGATTTGTTTAGGAGCCAAACCAAAACACTTCTCTCTACTTAGTAAAAGGTAAAGGTCCCCTGTGTAAGCAACGGATCATTCCTGACCCATGGGGTGATGTCACATCCCGACGTTTACGAGGCAGACTTTGTTTACAGGGTGGTTTGCCAGTGCCTTCCCCAGTCATCTTCCCTTTACCCCCAGCAAGCTGAGTACTCATTTTACCGACCTCGGAAGGATGGAAGGCTGAGTCAACCCTGAGCCGGCTATCTGAAGCCAACCTCCGCTGGGATCGTACTCAGGTCGTAAGCAGAGCTTGGACTGCAGTAGTGCAGCTTAACACTCGGCGCCACGGGGCTCCTATCTTTACTTAGTAGTCCTTTTTAATGTTTTATGACCTGTTCCTAGCCTTAGGACTGTTTTATCAATATCATTTTACACTGCTTTGCTGGTTTTATGTGGCTTTACGCTTGGCTTATATTTATTGACTTGTTCTTATTAATTCATTTATTGTTTGTTTATCTTTATTGATGTGATTTGTTCTCATTGATTTTATTGTTTCGGTTGTGTTTTTATTGTTTAAGTTTTTATCTGCCTCGAGCTGGTCTGGAAAAGCAGCAAACCTATCTTCTAAATCAATAAAATAAATATCAATTTTGTCTTGCTTTTATTATATTTCAAACAAAGTTGAAGTACAACAACTGTTATTTCCCCCCTGATGTATCCAGTCTTCTTATCACACAAAATGATGATTTCGTGTAAATTTAATTGTATGGCTGTTCAGTCCGCGTGGGGAGGACACACGAGGTCGAGACGGAGTTCCAACAACAACGCGTTTATTGAAGAACAGAACAGAACTGGAGAACTCAGTGCAAACGGCCCTGCTTATATGCTCCCTTGGCCGGTCCGCGCCACTCCCCCCCTGATCCGTGATAGGGGGGAAACAATCCCGGGTTACCAATCCCGGGTTACTTAGGATCCTTCGTCCAGGACTCAAGCTCCTAAGTTTCCCCCTGCATGTCGCCTAACTATATACATACATTACAATGGCTATGCAATTTACACCTTTTAACATGCCATATTACGCATCACTTTGAATTCAACTCACTGAAAATAAAAGAATTCAATTTAAATTTACATGCAAAGAGCCATAGAGAAACCTGAACATTAAATACCACGGACCTCCTGAAGCTCACTTCTGAATTCACCTCTCTAATTTTTTTGTCTCAGTGCCATGGTTGTTAACCCTGCCAATTGACAAGAACAATCCTACCATTTAGAAAAAAACTCTAAGAGGTTAGCTGCTGTAAAAAAGGCAAATTCCATGCTGGCCATAATTAGACGAGGAATTGAGAATAAAACTGCTGATATCATACTGCCCTTGTACAAATGTATGGTGAGACCACACTTGGAATACTGTGTACAGTTCTGGTCACCACACCTAAACAATGATATTACAGAGCTTGAGAAGGTGCAGAAAAGAGCAACCAAAATGATATGGGGACTAGAGCAACTGCCCTATGAGGAGCGGTTAAAACGCTTAGTGCTGCTTAGCTTGGAAAGAAGGCGGCTGAGGGGAGACATGATAGAGGTCTATAAAATTATGCATGGTTTGGAGAGAGTGGACAGTAGAAGTTTTTCTCCCTCTCCCATAATACTAGAACACGGGGACATCTGCTGAAGCTGGAGGGTGAGAGATTCAAAACGGATAAAAGGAAGTATTTCTTCACACAACGCAGGGTTAAATTGTGGAACTCCCTGTCCCAGGATGTGGTGATGGCTGCCAGCTTGGAGGGTTTTAAGAGGGGAGTGGACATGTTCATTGTGGAAAGGGGTATTCATGGCTACTAGTTAAAATAGATACTAGTCATGATGCATACCTATTCTCTCCAGGATCAGAGGAGCATGCCTATTATCTTAGGTGCTGTGGAACACAGGCAGGATGGTGCTGCTGCAGTCGTCTTGTTTGGGGGCTTCCTAGAGGCACCTGGTTGGCCACTGTGTAAGCAGACTCCTGGACTTGATGGGCCTTAGTCTGATCCAGCAGGGCTTTTCTTATGTTCTTATGTTAATGCCATGGCAGTGCACTGAAATTTACTCCTGCCTACTTCTAGTATTCTCACAAACACAATTCTAAAACAATAAGATCATCTTTTTTCACAGATTTTATTTTAAAAGCAGGCACAGTAATGGCTGTGCATGACCAAGCACTACAACTCACAGAAGAGGAAGGAGCATGGACACAAATGAATGATTTAATCCAGAAACTGAAATTCAGATCATAAACTCAAGAAGTTGATGAGCATCTAACACATAACTTACACTTAGTTAATCTTAATTAAGGTTTTAAAACCATCTTAAAGCCTAGGATTCAAATCCTGGTAAACAGCAAACTCTGATTCACTGACATAAATACTACCAAGGGAGGAGAGAAATCATGTGGAAGAAAGGTGAGGCTAGTGAGGGGGAGAACATATGAACCAATCACAGATGTGTGTGTACCTGTTTTCTTTGTTAGAAACGATGGTTTAAGCACATCATTTACTCATTAGTACTTATCTTAGTACAACTATGTAAATGGGAAAAAATTAACAACAAAAATAGGACACTGAATACTGTGGGTGCCAACTCTGGGTTGGGAAATTCCTGGGTTGGAGGTAGACCTGAGGAAGGTGGAGTTTGGAGAGGGGATGGAGTTGTCATTGTTTCCAGTCTTATCTCTGTAACTTGGGGATCAATTGTAATGCTAGGGGATCTCCAGGCTCCACCTGGAGATAGAATCCATAGACTCACAGGGTAAGAGAACTCACGTATCTCCCTTTATCCTCACCACCAACTCCAGCTCTGACCTCCTCTCCTCACTTCCTGCTCTGGCCCACCTCCCCTACTTTTCCTGCTGTTCACCACTGCATGCGCCTCTCCCCCTTTTTGAGTACCAGCTGTTTTGTGTACCCTTTTTGGTCTTAATAGCAACCCAAAATGCTGCCCTAATTCTGGAGGTTTGATTTTTGTCATGTCTCTTCGTGATAGAGGAGGGACTTTATCCAAAATTGGTTTTTTTTTGTCCTGGGGAGGGACTTTCCCCTAATCTAAAAGTCAGATTTTTCTGCAAACCTGGGTGCTTCCCCCGCATGGCCATCATGGCTGGCCCAATTGCATGTATGAGGCTATCTTGCATAGAGACTTGCCGTTTGTATTAAATACAGTGATATTTTTGAGTAATCTTGCCCCAGTACTTAACCAACATACTGATTTCCAGGTTGATAAATCAACAGTGATTATAACTGGTCAGTGGTTGTGTAGATATTTGCTGGTTTTCCCAAAGCAGATCTCCCTAACTGAGCCTGCCGATCAAAATCTTCAGCCCATTCTTTTGAGCTGCCCACCACCTAATGAAATGTTCATAATGGAATTCAAAGAAGTTGCGCTAGTTGGTCGTCTTGTCATACTTGCTGGTGCTCTGTGTCAGCTGAAAACATCACATGTGAATCAGAGTTGCTACATGAACAAATGCCATTTATTACCGGATGCTTTGCTGCAGTTATGCACAAATCTACTGCACTGAATAGATCTGGGAAACCAGTATGTGATAGGGAAATGGTCATGGGAAAAGCAGCATGCAACTTGAGGGTCCCATCAGGACCATTAATAAATAAGTGCACAAATTCTTCTCTTTCAGGTATTTCAGGTATTAATAAGCCGATTCTACACTGATTTCCCTGCTCAGTGCTTATTCTTAACCACAGCTATAGCTCTATTTAGCATTGCTTACCATTTATACACCACATTGGATGTGCAAGCTTTTTATAAGTTTCAAAGGCACAACATCTCTGTGAGATGCACCATTACCATTTTCTATGTAGCAGAAGGTAGACTAAGGTACTGTGACCCAAGTCATATAGAAAAATCTATGGATCTGAATTAGGGTTGCCATCCTCCAGGCGACAAAGATAAGTTCCCCTGGTGGAAATGGCAGCTTTGAAAGGTAGACTCAATTACATTATATCCTGCTGAAAGCATCGGATCCTACTGGAGGGGATCCGGGTTTGCAGACCCGCGGGGGGGGGGGGAGGGACAGGGGGGACAGGGGCCAGGTCATGGCTTACCGGCTGCAGCGGCTGTTCCAGGCGGCAGGGGTTACTGCACGGGGGCCCCGGGGGCCTGGTTGCCCCCCATGGGGGGGCGGGCCCAGGTCCTACGTGGAGCGGCCAAGAAGGGCAATGGTGGCTGCCAGCTCCCATCCGCCCCCGCGGCCGCCCCCGACCCCCGGATGGAATTGGCGGGCTCTGCCGGGGTCACGGGGCCGGCGCGCCGGTGGAAGGATAAAGCGCCGCCCCTCCCCTGGCCATGGCCATTTTCCCCCTCTCCATGCCGCTTGTCCCACCCACCCTCCCTTTGGTTCTGGAGTTGGTTGGGTTATCTGTCACAACTGATGGTTGGCGGTTTGGGCATGGGGCCGGATCCAGTTTGGGGGAAAGGCGGCCTGCGTGCCCTGCTTCCCACTCTGGGGACCCTAATAAGGGGTTTTGGGGGGAGGCCAGGAATGGTTAAGCCTGGCTCGGGGGCTGCGGTTTGGCCTCCTCCCAAGTGGCAGTGGACCACACAGTTGGCTGCCGTCCACGTGGGGCCTGGCATACTGCCATCTCAGGCTGAGCCCAGCAGGCGGGTTGGGCGCAGGGTGTTATCAGCTGACGGACGGGTCAGCTGATCCCTGGATCCTGCCCTTCATGCTTGCCAATGCCTAACGCTGTAATCAATAAAGTTGTGGCCTTTTAACCCCAGCTACGGTGTACTAGTCATTCTTGGTCAGGACCACGCAGGTTAATCACCAGGGTATGGGTCTTCCCTGGGGGTGGCAGGAGCCCCCCCTGTTCCCCTCCCCCCATAGGGCTGGGGCCGCAATCCTTTCCTAGACTGGACCCCCAAATCCCCATGAATTTTCCTAACCACAGTTGGAAACCCTAATTAAAATCCATAGTTGCTGGGTTTATATTCTTAACATTCTGAAGTTAAAGTAAAGCATTTTTTTGTTAGATATGTGGGATTCTTCTGAATAAAAGCAATGGTGAGATGGCTGTTAAATTCAAAGATAAAAGATGAACTTTGTACCTTTTCATAATCTATATTACCATAGATAGGTACATGGGGAAATGTGATCACTCGTGTGCTCCAGAGATGGTGCTGGGAACCAGTGTGGTATAGTGGTTTGACCATCAGACTAGGATCTGGAACCACCTGGTTCAGATCCCCACTCTACCATGGAAGCTTGCAGGGTGACTTTAAGCCAGTCACACATTCTCAGCCTAACCCATGTCACAGAGTTGTTGTGAGGATAAAATGGAGGAGAATGATGTAAGCCAGTTTGGGACCCCTTTGGGGAGAAAGGCAGGGTAAAAATGAAATGAAATAAAAATAATAATAAAATAAGTCTAACTTTTAGCAATCAAAAGAAAGCATCAACTCAGTGAACAGCATTGCAGCTATCGTTCAGACACATTTTATACTTGCAGACTATTTCTGGTAGAAATTATCCTACATTATCACTATCCGCTGACATATTTTAAACAGATGGTGTTTTATATGAATGATACCAGAACAGGTCCTGAACTGAAAATGGCAGCAAAAATCCAATTCCTTCAGCATAACAAGGGTCTCAGTTATATAATATACGAAGAACCCATGTAGCTAAATTGCCAGCAATGAGTATAATTGCAGAGTGTCATAACAAAGGATGTGATTTTGGATGGGTGTGTGTGCTGTTTTTTAAAAAGAAATAGCCAGGGCCAAAGAAAACACGTGAAATTATTATTCATAGGAGGAAGATAACCCAAAGCTTGCTGTTATATTTCAGTATCACTTGCCATGTGATAGTTAATTGAATCCTATATACTGTGTTCACCTAATAGCATGAAAAGGGCAAGGCAAGGGCCTTTGACTTAAATCTGCGCTTTTTAAAGAGCCAGGCATGTGAACATTATCACTGAATATACCACCCAGCTGTCAAGATTTGCCTGCTTGTATCCTTTGTGAGAAATGTCTCTTTCAGTTTTCACATGACTTGGGGAAGGGTGAGAGGAAAAGGACAGAATTGGACTTTGTCCAAAAAGTTTTCTGTGTTCTGTCTCCCAGAGCTTCTGTTCCAATTGAACTCAGGTGATGACGGGGGGGGGGGGGGGGAGGGTTATTGGATTTTACAGGGAACTCACTGAATAGGCATAAGCCAAGAGAAGAATGGCTTTGGTTTAGACAGCTGGAACCTACTTCCATCATGTGTTTGTGTTGTGACCGACAGTCTGGAGAAGATTGTTTGAGTCAATAAGCAGAGTTGAACACAGCAAATAACCCGTTTCCAGAATCACCAAATTAGTCATTGACACAGAAGACTGATGCTCAACAAACTGGTTAGTGTCAGTGGACTTAACACCCAGGAGGCCTATGTTACAAACGGTTTAAAAATCCTGCCGTGAACCTTGTCAAAAACCACAAGCATTTAAATTGCATCTTGCTTTGAGCCCTTGGTTTTCTTTCTGTAGGCAATCATTTATCTTCAAATAATTTTACTAGGATCAATGTTAACATTATGGGGATAGCAGGACAGGTCGCTTGCAGTAAAGGGGTTGAAGTATAAGCTGCTGTGGGAAGGGAAGCTTTTGTTGACAAGAACACATTTATTACATCACCAGGAATTACTGAGTCAAATAATACATGGCACATATATGTAAGATTTTTTAAAAAAAGTTTTGCTGTCAAGTCACATCGGACTTATGGCGACCCTGATGGGGTTTTCAAGGCAAGAGATGTCCAGAGGTGGTTTGCCATTATTGACTACCTGTACAATGGAACTATGTAATGTGATCACCTACCATGTTTTTTGGCCCTAAAAGAAAGCTGTGGATGGAAGAACTAGCTCATAGTGGGGCCATAACACTGAGCAAAAAGTTTAATTCTTCACTTCTGCATTATTTTTCGACTCAAACCTGTACCACTGCAGACATAAAAAAACCCTGGTATAGTTCAAGACACCCTGACCATTGTGTGTGTGTGTAAAGTGCCGTCAGGTTGCAGCCGACTTATGGCGACCCCTTATGGGGTTTTCAAGGCAAAAGACTAACAGAGGTGGTTTGCCAGTGCCTTCCTCTGCATATCAGCCCTGGTATTCCTTGGTGGTCCCCCATCCAAATACTAACCAAGGCTGACCCTGCTCAGCTTCCGAGATCTGACGAGATCAGGCTATACCATGCTGCCTTCTGTCCCACCCTGACCATTAGAACAGCCTAAAAATGGTACATATTTATACCTAGTGGGATATGAAGTTTTAATACAGACCTGCATGTTAGCACAGAGGAAACCAAGCCCGAATGCTGTGCTGTAGAACTTCTATTTTCCTCTGTCAGTGGGATTTGCTGTAGAAGCCAGGGAATTAGGGATATTTCTAGGTATGCAGAAAGGAAACTGAATTTAGTAGTACATGTTATTAAAGAAAAGTTATTAAAGAAAAGAGCAATTTACACCAACAAGTGGTCACAGAGGAAGCTGCCTTAAGTCCAAACTGCTCTCTGTAGTTAGTGGGGAAAAGTGGGGATGGGTATTTCCGCTCCTATAAGCCCCTGAGAAAGCTAGAGAAGCAGACCCTTGACTATGCTAGAATTAATCACACAACTGAAAGCTACCAAAGATTATTTTCAACAGATGCCATGTGACTCCTCACCTTCTGAATCTACTTCAGAAGCCATCAATGAATAAAACATCATTTTATTTGTCATGTTATGAGCCCTGTGGTGCAGAGTGGTAAGATGCAGTACTGCAGTCCAAGCTCTGCTCACAACCTGAGTTCAATCCCGACGGAAGTCGGTTTCAGGTAGCCGGCTCAAGGTTGACTCAGCCTTCCATCCTTCCGAGGTCGGTAAAATGAGTACCCGGCTTGCTGGGGGTAAAGGGAAGATGACTGGGGAAGGCACTGGCCAGCCACCCCATAAACAAAGTCTGCCTCATAAATGTTGGGATGTGACGTCATCCCATGGGTCAGGAATGACCCAGTGCTTGCACAGGGGACCTTTACCTTTTTATTTGTCATCATTGTTTCTATCCCCCATCCATTCTCTGCATCATTGGTCACCCCAAGCTATGTGTACCCATCACTTTATGAGCCTGTACTGCCACTGGTCTGGGTCCAAGCTAAGGCTTTAACTCTAGTGGTGTGGGCCCAGGAAGGAATGCCAGTCATCTCCTGTGTGTGGATGGCTGGGAGCACCCTCATCTCTGTGCCCTCCTGCCACCACCAAATAGTTACTTGGCCTTGGCTGGAGAACTGTCTCGCCTCCTGCATTCTCCAACTAGAGCATCGTACTTTCTCTTCACATCAAGACCCTGTATTCTTTCTTTAGATCTCTCCTTGAAGATGATCTGGAAGCTAGAGCTGGTACAGAATGCTGCAGCCAGAATGTTCACTGGAGTGGGTAGGTAGGGTAGGGTTACTAGCCTCCAGGTGGTGGTTGGAGATCTCCCATTATTACAGCTGATCTCCAGATGACAGAGATCAGTTCACCTGGAAAAACTGGCTGCTTTGGAAGGTAGACTCTATGACATTATACCCCACAGAAGTCCCTCCCCTCCCTAAACCCTGTCTTCCCCAGGCTCCACCCCCAAAAACCTCCAGGTATTTCCCAACCCGGAGCT
Organism: Euleptes europaea; assembly: GCF_029931775.1. NCBI lineage: Eukaryota > Metazoa > Chordata > Lepidosauria > Squamata > Sphaerodactylidae > Euleptes > Euleptes europaea. The sequence continues at coordinate 55,535,991 of NC_079323.1, forward strand.
GGCAACTCTAGTCATAGGGACCGTATCACTCCAGCTTTGTTCCATCTACACTGGCTCCCAGTTTGCTTCCGGTCTCAATTCAAGATGCTGGTATTGACCTTTAAAGCTGGACATGGTTTGGGCCAGCATACATGAAGGATTGCCTTCACCCATATAAACCTACCCATCCAGTCTGGTCATCTTCAGAGGCCCTGCTTTGGGTGCCCCCACCATCTGAGGCTAGATGAGTGACAACCCAAGAAAGGGCCTTCTCAGTTGTGGCGCTAATGCTTTGGAACCCCCTCCCCAGGGAGGTTCACCTGTCTCCCTCTATCATTTGTCTTCTGCAAGTGGATGAAGACCTTTTTGTTTTGTTTGGCAATACCCACCCCCAGTTATTCTTACTGGACCTCCTCCCTGGTTGTGTTGTGTTTTTATGCTCATACATTTTCATTGATTTAATTTTTTTATGTATGTGCGTGTGTGTGTTAAGTGCCGTCAAGCCGACTCATGGCGACCCTATGAATGAAAGTCCTCCAAAATGTCCTATCTTTGACAGCCTTGCTCAGATCTTGCAAATTGAGAGCCGTGGCTTCCTTTATTGAGTCAATCCATCTCTTGTTGGGTCTTCCTCTTTTCCTGCTGCCCTCAACTTTTCCTAGCATGACTGTCTTTTCCAGTGACTCTTGTCATCTCATGGCGTGACCAAAATACGATAGCTCAGTTTAGTCATTTTAGCTTCTAGGGTCAGTTCAGGCTTGATTTGATCTATAACCCATTGATTTGTTTTTTGGCAGTCCACGGAATCCGTAACACTCTCCTCCAACACCACATTTCAAAGGAATCTATTTTCTTCCTATCAGCTTTCTTCACTGTCCAGCTTTCACACCCATACATAGTAACAGGGAATACGATGGCATGAATTAATCTAGTCTTGGTGGCCAGTGACACATCCTTACACTTCAAAATATTTTCTAGCTCCTTCAAAATATTTTCTAGCTTCTTTTCTAGCTCCTTTTTTACGTATACCCTATTTTAAATGCTGTTTTATGTTTGAAATGTTTTAGCGTTTTGATGTTTGCTGACTTGGGGACCCTATTTGGGTGGAAAAGAAGCACAGACATTTTTAAAATTAATAAATAAAATTTACCTTCATGCCATGAAAAGCTTCAGCTGTCCATTCAACTCAATAAGTCTCTGTTAAAGGGCTAAGACAAGCAGGCGGCAACCCTAATTTCTACTATACCTTCACTTGCCTGTGCCCCCCATACACTACTTACATGTTGTAAGTGGTACCATTTCTACATTTGATATAACATATAGGTGCTTAAGTAATGGTCAGTAGTAGTACTGGAGGTAGTGATAGTACTGGAGGTACTAAGACGTTTCTTAGTAAGTTCATTTTCAACTGGGTTGTATGTAACCTCTGGTAATTGTATCACTTCCACATTGATGAGAAACTTCTGTGAAAGATCCATACCTTTACTGAGCAGTGGAAGGCTAAGCATGTTTTCAGATGTAAGACCCAATCAACACGTGGGGCTTACTCCCTAGTAAGGTTGCTTAGGATTTTAACCTAAGGCTTCAAGCCTAAGGGCACTTACTAGGGTATAAGTACTCAGTTGGTTTTACTTCTAGGTAAAAGCAGCACAGCTGGCTGTGATGACTAATAATAATGTGAGGACTTTATATTCAAGTATAATTCTAGCTTATTGATAAAATCAGTGTGGCAATCTGAACATTAAATGAAGTTAAACCTGCACATAAAGAAACACGTGCATATTGTGATGTGTTAGTTTGACAGAAGATCCTCTAGGCGACTGAAAGTCAAGGTAGCCCTGAGTAATAAACAGGATGGAAAATATACCTCAAGCATTTGATCTGTGACTGAAAAACAAGCAGGTTGGAAGAAGGCATCTGGGTGTACCAAAACTTAACAGAGCAGCATTCGGAGCCCATCAAAACATGGAACTACGGCTTAGCGTCTCATTGCTAAGCAACATACTTCATACATTCAAAACAGAGTTGTAAAAGTTGACCGCTTGTGCCAGCTGCTGCTACTTCTCAGTTGTTAAAAAAACAAAAATGGAAGGGAAAATGGTAGGCTTGAAAAAGACCTGTGCCCTGTGAGATGTTTCTCCTCTGACATTTTTATCTTTTAACTCCTTTTCAAGTTTACAGTCTGTCTGTGAACAGCTATTCATTCAGCTTGAAACAACATCAGATGCACCTTTTTTTAATTCCCAAGATTCTTTCTTTCATTATATGGATTTCCCCTCCTAATTAAGGATTACATACTTCTGGTATTCCATTAACATATTTAAAATGTGAGATAAGATTCTCAACTCTCATAGTACAGTTCAACTATAATGGTTCACTTTTTTCCATTATTTGTTGTAATGAAGGAATGGGCCAGGCATACTGCCTGAAATTATTTCACTTGGTTGCAGAATCTTATTAGTATCTGAACAGTGTACCTGGATCGGGGCTAATTTACACATTCCATCTGACATGCCAGTAAGGCTCAGTTCAGACACATGAACACATGAAGCTGCCTTATACTGAATCAGGTCCTTGGTCCATCAAAGTCAGTATTGTCTACTCATACTGGCAGCGGCTCTCCAGGGTCTCAGGCAGGGGTCTTTCACATCACCTAGCTGCCTAGTCCCTTTAACTGGAGATGCCAGGGATTGAACCTGGGACCTTCTGCACACCAAGCAGATGCTCTACTACTGAGCTACAGCCCCTCCCCTGTACAAAATGGTGGTTTATTATCACTGTGGCCAGTTTGTAAACCAGGATTCAGCTAATACATCTAGGGTTCCTAATGTGGCACTCATGGGCATCATGGCACCCGGCCAGCACTTCCCATCATGCCCATTTGTTTTTTTATAAAGTAGGTTGGGCAAAGTGGGGCTCTTGTCCTGCAGGGCTTCTGATTGGTTGTGCAGATTAAAATAATGTTGTTTTGTCAGCAGCTGCCACTACAGTGTTTTATTCTGTCTCTCACTCCTATTTCCCAGTGTTTTTTTTTAAATTACTCTTGTTGCCCCCTGCCCTTCAGCTTCCTACATTTGTGTGGTTGATTCCATCTCCTATGGTGGCCATTTGGGGGCCTGCCTCCCACTACAGCCATTTCATGGCACGCCCACCATCCTATGTCAGATTTCCAAAGGCTCAAAAAGGTCAGTGACCTGTCATACGCAGTGACTCAAATCTAGGTTTGCCTTGACCACTGCTAGTTTCATTAACTTCTGTCTGTAGCCTGGGAAGACATCATCAGGGAACAAGTCAAGAGGCAAGGGGCTCATGATAATAATAATTGCTATCAAGTCGCAACTAGCTTATGGAGACCCCCCAAGAAATTTTCAGTGTAAGAGATAAGCAGAGTTGGTTTTCCATTGCCTTCCTCTGTGTAGCAACCCTTGTCTTCCTTGGTGGTCTCCCATATAAGTGCTTACTGTGGCCAAACCCTGCTTAGCTTCCAGGCTCCGACAAGGCAATGCTACTCAAGGCTATTAAGGCTGCTGAAAGTATTCATACATCATACAAATTCTGTGATTAATATACTAAATTCACATCCTGACTTAATGACCCTAATTAACCATAGTTAGTGGTACAGCCCGTATTCAGACAATCATACTAAATATCATTGGTTTAATTAAACAGTTTAGTGTGATGTCTGAACTAAGTCCATGTGTGTATTTCTGTCGCTGCCTTGTGAGGCTGACTTATTGTACATCTAACTTGAAATGTAACCCACGTTTATCTTGCAATTATGGACTTTTCAAAATGATCTGATAGAAAAACCCAGTAAATGTGGGTTGACTATCTAGTTGGGTAGACTATCAAGTTGGGTAGACACATGATTGTGTGTGTGTAAAGTGCCTTCAAGTCGCAGCCGACTTATGGCGACCCCTTTTTGGTGGGGATTTCATGGCAAGAGACTAACAGAGGTGGTTTGCCAGTGCCTTCCTCTGCACCCCCGGTATTCCTTGGTGGTCTCCCATCCAAATACTAACCAGGGATGACCCTGCTTAGCTTCTGAGATCTGACGAGATCAGGTTAGCCTGGACCATCCAGGTCAGATTAGGCTCCCTCAAAATTTTCAGTGTATGGCTAGCTGTAATGCAAATCCATGCGCTGTAACACACATCAAAACATAACAATGATACATTTCCCAAGACTACTCTGAGTTCCCTCTTCTAAAAAAAATGTGGTTCTCCCCCTACCCTTTTAAAAGTGATTACCAAATCTGGCAATGTTATAGACGGCAGTTGTCTTTTTAGTCCTACAAAACAAGTAAACTTTCTGAGTATGTGAACTGTAGACTTTCTCTGCATTCTTCGTTAGACATCTGATGTTGTATATTTCAATCTGTATTTTGTTTTGTCATTTTAAAAATCACAGAATTTGCTACATTATGATACAGTGTTAAAGACACATTCTCCATCTTCTTTCCTTTGCATGTTTTGCCATATCAGGGCACATGAGAAATTGGGCCCTACAATAAAATTAGTCTACTGCTAATATTTCCAGTCTGGCCTCGTGATACACAGCAATAAAATGTATCTCTGCAGCCAAAGCACTGAGGGACCATACTGCTAACTTCATTCTCATCATCCTGATGAGGAATACAGAGTTCGGTGTCTCTCTGTGTGTCTGACTGTCTGTAAAAAAAAAGATGGACAACTGAACAAACGGCTTGAAGAAGGTGCAAAGCCTCATTTTGGAGAGATGTTCTCAAAGGAGCCTAGATAAACACATTCAATTTTGTTTTGGCTGAGAAAAATCTGGGTTGGACTTCAGGAGCCTGGAGGCTTCTTCCTGTTCTCTGAGGAGTTTATGATTGAAAATGATTGACTTCAGACAGCTACAGAAAAAACACAGTGCACAAGTGCAGCATGACAGGAACAGCATAATATTCCAAGTATTCAGAGCTATAAAAACAGACTAGGTTTTCCCCCCCTTTATCCCTCCACTGGAGTAACTCATTCCAAAAACCATACAAAGCCTCTCTTTTTTTAAGCAGTCCCCAGTCATGTAAAAGAGGAAGAAGAGTTGGTTTTTATATGCAGACTTCCTTTACCACTTAAGGGAGACTCAAACCGGCTTACAATCACCTTCCCTTTCCCTCCGCACAACAGACACCCTGTGAGGTAGGTCAAGCTGAGAGAATGTGACTTGCTCAAGGTCACTCCGCTGGCTTCACGTGTAGCAGTGGGGAAACAAATCCAGTTCACCAGATTAGTGTCCGCCACTCAAGTGGAGGAGAGGGGAATCAAACCCGGTTCTCCAGATCAGACTCCACCGCTCCAAACCACCGTTCTTAACCACTACACCACGCTGGAAGGGAACTCTAAGGACAGTTATTTGTTTTTCTGAGTTAAAGGAGAAGTGGAAGATCATACCTAAGAGGGGCGTTTGTGATGAAAATTCTTATCGACAGTGGTGCCACATGTCCATCATAGCCACAACATTTTAAATGATTAGCCAACACTGTCACATTTCATTCAGAACTCATCCAAAGAGCTCGATGGAGAACACCAAGTTTTTTGCTGCGAACCAGGTTCCAAACTCTAACAAATTAAGAGGCCAATTTCCATCCTGTGGACATTGAGGCACGGCAACCCCACCCACCATCTAATCTGGTGCACCACTTTTCTGCGGCCCCGATTACATGTGGCTTGCAATGACATTCCCCTCCCTTGAACCACACATGTTGTGCCTCTCCAGTTTTACTGTTACTTTCTTTTCATGCCGGAAGTGCCATGTTAAATTACCAGCAACCAAGGAGGTAAACAGAGAGGTCCCTATGGTCTACATCACACTCCCCCCCCCCAACCTCAACAGACCTGATCTGGGTTTGATTCATTATTATTTTACCCGTCTCCTTGCATCCAACCGATAGAAGTAACCAAAAATCACTGGAAGGCCTCTGACAGGTGGGTTTACTGGACATCCTGTCTATCATTTCTTACTTAATTACTCAATGACAGATATCAACTGAGGGCCATTTAAGTGGAGAAACACAATGCATCACTGTTCATTTAAAATGGGAAGAGACTTAAAAAACATCACAAGAGATGTTTTCCCAGGAAATTACAGGAAGAAATTCTTTTCCAGTATGAATTCCATAATGGTAGTTCAGGACAAAAAACACTGCCACATGAAAGATTTAGGACAAAGTTTCAGGATGCAGGTAGTAGGAGGACACGAATGCTGACAGAGCTCTTTGAAAGACATGTGCTGCACATGTATAGAAGCACTTACCTTTTTTAAAAAACCAGATGCCAGCAACAATTCTAACAAAGAGAAGAGAAATACGGTAGCTTTCAGTTCACTTGAGTGACCTTTTGGTGGGGCAAATTGATGTTTAGAAACTTAAGTCTTAAGGACAGCTGTCAGAGGAAATAGCATTGCTATTGGCTGTGTTCACAAACACCTGTTGAACTTCCTGATGCTCCTCCAACATTAACTATTTAGCTTCTGCACCATAGGCGTGCGCAATTCCAATGTGAACAGCTACTCTGTTTGGGCTAGGCTTGCCTCAAATATGTACATCAATATGTGAAATATCTTGTGGATACCCACGAATACAAGTTGCATCTCCCACAAAGTGAACGCAAGAGGATGCTGTACTTGAAAAACCTCTTTGGAAGAGCTCATTCTGAATGTCAGAACTGTCCCTTTCACGGCAATTTACAATGGATTCTTGGAACTGTTATCAGATTTTCAAGTAATAACTATGGGCCCTTTCACACATGCCAAATAATGCACTTTCAATCCACTTTCAATGCACGTTGAAGCTGGATTTTACTGTGTGAATTGGCAAAATCCACTTGCAAACGATTGTTAAAATGCATTGAAAGTGGATTGAAAGTGCATTATTTGGCATGTGTGAAAAGGCACCTATATCTGATGTAGCACAACACTGTGACAATTATAATGGCGTGAACATTTTCAGTAGTATGTCCAATAGTTACGGCAGTGGACATAAAAGATTAGTGCAGATACCAGAGAGAGGTTGTAAACCAGGAACAAAAGACAACCACCAAACCATCAGAGATCCCAGGAGGGGCCCAATGAACAATTAAGTCCAACACGCCTGCTGTGAGCCAGAAGGATGAAGCTGAAGGAAGAGGACACAGCAATAGAGTTATTCCACAAGGCTGGGGCATGAACAGGATCCTTTAGCCATGGCTTCCTCCCAAACCTACCTCACGGGTGAAGAGGATGGCAGCATCGTAGTGTTCCTCATGACCGTCATCCAGTTGGTTGTGTTGGTGCTGCCACTTGCAGAAGTTCTTGAGGGTGGTGGCAGCATTCTTATTTACCTCCAGCCCTTTCTCTTTGTCACCCAGCACCACCACCTTCACCACCGTCAGGCGGATATGGTTCTCAATGCTGGCATGCCCATAAAGCCGGGAGGCAATGGTGGCTAAGGTCAGCAGGTAGTGATGCAGACCTCTGCCATATTTCTTGGCCATGGAGTCATCCGCCACCAGGAGAAGTTCCACCTGCCTGGACCTGGAGATGGAGCGCTTGCCCCTGCCCCTGGAGAAGACGGAGGAGAGTGCCGCCCTGCCAGCAAAACCGGTCTCCAGCATCTCGGGCCCCTTGACCAGTCTCTTTTGCTCCAGAAGGGGGGGCCCGGAGGCGCCGTGGGTTTCGCAGCTGGGGCGCGAAGGCACCGTCTCGAAGCTGAAATGGTCCCTGAAGAAGAAGTGCAGCACCTGGGCGGACTCATCCCCATAGATCCTCTCCCTAGCGGGCTCCTCGCGGCCCTCCCCCCAGAGCAAGGGCTTCACCGTGTAGCGGGCCCGCTTGAGGGCAAAGTAGCCATCCAGCCCGCCGCAGAGGTCGAAGGCGGCCAAGGACCGGGGGCTCCCGTTCACCGTGCCCCGGTAGTAGCAGTGGCCCCTGCCCCGGGGCAGCTGCTGGGCGGGCCCCAGGAGGGGGTCCTTCTCCAGATCCAGGAGGAAGCGCTCCCCCCCCGCGTAGAGGACGTAGCCCACCTTGCCGCCCCCCGAGTAGGTCCGGTCCACGCTGTCCACGAGGCCGCCGGCCCGGCGGGGCAGGGAGGGCGGCACTAGTCCTGCGCCGGAGAGCCGCGATGCTTTATCATAGGCAGGTGGCGGAGCGGCGGGGGGAGCTCCGGCGGAGGAGGAGTGCCAGCTCCCAGCCAGCAGCAGCAGCAGCAGCAGGGAGCCCACCAACTTCAGCGGCATGGTGGGCGCCCCCCACCCACCCCCGGACGCTAACAGGCGCGGCTTGGGCCCGGGCGGGACGCGTCCGGGGCGCGCGAGCCGGAGAGAAGCGCCCGGGCGCCGGGAGGCATCCGAGAAGCCCGAGCGCTCCGCGCTGGGCGTGCAGCCGCCCACTTCTCCGGCGCCGGGGAGGGCTGTGCTGCCACCAGGCTCGGCCCGGAGGAGCCCCCGCTGGATTGCTCCCGTCCGTTTGGGGAGAGAGGGAGGAGGAGGCGAGGGAGAGGAGAGCCCGGCTCTCCCCAACGACGAGCCCCCTGCTCGGTTCCCCCCTGCTCGGAGCTGCGGGCGGCCGGCCTCACCCCCAGTCCGCCGACGCGACCCAGCGGAGCGGGGAGAGCGCAGTGAAGATGAGAGGAGGTGGAACAATGAATTTATAGCGGAATGCCATCCTGCAGTGGCAATTTCGGCAAGTCGTCACCGCGGGCTGCCTCTTAAAGGGAGAGCCGCGGAACCTCCCCTCCCACGCTCCCCTCCTCGTTTGATCCGACGGAGGAGGAGGGGGGTTAAAAAAAAAACGGGCGGGGGGGAGAGAGGGGGGGCTCAGGGGGGTGGGAAAGGCCGAGGAAACGGGCGAAGGCGAAGGGACTGGGAGGAAACGTTCGCTTAAAGCCACAGCGTCCCCTCGGAAGGCGCTGCCGTTTCCCAGCCGGTCAGGTTGGGTTGTCACCTCCTTGTCTTCTCCCCTTTCGCGTCCTGGCCAGGTTGGCGTCTGTTTCCTATTATGACATTCAGGTCGTGGTTGTTTTTCCAAGTTAGGTGTGTGACTCAAGTTTTATGGGGACAGGGGGGAAAAAAACAACGCTGGTGGTTTCTGAAACTTTTTCTCTCCGCAGATGTGCGTTCGCGAGACACTCAAGACGTGCGTTCAAGAGATGCAAGACACTTTTCAGAGCAAGAGTCCAGTAGCACCTTAAAGACTAACAAAAATATTTTCTGGTAGGGTATGAGCTTTCGTGAGCCACAGCTCACTTGTATCTGAAGAAGTGAGCTGTGGCTCACGAAAGCTCATACCCTACCAGAAAATATTTTTGTTAGTCTTTAAGGTGCTACTGGACTCTTGCCCTTTTCTCCTACTGCAGACAGACTAACACGGCTACCCACTGTGAATTACTTTTCAGAGTGTTATGCCAGCTGCAGAGGCATCTTGTGAAGGGAAGCAATCAAACCAGCGCCACTGAGGATTAGGGCAAGATAGGTTTGCTGTGCCTTGAGGTGTGGGGAGTCTTCTCTGTCCTGGCTAACAGTTTCCACATCTCTGAGAGCAGGAGACGCACCAACCCCCTCTCCCTTCTTTTATCTGTATTGCGTAGATTCTCACTGCGCTGTGAGGTCTCCTGTCATTATCCCAAGCCAACTGTTACTTAGACTGCAAGGTCCATAATTTCCTCCCACGCCCAAAAGGGCAGCCAAAAGGCTGGGAAAGTTAACTCTTGCTGCTGCCTTGTGAGGAGCTACAAATAAATCCGTCGCGCTCTCTGGTCAGCCTAACCCCTGCCCCAGTCCTTGTGATCCAGCCGGGACACCCTACAAGCAGACGGTCACATGAAAATCTCTCTGTCTCAGTTAGCTGCCAATGTGATTAGTTCACGCCCTCCATAGCTGCCAAGAGCCTCATCAGTCTTGCTGATGGTCCTGGTGCGTGCAAAGTCACAGAAGTCACAGTGCACAAGTTCTTCGGGGAGAAGTGAGTCTTGTTCTTGTAGCTGTGACTCTTGGCTCTCTAGAAAAGCCACCCAAATAATAGGATCCTGGCTTCAGGGCAGAGAAGACTGTTGTTTGAGGGGATATTAGGAACTATATGTACGGGTTGTCCAAGAATGTATGTCTACATATCTAACTTGAAGCAGTTCTAGTTATTCTTGTTCTCATGTTCATAGAATGTTACTGTATATCAGTGCTTAATTGAGTTTAGGTGCTTTCCAAATTACGAACCATGGAAATGTGTTGGCAAACCTGATAAAGATGCATCTGTCAGCTGTTTTTGAAGCTTTCCTTTTCAAGATAACTAGATTGATACAGGTCATTTATGCATGGGGACTTTCACTAACATTCGCCCCGGTCTGTCTCAGTTGTTCCTTGGAGTTATGCATGACTTTTCTGTCCATTAGAAAGGACCTCACAGCCAGCCCTCACAAATCCCAGGACTTCCCATTCCTCTAAGAACCTGACTCTTTGATCTCCCCTGAGAATAGGCCCAGATGAAATCACCATGCATAAGGCAAAGCACGGGACACAGAAACTTGGGGGAGTGGCATTTCTGTCACCGAGAGCACTACAGCCAATTACAAAGCAACATGTCAAGGGGCAGGGATTCAAATGCTTCCTGCTTTCTCAGAGCTTTTTCTGAGCAGGAGAAAGGATTTTAAAAACGAGGCTTGGATCCCCCCCCCATTCCTTTTAGAGAGCTCCGTTTTGTTTTGAAAATGCTTTTTAACACGGCACTTGGGTTTCCGTGGGGGGGGCTTTTCTGTCACAGTAAGCACTACAGCCAATTACAAAGCAATGTTTCAAAGGGCAGGGACTCAAATGCTTCTTGATTTGAGCTTGGAGACTGCTGGGGCTTAGATTCGCAGCAGGAAAGTGTGGGTCCACGAGCAATGAACCTCAGGTTAAACTCCCATGCATAAACAACCACAGTCTCCTTTGCACTTCAGTAAAGATGCCTCTTTTCCCCATTAATCTGTTGCACACTTGCTTCTTTTCCAAATTAGTGCGTTAATAAAGGCAGTTTCACCTTCACCATAATCACATGTACTGACATCTAGGCATATGAAGAAGAAGAAGAGTTGGTTTTTATATGCTGACTTTCTCTACCACTTAAGGAAGAATCAAACCAGCTTACCTTTTCTTCCCCACAACAGACACCCTGTGAGGTAGCTGGGGCTGATCAGGTCCTGTGTGGTTTTGACATAAGAAAATCCAAGGCATAAAGTGGCAGCAATGGCCTGTGTCACCCATGGGGATGCTGTCACATATAGTTGAGCCCTCAGCCTAGAGTTCCAGTCCTGAATCTGAGCCTGTGAAGAACAAGAGGTGATCCAGTCCCTTTCAAGCAACCAATCCCCTGAGAAGGCCTAAGAAGAAAAGTTGGTTTTTATACCCCGTTTTTCTCTACCCTTTTAAGGAGTTTCAAACCAGCTTACAATCACCTTCCCTTTCTCTCCCCACAACAGACACCTTGCGAGGTAGGTGAGCTGAGACTGTTCGGAGAGAACTGGGACTAGCCCAAGGTTACCCAGCAGGCTTCATGTGGAGAAGTGGGGAAACCAACCCAGTTCACCAGATCAGCCTCCGCCACTCATGTGGAGGAGGGGGGAATCAAACCCGGTATACTTAACCACTATACTATGCTGGCTCTCAATATGGAATATTGAGTTTGATTAATACATAGTTACATGAGGTCCTGAATTTCAATCATTACATGCTTTTCAGTGATGATCAATTATTCTTACCAATTAAGAGCAACTCTGTGCAGGTCTACTTAGAAACCTACTCTGGTCTATCCAGTGGGGCTTCCTCCCAGGCAAGTGTTCTTAGAATCGCACTGTGCATCATGAAAAGTAGTTCTCTGCTGCAGAAAATACATAATTCTCAAGGAAAGGAAATTATTGTGGGATTATTAATGCAATGCAATACTGTTTTCTTTTATTTAGCTGCCCAGTTCTATATCTCAGAAGAAAACAGCTGGAGGTATGCTGATAAGCTAGTGTTTAATGTGAATTTCCCCCCAGAGCCGCCAATTCTCCTGTAATAAAGAATGCCTTAAGGTATATGGGAAACAACCCCCTCCCTCCCTGTACCTAGTTTACCTGTCATGGCATCCTAGTGGGATCCGAGGAGATGTAGTTCTGTGAGGACCTGGGACAGAAATCTCAGAATGGTCAGGTTCCAAGATTCTGGAAAATTGAGGAAAATTATTCCAGAAATGATATACATTTTTACCATGGATATATATATATATACCTTCATGAACCACCACAAAGACTGGGTTACTATTTCTATGCGGCTGCAGCATTGAATACTGTACTATCGTGGAACTATAGCAGTAATTCACAACTGGATTTCCCTGTGTGATCAAATCAGTTGCCTGTGATAGCAGTAGTACAATTTGAGCTCAATATCCAGTGAGGTATTTACAGCCCATTCCTGAGAATTGGGCCGAACGGTTTGTGGAGTGTAAGCGGGTGTTTACACGCACTTACGCTGGCGGCGAGGCCGGTCTTGCCGGGGGCAGAGCGCCACGGGACTGCGCTTCCCCCCTCCGCCGGCGCAGCCTCTCCGTGGCGCCAACAACGGCATGGAGAGGACACGCCGGTGCAGGGGGGCGTTCCGGGGGAAGGCCATCCCCTTTTGGCCACTTCCGCCGCTGCCGGGAATGGCGGTGCTGCACCTGCTTTTTAGCTTTTTAGCAGGCGCAGCCTCACTATTCCCTATGGGACGAAAGGCCCTGGTTAAATTTTAAAAAGCCGCAAAACAGCTTTTTTTTGGTTTAACGGCGTACGGGGATCGGCTTAGGAAGAGGCGGCGCTGCGCCTCTTCCCCACCGTCCCCTTACGCCTCAGCTCAGGAATGGGCTGTTAGCCTACTTTGGCTAAATCCTAGAAGCATACTTTTTTACTAACAATTTTTGAAGGCTCAAGTTAATAAATCATTATATAATAGCCTCTTCTGTGTTTTGTCCTTCGTGACCTCTTTATTCTTAACAGCATTCCCTTGTTAGCATATCTCAGGATCAGTAAATCTTTGTCAGATAGTTCTGACCTGGAAATCATAGAACTGATATTTCCCATTTCAAATCCTCAGTTAGTTTGAGATTACACATGTGGTTAAGTTTTTGGGTCAAACTGAGGGTGGAACTTCATGTATTGTTGCCAGTTCTAGGGTGTATTTTATTCTTTTTTTTTTTTTTACTGGATCCACGCAACTTCTACAATTCCAATGAAGACAATAAGTCAATACTGTGCTGCTTTCCCCCCCTGTACTTTCAAAAATACAGAATTTTAAAAGGATTTATGCATAAATTTTTCATCCATAGATCAGATTAGGTAGAAAAACATGTAACAATGTGGTATAAAACTTAGAATTGATTTTTCATCCAATTTGATGTCCAAGGAAGAATTCTGTGTAACCTGGAAGACTGCATACTACATCCTAAACTTTGGCTGGTCCTGCTAAAGGATTTTTTGATGTAATTAACCAAAATAAGTATTTATAAGCCATTTTTTGGAAAGATTACTCTTCAAATATTTTAAAAGCCAGTTGGCCATGTAATATTTTGTCACACTTGTTATATTTCCATTCCCAGAGACCCATTTGGCTACTTTACTTATTCACTATTGCAATTACTGCTATCCATTGTCAATCAGAATATGTTAAACTTCTATTTCCAATACCAAAACCTTTAATGGCATAATAACTTAAATTAAATATATGTTTAAACTTCTATTATTAGTCACTGAAAGAGCAGTCATGATAGATCATTGACTGCCAGGGCAATTTACCAATAGTGGGAACCCTCTTGTGAGGTGATCAACTTCTCACTGATGCTCTGCCTTTGGGAAATATGTTTAGTTCTTCCATAATGTTTTTGAGCACTGTGCACATTTACTGCTTTTGTTTTCTCCTTCCTGATCTCATTGTTTCTGTCTGTATAAACCCCCCATTTGAGCATGCTGAGCTTAGAAGCAATTAAGATTAAGTTAAATATCCTGATATTTCTGTGTGTAAAGTGCCATCAAGTCACGGTCGACTCATGGCCACCCCAGCAGAAGGCTTTCAAGGCAAGTGAGAAGCAGAGGTGGTTTGCCATTGCCGTCCTCTGCTGAGTCTTCCTTGGAGGTCTCCCTTCCAAATACCAACCCTGCTTAGCTTCCGAGCTCTCATGAGATCAGGCTGTAGTATGCCGCCTTCTCTCCATCCTGATACTTAGGCTGATGATATTCATAAACCTTTTTAGAAGCAAATAACAATAATAAGGATCTCCGCTAACATACCATTCTGTTAGAAGAATGTGTTTCCCAAAGGATTCTCGTGGAAAAATATCTCTGGAAAATGTTAGGTCATTTTTGAATATATAAATAGGTTTTCATTTCAGACCGAAGGTTTCCTATGAGTATTCTTTCATAGCAATAATGTTAAAGGAAAAAGTATGCAGAAAATTTGCCTCAAGGCACTTTCCCATGCTGTATTTTAAAATCAAATAGTAGAATTAAGATTTGGTTGCCCCTGTCTATTTGTAAATTCTAATCTTAACTGACTTGGATAACTCCTTGTAAAACTTGTCTTATTTGTCCCACTTAATGTACAGAAAAGCTACAGTTTTGAAGTACACGTTGCTTTGATCAAGTAGCTCAGGTTTTGCAAATCTACACATTCATTGAAATGTATGCATAGAATCTATAGTCACGTAAAAATGTACACATCTAGGACTCATGTCCTTGGGTAGACTCTATGCATCTCACTACCCGTCTATAGTAGCTACCCTTCAAAACACTTAGAACATCTGAACAGGGTTTATTATTTAGGAAATCTTGTTGAAGGAACTCTATCAGGATAAAAGAAAATATAGAAAGGATAAATGGTTCAGTAGAGATAGTTGCAGTAGATCAGCCTTAAATCACAGTTTATTTCTCAGGTAGCTAGCAGTTTGCATGCCACAACTTAGTTAGTTCTTCTAACAAAACAAATATAAAGTTATAGTTAAGTAATGGATAACGTTTGCTTCATTTTAAATAGATTTTGCTTTCTCTCTGTGTGAAGCACTGCAGCTTTAACAAAAACAGGGTCTTGCTTTTCTTTATGATCAGTGATATCTTCCTGGAGAGCCGTGTGGGAAGTAAAGGAAACGCCTTTGGCTCAGGGCTTGTGTTTTCATAGAGTGGTGTGTGTGTGTGTGTGTGTGTGTGTGTGTGTGAGAGAGAGAGAGATCATCTGTCTTAACGGTTTCAGCAGCCTGAATATGTGCATCAGTTTCACACAGTCCCCAAGGACTCAACCAACTAGCCATATGGGGTTCAATGTTAATGCTGAGACAGGCACAAGGGATTTGGTTTTAGTGTTGTATTATACAGGAAAACATATTCTATCAAATGGTGCATGCTAAAAAAATCCCGGCTTGGTTGAAAATTCAGGCAATCCATATCTCTAGTTTGCTTCGGAGGTCTGTAATGAAAGAATACAGTCTTCTGACATGAATACAATCTGGTTTAATTGACCCCCTCAACAAAGAAGATGGTAAAAATCCACAAGCCTCAATATATTGTTTCATTTGCATTAAGCCAGTGTACTTTATAGAAGCCTTGTGTCTCTTGCTTCTCTAGCTTGAATGCAACTGCTGAACTCACATAAATCACAGAACAAAATGTATGGGTAATGTTTGACCACTGAACTTAATATGAAATGTGTTTGAAACACATGTTGGGTGGAGGCAGCTGTCTACAGGAAGTATCAGATGCTTATAGACCCTTACCCTTTCTTTTGTAAACCACAGCAAGAATATCAAGGGAAGGGTAAAATGTTATAGTCCTTTATTTTTGCCAAGCCACTTGTTGTAAAATATCTATATATATTTAAAACAAAGATATATGTATGATGTATTTTCCAGCTGTTGGTTCAGAAACTGCAAAGGCTGAAATCGCTAGAGTATTTCTTTTCTTGCTTTAGGAAGAGTATTTAATTAATCTCACTTCTCCCACTTAACAACAGTCCCTTCAGTAGTTAACAGCACATCTGTAGCAAGAAAAGACAGATGGAACTAGATCTAAGTGCATTTCAGATGTACCACTTTGAGCTACAATTCCTTTAAAAGGCTTTCAATGCTCAGTATGGGCAGCTTCTTTCTATGTTGCTCTCAGGCCAATGACTCACCTTAATAAATTAGGATTCAAAATTCATTGAATGGCAAATATGCTAGTTAGAATCAATTTCATGCTTCCTCTCAATCATTTGGAAGGTTTGGGTGTCTATCACAATGGAACAGCTTGAGATATGTGGACACTGGACAGCCTATTATTGTAAAAGCCTATTGGGAACCAGTCTGAAACATTTCTATTTACCCAGGCTTTTAACTTAAGGGAATCCATCTTTGTTAGCTATGCCTAGTCTGCTCCAAGCCTGAAGATTGTTCTATCAACATCATTTCAGACTACTCTATTTATTTTACGCTGCTTTATGTCATGGCAGGTTTTTACTGACCTGGTTTTATGGGCTTGACTTGTTTTATTGGCTTGTTAGTATTGTGTAATTGTTTTGTTATGAGCTTCCTCGAACGGGTTCTGGATTGGTGACATACACATTTTCTGAATGCATAAATGTTTGTCTAGTGGAAACTGATGCTGATGTATTATTTCAGCAGTTGGTCATATGCATTAATGGAACAAATGGTCAATTTGCATATCTTATCACGGAGATGCTGATGCCAACTAGTCCTTTTTGGTAATATTTGTAAAATGTATGTGCCAGTGTGAGGCACTTGGTAGGAACTTAAAATGTGAATTCAACAGACTTTATTTCTGTCACAATCGAACTAACGAACACTTCTGCTAAGCATTAGAAGCGGCCTCATGAAATATAAATTTTGAATGATGGGGGCTGATACATAGCACTCTCACTCTTATATAATGGAGTAGACACCTGGCTCCACTGAAGAGACACCAGTTTGCCCCAAAACAGAGGCTTCAAGTTTCCTTTTCCTGTTACATAAAAAGCAATATCATGACAATGACTGATTTCTGGTTTTTTGCTCCACCGTTTGTCATCTGGCTCACACTCCATCACAGGCTTCATGTAAACAGAATGGCAGCAAGGCAAAAGAAGTCACCCTGGGGATTTTGCAAGCGCGCAGTGTCTCATTTAAACTGGCTGCTATCCACACAAAACAGCAATAGATGCTTAGTTACCGTGCTAGAGATTGGTAGCGGTTTTGCACAGGTTTAAATCAGGCTTTCATCTTGCTGTTCCACAGAAATTCTTTTCTGGACTCCATTCTTATTCCCTCTTCCTTATGCCTGGAACCCTGAGCTGGCCCTACCAGCCACTAAGGTATCGTTGCTTATAAAAGCCACCTTCTAACCACTCTATTTTCAGAAATCCTTTTCTTCCAGTACTGTAATCTTGGCTTTTCCGTTTTCCTGACCATGTGCTAGGATACTTGGAAGCTTATTTTAGAGCTGGTGAAAGAAACCCCAAACCAATGGAGAAAAACCTAGGAAGCTGGGGGATTTTTTAAAAAGTTAGATTATAGGTCCTAATCTGTTCAAAATTGCCTATTCTGACTAGCAGTTGTCACATTCCTTATGAATAACTTTCAGGATCCAGGATGCAGTATAACATAAGATTAACTTTATTAATTATTTGTATAACTAGGGTTGCCAGGTTCCTCTTCGCCACAGGTGGGAGGTTTTTGGGGCGGAGCCTTAGGAAGGAGGGGTTTGGGGAGGGACTTCAATGCCATAGAGTCCAAATGCCAAAGCAGCCATTTTCTCCAGTTGAACTGATCTCTATCTGCTGGAGATCAGATGTAATAGCAGGAGCTCTCCAGCTGGTACCTGGAGGTTGGCAACCCTATACATAACTTAGAAATCAGTACTAGAAGGAGAAGAACTGACTTGCTGCTTCAGCCATAACTCTGCTCATCTGCTCTGATCCTCTAGGATCTGTATCATGTTAAGCACCACTCACTTAAAGTCATAGTGTCCTCACAGCAGTGACTATACACAGTCTTAACCAGAGGGCTTACAGAGCCTTGCTAAGCTAACCAAGGCTCTTTAACATCAGAAATTAAATGTGGGATCTCCTAAATACAGATCTTTACCACTAAGTTATGCCCTCTCTCTAAATAGCCATAACTGCTATTGGCTTAAATTTCTAGCAAGTCATTGTAAAAGAGCAAGGCAAAACAATAATCTTTTAAAAAAAACATAAAATATTGACTTGCCTTTTCCACCTGGTAATAACCTCTAAAGGAGGTGGCATACTATTTCAGAAGACCTTCTACACATTACATATAGACATTTTGCAAAAGCAAGATCTTGGACAAATTTGGTGAAATGTAGAGGCTGTGTCCGTGTCTCATCGCAGCCATAAAATTCATTTGCAGAAAATATCCCTGTCCAAGGCAAGCAACCTAATCATTTATACAGTATCATTGTAGCTGGCCAGTTTTTACTGAGAAATGCTCTTTATCCGTAATATTTGCCTAGAATAATAATCTGATGAGAAGGTACATTCAATCTGTTTTATTATTTCAGCATGCCAAGTAATTTTAACCCAGACCAAGTTTTGGAGTATGATACAGCTACAAAGTATAGAATACATCCTGCAATGGTGTTTTGAAAACATCCCTTCTAGGAGTCCCCAGACTGGTATAATTTGAGATTCTCACTGCCTTTTTTAAAAGATCAGGTGTTGTAATGGGCATAATATTGCATCCTGTGTTTCCATTCTAATGGCCAGAACAGAGGAAACCTTTGTGTTTCGTGCAATTCTTGCCATTCATTTCCTCCATTGTTCTGTGTAGCTCATTTTCTCATCTAACCTAAAAGCCCCATCTTAATAAGAGACAGAAACTATACACTTCTGTCCCCAATAAATTATCATTGAAAAGTAACATAACATAATGGAAGTCCTTACTTTCAAAGGGCATTAGTGTACAAGACATTTAAGACAGACTGAGGAACTATAAATGGTTTTGCAGTTTCCAGTAAGAGATATGGTAAAAGTAGTTGTTACAGCAAGCAAATATATAAGAAATATATTTGTTTTGGATACTTTCAAGCATTTCTCTCATTGCCCAACTCCTGATAGCTTACAAATGTTAAAATGTTGAAACCCCAGTAATGCATGTAAATATATTGCATTTCCAATATGTGTGAGTGTGTTAAGTGCCATCATAGAGGTCAATATATGTTTTATAAGACCAAGGTTCCACCATCAATTGAAGCTGGCAATGTGGGATATCCCTGTCTCCCCCTCTCTCTGCACTCCACAGAGTCCCCTGAAATTCTGCTCCTGTGGTGAAGGATCCTCAGAAGGTACATGAACAGATCAATAATGAAAATTATGCTTTTTATAAACAAGACTGGAACAAAAAGCCTGCATATTTCAAGGAGTATTATAGAGCTACTTGATGGTACTTTACACTCCGATTTATGCTCCACGGGGCTCCTAAGGTAAGAAAACAACCAGAAAAATGTAATTTTTCCATATTTCTATTTTCCTAAATTTAAGTTTCCTGTTTTTCTCCTTTTATTATGGGAAAATAATGTTTCAGTATCTTCTCTTAAGATTTTAAAGCCTTCAGATGTTTCTTGTGCTTCCTCACCAATGGTCCATACTATATTCATCCTGAAATGTTCAGAATCCATTTCAAAGCCCATATGATGACTGGGGAAGGCACTGGCAAACCACCCCGCAAACAAAGTCTGCCTTGGAAACGTCGGGATGTGCCGTCACTCCATGGGTCAGGAATGACCCAGTGCTTGCAGAGGGGACCTTTACCTTTTTACCTTATGATAGCAATAAACACAAAGTTTATCATCAGCATCCTGGGTGATAACTTAAATTGATTTCTGTTTAATTATTGCTTTCATAATAAGAATAACTGTAAAGGGAAAGTGTATAGTGTGATAAAATTTGCACTTTGTTTTGGCTGGTAGATAGGGTTGCCAGGCCCTCAGTGGGGGCTGAGGATGTCCTGCTTCCAGGCAAGGCTCCCCCACCAATCAGCTGGATGGTGGGACTACATCAGCAGCTGAGGAGGCCTAGCACTGCATTTCAGCCATGCCTGTGGTAGCAAAAAGAGACCTACACTGGCATTGCGGCAGCACAGCAACATCACTGCTGGTGTTAGAGTTGCCAACCTCCTGGTACTAAAAATAACACCCTATGCTGTAATGAGGATGACTCAAAACAAGAAACAGCACGTAGCTCAAGTTAATCACTATATTATCACCATACAATACAGATCTAAACTGATACAAAAATTCCAAGTACACAATACATACAAAAAACAAACATGATGCAACAAGCTTAGAATACTTGTCTTTAGAATACTTGTTGGAAGAACCCTCTGTAGTCGTATGCTATGTTATAGGCTGAAGAAGCCCCATGGTGAAACGTGTTACACCATGGGGTACACGTTGGGTATTATTGTAGTATTGTTGGTATTTTAAGCTTGTTGGGTCATGTTTGTGTTTTGTATGTATCGTGTACTTGGCATTTTTGTATCGGTTTAGATCTGTATTGTATGGTGGTAATATAGTGATTAACTTAAGCTACGTGCTGTTTCTTGTCTTGAGTTAACCTCCTGGTACTAGCTGGAGATCTCCTGCTATTACAACTGATCTCCAGACAATAGAGATCAGTTCACCTGGATAAAATGGCCGCTTTGGCAATTGGACTCTGTGGCATTGGAGTCCCTCCCCCTCCAAACCCCACCCTCCTCAGGCTCTGCCCCAAAAATCTCCAAGCATTTCCCAACCCAGAGCTGGCAACCTCAGCTAGTGTGCACTGGAAGTGAAACCATCATTTGGGCAAAAACTCTATGGTAAAAGTAGCTTCTACCATAGAGATTTTGCCCAAATATGAGTGTTGTCCTGTCACTGGGATGATGTCACTTCCGGTCCATGCTGGAAGAGAGACACAGGAGTAGGCCTCCTCCGCTGCCCATAAGACCCTCTGCCCGCTGCCTGTTTACAAGCCTTCCTTGTGTGATTTGTGTTTGCATAACACTTCACAATATGGTCAATATTCGAGATATACATAGGTTTTTATTATATGATAATGTGTAAATAAAATGGCTTTGCAGTGCCTCCTAAACATTTCTAGATATGTGACACTGTGAGAAGCCCTGCCCGGACAGGCGCTGCTCCCAAGACCTGAGTGGCTGGCGGAGGAGGAGGCTGTGGGGCTTCCTCAGCCTCAAACCATTCCGAGGGGGAGTCGGAACTTTCTTCCCCCTCGGCTGAAGCCAGTGTCGTGGCCCCGAGGCTCCAGCAGTATGGCCAGCACTGGCTCTCTCCTCCCTGGCCTCAGCCTCACAGCCTCTTTTATACCCTTCCGCCCCTGCTTTCCCCCCTCAGGCTCCGCCCCCGAGCTCATATAAGGGGTGAGAGGGCTTGCGTCAGCCCTCTCCCCACCCCAGCCCCGTGTGCCCCGTCTTCCCCGGCCCTGCCCAGGGCCTGTTCGCTCGCCTCCCAGCTGGCCGTCGGGCCTTTGAAGCGGCCGCAGGAGGACGCCGCTCGTCAGCCAGTTTCCTCCCGGCTCTCGGATTGCCCGTCCTCTCTGGCTGCCAGTTGGGCTGTCTTCGGGGCGCCTGCCCCTCCTGCCATTGGGGAACTTGTGGGGGAAAGTAAGGTTGTGGGGGCTGGCTCCTGCCCGTCCTGGGGGCGGCACCGGCGACGGTGCCTCGTCCCCTTGGCCAGATGCACTGCCGCGGAGGCTTGTCGGCGAGCGGGGAGGGGGACGGGTGGGGTCAATTTTTCTCCTGCCTTCCAGACCCCTTTTCTCCTCTCGTCTGTGTGGGGGCTGGCCTCCGCCGATGCCCGGGAAGGCCCGAGGTGGCCCTGGGAGGCCCGGGCTCGGGACAGACACCTTCTCAGGAAACCCATTCCACAGAGTAAGAGCTGTAATAGAACAGGCTCCAGTTGATGCCAAGCCTACTACCCTACACCAGGTAGGGCTTTGACGCATAACCCTGAATTGAACTCAGAAACAAACTGTGGCTATTTTAAGACTGGCTAGATATTTTCCCATCAGGTAGCCCCTGACAGTCATTGAGCTGCCACATTCTGAGCCAGCTGCAGTTTTCCCATTGTTTTTAAAGGCAGGCCAACATAGTATGCTTTACCATGAGGTTACAAAAGCATGAACTTCATGACCAGATTGGCTGAGCCTAAGAAAGGAGAGAGTTCATGAATCAAATGCAAATAATTGAAGGCACTCTGGCCCACTATAACAACATGCTTTTCAACCAGCAAGGCTGGGTCCAGGAGCACTCCAAACTCTTAATGATAAATAAAGAGAAAAATCAGGTCCCTTTTCTTCCTTGGTTCAACATCTGTAGACATTTTTATGCCGTATGACCCTATAGAGAGAAGGAAATAAATGCCTCAGTTAAGATATTCCGGCTCTACATTTTTTCTTTGAAATATCATATCTGAAGTGTGACTTATACTGAGACACAGGCAAGAGTCCAAAACAAAGAAAGTAGACTCGGTTGAGGTGGTAAAAACCACAGAAAGCGGGCGGTCTAATGATCCATGTTACATATAAAAGCACTGTGAGCACCCACCATCTCTTTGCTCTGGTAAAACCCAGTGAGGCCTGACATTGTTTTTGAAGCATGTTTCTACTCCAGCAGGTAAAATGGCATTGGGTGTATGTGTTTGGTGGGAATGCGGGAGTTCTGTTCAGTTCAAATGTCCAAAATCTCTTTAATTTGCCCGTTCGGGGGGTTTGGACTTTGCTGGATTGTAAAGCAATCAGGAGAAAGCTATATACCACAGGGTTTATACAGTAGTTAGAGTTATAAACATTGAGCAGAAATGTGTTTTGAAAAAGAAACTCAAGCCCTTGGCACACAGTCAAGTGGAGTTCTCTACGATCCACCCCCACTGGCATGGGAACTTCCAAAATGGTGGTTTTGAAAAGAAATTTCCAGAACTACCCACATCTGAGGCAATTCAGAAAACACTGCTTTGAAGCCTGGAATTAACACCTTTCCCACACTCATCAACCAAACAAAAGTAGTATTTCAGCATGTGCTTTTTTTCTTTGCTGACATTAAAAAATAATAATTCAGGTTTTTTTTTTTTTTTTAGCAAATTTACTGAGCTGCAGGCAGCGATACCCAGATGCCACACGGAAGAACAACTACGCTACACTGACTGTCATCAAGAATCAATGACTCTCATCAATAAAGGATGTAAATGTCAGTGAAAAAAGGCTAAAAATGTGATCAGTACAGAAGAAGCCACTGCACCGTTCAATGTAATGATAATTTCCAGAAGCCAAGGGCTACAGTTCATACAATTACAATTTAGAATTATACATGAATGTAAACATATAGTTGCAGTGTCAAATAGCCCTTGTGGAGACTCGAACCAAAGGGGTCAGCTGTAGTTTCTTGCCATGCCATCATCTGGTGAAGTAGTTGCCAGGCTAATAAAACTGTAGAAGAAAAAGGTGTCACTAGGGTTGGCAACCTCTAGGTGGTTATGCAAAGAAAAACTCACAGTACTGTTAGCCAACAATTGTTAATAAAAAAACAGTAGAGACTCAATATATACCAAACACTATATTCAATGAAAAATCTATATAACAAGGTGTAACAAAGTGTAACAAGGACAATATGAGTGATACATACAAATGACGCTATATACAAACCGTTACAAAATAAGGCAATAGCGCTAGTAGCATATTAGCTATCTCCAATATATTCTAAAGGCTAGAGAGTCCAAACAAGACGATGGTAAAAGCCCAAAGCTGTGATAGCAAATGGCCTCGACATTGCTCAAAAACGTAGTAGCACTTGGGAAATAAGTTCAAAGATGCTCAAAGCAGCAACAAGGACAACGGAGGAAATGCTATTCCAGATATTCATAGCGCTTTCACTACAATATAGCTTCATCAGCCTATGTACCATAATATGTATTTTGATATTGATTTAAAGATTCTTTGAGCATCTTTGAACTTATTTCCCAAGTCCTACTTCATTTTTGAGCAACGTCGAGGCCATTTGCTATTACAACTTTGGGCTTTTACCATCGTCTTGTTTGGACTCTCTAGGCTTTAGATTATATTGGAGTTAGCTAATATGCTACTAGCGCTATTGCCTTATTTTGTAACGGTTTGTATATAGCGTCATTTGCATGTATCACTCATATTGTCCTTGTTACACCTTGTTATATAGTTTTTTTCATTGAATACAGTATTTGGTATATATTGAGTCTCTATTGTTTTTTTATTAACAACCTCTAGGTGGTGGCTGGTGATTTTCTACTATCTCCAAGCAATAGAAATCAGTTCCCACAGAGAAAATGCCTGCTTTGGCAATTGGACTCTATGGCATTGAAGCCCCTTCCCTCTCCAAACCCCTGCCCTCCTCAGACTCCACCCCCAAAATCTCCTGGTGTTTCCCAACCCAGAGCTGGCAACCCTAAGTGCCACATTGCATGGCCAGAATCTCACAATGTGGTGAAACAGGCAGGTAAGTGAAAATGTCTTAAGCTGATACTGAAAATGTATAATGTTTCATGCTATGTAAACTGGTGTGAAGATAATCCGTAGCCGAGGCACCACCATAAAGAAGGCTATGTCTCTCCTGATCATGTCTCTCATGATTTGATATTATATCAAATACAAGCCAGGTACCCACAAGGATTTGCAGGGGGGTCCTGCTCCTCTTTCTCTGTAGCTCTGCTGCCACATTATGCTTATGTGGTAGTTGGGGTAGAGATGAAGAAGGCAGTCCTCAGAAGGGCTGCAAGTGGCATCTTGGTCACGTAGCTGACGGAGGTGCCTGGCCCCAGTAGCTGCAGACTGCAGCCTGATTTCTGAGTTTTCTACTTCCTTAGATCTTAATCTCTTTGGAAAGAGGAGTGCTTTAGATGAATCCAGCACCTGGGTGGGCATGAGAAGAAGTTGGACTTGAATCATATCAACGCTTTTGCAAGCAAGAACAAGGTATTCAGTTTGTGAGGAGTCTGCCCTGGATGGGGTTCGCCGCGCCCCTCCACCGTCCCTGGCCTGACCACCTCTGGGGTTTCCTCGGCCTCAGAGTCTAGGTCTGAGTAAGGTTGCCCCTGCTCAGCTCCAGAGACTGCCTGGTTGCCCGTAATGTCTAGCAACTGGCAGCCTATTTGCCTCCTCTGGCCTCCACCTCTCACAGGGATTTTATCCTCCCTCTCCTTTGTCCCGACCCCCTCCAAGTTAACAAAGCGAGCCTTCGCTTCAGGCCTCCCTCTCTCTCCCACTTCCCACTTCCTCTTTCTCTCCCCCCCTTCATGCCCCTCCTCTCCATCCCCTGCTGATTTGCAGATGGCCTCGAGCCTCGCATGGCTCCAGCAGCCCCATCGGCTGGTCCGCCGGCCATTTCCGGCAAGACCTCCCTGGGCGAGGCTTGCATCGAGTGGTGGTCTGGAGGCATGGGCGGTGGCCGTTTGGACGGCCTGGTGGCGGCAGCCTCATGCTTCCCTGGGGCCTTGGGCATCGGTGGTGAGGTTAGCGGCGAGCCCTCGGAGTCTTCCCGCCCCTCCCACGGCGGTTTGTCTAGCGGCACGGCCTCCTGTTCGGACCCCCAAGTAGGTCTGGGTGGCCAGGGAACCCCAGGAGCGTGGTGGGTGGCCGTGTCTCGGGACACAGTAGAACTCAGAGAAATTATCTGTTGCACATTTCTGTTCATTATTATACCTAAGTGATAGCTGTATAAATTGCTGTTGTTGAGCTGTTCTGTATAGTGGATTGTTTAAATTAAAGAAAATTATTTTTAAAGTTAATTTGACTTGTAAGTTCTTTTCCTGATTTAGCTCCACACAACCCATACAGACAGAAAGTACATCTGTTCTGCACAGGACAACTTGGGTAGATAATAAGAGAGATGGGAACATTTGTAAATTATATGTGGGGTAAGATATCATGTTTGCTTTTCCCTTAGGAAAATATTTGAAATAAATGTCCTTTGCCTCTCTGAGATCATACTTCCAAATACTTAATCCTTGTAGTAAGCTTGAGGTGGACCAAGTTCTTCTCATCACTTTGAAAAAGAAATAGTTTCTTAATGTACTGCAAGTTCTCACTTCCAAGATCCTTCAGAGTGAGTTAAAGCCCCCAAAGCTTTCATTTGTGCAGTTTCGTAGTGTTTTCACTCATTTATATCCCCGTCCTTAAGCATCTCAGCCAGTGTGAACCCTTTTGCAATGGATGGGCCTGGCAAAGAAGAGAACTTTGAGGGTAGATGTTTTTACAGTTAACATGCTTTTGGCAGAGTGAGACATTCACAATACTTTTTGTAGAAAACGTTACTGCTTAAACATTGCTGGTTAATTTGCCTAGAGCCCCCAAAGGGTGGAATATGCTGCTTAGATGAGGCGGAGCCCTTACGGCTCAGAATTCAAAAGACTGCTTGGTACTTGCATTATTGGAAATGTCTGCTTTTAATTATACACATATTTGCTCTGCCAAATAGCAGGTGGACGGACTCTCAGTTTGAGAAGGAATATCTTATATAACATCTGCTCAGCAATTCTCTTTAAAGGATTATCTCTTAAGGCTATCTAAACGAGGACAAAATAATTCCCAATAAACTCCAATAAGCTAGGAATGTTATCTAATTTATCATCTCTGCAGGTTGCAACTTGAAAAGGTCTGCTTTGATTTTGCTTCTGTCATGCACCAATTGAACTGTTAATTTGAATGCCATTTCTCTTTCCTTGCATCAAATTTTTCCTGTAAATGGGCTTAGAAGAGTATAACTTCATTTTATGTGTTTATTTATGGTCTGCCTTTTTCTCTGAGACTCAGAAAGATTGCACAGTGTAAACAAATGCATCCAACAGGATGAAATATCCAACAAGCAATGTAATAGGATTAGGACTGCAGAAATCTGAAATAATCCCTTTATGAAAGCA
This sequence comes from Euleptes europaea, assembly GCF_029931775.1. Lineage (NCBI taxonomy): Eukaryota > Metazoa > Chordata > Lepidosauria > Squamata > Sphaerodactylidae > Euleptes > Euleptes europaea. Next base: position 55,562,866 of record NC_079323.1, read on the forward strand.
TCTTCCTGAACAGTTCTATTATAATACAGCTGTATCACCTTTATAAAAATGCCATCCTAAATAATTCTGTTTCACATAGTTTGCAGAATCCTGGCAGAGAGGGAGACTTCCTGACCTCATCAGGAAGTCTTGTTTAGGATTTAGGACTTCACTGCAAACCGTGGCATGGCTTCTCATCTGAGGGAGTGTCATCTCACCTGTCAGGATGCTGTGGGGGCACTGCCTGCCATCTCCTCGGGGCCTTGACCTGTGACGTAAACCCATTGGGAGAGCTTGCCCACACAGAGGATTAGGACTTTGTCCTCCATGGAAGACTCTTGCACCATGTGTCAGAACCAGGGTTCTAGGTTCTGGCCCACAGCCCAGGGTGCATGACCACAGTGCCATGTGTCCGACTGATGACGCAACATACGCCCTCCTTCTCCATGTTCCACCATCAATAGTGTGCGATGCTCGTCCTAAGTCCCCACTTCTGGTGGAGTTTGGACAGCCTCCCAAGACGTGCACCTTACTTGCCGGAAGGTGTGTGTGGAGGGATGGGTGGTTTTTTTTTTTTTTTATAATAATTTTATTGGTTTTTATAATACAAATTTTCCATGATAGTAAACAACAATAAAAGCAATATAAAATTCAAAATCAAAATTCTAACTCTATGTTGTTATAATTTCTTGAATTCATAACAAAAAAAACAAATTAGAGGAAAATTTATGACTTCCCCATCACCTCTCTCCGCCTCTTAATAAAATATTCATCCCATCGTAATTGGTCTGATCTTAACTGTTATAAATTCATTTAACTTTCATAGAACATTTTCTATTAATCTAAATGATTATAACTCTTACTATTAATTGTATCTTCTAGATCAGATTAATAAGTATTCTTCCATTTTCCCCAGTTTTAATTCATATTCACAGTATTTCATCCAATCCTCCCATTCCCCTAAGAATCGAACTTTGTCTTTTTCATTTAAAATGGCTGTAAGTTTTGCCATTTCCACCAATTCGAACATTTTCCCAATCCAGTCTTTTTTCTCGGGAATTTCTGCCCCCTTCCATTTTGCTGCATAAAGCAGTCTCGCAGCTGTTGTAGCATAAATCAAAAAAGTTCTTTGTATTAACAAGTCGTCAGGTATCATACTTAATAGCATCATTTCTGGTGTTTTGGGTATATTTTTTTATACTATTAGTCTCAGTTCATTGTATATCATATCCCAAAAGTCTTTAGCTTTATCACAAGTCCACCACATATGGTGAAAGGAACCAATTTCCTTATTGCATTTCCAACATTTGGGGGATGTCACTTTATATATCTTTGCCATCTTCTTAGGTGTTAAATGCCATCTATACATCATTTTATAAATATTTTCTCGAATTGATTGCGCATTTATTCCTTTCAAGTCTTTTGACCAAAGTCTTTCCCATTTGTTTAAAGGAATATCATGTCCAATATTTTGAGCCCAATCAATCATAGTTGGTTTAATTGTCTCCTGCTCACAATATAATGTTAAGAGTAGATTGTACATTTTAGAGATCAATTTCAGATTGTTCTCTAGTAACATCTTGTGGAAAGGGGACTTTTCTTTAGAAAATCCATTTTTCATATCTTGTACAAAAACTGATTTAATCTGACAATATTGCAACCATTGTAAATCCTCTTTGAGAAATTGAAATTCCTTTAATGAACATTTTTTCCCCTCCCAATTAATTAATTCCTGGTAAATTATGAATTTGTCCGGTCTAAGTGGTCGAAGTGTTAGCATTTCTTGCGGTGAAATCCACATCGGAGTTGTTGGTTCCAAAATATGTTTGTATTTCATCCAGATGCGCAGTAGAGAGGACCTGATTATATGATTCCTAAATGATGCTTGTATCTTAATTTTATCATACCATAAATAGCCATGCCATCCACTAATATTATTAAAGCCTTCGAGCTCCAATAAACGTGTATTTGATAAGGTTATCCAGTCTTTTAGCCATGTTAAGGCTACCGCTTCAGCGTAAAGTTGAAGGTTTGGTAGTGCTAAGCCTCCTCTAACTTTAAGGTCCACCAGATATCTATAAGCAATCCTCGGTTTTTTCCCTTGCCAGATGAAATTTAAAATGTCTTTCCTCCAAGTATCAAAGTATTTAACATGTGATATTATAGGCAAGTTTTGGTATAAGAAGAGCATCCTTGGTAACACATTCATTTGAATTGTTGAAATACGTCCCAATAGTGACAACTTTTTATTTGACCAAATAATCATATCAGTTTTTATTTTACCCCATAATTTAAGATAGTTGTTGGTTAACAATTCTTTGCTCTTCGCTGAGATCCAGATTCCCAAGTATTTAACTTTATTGGCCTTCTCCCAACCTGTAAACGTACTGAATTCCTGTTGTTCTATTTCTGATAAATTTTTGAATATTGTCTTTGTTTTTTCTTGATTGACTTTAAATCCCGATATTTCCCCAAAGTCGTCCAGAGTCTCTTGTAGTAACTTCATTGATTGTGTTGGGTTTTCCAGAATTAACAGGAGGTCATCCGCGAATGCTCTCAATTTAAATTCATGTTTTTTTAATTTTTAAACCACGAATGTCCTCCATACTCCTTAGTTTACAACATAGTGTTTCCAACACCAACAAAAATAATAACGGAGACAAAGGACAGCCTTGTCTAGTTCCTTTCTTAATTTGACAATTTTCCGACATTGATTCATTCACCAAAATTTTCGCATGTTGGGATGTATAAATGGCTGATATACCTTTCAAAAAACGGTCTCCAAAATTTAATTTTACCAATGTTTTTTCCATAAAGTCCCATGAGACCATATCAAAGGCTTTTTCCGCATCCAAAAATACAAAGGCGGCTGATCGTTGTATATTCTGGTCATAATATTCTAATGAGTCCAATAAGATTCTTATATTATCTTTAATTTGCCTTCCTGGAACAAAGCCCGCCTGATCTTCATGTATAAGGTCTTTGATGAATTTTCTTATCCTATTCGATAAGATCGAGGCATAAATCTTATAGTCCACATTTAACAACGAAATAGGTCTATAATTTGATGTTCTTTCTGGGTCTCTTCCTTCCTTGGGTATCAACGATATGTATGCATGCGACCAAGTTTCTGGGGCTACTCCCTTATCCAAAATTGTATTGCAAAGTGATACAAAGAAGTCTGCTAAGTTGTCCCTAAATGTTCTATAAAATAAAGCAGTTATTCCATCTGGTCCAGGTGTCTTATCCGTCTTTTGTTTCATTATTGCTTCTTGTATTTCTTCCCTTGTGATTGGAGCATCTATCCATTCTCGTTGGTCTGTTGAGAGGATATTCATCTGTATTGAACTTAAAAACTTATCTATTTTCTGTTTTGAAATATTTTCTTTCTGATACAGCTTAGTGTAAAATGAAACAAATTCTTTTTGTATATCTGTAGTTGAATGAACTGGTCCTTTAGCAGTTTGAATTTTTGTTATAATCTTCTTCTGAAATGAGTCTTTCAGTTGTGTTGCTAAACATTTCCCAGGTTTATTAGCATGTTCAAAATATTTTTGTTTGGCAAATTTTAAATTTTTGTTCATTTCCTCCATTATGACCAAATTTAATTGATGTTTAGATACAGAAATCTTCATTTGTATTTCATTTTTCTCTTCTTCTTGTAACGCCATAACAAGTTCTTGTTCCAAATTTTGTAAATCCCAAAGTATATTATTGGTAAATTGTAGTTGAGTTTTCCTCCACGCTGCATGTTTCTGTATCATAAATCCTCTTAGAACTGCTTTAAACGCATCCCACACTATATTCAACGTAGTTTCTCCATTAAGATTGACTTCAAAAAAATCTTTAATCAGATCATATAATTCTTTTTGAATCTTATTTTCCTTTAGAAGTTTATCATTCAATCGCCATCTAAATGCTTGTTTATTGTTCCACTCAAATGTAACCGGATTGTGATCAGAGAAAGTTCTTGGTAAAATATGTATTTTACGTAGTTGCGTAAAAATTGATTTACTAGACCAAATCATGTCTATTCTGGAGTGTGAGTCATGTCTCGCTGAATAAAAGGTATATTCTTTGGCTGTAGTATTCATTGTTCTCCAGATGTCTTGTAATTCCAATTCTGTAGCCATGGTGAAGAAAGTTTTAGGTAAACATCCTTCATTTTCGTCTTTTGCTTTTGATTTTTTATCCAAAATTGGGAGAATAACGCCATTTAAGTCACCCATCAATAAAATCTGGTCATTAGCATACTGAGAGATCAGTTCATGCAATTGTCCATAAAATTTTGTTTTTCCTTCATTGGGAGCATATATTCCTACTACAATCGTCTTTTGCCCCAATATTTTGGTTTTTATAATTACAATTCTCCCTTCGTTGTCTTTATATAGTAGTTCAGGACTAAGGCTAGAATGAGCATATATTACTACTCCCTTACTTTTTGTTTCGGCCGATGCCACAAATGCTTGTCCAAGCATTTGCCTATCCAAATATTTTTTGTGTTTTTTTGCTATATGAGTCTCTTGTAAACAAATCAGGGAGTATTTATACTTCTGTAGATATTTAAAAATTCTAGCCCTTTTAGTTTTTTCATTCAAACCATTCACATTCCAAGAAATTACTTTTGCCATGGTACAATGATTATTGAAGCAAAATATGCAGTCTATAATTTAGTTCCTCCTGCTGCTCCCTATGGTTCTTCTTCTTCTTCTTCTTGTTCTTCTTCCTCTTCCTTTTGATCCCCAGTTAATCCTTTAAGATCTGATTTATATTTTCTCAGAAATTTTCCCACATCTGCTGTAGATGTAATTGTCATTTTCATTTCTTTGTAGGTAAAAGCCAAGCCTTGTGGCATAATCCAGCGATATTTGATACCATTAGCTTTCAAAACAGACACAAATTCTTTGTAATTATTCCTCTGTGAGAGTAAATGTCTTGGTATGTCCTTTAATAAAATTAGAGGAATGTCTCCTGCTGACACCGGGTTGTCATAATGCATCTTCATGATCTTATCCTTAATCCTAGTGTCATAGAACACTATCATCAAGTCTCTTGGCTTAGATCTTTTCATTCTAGCAGGTAATGGTATTCTGTATACTCTGTTAATAGCTTGGTTCAATTCTTGTTGATCCATCTGAAACAGGTAAGCCAGATTTGGGATTACAGTTTCTTTGTTGTCTCCCATCATATCTGGAAGGTTGCGCAGACGAAGGTTGGTCTCTCTCACTCTCATCTCCATCATTGCTATTTGATCTTTTACAGTTATCTGATTTAATTGTATTGTTTCAATCTGTTTTTCTTGGCTTACTAATTTTTTCTTTGTATCCTTATGCTCTTCCATCACTTTCTTTATTGATAAGTCCATTGTTTGCATATCTGACTGCATAATGCTCATTTGGGTTTTTACTTCTTTAAGATCTCCTGTTATCACACCCAATTTGTGATCAATAGCTTGAGATGCTTGACCTAGGTTTGTCATCATAGAAGTTAACTGTGCCATCTGTGTAGACATTTGTGTAGACATCTGTTCAAGCTGCTTATTTGTTGCCTCTGTTTGTTTGGCTAGCATATCTTGTAATTTCTTATCCATGGCTAAGACTTGTACTGAGTCCTTGAGTTTAGTATAGGCAGGGCTATGCAATGAGCCAGAACGGGGTCGAGTTCCAGACATTTACATTGGAATAAGACTGGTAAAAATCATGTCTTCAGACAGGGCCCTCCAGGTGGTAGTTAATAGAAGGTAGTTCAATGATCAGCTTGATAATTTTTTCGGGTTGAAAAGAGCTAAATTTGGCTTTAAAACAGCTTAATAAAGTTTTGAAATACCAACGAGTTTTATTGGACGCTCTAGGTCGGGTCTACCAGGAAGTATTCCGGAAGTTGTATTTGCCGTGGACCTTCTACCCCCTCATCTCGATAGTTGTTTCCTTAGGAACTATTTCTGTGTAACTCAAGTGCGACGCGTATCCGGTCCTCCAGCTTGCTTCCTGTTGTTGTGACTCAGATGATAGAGAGGGTGGTATAGAGGGGCTTCCGGTCTGATGAATCCCTTGCTGCTAACGTGGCAGGAAACTCTTATTCACCAGAAAATCAGGAAGAAATTCACCCTCCCCTTCCCTCGAAGTTGCTTCTCATTGGTGGAAATTTTAGTCCATCATCTAAGCGTCCTTCCAACTCTTTGTTTTGATTTAAGCTGATCTGTCTGATAAGGCTCCTGCCGCTAATCCTGATGGAATTTACGAATCAAACTTTCCCGATTGAGATAAGGGAGGAGCAGGGGCACTGGGAATATCTTCATCTACCCCCCAGTTATACGGTGATGCCAGTAAAAAACGAAGGGTTCTTTGTACTCACTTGGGCATCGAGAGGTGAGGTTCTTTTCTTAAAATAGTCCTTGTGTTGGTGTTAAGGTGGTGGAGGGTAGAGCCTTGTGCCAAAGCTGCGTTTTGGCGATTCCTTTCCCTAATTGCCCTCGCAGGACCGGCGTCCAGAGCTCTGGGGGACTTATAAAAGCTCCCTCAGAGTCTTTGGGAGGTCAAACTGCGTTTGCGGGCTGCAGGGAATTCCTGCTGTCCGACCCACTTGCAAGGGTCGGATTGGGGTGCATATATCACCCCTAAATTAGCGCAAACTTGGATTTCTCTCAGGACAGCCTGAGAGAACGTCGTACTCATCCCAGCACACCACCGGAAGTTCCGAGGGATGGGTGGTTTTGAAGGGGGTGGGGCACTGCTACTGGCCACCGATGTGGGGGCTTGGCTGCCTTCTGCACCCATCCCATTGGCCAGCACCTTGGTCAGCTTCCAGAGCCACCTGTGGCCCTAGAGGTATGGATGTACCAATAGAGGGGGGCATTTTCACAATCCTTTAATACGGTTCTCTGGGCTGCACCATGGTTTTTGCTGGTGTACCTTTACACTCTGGAATGTGGGTGTTCTCAGCCTGAAAGGACTCTGGGAACCATCTAACAAGGGCTCTGCCCCCTAGAATGTCTCTTTTTGCACCGACACATCCCTCTGCACCAGGGCCGTTCCACACTCCAGCCCCAAGGGCATTTATGCTGGTGTCACGCCACCTCCTTAGCCCTTTCAGCCCCCTCTTTGGATTGCGCTGTAAGAGTAACAAAAAAAATTGCTCATATTGATAGGTGTTTGCAAAGAAATTTACAAATACAAAAAATAGTTCAAGAATGCTGAGAGATGACAATATTACACCAAAATTATCCTCCCAGAGGTATTCAGTTTGACCTTTTATACCTCCTCTAGATATTTGGTAAACATTTTTTTTTCTGGAAAGTAGAACACATTGTCCTGCAGACTAAAATATCATGATCCCAGCTGCAATGACTAGGATTTCAAACATTGATGTCAGTGGAAACAAGACTCAGTGATATGAATTTGAGGTCTGACTTTGCTTTGTAAGATCTATATTTTTTAAATTTACTTCAACTATAACTTTTCGCCAAAGGGATACCTAAAGCATCTTACATGATTTCCTCTGCTCCCAACAGTTCTGTGGGGTAGGTTAGGCTGAGTGTGTATGACTGGCCCAAAGGCACCCAGTGAGCTTCTGGCAGAGGGGAGATTCAAACCTGGGTCTAACAAATTCAAGTCAAACAATCTAACCACAAGACTACACTGCCTCCATGTAATTCTATAATGTTTTGTTCCTTTCTATTCTGCCATCTTTTGAAAGTATAATATAATTTCTGATTATCAGGTCTCATAGTTTTCTCCTACTACCACTATGATGACTGATAATTTGTCAGAATACTGGAGACCATATGTGATATCAAAACAGACACTATGTAGGGAACAGCAGTTGGATTAGAAAAGGGTTAACTGATTCAGAAAATTTCACAAAATAAAACAGGAGTCTAGTGTACAAACTTACTACTACTCATCTGAAAGAACATTTCACAATATTCTAGTCCTTTTTTCCAGATGTCAGAGTCAGAATATCATTTTTTTATTGGAAGATTGAACATCTATTATTTGAACTTCTTAAAACTCTGACCATGCACTGGGTAAACCCAGGCATTCTGGCACATAATGGAAAGAATGTGCTTCAGTTTTCACCTGTCCTTCCTGAAATGCACTGCCAGAAATGCAAGACATTTGACACAGTTTCAAAGGAATGCTTTTCTTGTCACAGAAACAAAGGCTGTATTAGAAGACTCCTCAGTTCCATACCCAAAAAAGACATTTACTTAGATGTCTGGGATCAGAGATGTCTGAGTTTCAAACGATCAAGTTAGCAGATGTTATTCCTTTTATATGTCATTGTTACAATATATTTTGTGTCCTTAAGGACACAATCGTGAGGACCATTTTATGACAGAAACGATGCCATGCCACATTCTAACTTGAAGATATGTCAGGGTAACTGAGAGCCAGTGTGGTGTAGTGTAGGGCTGTTGAAAAAAAAATTCGGTAACATTCAGATTTGGCGAAATTCGGCCCGTATTGATTTGGGAAATGCCGAAGTCCGAACTCCCCCGATTCGGATCTGTGCAATTTGGAGCGAGATTCGGAGTTCGGGGAAAAATTTGGCCGAATAAATCCATTAAAAACACATTCACACCTTTCCGTGGCTCTGGGGGGGGCATGTTTGGAGGTAGAGGTCCCAAACTTTCAGCATTACTTGAGGGGACCCTTCTTTCAAGAACCCCCAAGTTTTGTGAAGATTGGGTCAGGGGCCCCTGAGAAATGGGGCCTGGAAGGGTTCCTCCCATGATCTGCCCATTGCAATAAAGCCATTAAAAACACATTCGTGCCTTTTCGTGGCTCTGGGGGGGCATGTTTGGAGGTAGAGCTCCCAAACTTTCAGCGTAGATTGAGGGGACCCTTCTTGAAAGAACCCCCAAGTTTGGTGACGATTGGGGCAAAGGGTCTCAAGTTATGGGTGCCGGAAGGGGTCCCTCCTCCACCCATTGCAATGAATAGAAAAAATAGACTGTTTGGACTTGGAGTTTGCAAAACCATGCAAAGCAACACGTGACGTGACCTTGGGAGTTTGCAAACCATGGAAAGGGACAGAGGTGGGCTAGCTATGCAGAAAGAGCAGGTGGGGTGGAATTTTCCCTTTTGCATCAGACTCGGGAGTCGGGAGTCTCGGAACCGGGTAAATGCATTGTTTAAGTCACCATTTGAAAACCAGTTTTGAGCGAGCATCAAAATAGACCATGCAAAAATGGCCCCAGAGTATTTTCTGCCCTGCTCCTTTTGTCATGGTGGAGGGAAGCCCCCCTTATGCAAACGACCTCTCCAAATGTGAGAAAATTTGTGCACCCCTCCTCTCTTTCTCTTTTGTATGTTTCTATTCTTTGACTTTCCAAGGTGGGGTTACCTAATCGGCATTCCCTGGGAAAAATTGGGAAGTGGGATGTAGAAACGTTCCCTGCTGGTGTTGCTGTACAGCCACTGAGAAGGTGGACCCAGTGCACCATCGAAAAGTGGGTGAACCACAACCACTGCGGCCGGCCCAGGGCACTCATCACAGGATCCGAGAACAGATCCAGCAAGAAGAAACTTCTGCTGAATCCAACTCCATTCCTCCAACTACGTGTCTCCCTGGTTTGGGGCTTAACATCCCGCCAGAGTGGGTCCCTGCCCGAAGAACAAAGTCGCGAAATAGTGAGGCTGTTGGAAAAGTGGCAACAGGCCCCCAAGAAGCCTCCTTCCAAGATCAGGGTGCCCCCTCCTCCCCCCAAAATGACATGCCCTTGGAAAGTCAATCTCCGGTCTGTACCTTTAAAATCTCTGCAACCTCTTTAAATGGAAACACCACATTCTGACACCTGTCCCAACCCTTTAGGGCAGACCGGGCCAAATTTGCATTTTTGACCGGCTTAGCTCTAGCATACCCTTGAAGGCATGCCTGTGTGTATCTAGTTGTGAATATATATGTGTGTGTGTGTGTGTGTGATTATTTCCGATGCTTCTCTTTATATGCATTTATCATTTTCATGTTTCTATTCTTTAACCTTCATAGGAGGGGTTGTTATTGGCCAAACCCCTAGAAAATTAGGGTGGGAGAGTTCAGCAGGCTTTTGTACAGCCTGAGAGAACATGGGCCGTCAGGGCAGCCTTGTGGCATTTTTGTGAAGGTAAGACTCGACTGCCCTTGGATCGCCGAGGTTTCAGATGGTTGTCCCACTCCCTTAAACCCATGCCAGTTGGCTGGGTCAGAATGTAGCATGGAGCTTGCAGACACTGGAGCCTTCGGCAGGACCCCTTTGCATAATATGGTTGCCCCCTCATCTCCTCCAAACATCCCGCTCCACAGCAGATTGAAAAAAAAAACTGTCTCTCTTATCTCGCCTACCAGTCAAGTCGCAAAGCCGCACTCTGAGCACCGCCCATAACACTTAAATGTACAATTATCCCAGCATGCTTAGGAACTGGCAATTTGCAAACACCAGCCCCTCTGTGGCAGAGCCAGGAGACTTAGAAATGAGCTCTGTCTCTTTAAAAACAAGACCCTCCATGCAAACATGTCCATGTATTTATTTTCTGATGTTTAAGGGTGTTCTATCTTTGTACAAAGAAGGGAGAGGTCAGGTTAAAATGAAGGGGACCTTGAGCTCGATCCCCCTCTGGAGCACAGGGCTCCTCCCCATATTTTATCCTTAACGGGATGGCACGCCCGAAACCTGGGCAAGCCTAGGGCAGTCAGCAGACTGAGAAAACCTGCTGATAGGCGCTCATCCTCGGGTGGCTGTACGGATACGCCACCCGGGAGCGCTCCTTCCATCTCGAGCCCTAGTAGAACCAGCATAGCCCTGAGCGCCGGCCAACTTCCAAATAAAAGTCACCCGCAAACTGTTTTCTTTCTAGCATGTGTGTTGTGTGTGCTTGGGAACTAAAATAAGGATGGCCGTATAAGTGCCTAGAAATAAAAAGAAATTATAACCAAAAGTTTTATGAACCATGCGCCTCTGTATTATAACCATCATGCTTTGCCAGCACATGCAAATTGCTCCCACGCCCCCTCGGACTGACTTTCCCATGTCAGCTCCGATGGAAGCAATGGATAAAAGAGCTGATTAGGATCCCACCCCGGGCCCAGAGCTCCCCCGAGATCTCGTCCTGTCCCGTCCTCCTGCTCCCAAGAGGCCACGTGCACCTGCTCCAGGGCGGGTATTTTTGGAGGAGGAGGTCCCACACTTTCAGAGTAGCTTGAAGGGACCCTTCTTGCAAGAACCCCCAAGTTTTGTGAAGATTGGGTCAGGGGGTCCTGAATTATGGGGGCCTGGAAGGGCCCCCCAACTGCCCATAGAAATAAGGCCATCACAAACACATTCGCGGCTTTCCGCGGCTCCGGGGGAGGGGCATTTTTGGAGGTAGTTAGCTAACCATTGCAATGAAAGCAACACGCAAGTGACCATGGAAAGGAGCAGAGAGGCGCACTAGCTAGCATATGCTATAAAAAAAATAAAAGAGGGGAGGAAGATCTTGGTCCCTGACCCACCCTTGCCCAGCACCCATTATATATAAAAAAATAAATTATAAAAAAAATTCTTTGTAATTGAGCCTCATGCTGCCTTCTCTTTCAGACTACCTGGAAGTTGGCAACCTTAATTACAACTGATCTCCAGCTGATAGAGATCAGTTCACCTGGAGAAAAAAGCTGCTTTGGCAATTGGAGTCCCTCCTCTCCCCAAACCCCGCCCTCCTTAGGCTCCGCCCTAAAAACCTCCAGGTGTTTCCCTATCCAGAGCTGGCAACCTAGGGTTGGCAACCTTCAGGTACTAGCTGGAGATCTTCTGCTATTACAACTGATCCCAGCTGATAGAGATCAGTCCAACTGGTGGGCTGTTTGGCAATTGGACTCTATGGCATTGAAATCCCTCCCCTCCCCAAACCCCTCCCTCCTCAGGCTCCACCTGAAAAACCTCCCTCCAATGGCACAGAGGGATCTGGAAACCCTATACCAAAATTTGTTTCTCTTTTTTTATATAATTTTTTATTGCTTTTTATAATAAAACATACAAACAAAAAAGAAAAACAACAACAAAATCATAAAATACACAAAAACATAAACAGAGCACTAATTCACAACTAATACATTATTCTTTTCTCTTTATAAAACACTATAGTGCCCTAAACCTAAAACCCCACCCCCCCACCACTGTGCCCTTCACCACTGGACTTCCGGCGAAGTGTTATGACAATATATAAAAACTCTATTATAATAATCATTACTTAAAAATCATATTGAACTATAATTTGTTAACTATACTTGTAAAATCCGTTTTTGCCAATTTATCCCAATATGCGGCGGCCTTTGACCATATATGTTTTAATTCATCCATATCTTTACCATGTAAAGAATCTGTGATTTTGGCCATCCGCATATACATCCATAATTTTTCTCTCCACTCTTTAATTGAAGGTATATTTGTTTGCTTCCATTTTTTAGCTATTATAATTCTTGCTGCTGCAAAACTGTATTGACATATGACTCTGTCACCTTTATCTAAATCTTTTTTTTGGAATGCCCAGTAAACAAAAGGCGGGATCTTTCTTAATTTTTAGCTTAATCAAATTATTAGTTTCATTCAATACTAATCGCCAAAACCTCCTAATTTTTTACAAAACCACCAAGCGTGTATGAATGTACCTATAGTATACCAAAATTTCTGATGCTTGAGGCAGCTCAGAATGGCCAGGAAAGATCCGTGAGGTCATCCTGGTGACGGCAGTTGAAGCCAACAGCCTTCATCCATGGAGCAGGTAGTAAAAACTGAGCTCTGCCCCCCAAAACCTCTTCATTTAGCCCCCACAAGTCCCCCCTCTGCTCAGACACCCCCAGCCCCATTCCACCTCCTTCCTGGATAGGGTTGCCAGCTCCGGGTACCTGGAGATTTTGGGGGGTGGGGTGTCTGAGAAGGACGGGGTTTGGGGAGGGGAGGGACTTCAACGCCATGAATTGCCAAAGCTGTCATATTGTTCGGGAAAACTGATCTCTATCGGCTGGAGATCAGTTGTAAATGTGGGAGATCTCCGGCCACCACCGGGAGGTTGGCAACCTTATGCCTGGAGTTTCGCATCAGCCTGAGTGGCAGTGTTTGGCTGCTCTCTACACAGACCCTCCCCTTCCTCCTAGTGCTGTGCTGGTACCAGCAGGCCCTCTCAGTGGGGAGGGTCAGCGACCGGTCCAGATCCTCGATGCTGCCACAGCCTGCTTGCTTTGGGGCAGCTGTGGAGAAAACAGGGGGCAGACCTGGCCCCCATCCTGGCTCAACCCTCCACGTGATTTCCCAGTGGGGCTTTTGGAAGAAAACGGATGCCCCTGAGTTGCAGGAACACTGGGGAACCTTTCCCGAATCTATCCTCCAGGGAAAGCTGAGGAGGATCTTGAAGAATATGGTTGCCAACCTCCAGGTACTGGCTGGAGATTTCTCGTTATTATGACTGACCTCCAGCCGACAGAGATCAGTTCACCTGGGGAAAATGGCTGCTTTGGCCATTGCACTCTATGGCATTGAAGTCCCACCGGTGGTGAAGAGGGACCGGGCAACCCTAGGAACTGATCTCTATCGGCTGGAGATCAGTTGTTATTGCAAGGGAAAAGGACCACTTTGGCCATTGGACTCTATCTCATTGAAGTCCCTCCCCAAACCCTATTCATGAAGGAGTGGGGGGGAGTAAAGGATGTAGAGACACCAAAATCCTATTCCCTGTGCTGTTCAGGGTTGGCTTGTCCTGTGGCAAAGAAAAATGGGGAAGGCGTGGTGGGCAATTGCCGGTTAAGGGGCCCTGGCAAAGAGCTTTTGGAATGACCCCCATTGCCGCACATTTCCCCCCAGGACTAATGGCTGCGCTGTGCGCTTCTGAAAGCAATGCTGAGTCTCTGCTCTGAAACCCTGCAGGGGGATGAGAAGAAGCTTACTCGACAGAGGAGACTTTGGAGAGAACTCTTTGCTCACAAGATACATAACATGCACAAAGGTAAGTGGTTGGGGAGAGGGGTGCCATCTTCCAGGTGGGAAACAAAACAGGAAATAGTGTTGTAAAATAGCAATATGTAACTAAACCAAAACAACACCAGGCTAAAGAATCCAGGAATTTATCAGTATATATACATAAATACAACAGGCATAAAGAACCTATACCTTACTATGAAATATAAATCCCCTAGATATACAAAGAAACAACGATCCCAATCCCACTATGAGGTATAGAAATAACTGCAAAGTCAAGTGGGATGCATCCAATTCCCTGGGAGGATGTCAGCAACCACAGATCACCAACACAAACAACTGGGTGAAGTCCAAAGGAGATAGGGAAATCCACAGGAGATCAATCGATCAGACGGGCATTCCAGATCCTGTGCAGAGTCCCGTTTTTGCCAAAGGCTTCATCAGTCATGGATCCCTTCTTGCTGTCAGCAGTTTGCTTTTAAATAAGTCGATCCCTTAGTGTATCCAGTGTCTTTCTTTTTCAAATATGCACAGCACTTTTTGCAACAATTTTCATGACATGGTTGACCTTCACGACATACTAACCTCCAGGTAGGCCCGTCATGAATAATTAAAAATTAGACATGGGGCAACACAGCCTGGAAAGCACAGCAAATCACCATGAATAGTTGGCCTTATAGTCTGTATTGTACTGTTTTCTTGTTCTTGTCACCCACAGCCAGCCAGGAGTCAGTAGCATTTGTACCAGCGGAAAGGCAAGAGAAGGGGGCAGAGATGGGGACTAACCTCAAGGAATGTAATCTCACCCAAAGCCATCCATCTGAAAACCAGAACCCTCCATCCAAGATTAGCCTAGCTCTAGATATGGTACCAAATTCCTTAGCACAAACTTTCATCATATCCCAAACAGAAACTCAGTTAGATTCAGAACAAAAGAATGAAAACCAGTCCCCTGAATGTCAGCAGCAGAGCATCTGGGAGGTATTTGATGCAGGTGGATCTTCATGGGGTGTCGGGGGTGTGTGACGGTTGACTAGACACAAAAATCTTCATCCCCGTGCTGTTCAGGGATGGGTTGTCCTGTGGCAAAGGAAAATGGAGAGGGGTTGAAAGGCATTTGCCGGTCGTGGGGGCCCTGGCAAAGAGCTTTTGGAATGACCCCCATTGCCCCCCATTTCCCCCCATGTCTGATGGCTGCACTGTTCGATTCTGAAGGTGATGCTGAGTCTCTGCTCTGAAACCCTGCTGGGAGAGATGAGGGGGCTACGTCGCACAAAACGAGTTTGGAGAGATTTGTTCACACTCGAATTTTCTGACATGCCGGAAGGTAGGTGGTTGGGGAGAGGGGTGCCAACCTCCAGGGGGCCTAGAGACCTCCTGGAATCGCAACTGACCTCCAGACAACAGAGATCATCTCCCCTGGAGAAAATGGATGCTTTGGAGGGTGGGCTGTATGGCCTTATACCCTGCTGAGGTCCCTCCCCAAACCCTGCCCTCCTGAGGTCTCCACCCCATGAATCTCCTGGTGTTTCCCAGATCCAGAATCGGCAACCCTCGGGGAATACTCTGGGGATTGCCTCCTGCTCACATTTGAAGCCCTTCAGTCTTAGGTTTCTGGGGGTATTTGTCAGCCACAATGCCCATATCCTCTTGATTTCAGATACCAAGATTACTGATGTGCCTTTGCTTTCTTTGGGATTACCCCCTTTTATCTGGTGAACTGAAACCTTTCTCAGCGTTTGTTTTTCATCGGGAAAGAATCACGAGAGTAAAAAGACAGTGAAAAGAAGCTGTGCTCGCAAGTTCAGATACGTTAATGAAGAACCCATGCCACATTTTCCTCGCTGTTTTTTTTTTTTTTTTGGTCCTGTAACTTATTGCGATGGAGCCCAAGGAGGCGGAGGCGGAGGCAGAGGTGGAGACAGGCCACGAGCAAGGTAATCGCACCCATTTGGGCCTCACGGTCCTTGCAAGGGCCGCAGGGCCTTTTGGACCTTGTTAGAAGTAGCCCTATTGTTGCTGGTTGCAAAGGGGTCCCCATAACACTTCAACTTCGGGATGACACAAATATAGGTCTGCCACTCCTTGTCTGGCTGAGGCTGCCCCACCTGGCTCACCTCTTAGCTCTGTTGTGGCCCCACCCCACCCCTTCCCCCTTCGTGGTAGGATGCCCTGGGTTGTGACACCCTCTCAGACTGGGAGGGGGCTGATCCAGGCCATCCCCTGTTACAACCAAAGGGACCCCGCTGGGGGAATTGAAGAGGGAAGGGCTCCTCTTGAGCAGGCGCAAACGCGCAAGAGCCAGGTTGGGGGCTGTTGTTGACCACACCCCCACGTGCCCAGTAAGTTGGGTTTTTGGTTCATCTCAGACTGGCGGGGATGAGGTGGGGCTGATCTAGGCTGTTCCCTCTTGCAACCAAAAGGACACTGCTAGGGTTGCCAGGTCTCTGTTTGGGAGATTTTGGGGTGGAGCCTGGGGAGGCAGGGTTTGGGGAGGGGAGGGACTTCAATGCCATAGAGTCCAGAGCCAAAGCGGCCATTTTCTCCAGCTGAACTGAACTCTATCGGCTGGAGACCCGATGTAACGACAGGTGATCTCCAGCTAGCATCTGGAGGTTGGCAACCCTAGACACTACCAGGGGGCTACAAAGGAGAACTTGGGCCAGGTTACATTCTGCTGGCATGGTAATTAGACATTGTCTATCATTCCAACAGCTTCCTCTAGATTAAGTAGGGTTGCCAACCTCCAGATGGTGGCTGGTGATCTCCCGCTATTACAACTGATCTCCAGGCGACAGAGATCAGTTCCCCTGGAGAAAATGGCCACTTTGGCAATTGGACTTTGTGGCATTGAAGCCCCCCCTCCCCAAACCATCCCTCATCCGGCTCCACCCACAGAATCTCCAGATATTTCTCAACACTTAAGCTGGCAACCCCTGCCATTCCAGGAGATCTCAAAGCGAGTTTGGAGAGATTTGTTCGCACTCAAATTTTCTGACATGCCGGATGGTAAGTGGTTGGGAAGAGGGGTGCCATCCTCCAGGGTGGCCTTGAGACCTCCTGGAATCGCAACTGACCTCCAGACAACAGAGATCAGCTCCCCTGGAGAAAATGGATGCTTTGGAGGGTGGGCTGTATGGCATTATACCCTGCTGAGGTCCCTCCCCAAACCCTGCCCTCCTGAGGTCCCAACCCCATGAATCTCCAGGAATTTCCCAGACCCAGAATTGGCAACCCTCGAGGAATGCTCTGGGGATTGCCTCCTGCTCGCAATCAGAGCCTAGGCGTAAGCATTATTCCTTTCTTGTTCCTACAGAGCCCAAGAAATGAAACAAGAAGAGATCCATCTTCCAAAGGCTCTTTTGTTGTGGCAGCAGAAGACAAGAGGTGAACCAACTGAGGAATGCTGGGATGCCGGCTGCTATACTAGAATTGGCAACCCTCGAGGAATGCTCTGGGGATTGCCTGCTGCTCGCCCTCAGATCCCTTCATATTTCAGCACCAAAACCCATATCCTCTTGATTTCAGATACCAAGATTATTGAACGCCTTTGCTTTCCCCCTTTTATTTTCCCCTTTTATCTGGTGGACTGAGAACTTTCCCAAAGTTGGTTTTTCATCATTAAAGAAACACAAGAGTAAACAGACAGTCAAAAGAAGCTGCGTTCGCAAGTTCAGTTCTCGCACAATTGTTTTTGTGTTGCAGTGTTCTTGTTACCTATATCCAGCCAAAAGTCAGCAGTCTTTGGCCTAGAGGAAGTGGAGGTGGAAACTGGCCATAAGGGAGATATGAGGAGGCTGACTCGAACAAAGAGAGCATGGAGAGTGTTGTTGTCCAACAAGGTATCGGACATGCCAGAAGGTAGGTGGTTGGGGAGAGGGGTGCCAACCTCCGGGGGGCGGGCTGGAGATCTCCTGGAATGGCAACTGATCTCCAGACTACAGAGATGAGTTCCCCTGGAGAAAAATGGATGCTTTGGAGGGTGGGCTGTATGGGTTCATATCCTGCTGAGGTCCCTCCCCAAACCCTGCCCTCCTGAGGTCTCCACCCCATGAATCTCCAGGAATTTCCCAGATCCAGAATCGGCAACCCTCGGGGAATACTCTGGGGATTGCCTCCTGCTCACATTTGAAGCCCTTCAGTCTTAGGTTTTTGGGGTATTTGTCAGCCAAAATGCCCCTATCCTCTTGGTTTCAGATACCAAGATTACTGATGTGCCTTTGCTTTCTTTGGGATTACCCCCTTTTATCTGGTGAACTGAAATCTTTCTCAACGTTTGTTTGTCATCGTGAAAGAAACATGAGAGTAAAAAGACAGTAAAAAGAAGCTGTGCTCGCAAGTTCAGATACGTTAATGAAGAACCCAGTCCACATTTTCCTCGCTGTTTTTTTTTCTTTTTTGGTCCTGTAACGTATTGCGATGGAGCCCGTGCAAAAGGCAATTGGCATTCCTGGCTCCTTCTAGCTTCTCCCAGCGTGACAGCCAGCCTGGTGTAGTGGGAGAGCCAGTGTGGTGTAGTGGTTAAGAGCCGTGGTTTGGAGCGGTGGACTCTGATCTGGAGAACCGGGTTTGATTCCCCACTCCTCCACGTGAGCGGCAGAGGCTAATCTGGTGAACTAGGTTGGTTTCCCCACTCCTACACACGAAGCCAGCTGGGTGACCTTGGGCTAGTCACAGCTCTGGGAGGGGAAGGGAAGGTGATTGTAAGGCAGTTTGAGTCTCCCTTACAGGGTAGAGAAAGTCGGCTTGTAAAAAATCAACTCTTCTTCTACTCTCTTCAGCTCTGCCCTGGTTTCCAGTGGGCAATCCTGTATTGCTTTTAGCACATCTTACTTCGACAGGTAGTGTAGCAGCCGGCATCCCAGCATTCCTCAGTTGGTTCAGAGTCTTGTCTCCTGCTGCCACAACAAAAGAGCCTTTGGAAGATGGATCTCTTCTTGCTTGATTTCTTGGGCTCTGCAGGAACAAGAAAGGAATAATGCTTACGCCCAGGGTTGCCAGCTTAAGGTTGGGAAATATCTGGAGATTCTGTGGGTGGAGCCTGATGAGGGCAGGTTTGGAGAGGGGGTGGGCTTCAATGCCATAGAGTCCAATTGCCAAAGTGGCCATTTTCTCCAGGGAAACTGATCTCTGTCGCCTGGAGATCAGCTGTAATAGCGGGAGATCTCCAGCCACCATCTGGAGGCTTCGAAATCAGCACAGCAATAATTGTACAAAGCGAACACATGTAACGTGTTTAAACATATATTCGACCAAAGTGCAGTGATACATATAAAACACACATACAACTATGTACACAGATATACAATGTTTTTTCTAATGCAGTCTTTGTGCAAAAAAATATTTCTATTGTAGCAGTAGTTGTAGAAAATTTCTTTAAAAGGTCCACGAGGTACTCTTAATATTCCAATCTTTGCACTTTGGTCGAATATTTGTTTAAACACGTTACATGTGTTCGCTTTGTACAATTATTGCTGTGCTGATTTCCAAACTGTGTGGTAATAGCACAGGAGTGCTCTTTTTTGTGGTTTACCATCTGGTGGTTGGCAACCCTACTTAATCCAGCGGACGCTGTTGGAATAATAGACAATGTCTAATTACCGTGCCAGCAGAATGTAACCTGGCCCAAGTTCTCCTTTCTTTGTTTTTCTTTTTTTTTTAGTTATTTTTATTATTTTCTACAATTCAACAAAAATAAACATATCTCAACAATATATTCAGTTGTAACTGCTTGTAACAAAAAAAGTTCATTGCTATTACTGAGAATATGTTATCTATAATATTCAATGCTATCTGCTATATGTGACTTCCCCGCATCTTCTTCAGTCACTAATTCTACTGGTTAACACTTTTGCATTTCAAATTAATTTCTAATCCTTATTTTCTCTCATACAGACTTGCTTTAAGCTATCTATACTACTTCTATAAGCAATTTCAAGTCCTGCCTAGTTATAATATTATCATCATTGTCTCTATATAACATTCTATTATTCTATAATAAAGGGATTAGATCAATACATAAACAAATTTTCCCATTAGAAATTCATCAAAGTAAATCCACTGTGGCTCCCTTACACCCCCAAAATAAGCATCATTTTAGCCATTATCTTGTTTTGGGAGGGGATCTGCCAGTCCTTCTTTATTTCCCAATCCCCACCCCCCGTTTTTCAATATAGTAGCTGCAATTCTGGCCTCTGAAAATGTAAAAGAAGATCCCAGTGATTGTATCCATTGGCTTCTTGTTAAAATTTCCAGCATCTTCTTGGTAAAATCCTTCGTCATGTCTCCCTCCATCGCTGGCTGCCAGGAAGTGTTTTCTTGGGATAATAATGTTCCTCCTGTCAGCAGTAACTCAGACAAGTAGATTGTAGAGGTATTGAGTTCTCTCATGTTGCTCTCTCTCATTGCCAGCTGGTCACTTGCAGCTACCTCTTTAAAATCTTGGGTCTTCATATCGTGGATCTCCTCAATAATTGTGTCCAGTTTTCCATTAATTGATTTAAATAGGATATTCACCACCTCAGCTAGTTGAAATACTTGATGTGAGAGCGCTTGTTGTTTTTCAAAGACTAAATCTTGTTGCACTGCAAACATGTCCATTTGTTTGAGTAACATCTCTTCCATCCTCTTGTTTGACATATCTGCTTGTATTCTTATATAGAAGCAGGCTTTGTAATTTTCAATATATCCTCAATTATGCTTCAAAGCAGCACAGATAAAGAAAAGAAAGTAGACAGGAAACTGCAGTATCAGAGACCCTGCGTCGTCTCCTCTCGGTGGTTAAGTGGTAGGAACGATTTGATGGTTACACCAGGGAGATTCACTTCAAGTCTTCCAATCTGCCCTGTCTTTTCGATGGTAACAAAGCCCTTCTTATTATCTTCCGGTCTTAAGAGGCGACGTGGCTGGACATTGAATCAAAGAGAGCCGGAAGTGGGGGGGGGAAGGTTTTCGTCTCCCTCCCTCCCCTCAAAGCATTTAATTGGTAGTTGTAAAGTCATTCAAAAGTCCCTTTTATTGCGTCTACTCACTGATCAAGTTGATAAGGTCTTAGTCAGTTCATTTAATGGAATTTGTTTATTTTAAAAGTCTCCGCTGGGCAGGGAGTCGCCGGTTTTCGTAGGTGTTTTTATCGTCATTCAGGTCTTCTCAATCAAGATAAAGGCAAAAAGTGTCTTTTTACTCACTCTTACTTCCAAAGGTGAGGCTTCTTGTTCTTTTCATAGATTATTTGATGTTAATGTATAGAGGAGGTCAAAGCCTATAATCCAAAGAGTCGTCCGTGGCAATGGAAGCCCCTATGCCGGCGGGGACAACTTCTAACTCTACGAGAGGCTTAATTAAAGCTCTCTCAGAGAATATGGGAGTCCAAACCGCTCTTGAAGGCTGCAGGGGAATTTCCTGCTTCCCGATCCACTATTTAGGACCGAGTTGGAGTGCTTTTCGCACTCCAAATCTAAACGACTCTTGGTGTCTCCTGGGAGCCCCCAGGAAACAATGGCGCTCGGACCAAACGCTCTACAGGAAGTCCGCCCAAGTTCTCCTTTCTAGCCCCCTGGTAGTGTCTAGGGTTGCCAACCTCCAGGTGCTAGCTGGAGATCACCTGCCGTTACAACGGGTCTCCAGCCGATAGAGTAGAGTTCACCTGGAGAAAATGGACACTTTGGCCACTGGACTCTATGGCATTGAAGTCCCGCCCCTCCCCAAACCCTGCCTCCCCAGGCTCCACCCCAAAATCTCCCAAACAGAGACCTGGCAACCCTAGCAGTGTCCTTTTGGTTGCAAGAGGGGACAGCCTAGATCAACCCCACCTCACCCCCGCCAGTCTGAGATGAACCAAAAACCCATCTTACTGGGAACGTGGGGGTGTGGTCAACCACAGCCCCCAACCTGGCTCTTGCGCCTTTGCGGCTGCTCAAGAAGAGCCCTTCCCTCTTCAATTCCCCCAGCAGGGTCCCTTTGGTTGCAAAAGGGGATGGCCTGGATCAGCCCCCTCCCACTCTGAGAGGGTGTCACAATCCAGGGCATCCTACCACGAAGGGGGAAGGGATGGGGTGGGGCCACAACAGAGCTAAGAGGAGAGCCAGGTGAGGCAGCCTCTGCCAGACAAGGAGTAGCAGACCTACATTTGTGTCACCCCGAAGCTTGAACTGTTATGGGGACCCCTTTGCAACCAGCAACAATAGGGCACCTTCTAACAAGGTCCAAAAGGCCCTGCGGCCCGTGCAAGGACCGTGAGGCCCATATGGGTGCGATTACCTTGCCTTTGGCCTGTCTCCACCTCTGCCTCCGCAGAGGTGGAGACAGTTGGCAAACTGAAGACGGCCCTGTACATGTGCTGTCTTGAGCAAGGGGACCTTGCGGGCTCTGCAAGATCTCCGGCCTTCACGGCGTAGTGTGTTACCAACTGTTTTCATGGTGACTATGGTCCCAGCTGCCCTGAGATGATTGACAAGATCCCCCCGTGTAGTTCTGGGCTGCTTCATCACCGTTCTCATGATCATTGAAACTCCACGAGATGAGATCTTGCATGGAGCCCCAGACCAAGGGAGGTTGAGGGTTACTGTTAGGGTTAGGGTTAGGATCTGGCTGGTTGATGGGGGATCAAATACTTATTTCCCTCATTATAATGCACGTCAATCTCTGACTCTGGGGTTTTTCCTGTTGTTATTCTGTCTCTCACAGCTACAACAAACCTACCATTACAATTATGGACTGGTCATTTCTTTGTCAGAGGGCAAACGGGCAAATTTAGCAGGGGATCAAATACTTTTTCCCCTCACTGTAAGTCCTTCCCCTCTCACCACCAAGGCCACTGGAGCAGAGCTGACCACAGGCGAAAAGGACAGGGAGGGGCTGACTCCCCCCTCATGTTATCGTCGCACGCAAAATGCACTTGTGACTGTACTTATTACTCTTATTGTTGTTGTTATTGCAGTTTTGTTTGTAGTGGTATTATGGCACTTTTTATTATTATTGTTGTTCTTATGATTCTGTTAATATTACAGTTCTTATTGTGTTTGTGGTAAATATTATTGGACTTACAGTTCTTCAGTTTGTTAATTCTTTGACTGGTTCCAATTCTTATAATTATTCATACTGGAGTACTTACAGTGCTTATATTGATACTTATTGCATTACTGTTTCCATTAAATCTTTGCATTATTGGTAAATGTTAATAAACTTTGTTCTTATTATTAAAACTGTTAATATTACAGTTCCTATTGGGTTTGGGATAAATATTCTTAGACTTACAGTTCTTCGGTTTGTTAATTCTTTGACTGGTTCCAATTCTTATAATTATTCATACTGGAGTACTTACAGTGCTTATATCGATACTTATTGCATTACTGTTTCCATTAAATCTTTGCATTATTGGTAAATGTTAATAAACTTTGTTCTTATTATTATAACTGTTAATCTTACAGTTCTTATTGTGTTTGGGATAAATATTATTGGACTTACAGTTCTTTGGTTTATTAATTCTATGACTGGTTCCTATTCTTATAATTATTCATACTGGAGTACTTACAGTATTTACAACAATAGTTATTGCATTATTTTTTATATTTAATATTTGTATTATTGATAAGAATTAATAAAGTTTGTTTTGAAAAAAAAAGAGAACACATTGGAATCATTTATACAACTACACACCCATCATCCAGCCAAGTTGCTCCGTTTCTGAACGATAGAGGTCTTCGAGCCATTTGCAATCGCGGGGGGTATCCTTCGTCAGCTGTCTCTCACACCAACTCACTTGCTTAGCTTAAAGGGGGGCTGCCGAAACATGGTTTAGCCATATGGGGCTGCAGCGGAGGTGCAGCAGAGGTGAGAGGAAGTCAAAGGCAGCAACTGCGCTGGGGCTAATCACAGTTAGGAGCATTACAGTTCTGAACCTTAAATTTCCCCCAAATAAAACTAAATTATATTGGTATATGCAGCTGTGTACAGCATCTGCAGTTTACTGCAGATCCAATTAATGTTCTTGAATACAGCAACAGAGGGGTAAAAATTGCAAAGCAAATTCCAAATGGACTTGTTCGGGCTGCCTTTCCTGGGACCAGTAGCAGACATAAGGACATAAGAAGAGAGATGCTGGATCAGAAAAAAGGCACACCTAGTCCAGCATTCTGCTCACACAACCAGCTGCATCTAGGAAGCCCACAAGCAGGAGAACTGCCACAGCATCCTCTTGTCCATGCTCCACAGCAACTGAAACAAAGAGGCCTCTGGTACTGGTGGGAGCAGATAGCTATCATGATTGGTAACCATTGATAGCCCACTCCTCCATGAATTTGTCCGCTCCCCTTTGAAAGCCTTCCAAGTTGGCTGCCGTGACCTCAACCTGTGGCAGCGAGTTCCACAAATTAACTATCAGCTGTCTGAAGAAACAATTCCTTTTTTTTTTGTCCTGAATGTCCCACCCTTCAGCTTCAGTGGATGACTCTGGGTTCTAGTATTATGGGAGAAGTGGAAAAGCTTCTCCCTGCCCACTCTTTAAATGCCAGGAATAATGTTATGAACCCCTATCATGTCTCCCTTTACTTGCCTTTTTCTTAGGCTAAACCGCCCTAACAGTGCATTCCTAAGGAGAGGTACTCCAGTCTAAGCTCATTCATGTCAATGGGGGCAGGGGGCAGACAATGGGGGCAGACGGGGCAGACCTGGCCCCCATCCTGGCTCAACCCTCCACGTGATTTCCCAATGGGGCTCTTGGAAGAAAATGGATGCCCCTGATTTGCAGTCACACTGGGGAATCTTTCCCGAATCTGCCCTCCAGGGAAAGCTGAGGAGGATCTTGAAGAATATGGTTGCCAACCTCCAGGTACTAGCTGGAGATTTCTCGCTATTATGACTGGTCTCCAGGCGACAGAGATCAGTTCACCTGAGGAAAATGGCTGCTTTGGCCATTGCACTCTATGGCATTGAAGTTCCTCCCCAAACCCTATTCATTAGGGGGTGGGGGGGAGTAAAGGGTGTAGAGACACCAAAAACCTGTTCCCTGTGCTGTTCAGGGATGGCTTGTCCTGTGGCAAAGAAAAATGGGGAAGGCATGGTGGGCATTTGCCGGTTAAGGGGCCCTGGCAAAGAGCTTTTGGAATGACCCCCATTGCTGCACATTTCCCCCCAGGACTAATGGCTGCGCTGTGCGCTTCTGAAAGCAATGCTGAGTCTCTGCTCTGAAACCCTGCAGGGGGATGAGAAGAAGCTTACTCGACAGAGGAGACTTTGGAGAGTACTCTTTGCTCATAAAATACATCACATGCCGGAATGTAAGTGGTTGGGGAGAGGGGTGCCATCCTCCAGGTGGGAAACAAAACAAGAAATAGTGTTGTAAAATAGCAATATGTAACTAAACCAAAATAACCCCAGGCTAAAGAATCAAGACATTTATCAGGATATATACATAAATATAACAGACATAAAGAACCTATAACTTGCTATGAAATATAAATCCCCCAGATATACAAAGAAACAACTATCCCAACCCCACTATGAGGTATAGAAATAACTGCAAAGTCAAGTAGGATGCATCCAGTTCCCTGGGAGGATGTCAGCAACCGGAGATCACCAACACAAAAAAATTGGGGGAAGTCCAAAGGAGATAGGGAAATCGACAGGAGATCAATCGATCAGACGGGCATTCCAGATACTGGGCAGAGTCCCGTTTTCGCCAAAGGCTTCATCAGTCATGGATCCCTTCTTGCTGTCAGCAGTTTGCTTTTAAATAAGTCGATCCCTTAGTGTATCCAGTGTCTTTTTTTTTATATGCACCGCACTTTCTGCAACAATTTTCATGACATGGTTGACCTTCACGACATACTCACCTCCAGGTAGGGCCTGGAGATCTCCTGGAATCGCAACTGATCTCCAGACAGCCGAGATGAGTTCCCCTGGAGAACACGGATGCTTTGGAGGGTGGGCTGTATGGCATTATAGCCTGCTGCGGTCTCTTCCTGAACCCTGCCCTCCTGAGGTCCCCACCCCATGAATCTCCTGGTATTTCCCTGATCCAGAATTGGCATCCCTCGGGGAATACACTGGGGATTGCCTCCTGCTCGCACTTCAGACCGAACCTTCTGGGGGCATATTTCAGCCCACATCCTCTTGATTTCAGACTCCAGGATTATTGAGGGCCTTTGCTTGCTTTGGTATTTCCCACTTTTCTCTGCTGAACGGGAAACCTTTCCAAAGTTTGTTTTGTCATCATTAGAGAAACACAAGAGTAAAAAGACAGTGAAAAGAAGCTATGCTTTCAAATTCAGATCTTTCTATCGGAACATTCTGCTTCAAATGGGCAAAAAACCTCTGGGCATCTTCAAGTGAATTAACACCTAAGTAGCTGTTTATGTTTGAGGGGGGGGGGGAACCATTCAGCTTTAATGCCCCAGGCTTGAAAGGTTAGGACTGGTTTCCAGTTTACAATATCCACCTGTACTCTGCAAGTGTTCTTTGACACATCTACGTAAAACAGTAATGCCACTTATGTGGGTGTTAACTCCTAAAACATTTTTTTCTTGTGTTATGAATAATCTGGTTTCCACTTGTGTCCCGGGCTTCTACATTGTGACTCCAGTTCAGTCCTGATACCCCTTTCGTTCCAGAGCAATTGGCTTATGGAACTGACCAACACTAGATCTTGCAGCTGCCACAAGACCTTAGCTGGATGGACATGGAAAGGAGAGGAAGCCAAGGAAGACCACTCCATCAATCTGGCCTGTCCTGGACTGCTCAGTAGACCCTCTAAGCTCAGAGGCACTCTACCCCCCAGCACCAGTTTTTGGGGTGGGGGGGAGGCCCCCAGTTGATTATTTCTGGTCTCTGTGCCCACTTTTCAGCTTTCTCCAGCACTCCCTGTGACTGCCCAGGCTCTTTGCGCTGTGAGACACAAATTATGTAGTTGCACACTTAGGCCAATTAGTCCAACGTTTTAGTTTATTCATTGCAATTTTAGTCCGCAGTAGCGACAGCAGCCCACAACAATTGAGCCCTCCCCCCGCCATCATCGTCTTGTGTTGTGTTCGCTGCTCCACACCCCAAGCCCGCCCATCGGACATCCGCACGTCGCTCCTCTGATGGGGAAGGGGGAACAAAGGGTTACTCCTGTGAAAACGGCAGTCAGTGTGAAAGAAGCAAATAGGTGTCCATCTAAGTAAATTGATCTCTCGGATTGAACGTTCCGGCAAACGTGAACCACTTAAAAAAAAAAATTCTTTAAAGTTGCCAACATAGTGATTTTTCTGGAGTTGGAAGGTTTCTTGGAGGGGATGAAGCGAGGGGGGAAAGTGTGTGGGGGGTTTCCAAGGGGGAAAAGGACAGAGGCCAACTGGGAAAGGGAAGAACGGCCGGGGAAGAAAAATGTTTTAAATGGGAGAAAAGAGAAGGTGAGTAGGTAACAGGGATTTCTAAAAGTTTCAGAAAAGAGAGTGAGAAGGCAAGAAGAAGAGCCATCGGAAAGGGTGAGGAGAAGGAGCTCGCTGGCATTTTGCTGGGCACCCTCTGTACCCTCAGATCTCTCCCCCCCAGGCCGCAAGCCGGGCTGCCCGCAGCTGGAAGGAAGCTGCGAGCTGGGCCTGTGCTTTCCGCAGCCCTTGTCACGGTTTGCCTTCCCCGAAGAAGCCCACTGGCAGCTGGCAGGCTTGCCTGTCGAGCACACCCCCCCACCGCCTTTCTCATCCCACTCCCTGCTCCTGCTGAGTACAATCCGCCAAGCAAGCCGCATGGGTTGCCCCAGTCTGCATGCCCTAATAATAATTCCAAAACACACACACATACCCTGAAACTAAAACTGGAAAGCTGTAGGTTTCCAAACTCTTTCAGCCAAGATGCTTGGAGGATTTTTGCTTGGAGGGTGGGAAAGGGGGACGGGATGATCGGCGTTATGCGACCTTCTTCTCCAATTGGTGTTTGCAGAGGGAAAGGATTGCCGGCGAGGGAGGAGAGTGGGAGGAGAGACTGGAAGGAGGGCAGTTTGGGCGAGGGGAATTGATCCGAATCCTGGGAGTTTTTCATGGAAAAAGGGTGCTTTGAAGGCGGGGCAGAATCCAGGTTCACGACAAAACAGGTTTCTGATAATGTGGGGATAAGGTGAATTTTGTGCTCAAACCCGAAGCCGTCATGAATAATTAAAAATTAGCCATGGGGCAACACAGCCTTGAATACAGCAACACAGCAAATCGCCATGAATAGTTGGCCTTATAGTCTGTATTGTATTGTTGTCTTGTTCTTGTCACCCACAGACAGCCCGGATTCAGCCCTGCAGGGAGAAAAGAGGGGGATACCTCGAACAAAGAGAATATGGAAAGATTTAAACGCACTCGAATTTTCCGACAGACTGGAAGGTAGGTAGTTGAGGAGAGGGGTGCCAACCTCCAGGGGGGCCTAGAGACCTCCTTGAATCGCAACTTACCTCTAGACAACAGAGATCAGCTCCCCTGGAGAAAATGGATGCTTTGGAGGGTGGGCTGTATGGCATTATACCCTGCTGAGGTCCCTCCCCAAACCCTGCCCTCCTGAGGTCCCCACCCCATGAATCTGCAGGAATTTCCCAGACCCAGAATTGGCAACCCTCGACGAATGCTCTGGGGGATTGCCTCCTGCTCGCACTCAGAGTTCAGTTCACCTGGAGAAAATGGCCGCTTTGGCCACTGGACTCTATGGCATTGAAGTCCCGTCCCTCCCCAAACCCTGCCTCCCCAGGCTCCACCCCAAAATCTCCCAAAGAGAGACCTGGCAACCCTAGCAGTGTCCTTTTGGTTGCAAGAGGGAACAGCCTAGATCAACCCCACCTCACCCCCGCGAGTCTGAGATGAACCAAAAACCCATCTTACTGGGCACGTGGGGGTGTGGTCAACCACAGCCCCCAACCTGGCTCTTGCGCCTTTGCGGCTGCTCAAGAAGAGCCCTTCCCTCTTCAATTCCCCCAGCAGGGTCCCTTTGGTTGCAACAGGGGATGGCCTGGATCAGCCCCCTCCCAGTCTGAGAGGGTGTCACAAGCCAGGGCATCCTACCACAAAGGGGGAAGGGGTGGGGTGGGGCCACAACAGAGCTAAGAGGAGAGCCAGGTGGGGCAGCCTCTGCCAGACAAGGAGTGGCAGACCTACATTTTTTTCACCCCGAAGCTTGAACTGTTATGGGGACCCCTTTGCAACCAGCAACAATAGGGCACCTTCTAATAAGGTCCAAAAGGCCCTGCGGCCCGTGCAAGGACCATGAGGGCCAAATGGGTGAGATTACCTTGCCTGTGGCCTGTCTCCACCTCTGCCTCCGCAGAGGTGGAGACAGTTGGAAAACTGAAGACGGCCCTGTACATGTGCTGTCTTGAGCAAGGGGACCTTGCGGGCTCTGCAAGATCTCAGTCCTTCACGGCGTAGTGTGTTACCAACTGTTTTTATGGTGACTATGGTCCCAGCTGCCCTGAGATCATTGACAAGTTCCCCCCGTGTAGTTCTGGGCTGCTTCGTCACCGTTCTCATGATCATTGCAACTCCACGAGACGAGATCTTGCATGGAGCTCCAGACCGAGGGACGTTGAGGGTTACTGTTAGGATTAGGATCTGGCTGGTTGATGGGGGAATCAAATACTTATTTCACTCATTATAATGCACATCAATCTCTGACTTTTGTCTTCTGGGTTTCTGGGGGTTATTTTGTCTCTCACAGCTACAAGGAGGTTGAGGGTTAGGGTTAGGATCTGGCTGGTTGATGGGGGATCAAAAACTTATTTCCCTCATTATAATGCACATCAATCTCTGTGTCGTACTCAGGCAGGAGTGTAGCGTGCAGGCAGTAACCAGGCCCAAGGCTTGGCCTCTGGTTTCAACAACAGCAATGGGAGTACTGCGTTGACCAGAGCCTGACGCAGGCTTTTCTCTTCCCGTGGACCGGGCTAGACCAAGGTAATTAGCAGGTAAAGGAGTAGAGGCACTTACCAGTCCAATCTCCTTGTCTCTCAGATCAGGCATCAGCTTGCACGCCGGGGTTGACTGGGATGACTTCGGTTGCTGGAGCTTCTTTCAGTCAGTGGCCTTCAACATGTGTTGAACCCACAAGAACTCTGGCAATCTGCCTGGCCTTTTATCAGCCTTGCGGTTCCAGCATTTTCCACTCCTTCCTGATTAGGCTTGATTGTCTTTGCTCTATCTCTCAAGGCCCACCTGGCCTTTTGCCTTCGTTCCCTTAATTGAAGCCGGGCCCTGATTCTCTGCTTCTCAGCCGGCTTGGGAGAACTTGCAGGCGAGGAGTCCTGCTCTTCTTGCTATTCTGTTTGCTGCCAGAATGAGCAGCCCTCATCCCCTGCCATGGGCCTTGGTGGCTCTGATGCCTGTTCCTGCTGTTCCAGTGCAGTCCATGGAGGAACGGGCCCAGGTTCCCACTCCTCCTCTTCCTCAGAGGAGGAGGGCAGCTCAGGTTGGCCTACGACACTCTGACTTTTGTATTCTGGGTTTCTGGAGTTTTTCCTGTTGTTCTTCTGTCTCTCACAGCTACAGCAAACCTACCATTAAAATTATGGACTGGTCATTTCTTCGTCAGAGGGCAAACGGGCAAATTTAGCACATGCAAATTGCTCCCACGCCCCCTCGGACTGACTTTCCCATGTCAGCTCTGATGGAAGCAATGGGTAAGAGAGCTGATTAGGACCCCGCCCCAGAGCTCCCCAGAGCTCCCATCCCATCCCGTCCTCCTGCTCCCAAGAGGCCACGTGCACCTGCTCCAGGGCGGGTATTTTTGGAGGTGGTGGTCCCACACTCTCAGCGTAGCTTGAGGGGACCCTTCTTGCAAGAACCCCCAAGTTTTGTGAAGATTGGGTCAGGGGGCCCTGAATTATGGGGCCTGGAAGGGCCCCCCATCTGCCCATAGCAATAAATCCATCACAAACACATTTGTGGTTTTCCGCAGCTCCAGGGGGCATTTTTGGAGGTAGTTTGCTAACCATTGCAATGCAAAGCAACACGCAAGTGACCATGGAAAGGAACAGAGAGGCGCACTGGCTAGCATATGCTATAAATAATAAAAGAGGGGAGGAAGATCTTGGTCCCAGACCCACCCTTGCCCAGCACCCATTATATATAAATAAATAAATTATTAAAAAAATTCTTTGTAATTGAGCCTCATGCTGCCTTCTCTTTCAGACTACCTGGAAGTTGGCAACCTTAATTATAACTGATCTCCAGCCGATAGAGATCAGTTCACCTGGAGAAAACAGCTGCTTTGGCAATTGGACTCTACACCATTGAAGTCCCTCCCCTCCCCAACCCCCCCCCCCCCGCCTCAGGCTCCACCTGAAAAACCTCCCTCCAATGGCGCAGAGGGATCTGGAAACCCTATACCAAAATTTCTGGTGCTTGAGGCGGCTCAGAATGGCCAGGAACGTTCTGGGAGGTCACCCTGGAGACGGCAGTTGAAGCCAACAGCCTTCAGCCATGGAGCAGGTAGTCAAAACCGAGCTCTGGAGAATCAGTGGAGGCAAAAAGTGTGTGTGGGTGGAGGAAAGAATAAATTGAAAGCAGAAGCATCACAAATACAGCCTGGGGCCATCACCTGCCCCCCCAAAACCTCTTCATTTGGCCCCCACAAGTCCCCCCTCTGCTCAGACACCCCCAGCCCCGTTCCACCTCCTTCCTGGATAGGGTTGCCAGCTCCGGGTACCTGGAGATTTTGGGGGGTGGGGTGTCTGAGAAGGACGGGGTTTGGGGAGGGGAGGGACTTCAACGCCATGAATTGCCAAAGCTGTCGTATTGTTCGGGAAAACTGATCTCTATCGGCTGGAGATCAGTTGTAAATGTGGGAGATCTCCGGCCACCACCGGGAGGTTGGCAACCCTATGCCTGGAGTTGCGCATCAGCCTGAGTGGCAGTGTTTGTCTCCTCTCTACACAGACCCTCCCCTTCCTCCTAGTGCTGTGCTGGTACCAGCAGGCCCTCTCAGTGGGGAGGGTCAGCGACCGGTCCAGATCCTCGATGCTGCCACAGCCTGCTTGCTTTGGGGCAGCTGTGGAGAAAACAGGGGGCACACCTGGCCCCCATCCTGGCTCAACCCTCCACGTGATTTCCCAGTGGGGCTTTTGGAAGAAAACGGATGCCCCTGAGTTGCAGGAACACTGGGGAACCTTTCCCGAATCTATCCTCCAGGGAAAGCTTAGGAGGATCTTGAAGAATATGGTTGCCAACCTCCAGGTACTGGCTGGAGATTTCTCGCTATTATGACTGATCTCCAGCCGACAGAGATCAGTTCACCTGGGGAAAATGGCTGCTTTGGCCATTGCACTCTATGGCATTGAAGTCCCACCGGTGGTGAAGAGGGACCTGGCAACCCTAGGAACTGATCTCTATCGGCTGGAGATCAGTTGTTATTTCAAGGGAAAAGGACCACTTTGGCCATTGAACTCTATGGCATTGAAATCCCTCCCCAAACCCGATTCATGAGGGGGTGGGGGGGAGTAAAAGGTGTATAGACACCAAAAACCTGTTCCCTGTTCTGTTCAGGGATGGCTTGTCTTTGGCAATGAAAAATGGGGAAGGCGTGGTGGGCATTTGCCGGTTAAGGGGCCCTGGCAAAGAGCTTTTGGAATGACCCGCATTGCCGCACATTTCCCCTCATGACTAATGGCTGCGCTGTGCGCTTCTGAAAGCAATGCTGAGTCTCTGCTCTGAAACCCTGCAGGGGGATGAGAAGAAGCTTACTCGACAGAGGAGACTTTGGAGAGTACTCTTTGCTCGTAAAATACATGGCTTGCCGGAAGGTAAGTGGTTGGGGAGAGGGGTGCCATCCTCCAGGTGGGAAACAAAACAAGAAATAGTGTTGTAAAATAGCAATATGTAAGTAAACCCTACATATACAAAGAAACAACAATCCCAATCCCACTATGAGGTATAGAAATAACTGCAAAGTCAAGTAGGATGCATCCAATTCCCTGGGAGGATGTCAGCAACCGGAGATCACCAACACAAACAATTGGGGGAAGTCCAAAGGAGATAGGGAAATCCACAGGAGATCAATGGATCAGACGGGCATTCCAGATCCTGGGCAGAGTCCCGTTTTCGCCAAAGGCTTCATCAGTCATGGATCCCTTCTTGCTTTTAAATAAGTCGATCCTTTAGTGTATCCAGTGTCTTTCTTTTCAAATATGCACAGCACTTTCTGCAACAATTTTCATGACATTGGCAACCCTCGGGGAATACTCTGGGGATTGCCTCCTGCTCGCACTTCAGACCGAACCTTCTGGGGGCATATTTCAGCCCACATCCTCTTGATTTCAGACTCCAGGATTATTGAGGGCCTTTGCCTGCTTTGGTATTACCCACTTTTATCTGGTGAACGGCAAACCTTTCCCAAAGTTTTTTTTCATCATTAGAGAAACACAAGAGTAAAAAGACAGTGAAAAGAAGCTATGCTTTCAAGTTCAGTTCTTTCTATCAGAACATTCTGCATCAAATGGGCAAAAAACTTCTGGGCATCTTCAAGTGAATTAACACTTAACTAGCTGTTCATTTTGGGGGGGGGGAACCATTCAGCTATAATGCACCAGGCATGAAAGATTAGGACTGATTTCCAGGTTACAATATCCCCCTGTACTCTGCAAGTGTTCTTTGACACATTTATGTAAAACAGAATTGCCACTTATGTGGGTGGTAACTCCTAAAACATTTTTTTTCTTGTGTTATGAATCCTCTGGTTTCCACTTCTGTCCCGGGCTTCTGCATTGTGACTCCAGTTCAGCCCTGATACTCCTTTCGTTCCTGATACCCCGTTCGTTATGGAACTGACCGACACTAGATCTTGCAGCTGCCACACGACCTTAGCTGGACTGAGAAGGAGAAGAGAGGAATCCAAGGAAGACCACTCCATCAATCTGTCCTGTCCTGGATGGCTCAGTTGACCCTCTAAGCTCAGAGGCACTCTACCCCCCAGCACCAGTTTTTGGGGTGGGGGGGAGGCCCCCAGTTGATTGTTTCTGGTCTCTGTGCCCACTTTTCAGTTTTCTCCAACACTCCCTGTGACTGCCCAGGCTCTTTGCGCTGTGAGACACAAATTTTGTTGTTGCACACTTAGGCCAATTATCCACACACGAGTTTGCTGCTGACTTGCGATGTAAGCCGAAATGGTTATTCATGGCTTCAGATTACTGCTGTAAAGTCCAACGTTTTAGTTTATTCATTGCAATTTTAGTCCGCAGTAGCGGCAGCAGCCCACAACAATTGAGCGCTCCCCCGGCCATCATCGTGGTTTGTTGTGTCGCTGCTCCACACCCCAAGCCCACCCATCGGACATCCGCACGTTGCTCCTTTGATGTGGAAGGGGGAACAAAGGGTTACTCCTGTGAAAATGGCAGTCAGTGTGAAAAAAGCAAATAGGTGTCCATCTAAGTAAATTGATCTCTTGGAGTGAACGTTCCGGCAGAGGTGAACCACTTCTTAATTTTTTTTACTTTAAAGTTGGCAACATAGTGATTTTCTGGAGCTGGAAGGTTGCGTGGAGGGGATGAAGCCAGAGGGGAAAGTGTGTGTGGGGTTTCCAAGGGGGAAAAGGACAAAGGCCAACTGGGAAAGGGAAGAACGGCCGGGGAAGAAAAATCTTTTAAATGGGAGAAAAGAGAAAGTGAATAGGCAACAGGGATTTGTAAAAGTTTCAAAAAAGAGAGTGAGAAGGCAAAGAAGAAGAAGAGCTGTCGGAAAGGGTGAGGAGAAGGAGCTCGCTGGCATTTTGCTGGGCACCCTCTGTGCCCTCAGATCTCTTCCCCCTGGCCGCAAGCCGGGCTGCCCGCTGCTGGAAGGAACCTGCGAGCTGGGCCTTTGCTTTCCGCAACCCTTGTCGCGGCTTGCCTTCCCCGAAGAAACCCACTGGCAGCTGGCTGGCTTGCCTACTGAGCACCCCACCACCACATTTCTCATCCCACTCCCTGCTCCTGCTGAGTGCAATCCGCTAAGCAAGCTGAATGGGTTGCCCCAGTCTGCATGCCCTAATAATAATAATAAAACACACACACATATCCTGAAACTAAAACTGGAAAGCTGTAGGTTTCCAAACTCTTTCAGCCAAGATGCTTGCAGGATTTTTGCTTGGAGGGTGGGAAAGGGGGACGGGATTATCAGCGTTATGCGACCTTCTTTTCCAATTATTTTTTGCAGAGGGAAAGGATTGCTGGAGAGGGAGGAGAGTGGGAGGAGAGACTGAAGGGTTGGACGGGGAGAATTGGGCGGGGAGAATTGATCCGAACCCTGGGTTTTTCATGGAAAAAGGGCACTTTGAAGGCGGGGCAGAATCCAGGTTCACGGCAAGACAGGTTTCTGATAATGTGGGGATAAGGTGAATTTTGTGCTCAAACCTGAAGCCGTCATGAATAATTAAAAATTAGCCATGGGGCAACACAGCCTGGAAAGCACAGCAAATCGCCATGAATAGTTGGCCTTATAGTCTGCATTGTTTTGTTGTCTTGTTCTTGTCACCCACAGCCAGCCAGCAGTCAGATGCATGTGTGTCAGCAACAAGCCAGGAGAAGGAGGAAGAGGTGGGCCCCAGCCTCAAGGAAGGTAATCTCACCCAAAGCCATCCACCTGAAAACCAGAACCTTCTGTCCAAGATTAGCCTAGCACTAGATATGGTACCAAATCCCTTAGCACAAACTTTCATCATATCCCAAACAGAAACTCAGTTTGCTACAGAACCCAGGATTGAAAACCAGTCCACTGAATGTCAGCAGCCGAGCATCTGGGAGATATTTGATGCAGGCGGATCTTCATGGGGGTGTCGGGTGTGTGTGACGGGTGACTAGACACAAAAATCTTCATCCCGTGCTGTTCAGGGACGGCTTGTCCTGTAGCAAAGGAAAATGGGGAGGGGTTGGCAGGTATTTGCCGGTCATGGGACCCTGGCAAAGGGAATGACCCCCATTGCCCCACATTTCCCCCCATGCCTGATGGCTGCGCTGTGCAATTCTGAAGGTGATGCTGAATCTCTGCTCTGAAACCCTGCAGGGGGAGAAGAGGGGGCTACATCGAACAAAGCGAGTTTGGAGAGATTTGTTTGCATACGGATTTTAGCCGTGGGGCAACACAGCCTTGAAAGCACGGCAAATCGCCATGAATAATTGGCCTTATAGTCTGTATTGTATTGTTGTCTTGTTCTTGTCACCCACAGACAGCCAGGATTCAGCCCTGCAGGGAGAAAAGAGGGGGCTACCTAGAACAAAACGAGTGTGGAGAGATTTGTGCGAACTCGAATTTTCTGACAGACCGGAAGGTAGGTGGTTGGGGAAAGGGGTGCCAACCTCCAGGGGGGCCTAGAGACCTCCTTGAATCGCAAGTGACCTCCAGACAACAGAGATCAGCTCCCCTGGAGAAAATGGATGCTTTGGAGGGAGGGATGTATGGCATTATACCCTGATGAGGTCCCTCCCCAAACCCTGCCCTCCTGAGGTCCCCACCCCATGAATCTCCAGGAATTTCCCAGACCCAGAATTGGCAACCCTCGAGGAATGCTCTGGGGATTGCCTCCTGTTCGCACTCAGAGCCCTTCATATTTTAGCACCAAAACCCATATCCTCTTGATTTCAGATACCAAGATTATGGGCCACCTTTGCTTTCCCCCTTTTACTTCCCCCTTTTATCTGGTAGACTGCAACCTTTCTCAAAGTTTGTTTTTCATCATTAAAGAAACACAAGAGTAAACAGACAGTCAAAAGAAGCTGTGTTCGCAAGTTCAGTTCTCGCACAATTGTTGTTGTGTTGTAGTTAGGGCTGTCGATTCCGTTCGGCCCAAACTGAAAAACAGCCGAATTTCCCCTGATTTAGCGGTTTTTAGTTCGGGATGAACCAAACTCAAAAATGGCGGGAACACGGGGGAGCCGAATTCAGCGAGTTCGGGAGTTCACGAATAAATCCGGCAAATTCGGGGACATCAGTAAGCAGCATCACTGCCAGTAAGCAGCATTCTCCTCCCCCGGCCAATCGGTGGCCAAGCTGGGTCTTCTTCTGGCCAATCAGTCAGGATTGAGTACTGGAGGTACTCAGCTGATGTGCGGCCCGGCAGGGAAGAGAGAGAGAGAGAAATCCTCGTGTGTGTGTGTGTGTGTGGGTGCTTGTGCACATTTGCTCCTTTCCAAGGCTGCAGGGGGTGCATTTTTTGGGGTACAGACCCCAAAGTTTCAGCGGAGCGTTAGACAAGTCTTCTTAAGAGACCCCCCCAAGTTTTGTAAACATTGGGTCAGGGGGTCCCGAGATATGGGCTCCCCCCTTTTCTCTTTCCGAGGCTGCAGGGGGTGCATTTTTGGGGGTACAGACCCCAAACTTTCAGCAGAGCTTTAGATGAGCCTTCTTGAGAGACCACCAAGTTTTGTAAACATTGGGTCAGGGGTCCCGAGATATGGGCTCCACCCCTTTTCCCTCTACCTTTTCCATTTCCATGGCTGCAGGGGGCGCATTTTTGTGGGTACAGACTCCAAACTTTCAGTGGAGCTTCAGAGAAGCCATCTTAAGAGACTCCCCAAGTTTTGCAAACATTGGCTCAGGGCCCTTCGAGATATGGGCTTTCCCCTTTTCCCTATTGGAATGAATGGATCACCCGATCCTGTATGCATCTCATAGAGCAAAACGTCCCGTGCTTAAATGGAATCGTGTTGGATTACCCAGTCCCAGCCCCTCCTGATGGAACAGAAGACAGCCACAGTAAGACCCCTTTGGGGGCTTTAATCTATATTTTTTCTCCTGTGTGTGTGTGTGGGAGAAAGCAGAGTCTTTGTGTGTGTGGGGAGGGAGCAGTTTCTGTGGGTGGGGGGGGAAGCCAAAGGGGGCTTTCGCCCATTCTGCCTGGGGTGTGTGTGCCCCCTCGAGTCTCTCTCTCCCTGGTTTGAGGAGGGGCTTCAGATGTGTTCTCAGGTTTTCCCTCATTCATAAGATTGGTTAGGTCTATTTTGATGCTTGCTCAAAACTGATTTTCAAATGGTGACTTAAAGAATGCATTTGCCTGGTCCCGAGACCGATGCAAAAGGGGAAAATCCACCCCCTCCTGCTCCTTATGCATAGCTAGCTGCCTCTGTCCCTTTCCATGCTTTGCACAGTTGCAAAGGTGTTGCTTTACTTGTTTGTGTTGCTTTGCAGTTGTGTGGCTTTGCAGTTGTGTTGCTTTGCAAACTTCTCAGCTGTTTTTCAGGGCTGGGAGCTTTGGGCGTGGGCAGCAAGCTCTGCTCAGAGATGCACATTAAGGGTGGGGGGACCCCTTTCGGGGCCCATATCTCAGCCCCCCTGACCCAATCTTTACAAAACTTGGGGGGTCTGGCAAGAAGGGTCCTTTGAAACTCCGCTGAAAGTTTGGGACCTCTACCCCCAAAAATGCCCCCCCAGAGCCGCGGAAAGGAGCGGTTGTGTTTTTAATGGCTTTATTCGGCCAAATTTTTTTCCTGAACTTTGAATTCCCGCAGAATTGCACGGACCCGAAATGGGGGAGATCGGACTTCGGCACATCCCGAATCGAAACGGACCGAATTCAGCCGAATCCGAACTATACCGATTTTTTTTAATTCAACAGCCCTAGTTGTAGTGCTACCTATATCCAGCCAAAAGACACCAGTCTTCGCACCAGAGGAGGTGGAGGGGGAAACTGGCCACGAGGGAGACAGGAGGAGGCTGACAAAGAGAGCTTGGAGAATGTTGTTCTCCAACAGGGTATCGGACATTCCAGAAGGTAGGTGCTTGGGGAGAGGGGTGCCAACCTTCGGGGGGCGGGCTGGAGATTTCCTGGAATGGCAACTGATCTCCAGACTACAGAGATGAGTTCCCCTGGAGAAAATTGATGCTTTGGAGGGTGCGCTGTATGGGTTCATATCCTGCTGAGGTCCCTCCCCAAACCCTGCCCTCCTGAGGTCTCAACCCCATGAATCTCTAGGAATTTCCCAGATCCAGAATCGGCAACCCTCGGGGAATACTCTGGGGATTGCCTCCTGCTCACACTTGAAGACCTTCAGTCTTAAGTTTCTGGGGTTTTTTGTCAGCCACAATGCCCATATCCTCTTGATATCAGATACCAAGATTACTGATGTGCCTTTGCTTTCTTTGGGATTACCCCCTTTTATCTGGGGAACTGAAACCTTTCTCAACATTTGTTTTTCATCGTGAAAGAAACACGAGAGTAAAAAGACAGTGAAAAGAAGCTGTGCTTGCATGTTCAGTTCTCGCACGCTTATTGTTTGTGTTGTAGAGTCCTTGACACCAACACCCAGCGATGAATCGGCAGAGTTTGTGATGGAGAATGAGGAGGCGGAGGCAGAGGTGGAGACAGGCCACGAGCAAGGTAATCGCACCCATTTTGGCCTCACGGTCCTTGCAAGGGCCGCAGGGCCTTTCGGACCTTGTTAGAAGTAGCCCTATTGTTGCAAAGGGTTCCCCATAACAGGTCAAGCTTCGGAGTGACAAAAATGTAGGTCTGCCACTCCTTGTCTGGCTGAGGCTGCCCCACCTGGCTCTCCTCTTAGCTCTGTTGTGGCCCCACCCACCCCTTCCCCCTTTGTGGTAGGATGCCCTGGGTTGTGACACCCTCTCAGACTGGGAGGGGGTTGATCCAGGCCATCCCCTGTTACAACCAAAGGGACCCCACTGGGGGAATTGAAGAGGGAAGGGCTCCTCTTGAGCAGCGGCAAACGCGCAAGAGCCAGGTTGGGGACTGTTGTTGACCACACCCCCATGTGCCCAGTAAGATGGGTTTTTGGTTCATCTCAGACTGGCAGGGGTGGGGTGGGGGCTGATCTAGGCTGTTCCCTCTTGCAACCCAAAGGATACTGCTAGGGTTGCCTGGTCTCTCTTTGGGAGATTTTGGGGTGGGGCCTGGGGAGGCAGGGTTTGGTGAGGGGAGGGACTTCAAGGCCATAGAGTCCAGTGGCCAAAGCGGCCATAAGGGAGACAAGAGGAGGCTGACTCGTACAAAGAGAGCTTGGAGAGTGTTGTTCTCCAACAGGGTATCGGACATTCCAGAAGGTAGGTGCTTGGGGAGAGGGGTGCCAACCTCCGGGGGGGCGGGCTGGAGATTTCCTGGAATGGCAACTGATCTCCAGACTACAGAGATGAGTTCCCCTGGAGAAAATGGAAGCTTTGGAGGGTGCACTGCATGGGTTCATATCCTGCTGAGGTCCCTCCCCAAACCCTGCCCTCCTGAGGTCTCCACCCCAATGAATCTCCAGGAATTTCCCAGATCCAGAATCGGCAACCCTCGGGGAATACCCTGGGGATTGCCTCCTGCTCACATTTGAAGCCCTTCAGTCTTAAGTTTCTGGGGGTATTTGTCAGCCACAATGCCCATATCATCTTGATTTCAGGTACCAAGGTTACTGATGTGCCTTTGCTTTCTTTGGGATTGCCCCCTTTTATCTGGGGAACTGAAACCTTTCTCAACGCTTGTTTTTCATCGTGAAAGAAACACGAGAGTAAAAAGACAGTGAAAAGAAGCTGTGCTCACAAGTTCAGTTCTCGCACGCTTATTGTTTGTGTTGTAGAGTCCTTGACACCAACACCCAGCGATGAATCGGCAGAGTTTGTGATGGCGAACGAGGAGGCGGAGATGGAGGCAGAAGTGGAGACAGGCCACGAGCAAGGTAATCGCACCCATTTGGGCCTCACGGTCCTTGCAAGGGCCGCACGGCCTTTTGGACCTTGTTAGAAGTTGCCCTATTGTTGCAAAGGTTTCCCCATAACAGGTCAAGCTTCGGGGTGACAAAAATGTAGGTCTGCCACTCCTTGTCTGGCTGAGGCTGCCCCACCTGGCTCTCCTCTTAGCTCTGTTGTGGCCTCACCCCACCCCTTCCCCCTTCGTGGTAGGATGCCCTGGGTTGTGACACCCTCTCAGACTGGGAGGGGGCTGATCCAGGCCATCCCCTGTTGCAACCAAAGGGACCCCGCTGGGGGAATTGAAGAGGGAAGGGCTCCTCTTGGGCAGCGGCAAATGCGCAAGAGCCAGGTTGGGGGCTGTTGTTGATCTCCTGCAATGGCAACTGATCTCAAGATTGCAGAGATTAGTTCCCCTGGAGAAAATTGATGCTTTGGAGGGTGGGCTGTATGGGTTCATATCCTGCTGAGGTCCCTCCCCAATTCCTGCCCTCCTGAGGTCCCCACCCCATGAATCTCCAGGAATTTCCCAGAACCAGAATTGGCAACCCTCGAGGAATTCTCTGGGGATTGCCTCCTGCTCGCACTCAGAGCCCTTCATATTTCAGCACCAAAACCCATATCCTCTTGATTTCAGATACCAAAGTTATTGACCGCCTTTGCTTTTCCCCTTTCCCCCCTTTTATCTGGTGGACTGAAATCTTTCCCAAAATTTGTTTTTTCATCATTAAAGAAACACAAGAGTAAACAGACAGTCAAAAGAAGATGTGTTCGCAAGTTCATTTCTCGCACAATTGTTCTTGTGTTGTAGTGTTCTTGCTACCTATGTCCAGCCAAAAGTCACCAGTCTTTGCACTAGAGGAGGTGGAGGTGGAAACTGGCAATAAGGGAGATAAGAGGGGGCTGACTCGAACAAAGAGAGCTTGGAGAGTGTTGCTCTCCAACAGGGTATCGGACGTGCCAGAAGGTAGGTGGTTGGGGAGAGGGGTGCCAACCTCCGGGGGTGGGGGTTGTCAGCACTTGCCCTAGTCAGAACCAATAACCACGACAGGAGACACAGACCTGACATTTTGCTTTCCTTAGGGCCCCCTCCCAGTTGGCAAGGGGGATGGTTTATTGGGGTAGACGTTGTGGAAGGCATGCATTAAGTTTGGGGCGGAGACATTTTGTGTTTTTATTTATTTATTAAAGCAGGGGGGAAGTGTTTTTAGCGAACTAGATACTGTAGAGACTTATGATGTATATGAGAGTTTAGTTTTTTAGGCACTTTGAAATGTTTTTCCCTTTTTACTATTATAGGCTGCTTAGGGGGTGGTTCCGGGTGCCAATTTGAGGAGGCGACATGAGGTTTGAGGAGATTAACATGGAAACAGGGTGGATAAGCTTTAGGGTTTTTGGAAGAGCCAGTTTCACAGTGACGGGGTTAATTATTTGGGAGATGGGATATGGCCCCACGTACTTGGCAC
Source organism: Euleptes europaea (assembly GCF_029931775.1). Classification (NCBI taxonomy): domain Eukaryota; kingdom Metazoa; phylum Chordata; class Lepidosauria; order Squamata; family Sphaerodactylidae; genus Euleptes; species Euleptes europaea. Next base: position 55,604,829 of record NC_079323.1, read on the forward strand.
AGAGTTTATGGCAAGGTTGGGTGGACTGCAGATTTTTGGTGGAAAGGTACACTAAGTTGCCCACTTGAAAGTTTTTACTGGGAGAACGATGTTTATTTGCTTGAGTTTTGTATTTGCGCTTGGCCCTGTCTAGATTTTTTACTAGCCAGGGCCAGGTGTTGCAGATGGCTTGAGTTTAGGCATTTACTTTGATACTTTCCTCCACCCCCGTTATATTTACATGAGCAATGGGGCCGAAATTTTGACTATACATTACATAGAATGGACTAAAACTAGTAGACTGATGCACAGCATTATTGTAAGCATACTTTGCAAAAGGCAACAATTTAACTTAATTATTTTGATGGTAATTGACATAACAGCGTAAATAACACTTTAGGACAGCATTAACATGTTTAGTTTGCCCATTTGTTTGGGGGTGATAAGCGCTAGACAAACTTTGCTTTACTTCCACTAACTTGAGAAATGCCTTTTAAAATTTAGCCACGTAGCTACTTTTGCGGTTGCAAATTATTTTACGCGGAAAGGAATGTAGACGGACAACATGTGACAGGAAAAGGCCGGCCAACCTGGGGGCAGACGGAATACCGGCACATGGAACCAAATGTACCTGTTTGGAAAATAAATTAGTAATAACCCAAAGTACAGTTTTTCCTTCACTCAGAGGGAGGTCAGTCATGAAATACATGCCAATTTCCAGGGTCTGTTTTTGGGCAAAGTTTTTGCTAACTTGCGGGTTTGTTGAACGCTACAAGACGGGACAAAAGATGGGATGAACAGAGGTAATTTATAGTTTTGGGGCTGTTGAGGATGCGTGCTATTTTGCGCCCGTTCGTGGGCTAGACGCTCCCTCTCCGTTTGTTTTGCTTGAGCTTTTGCGTCGGCCTTAGCTGTAGATTGTGCTTGCTCCTTTGCTTTTTTGCGCTTAGCTAGGTTTAGGTTAGCTGCTAGCTTGGCGGTTAGCGCCGCGGTAATGAGTGGAAGGGTTTTTTGTTTTAAAATGTAAAGGAGCTTTGCGCGCTGATTTTGCAGGTTTAACATTGGTTGGATTTGTACCGCCAAGGCCGCCGCATTTGCACTGAAATTGGGGGTGAGATGCGTGGTAAGTTTTGCCACGGAAATAGTGGTTGCAGTGTGGCTTTGGAAGAGGGCAGCCACTTGTATGGCTAATGCTTTTGCCTTTGCTTGGCAAAGCTTGGAGGGTGGTGCGACCGGAGTCGCCATGTTGGTTGAACAGATTGGGGCTGCAGTTGAAGTTAGTTGCGTTTTACAAGTAGTGAGTTTGGCCAACAGGCTAGTTAACAGTTGTAAATTTTTAGCTGTTAATTGAGCATAATTTACTAATTAATTGAGGGTTTGAAGGTTTTGACAGGCTCTGGCATTTGCAATGTTAGACGTTTAGGGGACCGTTGCAGCTAGGGAACGCCATTGAGCTTGGACTAGTTTAGTTAAGTGGTTTACTTTTGTATTGGTTTGATATAGCTTAGCTATAACATTTTGTATACGCTTGGGGTTGTTAGTTGGCGTTTTTAAAGGAAGGGACTACGGATGGAAGCCTTTTAGGGCTTCCAGCAGGAACCCTCTACCCGGGGATTAGATCCACTGAGCCCGGGGCGAACCACACGGGGTTCCAGCCATGGTTAGATTACTTGGAGAGCACTGCCGTTGCTCCCATCCGAGTGGCAGGCGAACCCTCCGGGGCTCCAGTCTGACAGATGGAAAGGTTAAGATTGCTGTCTGAATGTCAGCACTTGCCCTAGTCAGAACCAATAACAACGACAGGAAACACACTGGTCCAAAGAAATTGGTTTAGTGGCAGCATAGGTAAACAGAGCATACAAGATCTAAGACAGCAATGAAGGGCACTGGGATACACTTGGCTATATAAAAGCATAGAAAAAAGCATTCAGCATTCAGCAGCCCAGGACAAGCTCAAAACAGTCTATTTCAAAACAGTCTAAAAATGCCTCCGTTCTCACGGAGTATTGTCTACTTCAAAAAGTCCAAAAATGCAAAACAATCCTTGGGAGCGAGTTGGTGAGAAAGCAAAACTAAGACACAGGCCTGACAGGGGTGGAGATCTCCTGGAATGGCAACTGATTTCCAGGAGACAGAGATCATTTCCCCTGGAGAAAATGGCCACTTTGGCAATTGGACTCTATGGCATTGAAGGCCCCCCCTCTCCAAACCTGCCCTCATCAGGCTCCACCCACAGAATCTCCAGATATTTCCCAACCTTAAGCTGGCAACCCTAGGCGTAAGCATTATTCCTTTCTTGTTCCTGCAGAGCCCAAGAAATCAAGCAAGAAGAGATCCATCTTCCAAAGGCTCTGTTGTTGTGGCAGCAGGAGAAAAGAGTTTGAAGTAATTGAGGAATGCTGGGATGCCGACTGCTACACTACCTGTCGAAGTAAGATGTGCTAAAAGCAATGCAGGATTGGCCACTGGAAACCAGGGGAGAGCTGAAGAGAGTAGAAGAAGAATTGATTTTTTACAAGCCGACTTTCTCTTCCCTATAAGGGAGACTCAAACTGCCTTACAATCACCTTCCCTTCCCATCCCCACAACAGACACCCTGTGACACCCCTAACAGAGCTGTGACTAGCTAGGGTCACCCAGCTGGCTTCGTGTGTAGGAGTGGGGATACCAACCCAGTTCACCAGATTAGCCTCCACCGCTCTTGTGGAGGAGTGGGGAATCAAACCCGGTTCTCCAGGTCAGAGTCCACCGCTCCAAACCACCGTTCTTAACCGCTACACCACACTGGCTCTCCCACTACACCAGGCTGGCTGTCACGCTGGGAGAAGCTAGAAGGAGCCAGGAATGCCAATTGCCTTTTGCACGGGCTCCATCGCAATGCGTTACAGGACCAAAAAACAAACAGCGAGGAAAATGTGGCATGGGTTCTTCATTAACGTCTCTAGGCCCAAATAGACTACTCTGGGATTGAAATGAAAGCCCCCGCCCCCCGGGTTAGGGTTGCCAGGCCCCTCTTTGTCACCGGCGGGAGGTTTTTGGGACCGAGCCTGAGGAGGGCAGGGTTTGGGGAGGGACTTCCATGCCATAGAGTCCTATTGCCAAAGCGGCCATTTTCTCCAGGGGAACTGATCTCTATCGGCTGGAGATCAGTTGTAATAGCAGGAGATCTGCAGCTAGTACCTGGGGGTTGGCAACCCTACCCAGAGTGGAATGACGGTCCCTAGGAAGAGAATCGGTGCTCGGGGACCGAAATGATGGGTGGGCAAAGAGAGGCTACTGGGGGGGGGGCAATCTTGTCATTCCATCTCTTTTTCGTACAACCCTTTCGAAGTGTCCCCCCCTGCTCTTGCAGGAAGTTCTCATCTCGTGGGAGGACTGCAGCCCGGCCTCACAGAGGACACGCACAGCCAGCACGGCCTGGATAAGCATGGAGAGCTCTGCTCATGAGCAGAGGCCAGATGGCCCCACCAATCAACTGAGGAGACAGGCCAGAGAGAGGAAGAGAGAGGAAGAGGAGGAGGCGGGGCCAGCCTACAGTGAGGGGAAAAAGTGTTCGATCCCCTGCTAAATTTGCCCGTTTGCCCTCTGACGAAGAAATGACCAGTCCATAATTGTAATGGTAGGTTTGTTGTAGCTGTGAGAAACAGAATAACAACAGGAACAACCCCATAGTCAGAGATTGACGTGCATTAAAATGAGGGAAATAAGTATTTGATCCCCCATCAACCAGCCAGATCCTAACCCTAACCCCAACCCTAACCCTCAACCTCCCTCAGCCTGGGGCTCCATGCAAGATCTCATCTCGTGGAGTTGCAATGATCATGAGAACGGTGATGAAGCAGCCCAGAACTACACGGGGGGAACTAGTCAATGATCTCAGGGCAGCTGGGACCATAGTCACCATGAAAACAGTTGGTAGTACACTAGCCGTGAAGGACTGAGATCCAGCAGAGCCCGCAAGGTCCCCTTGCTCAAGACAGCACATGTACAGGTCCGTCTGCAGTTTGCCAATGTACATCTGAATGCCCCAGTTCTCCTCTGGGTCATTCAGATGTGCATTGGCAAACTGCAGACGGGCCTGTACATGTGCTGTTTTGAGCAAGGGGACCTTGCGGGCTCTGCAGGATCTCAGTCCCTCTCGGCGTAGTGTGTTACCAACTGTTTTCATGGTGACTATGGTCCCAGCTGCCCTGAGATCATTGACAAGTTCTCCCCGTGTAGTTCTGGGATGCTTCATCGCCGTTCTCATGATCATTGCAACTCCACGAGATGAGATCTTGCATGGAGCCCCAGACTGAGGGAGGTTGAGGGTTAGGGTTGGGGTTAGGGTTAGGATCTGGCTGGTTGATGGGGGGTCAAATACTTATTTCCCTCATTATAATGCACGTCAATCTCTGACTCGGGGTTTTTTCCTGTTGTTATTCTGTCTCTCACAGCTACCAGGAGGTTGAGGGTTAGGGTTGGGGTTATGATCTGGCAGGTTGTTCGGGAATCAAATACTTATTTCCTTTAGTATAATGCACGTCAATCTCTGACTTTGGTCTTCTGGGTTTCTGGGGTTTTTCCTGTTGTTATTCTGTCTCTCACAGCTACCACAAACCTACCATTAAAATTATGGACTGGTCATTTCTTCGTCAGAGGGCAAACGGGCAAATTTAGCAGGGGATCAAATACTTTTCCCCCTCACTGTAAGTCCTTCCCCTCTCACCACCAAGGCTACTGGAGCAGAGCTGACCACAGGCGAAAAGGACAGGGAGGGGCTGACTCCCCCCTCACGTTATCGTTGCACGCAAAATGCACTTGTGACTGTTCTTATTACTCTTATTGTTGTTGTTATTGAAGTTTTGATTGTATTGGTATTATGGCACTTTTTATTATTATTGTTGTTCTTATGATTCTAACTGTTAATATTACAGTTCTTATTGTGTTTGGGATAAAGATTATTGGACTTACAGTTCTTTGGGTTATTAATTCTATGACTGGTTCCTATTCTTATAATTATTCATACTGGAGTACTTACAGTGTTTACCACAATAGTTATTGCATTATTTTTTATATTTAATATTTGTATTATTGGTAAGAATTAATAAAGTTTGTTTTGAAAAAAAGAGAGAACACATTGGAATCATTTATACAACTACACACCCATCATCCAGCCAAGTTGCTCCGTTTCTGAACGATAGAGGTCTTCGAGCCATTTGCAATCGCGGGGGGTATCCTTTGTCAGCTGTCTCTCACACCAACTCACTTGCTTAGCTTAAAGGGGGGCTGCCGAAACATGGTTTAGCCATATGGGGCACCAAGGCTGCAGCGGAGGTGAGAGGAAGTCAAAGGCAGCAACTGCGCTGGGGCTAATTACAGTTAGGAGCATTACAGTTCTGAACCTTAAATTTCCCCCAAATAAAACTAAATTATATGGGTACATGCAGCTGTGTACAGCTTCTGTAGTTTACTGCAGATCCAATTAATGTTGTTGAATACAGCAACAGAGGGGTAAAAATTGCAAAGCAAATTCCAAATGGACTTGTTTGGGACCTGTACCGGACATAAGGACATAAGAAGAGAGATGCTGGATCAGAAAAAAGGCACACCTAGTCCAGCATTCTGCTCACACAACCAGCTGCATCTAGGAAGCCCACAAGCAGGAGAACTGCCACAGCATCCTCTTGTCCATGCTCCACAGCAACTGAAACAAAGAGGCCTCTGGTACTGGTGGGAGCAGATAGCTATCATGATTAATAGCCATTGATAGCCCACTCCTCCATGAATTTGTCCACTCCCCTTCGAAAGCCTTCCAAGTTGGCGGCCGTGACCTCAACCTGTGGCAGCGAGTTCCACAAATTAACTATCAGCTGTCTGAAGAAATACTTCCTTTTTTTTGTCCTGAATGTCCCACCCTTCAGCTTCAGTGGATGACTCTGGGGTCTAGTATTATGGGAGAAGTAGAAAAGCTTCTCCCTGCCCACTCTTGAAATGCCAAGAATAATGTTATGAACCCCTATCATGTCTCCCTTTACTTGCCTTTTTCTTAGGCTAAACCGCCCTAACAGTGCATTCCTAAGGAGAGGTACTCCAGTCTAAGCTCATTCATTTCAATGGGCTTAGACTGGAGTAACTCTCCTTAGGAATGCACTGTAAGTGTTGTAACAAGTTTTCATAGGAGGCTATGCCCCCTGATCATTTTGACATCTGTTGTGCTGTTATCTGCATCTTTTCAAGCTCTACAATATTCTTTTCAAGTGTGGTGACCAGAACTGTACACAGCATTCCATGTGTGGTCTCACCATATGTTTGTATAAGGGCAGTTTTATAGGGGCAGTTTTAATCTGTTTTTGTTTTAACCACCCTAAATAGTTTGGTGTCATCTACCAACTTAACCACCTCACTACTCACCCCAAATTTCAGGTCATTCATGAACGACTTGAAAAGCACCAGTCGCAATACAGATCCCTGAGGGACCCCTCTGCTCCCATTCCTCCATTGTAAGAGCTGAACATGTATTACTACTCTCTGCTTCCTGTTGTTGTTTTTTTAGCCAGTTTCCAATCGATAATAGGATGACCTCTTATCCCATGATTTTGAAGTTTTCTCAGTAATCTTTGGTGAGGGACTTTGTCAAAAGCCTTCTGGAAATCCAAAGAAATGATGTTTACCGGCTCATTCCGGTCCACCTGTTTCTTAAAACTTTCAAAGAACTCTAAAAGGTTAGTAAGACAGGACTTAACTTTGCAGAAGTCATGTTGGTTTTTATTCAGCTGAGCTTGTCCTTCTATATTCTTGAAAAAAATTAATAATACTTTCCATTAATTTCTCTGGGATAGATTTTAAGCTGACTGGCCTGTAATTTCCCGGATCCGCCTAGATCCTTTTTTTAAAAAAAATGGGTGATACATTGGCCTCTCTCCAGTCCTCTGGTACAAAGGCTGATCTTAGAGATATATTGCATATTTTAGTTAGAAGATCAGCAGTTTGACTTCTTTAAGAATTCTAGGATGGATACCACCTGGACCTGGCAATTTGTTCATTTGCAATTGGTTTATAAGGTCTAGAACTTTCTCCCTTGTCACCACTATTTGCCTAAGGTCCACATCCTCCCATCCTGAAAACATCCATTCAGGGACAGGTAACTGATTTATATCTTCAGCACTGAAGACAGATGAGAAGAATTCATCTAGGTTCTCAGCAATCACCTTATTCTCCTTTAGAACTCCTTTAATTCCATTGTCATCCAATGGTACAACTGTTTCCCAAGCCGGTTTCCTGACCCCAGTGTATTTAAAGAATTCTTTATTGTTAAGTCAAGTGAGTTTATTTGTATAGCCATAAGCTGTTACAGAGTGTCCTAAAATATGTACAAAATTCTAAGAAAGCTGATTAAAAAATAGTTACAGGTAGGGCTGTTGGAAAAAAAATCGGTAAAATTCAGATTCGGCCTGGGGGGCAGCCCAGGGTGGTGGAGGTGGGGGACAAGCAGCAGTACAGCTCGGCTCAACCCCAAATAAAGGCGAGCGGGCACCAAATCATCCCCTTAAGCCAGTACGGCTTGGCTCAGAGCACCTACAAACAAAAAACACTGAAACAATGGGAGATTAAAACTCCTTAATATGATAAAAGGATCGCCTGTAGCTGAAGATGGAGGGGGGCAGATAAAAGGTAGGCTGGTTGGGGTCGTAAGGAGAGAAGGAAGCTGGGAAAGTTGATTATATGGGGGCTGCTGAGAGGAGGGAAAAGGAAATAGTGTGGGAAGGGCATACAGTGAGGGAAAAAAGTATTTGATCCCCTGCTGAATTTGCCCGTTTGCCCTCTGACGAAAAAATGACCAGTCCATAATTTTAATGGTAATTTTTTTGTAGTTTATTGTAGCGCCAGCCAACTTCCAAATAAAAGTCACCCGCAAACTGTTTTCTTTCTAGAATGTGTGTTGTGTGTGCTTGGGAACTAAAATAAGGACGGCCGTATAAGTGCCTAGAAATAAAAAGAAATTATAACCAAAAGTTTTATGAACCATGCGCCTCTGTATTATAACCATCATGCTTTGCCAGCACATGCAAATTGCTCCACGGACTGACTTTCCCATGTCAGCTCCGATGGAAGCATTGGGTAAGAGAGCTGATTAGGACCCCGCACCCGCCCCAGAGCTCCCCCGAGCTCCCGTCCCGTCCTCCTGCTCCCAAGAGGCCATGTGCACCTGCTCCGGGGCGGGTATTTTTGGAGGTGGTGGTCCCACACTTTCAGCGTAGCTTGAGGGGACCCTTCTTGCAAGAACCCCCAAGTTTTGTGAAGATTGGGTCAGGGGGTCCCGAATTATGGGGCCTGGAAGGGCCCCCCATCTGCCCATTGCAATAACGCCATCACAAACACATTCGCGGCTTTCCGGGGCTCCGGGGGGGGGCATTTTTGGAGGTAGTTTGCTAACCATTGCAATGCAAAGCAACACGCAAGTGACCATGGAAAGGAACAGAGAGGCGCACTAGCTAGCATATGCTATAAAACCCCCAAATATAAGTGCTCTTGTTTAGGAGGACCCTCACAGCCCACCCCGTCCCCAAGCTCCCGTCCCGTCCTCCTGCTCCCAAGAGGCCACGTGCACCTACGCGCGCTCACTACAGGAAAAAGGCGGGGAAGAGGCTGGACATGTGATTCCAGCATGGCTTTTCCAAGAAGGAAATAAAAGATTGGAGGAAGATCTTGGTCCCTGACCCACCCTTGCTCAGCACTCATTAAACTTACAGGAGCGCTGCCAACGTTCCTCCAGGGGCAGCAGGTCCCCAACCTCGCACCTCGCCATCACACACACACACACACACATACACACACACACACACACACACACACATATATATATACACACATATATATAAATTTCTTTGTAATTGAGCCTCATGCTGCCTTCTCTTTCAGACTACCTGGAAGTAGGCAACCTTAATTACAACTGATCTCCAGCCGATAGAGATCAGTTCACCTGGAGAAAATCTGCTTTGGCAATTGGACTCTACCCCATTGAAGTCCCTCCTCTCCCCAAACCCCGCCCTCTTTAGGCTCCGCCCTAAAAACCTCCAGGTGTTTCCCTATCCAGAGCTGGCAACCTAGGGTTGGCAACCTTCAGGGACTAGCTGGAGATCTTCTGCTATTACAACTGATCTCTAGCTGATAGAGATCAGTCCAACTGGTGGGCTGTTTGGCTATTGGACTCTATGGCATTGAAGTCCCTCCCCTCCCCAAACCCCTCCCGCCTCAGGCTCCACCTGAAAAACCTCCCTCCAATGGCGCGGAGGGATCTGGAAACCCTATAGCAACCTTTCTGCTGCTTGAGGCGGCTCACAATGGCCAGGAAAGTTCTGTGAGGTCACCCTGGAAACGGCAATTGAAGCCATATTATTCCCAGCAGCCTTCAGCCATGGAGCAGGTAGTAAAATTGAGCTCTGGAGAATCAGTGGAGGCAGAAAAGTGTGTGGGTGGAGGAAAGAATGAGTTGAAAGCAGAAGCATCAGAAATACAGCCTGGGGCCATCACCTGCCCCCCAAAACCTCTTCATTTGGCCCCCACAAGTCCCCCCTCTGCTCAGACACCCCAAGTCCCGTTCCACCTCCTTCCTGGATAGGGTTGCCAGCTCCGGGTACCTGGAGATTTTGGGGGCGGGGTCTGAGAAGGACAGGGTTTGGGGAGGGGAGGGACTTCAACGCCATGAATTGCCAAAGCTGTCCTATTGTTCGGGAAAACTGATCTCTATCGGCTGGAGATCAGTTGTAAATGTGGGAGATCTCCGGCCACCACCGGGAGGTTGGCAACCCTATGCCTGGAGTTGCGCATCAGCCTGAGTGGCAGTGTTTGGCTCCTCTCTACACAGACCCTCCCCTTCCTCCTAGTGCTGTGCTGGTACCAGCAGGCCCTCTCAGTGGGGAGGGTCAGCGACCGGTCCAGATCCTCGATGCTGCCACAGCCTGCTTGCTTTGGGGCAGCTGTGGAGAAAACGGGGCAGACCTGGCCCCCATCCTGGCTCAACCCTCCACGTGATTTCCCAGTGGGGCTTTTGGCAGAAAACGGATGCCCCTGAGTTGCAGGAACACTGGGGAACCTTTCCCGAATCTATCCTCCAGGGAAAGCTTAGGAGGATATTGAAGATTATGGTTGCCAACCTCCAGGAACTGGCTGGAGATTTCTCGCTATTATGACTGACCTCCAGCCGACAGAGATCAGTTCACCTGGGAAAAATGGCTGCTTTGGCCATTGCACTCTATGGCATTGAAGTCCCACCCGTGGTGAAGAGGGACCTGGCAACCCTAGGAACTGATCTCTATCGGCTGAAGATCAGTTGTTATTTCAAGGGAAAAGGACCACTTTGGCCATTGAACTCTATGGCATTGAAATCCCTCCCCACACCCTATTCATGAGGGGGTGGGGGGGAGTAAAGGGTGTATAGACACCAAAAAACCTGTTCCCTGTGCTGTTCAGGGATGGCTTGTCCTTTGGCAAAGAAAAATGGGGAAGGCGTGGTGGGCATTTGCCGCTTAAGGGGCCCTGGCAAAGAGCTTTGGGAATGACCCCTATTGCCGCACATTTCCCCCATGACTAATGGCTGCACTGTGCGCTTCTGAAAGCAATGCTGAGTCTCTGCTCTGAAACCCTGCAGGGGGATGAAAAGCTTTCTCAACAGAGGAGACTTTGGAGAGCATGCTTTGCTCGAAAAATACATCCCATGCCAGAAGGTAAGTGGTGTGGGAGAGGGGTGCCATCCTCCAGGTGGGAAACAAAACAAGAAATGGTGTTGTAAATAGCAATATATAACTAAACCAAAACAACCCCAGGCTAAAGAATCAAGGCATTTATCAGGATATATACATAAATATTACAGGCATAAAGAACCTATAACTTACTATGAAACATAAATCCCCTAGATTTACAAAGAAACAACAATCCCAATCCCACTATGAGGTATAGAAATAACTGCAAAGTCAAGTAGGATGCATCCAATTCCCTGGGAGGATGTCAGCAACCGGAGATCACCAACACAAACAATTGGGAGAAGTCCAAAGGAGATAGGGAAATCCACAGGAGATCAATCGATCAGACGGGCATTCCAGATCCTGGGCAGAGTCCCGTTTTAGCCAAAGGCTTCATCAGTCATGGATCCCTTCTTGGTGTCAGCAGTTTGCTTTTAAATAAGTCGATCCCTTAGTGTATCCAGTGTCTTTCTTTTTCAAATATGCACCGCACTTTCTGCAACAATTTTCATGACATGGTTGACCTTCACGACATACTAACCTCCAGGTAGGGCCTGGAGATCTCCTGGAATCGCAACTGATCTCCAGACTGCAGAGATGAGTTCCCCTGGAGAACACGGATGCTTTGGAGGGTGGGCTGTATGGCATTATAGCCTGCTGAGGTCTCTTCCTGAACCCTGCCCTCCTGAGGTCCCCACCCCATGAATCTCCTGGTATTTCCCTGATCCAGAATTGGCATCCCTCGGGGAATACACTGGGGATTGCCTCCTGCTCGCACTTCAGACCGAACCTTCTGGGGGCATATTTCAGCCCACATCCTCTTGATTTCAGACTCCAGGATTATTGAGGGCCTTTGCTTGCTTTGGTATTTCCCACTTTTCTCTGCTGAACGGGAAACCTTTCCAAAGTTTGTTTTGTCATCATTAGAGAAACACAAGAGTAAAAAGACAGTGAAAAGAAGCTATGCTTTCAAATTCAGATTTTTCTATCAGAACATTCTGCTTCAAATGGGCAAAAAACCTCTGGGCATCTTCAAGTGAATTAACACCTAACAAGCTGTTCATTTTTGAGGACAGGGGAACCATTCAGCTATAATGCCCCAGGCATGAAAGGTTAGGACTGATTTCCAGGTTACAATATCCCCTGTACTCTGCAAGTGTTCTTTGACCCATTTATATAAAACAGAAATGCCACTTATGTGGGTGTTAACACCTTTTTTCTTGTGTTATGAATAATCTGGTTTCCACTTGTGTCCCGGGCTTCTACATTGTGACTCCAGTTCAGCCCTGATACCCCTTTCATTCCTGATACCCCGTTTGTTATGGAACTGACCGACACTAGACCTTGCAGCTGCCACACGACCTTAGCTGGACTGAGAAGGAGAAGAGAGGAATCCAAGGAAGACCACTCCATCAATCTGTCCTGTCCTGGATGGCTCAGTTGACCCTCTAAGCTCAGAGGCACTCTACACCCCAGCACCAGTTTTTGGGGTGGGGGGGAGGCCCCCAGTTGATTGTTTCTGGTATCTGTGCCCACTTTTCAGTTTTCTCCAACACTCCCTGTGACTGCCCAGGCTCTTTGCGCTGTGAGACACAAATTTTGTTGTTGCACACTTAGGCCAATTATCCACACACGAGTTTGCTGCTGACTTGCGAAGTAAGCCGAAATGGTTATTCATGGCTTCAGATTACTGCTGTAAAGTCCAACGTTTTAGTTTATTCATTGCAATTTTAGTCCGCAGTAGCGGCAGCAGCCCACAACAATTGAGCCCTCCCCCCGCCATCATCGTCTTGTGTTGGGTTCGCTGCTCCACACCCCAAGCCCGCCCATCGGACATCCGCACGTCACTCCTCTGATGGGGAAGGGGGAACAAAGGGTTACTCCTGTGAAAACGTCAGTCATTGTGAAAAAAGCAAATAGGTGTCTATCTAAGTAAATCGATCTCTCGGAGTAATCGTTCGGGCAAACGTGAACAATTTTTAATTTTTTTTTTCTTTAAAGTTTCCAACATAGTGATCTTCTGGAGCTGGAAGGTTGCTTGGAGGGGATGAAGTGAGGGGGGAAAGTGTGTGGGGGGTTTCCAAGGGGGAAAAGGACAGAGGTCAACTGGGAAAGGGAAGAACGGCCGGGGGAGAAAAATGTTTTAAATGGGAGAAAAGAGAAACTGAATAGGTAACAGGGATTTGTAAAAGTTTCAGAAAAGAGAGTGAGAAGGCAAAGAAGAAGAAGAGCCATCGGAAAGGGTGAGGAGAAGGAGCTCGCTGGCATTTTGCTGGGCACCCTCTGTGCCCTCAGATCTCTCCCCCAGGGCCGCAAGCCGGGCTGCCCGCTGCTGGAAGGAAGCTGCGAGCTGGGCCTGTGCTTTCCGCAGCCCTTGTCATGGCTTGCCTTCCCCGAAGAAGCCCACTGGCAGCTGGCTGGCTTCCCTGCCTAACACCCCCCCACACACACACACCGCCTTTCTCATCCCACTCCCTGCTCCTGCTGAGTGCACTCCGCCAAGCAAGCCGCATGTGTTGCCCCAGTCTGCATGCCCTAATAATAATACTAAAACACACACACATACCCTGAAACTTAAACTGGAAAGCTGTAGGTTTCCAAACTCTTTCAGCCAAGATGCTTGGAGGATTTTTGCTTGGAGGGTGGGAAAGGGGGACGGGATTATTGGCGCTCTGCGACCTTCTTCTCCAATTGGTGTTTGCAGAGGGAAAGGATTGCCGGCGAAGGAGGAGAGTGGTAGAGAGACTGGAAGGGGGGCAGGCTGGGCGAGGGGAATTGATCCGAATCCTGGGAGTTTTTCATGGAAAAAGGGCGCTTTGAAGGCGGGGCAGAATCCAGGTTCATGGCAAGACAGGTTTCTGATAATGTGGGGATAAGGCGAATTTTGTGCTCAAACCCGAAGCCGTCATGAATAATTAAAAATTAGCCGTGGGGCAACACAGCCTGGAAAGCAGGGCAAATCGCCATGAATAGTTGGCCTTATAGTCTGTATTGTATTGTTGTCTTGTTCTTGTCACCCACAGACAGCCAGGATTCAGCCCTCCAGGGACAAACAAGAGGGCTACGAAGAACAAAAAGAGTGTGGCGAGAGTTGTGGAAACTCGAATTTTCCCACAGACCGGAAGGTAGGTGGTTGGGGAGAGGGGTGCCAACCTCCAGGGGGGCCTAGAGACCTCCTGGAATCGCAACTGACCTCCAGACAACAGGGATCAGCTCCCCTGGAGAAAATGGATGCTTTGGAGGGTGGGCTGTATGGCCTTATACCCTGCTGAGGTCCCTCCCCAAACCCTGCCCTCCTGAGGTCCCCATCCCATGAATCTCCAGGAATTTCCCACACCCAGAATTGGCATCCCTCGAGGAATGCTCTGAGGATTTCCTGCTGCTCGCACTCAGAGCCCTTCATATTTCAGCAACAAAACCCATATCCTCTTGATTTCAGATACCAAGATTATGGGCCACCTTTGCTTTCCCCCTTTTACTTCCCCCTTTTATCTGGTGGACTGAAACCTTTCCCAATGTTTGTTTTTCATCATGAAAGAAACACGAGAGTAAACAGACAGTCAAAAGAAGCTGTGTTCGCAAGTTCAGTTCTCGTACAATTGTTGTTGTGTTGTAGTGTTCTTGTTAACCAAGGCTGAAAATGGGCATCAGGGAGAAGAGAGGGGGCTTAAGCGCTCAAAGAGACGATGGAGAGTTTTGCTTTCAGATATGCCACAAGGTAGGTGGTTGGGGAGAGGGGTGCCAACCTCGGGGGGGGGGCTTGAGATCTCCTGGAATGGCAACTGATCTCCAGGCTACAGAGATGAGTTCCCCTGGAGAAAATGGAAGCTTTGGAGGGTGGGCTAGATGGGTTCATATCCTGCTGAGGTCCTTCCCCAAACCCTGCCCTCCTGAGGTCTCCACCCCATGAATCTCCAGGAATTTCCCAGATCCAGAATCGGCAACCCTCGGTAATACTCTGGGGATTGCCTCCTGCTCACATTTGAAGCCCTTCAGTCTTAAGTTTCTGGGGGTATTTGTCAGCCACAATGCCCCTATCCTCTTGGTTTCAGATACCAAGATTACTGAAGTGCCTTTGCTTTCTTTGGGATTGCCCCCTTTTATCTGGGGAACTGAAACCTTTCTCAATGTTTCTTTTTCATCATGAAAGAATCATGAGAGTAAAAAGACAGTGAAAAGAAGCTGTGCTCGCAAGTTCAGTTCTCACACGCTTATTGTTTGTGTTGTAGAGTCCTTGACACGAACACCCAGCGAGGAGTCGGCAGAGGTGGAGACAGGCCACGAGCAAGGTAATCGCACCCATATGGGCTTCACGGTCCTTGCAAGGGCCTCAGAGCCTTTTGGACCTTGTTAGAAGTAGCCCTATTGTTGCTGGTTGCAAAGGGGTCCCATGAATGTCAAGCTTCGGGGTGACACAAATGTAGGTCTGCCACTCTTTGTCTGGCTGAGGCTGCCCCACCTGGCTCTCCTCTTAGCTCTGTTGTGGCCCCACCCCACCCCTTCCCCCTTCGTGGTAGGATGCCCTGGGTTGTGACACCCTCTCAGACTGGGAGGGGGCTGATCCAGGCCATCCCCTGTTGCCACCAAAGGAACCCCACTGGGGGAATTGAAGAGGGAAGGGCCCCTCTTGAGCAGCGGCAAACGCGAAAGAGCCAGGTTGGTGGCTGTGGTTGACCACACCCCCACGTGCCCAGTAAGATGGGTTTTTGGTTCATCTCAGACTGGCGGGGATGAGGTGGGGTTGATCTAGGCTGTTCCCTCTTGCAACCAAAAGGACACTGCTAGGGTTGCCAGGTCTCTGTTTGGGAGATTTTGGGGTGGAGCCTGGGGAGGCAGGGTTTGTGGAGGGGAGGGACTTCAAGGCCATAGAGTCCAGTGGCCAAAGCGGCCATTTTCTCCAGGTGAACTGAACTCTATCGGCTGGAGACCCGATGTAACGGCAGGTGATCTCCAGCTAGCACCTGGAGGTTGGAAACCCTAGACACTACCAGGGGGCTAGAAAGGAGAAGTTGGGCCAGGTTACATTCTGCTGGCGCGGTAATTAGACATTGTCTATTATTCCAACAGAGTCCTCTGGAGTAAGTAGGGTTGCCAACCTCCAGGTGGTGGCTGGAGATTTCCCGCTATTACAACTGATCTCCAGGCGACAGAGATAATCTCCCCTGGAGAAAATGGCCCCTTTGGCAATTGGACTCTATGGCATTGTAGACCCCCTCTCCAAACCTGCCCTCATCAGGCTCCACCCACAGAATCTCCAGATGTTTCCCAACCTTAAGCTGGCAACCCTGGCCGTAAGCATTATTCCTTTCTTGTTCCTGCAGAGCCCAAGAAGTCAGGCAAGAAGAGATCCATCTTCAAAAGGATCTTATGTTGTGGCAGCAGGAGAGAAAAGGTTGAACTAGGTGAGGAATGCTGGGATGCCGGCTGCTACACTACCTGTCGAAGTAAGATGTGCTAAAAGCAATACAGGATTGCCCACTGGAAACCAGGGGAGAGCTGAAGAGAGTAGAAGAAGAGTTGATTTTTTACAAGCCGACTTTCTCTACCCTATAAGGGAGACTCAAACTGCCTTACAATCACCTTCCCTTCCCCTCCCCACAACAGATCCCCCTGTGACACCCCAAACAGAGCTGTGACTAGCCAAAGTCACCCAGCTGGCTTCGTGTGTAGGAGTGGGGAATCCAACCCACTTCACCAGATTAGCCTCCACGGCTCACGTGGAGGAGTGGGGAACCAAACCCGGTTCTCCAGATCAGAGTCCACCGCTGCAAACCACCACTCTTAACCACTACACCACCCTGGCTCTCCCACTACACCAGGCTGGCTCTCACGCTGGGAGAAGCTAGAAGGAGCCAGGAATGCCAACTGCCTTTTGCACGGGCTCCATCGAAATAAGTTACAGGACCAAAAAAAAAAAAAAAAAAACAGGGAGGAAAATGTGGCATGGGTTCTTCATTAACGTCTCTAGGCCCAAATAGACTACTCTGGGATTGAAATGACAGCCCCCGCCCCCCGGGTTAGGGTTGCCAGGCCCCTCTTTGTCACCGGCGGGAGGTTTTGGGGACCGAGCCTGAGGAGGGCAGGGTTTGGGGAGGGACTTCCATGCCATAGAGTCCTATTGCCAAAGCGGCCATTTTCTCCAGGGGAACTGATCTCTATCGGCTGGAGATCAGTTGTAATAGCAGGAGATCTGCAGCTAGTACCTGGGGGTTGGCAACCCTACCCAGAGTGGAATGACGGTCCCTAGGAAGAGAATCGGTGCTCGGAGACCGAAATGACGGGTGGGCAAAGAGAGGCTACTGGGGGGGGCAATCTTGTCATTTGATCTCTTTTTCGTACAACCCTTTCTAAGTGTCCCTCCTGCTCTTGCAGGAAGTTCTCATCTCGTGGGAGGACTGCAGCCCGGCCTCACAGAGGACACGCACAGCCAGCACGGCCTGGATAAGCATGGAGACCTCTGCGCATGAGCAGAGGCCAGATGGCCCCACCAATCAACTGAGGAGACAGGCCAGAGAGAGAAAGAGAGAGGAAGAGGAGGAGGCGGGCCCAGCCTACAGTGAGGGGGAAAAGTGTTCGATCCCCTGCTAAGTTTGCCCGTTTGCCCTCTGACGAAGAAATGACCAGTCCATAATTGTAATGGTAGGTTTGTTGTAGCTGTGAGAGACAGAATAACAACAGGAAAAACCCCAGAGTCAGAGATTGACGTGCATTATAATGAGGGAAATAAGTATTTGACCCCCCATCAACCAGCCAGATCCTAACCCTAACCCCAATCCTAACCCTCAACCTCCCTCAGTCTGGGGCTCCATGCAAGATCTCATCTCGTGGAGTTGCAATGATCATGAAAACGGCGATGAAGCAGTCCAGAACTACATGGGGGGAACTTGTCAATGATCTCAGGGCAGCTGGGACCATAGTCACCATGAAAACAGTTGGTAGCACACTAGCCGTGAAGGACTGAGTTCTTGCAGTGCCTGCAAGTTCCCCTTGCTCAAGACAGCACATGTACAGGCCCGTCTGCAGTTTGCCAATGTACATCTGAATGCCCCAGTTCTCCTCTGGGTCATTCAGATGTGCATTGGCAAACTGCACATGGGCCTGTACATGTGCTGTCTTGAGCAAGGGGACCTTGCGGGCTCTGAAGGATCTCAGTCTCTCACGGCGTAGTGTGTTACCAACTGTTTGCATGGTGACTATGGTCCCAGCTGCCCTGAGATCATTGACAAGTTCCCCCCGTGTAGTTCTGGGCTGCTTCATCACCGTTCTCATGATTATTGCAACTCCACGAGATGAGATCTTGCATGGAGCCCCAGACTGAGGGAGGTTGAGGGTTGGGGTTGGGGTTAGGGTTAGGATCTGGCTGGTTGATGGGGGGTCAAATACTTATTTCCCTCATTATAATGCACGTCAATCTCTGACTCTGGGGTTTTTCCTGTTGTTCTTCTGTCTCTCACAGCTACCACAAACCTACCATTACAATTATGGACTGGTCATTTCTTTGTCAGAGGGCAAACGGGCAAACTTAGCAGGGGATCAAATACTGTTTTTCCCTCACTGTAAGTCCTTCCCCTCTCACCACCACGGCTACTGGAGCAGAGCTGACCACAGGCGAAAAGGACAGGGAGGCGCTGACTCCCCCCTCACGTTATCGTTGCACGCAAAATGCACCTGTGACTGTACCTATTACTCGTATTGTTGTTGTTATTGCAGTTTTGATTGTAGTGGTATTATGGCACTTTTTATTATTATTGTTCTTATGACTATAAATGTTAATATTACAGTTCTTATTGTGTTTGTGGTAAATATTATTGGACTTACAGTTCTTCGGTTTGTTAATTCTTTGACTGGTTCCAATTCTTTTAATTATTCATACTGGAGTACTTACAGTGCTTATATCGATACTTATTGCATTATTGTTTCCATTAAATCTTTGCATTATTGGTAAATGTTAATAAACTTTGTTCTTATTATTATAACTGTTAATATTACAGTTCCTATTGTGTTTGGGATAAATATTATTGGACTTACAGTTCTTTGGTTTATTAATTCTATGACTGGTTCCTATTCTTATAATTATTCATACTGGAGTACTTACAGTGTTTACAACAATAGTTATTGCATTATTTTTTATATTTAATATTTGTATTATTGGTAAGAATTAATAAAGTTTGTTTTGGAAAAAAAAGAGAACACATTGGAATCATTTATACAACTGCACACCCATCATCCAGCCAAGTTGCTCCGTTTCTGAACGATAGAGGTCTTCGAGCCATTTGCAATCGCGGGGGGTATCCTTCGTCAGCTGTCTCTCACACCAACTCACTTGCTTAGCTTAAAGGGGGGCTGCCGAAACATGGTTTAGCCATATGGGGCACCAAGGCTGCAGCGGAGGTGAGAGGAAGTCAAAGGCAGCAACTGCGCTGGGGCTAATCACAGTTAGGAGCATTACAGTTCTGAACCTTAAATTTCCCCCAAATAAAACTAAATTATATTGGTATATGCAGCTGTGTACAGCATCTGTAGTTTACTGCAGATCCAATTAATGTTCTTGAATACAGCAACAGAGGGGGACAATTGCAAAGCAAATTCCAAATGGACTTGTTCGGGCTGCCTTTCCTGGGACCGGTACCGGACATAAGGACATAAGAAGAGAGATGCTGGATCAGAAAAAAGGCACACCTAGTCCAGCATTCTGCTCACACAACCAGCTGCATCTAGGAAGCCCACAAGCAGGAGAACTGCCACAGCCTCCTCTTGTCCATGCTCCACAGCAACTGAACCAAAGAGGCCTGTGGTACTGGTGGGAGCAGATAGCTATCATGATTAGTAGCCATTGATAGCCCAGTCCTCCATGAATTTGTCCGCTCCCCTTGGAAAGCCTTCCAAGTTGGTGGCCATGACCTCAACCTGTGGCAGCGAGTTCCACAAATTAACTATCAGCTGTCTGAAGAAACAATTCCTTTTTTCTTGTCCTGAATGTCCCACCCTTCAGCTTCAGTGGATGACTCTGGGGTCTAGTATTATGGGAGAAGTGGAAAAGCTTCTCCCTGCCCACTCTTTAAATGCCAGGAATAATGTTATGAACCCCTATCATGTCACCCTTTACTTGCCTTTTTCTTAGGCTAAACCACCCTAACAGTGCATTCCTAAGGAGAGTTACTCCAGTCTAAGCTCATTCATGTCAATAGGGGCAGGGGGCAGACAATGGGGGCAGACAGGGGGCAGACGTGGCCCCCATCCTGGCTCAACCCTCCACGTGATTTCCCATTGGGGCTCTTGGAAGAAAATGGATGCCCCTGATTTGCAGTCACACTGCTGAATCTTTCCCGAATCTGCCCTCCAGGGAAAGCTGAGGAGGATCTTGAAGAATATAGTTGCCAACCTCCAGGTACTAGCTGGAGATTTCTCGCTATTATGACTGGTAACTAAACCAAAACAACCCCAGGCTAAAGAATCAAGGCATTTATCAGGATATATACATAAATATAACAGACATAAAGAACCTATAACTTGCTATGAAATATAAATCCCCCAGATATACAAAGAAACAACAATCCCAATCCCACTATGAGGTATAGAAATAACTGCAAAGTCAAGTAGGATGCATCCAATTCCCTGGGAGGATGTCAGCAACCGGAGATCACCAACACAAACAATTGGGGGAAGTCCAAAGGAGATAGGGAAATCGACAGGAGATCAATCGATCAGACGGGCATTCCAGATACTGGGCAGAGTCCCTTTTTCGCCAAAGGCTTCATCAGTCATGGATCCCTTCTTGGTGTCAGCAGTTTGCTTTTAAATAAGTCGATCCCTTAGTGTATCCAGTGTCTTTCTTTTTCAAATATGCACCGCACTTTCTGCAACAATTTTCATGACTTGGTTGACCTTCACGACATACTAACCTCCAGGTAGGGCCTGGAGATCTCCTGGAATCGCAACTGATCTCCAGACTGCAGAGATGAGTTCCCCTGGAGAACACGGATGCTTTGGAGGGTGGGCTGTATGGCATTATAGCCTGCTGACGTCTCTTCCTGAACCCTGCCCTCCTGAGGTCCCCACCCCATGAATCTCCTGGTATTTCCCTGATCCAGAATTGGCATCCCTCGGGGAATACACTGGGGATTGCCTCCTGCTCGCACTTCAGACCGAACCTTCTGGGGGCATATTTCAGCCCACATCCTCTTGATTTCAGACTCCAGGATTATTGAGGGCCTTTGCCTGCTTTGGTATTTCCCACTTTTCTCTGCTGAATGGGAAACCTTTCCCAAAGTTTGTTTTGTCATCATTAGAGAAACACAAGAATACAAAGACAGTGAAAAGAAGCTATGCTTTCAAATTCAGATCTTTCTATCAGAACATGCTGCTTCAAATGGGCAAAAAACCTCTGGGCATCTTCAAGTGAATTAACACCTAAGTAGCTGTTCATGTTTGAGGGGGGGGGAACCATTCAGCTTTAATGCCCCAGGCTTGAAAGGATAGGACTGATTTCCAGTTTACAATATCCCCCTGTACTCTGCAAGTGTTCTTTGACACATTTATGTAAAACAGAAATGCTACTTATGTGGGTGGTAACTCCTAAAACGTTTTTTTCTTGTGTTATGAATCCTCTGGCTTCTACTTGTGTCCCGGGCTTCTACATTGTGACTCCAGTTCAGTCGTGATACCCCTTTCGTTCCTGAGCAATTGGCTTATGGAACAGACTGACACTAGATCTTGCAGCTGCCACACGACCTTAGCTGGATGGACAAGGAAAGGAGAGGAATCCAAGGAAGACCACTCCATCAATCTGGCCTGTCCTGGACTGCTCAGTAGACCCTCTAAGCTCAGAGGCACTCTACCCCGCAGCACCAGTTTTTGGGGTGGGGGGGAGGCCCCCAGTTGATTATTTCTGGTCTCTGTGCCCACTTTTCAGCTTTCTCCAGCACTCCCTGTGACTGCCCAGGCTCTTTGCGCTGTGAGACACAAATTATGTAGTTGCACACTTAGGCCAATTAGTCCAACGTTTTAGTTTATTCATTGCAATTTTAGTCCGCAGTAGCGACAGCAGCCCACAACAATTGAGCCCTCCCCCCGCCATCATCGTCTTGTGTTGTGTTCGCTGCTCCACACCCCAAGCCCGCCCATCGGACATCCGCACGTCGCTCCTCTGATGGGGAAGGGGGAACAAAGGGTTACTCCTGTGAAAACGGCAGTCAGTGTGAAAGAAGCAAATAGGTGTCCATCTAAGTAAATCGATCACTCGGAGTGAACGTTCCAGCAGACATGAACCACTTTTTAATTTTTTTTTCCTTTAAAGTTGCCAACAGTGGCAAAGGCGCAAGAGCCAGGTTGGGGGCTGTTGTTGACCACACCCCCATGTGCCCAGTAAGATGGGTTTGTGGTTCATCTCAGACTGGCGGGGGTGGGTGGGGCTGTTCTAGGCTGTTCCCTCTTGCAACCAAAATGACTGCCAGGTCTCTCTTTGGGAGATTTTGGGGTAGAGCCTGGGGAGGCAGGGTTTGGGGAGGGGAGGGACTTCAATGCCATAGAGTGCAGTGGCCAAAGCGGCCATGTTCTCCAGGTGAACTGAACTCTATCGGCTGGAGACCCGTTGTAATGGCAAGTGATCTCCAGCTAGCACCTGGAGGTTGGCAACCCTAGACACTACCAGGGGGCTAGAAAGGAGAAGTTGGGCCAGGTTACATTCTGCTGGCATGGTAATTAGACCTTGTCTATTATTCCAACAGCGTCCTCTGGAGGAAGTAAAAATGGGGAAGGCGTGGTGGGCATTTGCCGGTTAAGGGGCCCTGGCAAAGAGCTTTTGGAATGACCCCCATTGCAGCACATTTCCCCCCATGACTAATGGCTGCGCTGTGCGCTTCTGAAAGCTTCTGAAACCAATGGTCATTCTCTGCTCTGAAACCCTGCAGGGGGGTGAGAAGAAGCTTACTCAACAGAAGAGACTTTGGAGAGTACTCTTTGCTCGTAAAATACATCACATGCCGAAGGTAAGTGGTTGGGGAGATCACCAACATAGTGATTTTTCTGGAGCTGGAAGGTTGCGTGGAGGGGATGAAGTGGGGGGGGGAGTGTGTGGGGGTTCCAAGGATGAAAAGGACAGAGGCCAACTGGGAAAGGGAAGAACGGCTGGGGAAGAAAAATGTTTTAAATGGGAGAAAAGAGAAAGTGAATAGGTAACAGGGATTTGTAAAAGTTTCAGAAAAGAGAGTGAGAAGGCAAAGAAGAAGAAGAAGAGCCATCGGAAAGGGTGAGGAGAAGGAGCTCGCTGGCATTTTGCTGGGCATCCTCTGTGCCCTCAGATCTCTGCCCCCTGGCCGGAAACCGGGCTGCCCGCTGCTGGAAGGAAGCTGCGAGCTGGGCCTGTGCTTTCCGCAGCCCTTGTCATGGCTTGCCTTCCCCGAAGAAGGCAAGCTGGCTGGCTTCTGGCCACTGGCAGCTGGCTGGCTTCCCTGCCGAGCACCCCCCCACCGCCTTTCTCATCCCACTACCTGCTCCTGCTGAGTGCAATCCGCCAAGCAAGCAGAATGGGTCGCCCCAGTCTGCATGCCCTAATAATAATACTAAAACACACACACATACCCTGAAACTAAAACTGGAAAGCTGTAGGTTTCCAAACTCTTTCAGCCAAGATGCTTGGAGGATTTTTGCTTGGAGGGTGGGAAAGGGGGACGGGATTATTGGCGCTCTGCGACCTTCTTCTCCAATTGGTGTTTGCAGAGGGAAAGGATTGCCGGCGAAGGAGGAGAGTGGTAGAGAGACTGGAAGGGGGGCAGTCTGGGCGAGGGGAATTGATCCGAATCCTGGGAGTTTTTCATGGAAAAAGGGCGCTTTGAAGGCGGGGCAGAATCCAGGTTCATGGCAAGACAGGTTTCTGATAATGTGGGGATAAGGCGAATTTTGTGCTCAAACCCGAAGCCGTCATGAATAATTAAAAATTAGCCGTGGGGCAACACAGCCTGGAAAGCAGGGCAAATCGCCATGAATAGTTGGCCTTATAGTCTATATTGTATTGTTGTCTTGTTCTTGTCACCCACAGCCAGCCAGGATTCAGCCCTGCAGGGACAAACAAGAGGGCTACCAAGAACAAAAAGAGTGTGGCGAGATTTGTGTGATCTCGAATTTTCCCACAGACCAGAAGGTAGGTGGTTGGGGAGAGGGGTGCCAACCTCCAGGGGGGCCTAGAGACCTCCTGGAATCACAACTGAACTCCAGACAACAGGGATCAGCTCCCCTGGAGAAAATGGATGCTTTGTAGGGTGGGCTGTATGGCCTTATACCCTGCTGAGGTCCCTCCCCAAACCCTGCCCTCCTGAGGTCCCCACCCCATGAATCTCCAGGAATTTCCCACACCCAGAATTGGCATCCCTCGAGGAATGCTCTGGGGATTGCCTGCTGCTCGCACTCAGAGCCCTTCATATTTCAGGAACAAAACCCATATCCTCTTGATTTCAGATACCAAGATTATGGGCCACCTTTGCTTTCCCCCTTTTACTTCCCTGTTTTAACTGGTGGACTGAAACTTTTCCCAAGGTTTGTTTGTCATCGTGAAAGAAACACGAGAGTAAACAGACAGTCAAAAGAAGCTGTGTTCGCAAGTTCAGTTCTCGTACAATTGTTGTTGTGTTGTAGTGTTCTTGTTACCTATATCAAGGCAAAAGACAGCAGTGGAGGTGGAAACTGGCCATCAGGGACAAGAGAGGGGGCAGACTCGAAGAAAGAGACGTTGGAGAGTGTTACTCTCCAACAGGGTTTCCGATATGCCAGAAGGTAGGTGGTTGGGGAGAGGGGTGCCAACCTCGGGGGGGGGGGGGCTTGAGATCTCCTGGAATGGCAACTGATCTCCAGGCTACAGAGATGAGTTCCCCTGGAGAAAATGGAAGCTTTGGAGGGTGGGCTAGATGGGTTCATATCCTGCTGAGGTCCTTCCCCAAACCCTGCCCTCCTGAGGTCTCCACCCCATGAATCTCCAGGAATTTCCCAGATCCAGAATCGGCAACCCTCGGTAATACTCTGGGGATTGCCTCCTGCTCACATTTGAAGCCCTTCAGTCTTAAGTTTCTGGGGGTATTTGTCAGCCACAATGCCCCTATCCTCTTGGTTTCAGATACCAAGATTACTGATGTGCCTTTGCTTTCTTTGGGATTGCCCCCTTTTATCTGGGGAACGGAAACCTTTCTCAACGTTTGTTTGTCATCGTGAAAGAAACATGAGAGTAAAAAGACAGTGAAAAGAAGCTGTGCTCGCAAGTTCAGATACGTTAATGAAGAACCCATTCCACATTTTCCTCGCTGTTTTTTTTTCTTTTTTGGTCCTGTAACGTATTGCGATGGAGCCCGTGCAAAAGGCAATTGGCATTCCTGGCTCCTTCTAGCTTCTCCCAGCGTGACAGCCAGCCTGGTGTAGTGGGCGAGCCTGGGTGGGGTAGTGGTTAAGAGCGGTGGTTTGGAGCGGTGGATTCTGATCTGGAGAACCGGGTTTGATTCCCCACTCCTCCACGTGAGCGGCAGAGGCTAATCTGGTGAACTGGGTTGGTTTCCCCACTCCTACACACGAAGCCAGCTGGGTGACTTTGGCTAGTCACAGCTCTGTTAGGGGTGTCACAGGGGGATCTGTTGTGGCGAGCGGAAGGGAAGGTGATTGTAAGGCAGTTTGAGTCTCCCTTATAGGGTAGAGAAAGTCGGCTTGTAAAAAATCAACTCTTCTTCTACTCTCTTCAGCTCTCCCCTGGTTTCCAGTGGGCAATCCTGTATTGCTTTTAACACATCTTACTTCGACAGGTAGTGTAGCAGCCGGCATCCCAGCATTCCTCAGTTGGTTCAACCTTTTCTCTCCTGCTGCCACAACAAAAGAGCCTTTGGAAGATGGATCTCTTCTTGCTTGATTTCTTGGGCTCTGCAGGAACAAGGAAGGAATAATGCTTACGCCCAAGGTTGCCAGCTTAAGGTTGGGAAATATCTGGAGATTCTGTGGGTGGAGCCTGATGAGGGCAGGTTTGGAGAGGGGGTGGGCTTCAATGCCATAGAGTCTAATTGCCAAAGTGGCCATTTTCTCCAGGGAAACGATCTCTGTCGCCTGGAGATCAGTTGTAATAGCGGGAGATCTCCAGCCACCATCTGGAGGTTTCGAAATCAGCACAGCAATAATTGTACAAAGCGAACACATGTAACGTGTTTAAACATATATTCGACCAAAGTGCAGTGATACATATAAGACACACATACAACACAGATATACAATGTTTTTTCTAAAGCAGTCTTTGTGTAAAAAAATATTTCTATTTTAGCAGTAGTTGTAGAAAATTTCTTTAAAAGGTCCACAAGGTACTCTTAATATTCCCATCTTTGCACTTTGGTCGAATATTTGTTTAAACACGTTACATGCCTTCGCTTTGTACAATTATTGCTGTGCTGATTTCCAAACTGTGTGGTAATAGCACAGGAGTGCTCTTTTTTGTGGTTTACCATCTGGAGGTTGGCAACCCTACTTAATCCAGCGGACGCTGTTGGAATAATAGACAATGTCTAATTACCGTGCCAGCAGAATGTAACCTGGCCCAAGTTCTCCTTTCTAGCCCCCTGGTAGTGTCTAGGGTTGCCAACCTCCAGGTGCTAGCTGGAGATCACCTGTCGTTACATCGGGTCTCCAGCCGATAGAGTTCAGTTCACCTGGACAAAATGGCCGCTTTGGCCACTGGACTCTATGGCATTGAGGTCCCACCCCTCCCCAAACCCTGCCTCCCCAGGCTCCACCCCAAAATCTCCCAAAGAGAGACCTGGCAACCCTAGCAGTGTCCTTTTGGTTGCAAGAGGGAACAGCCTAGATCAGTACCACCCCACCCCCGCCAGTCTGAGATGAACCAAAAACCCATCTTACTGGGCACGTGGGGGTGTGGTCAACAACAGCCCCCAACCTGGCTCTTGCGCCTTTGCGGCTGCCCAAGAAGAGCCCTTCCCTCTTCAATTCCCCCAGCAGGGTCCCTTTGGTTGCAAAAGGGGATGGCCTGGATCAGCCCCCTCCCAGTCTGAGAGGGTGTCACAATCCAGGGCATCCTACCACGAAGGGGGAAGGGGTGGGGTGGGGCCACAACAGAGCTAAGAGGAGAGCCAGGTGGGGCAGCCTCTGCCAGACAAGGAGTGGCAGACCTATATTTTTGTCACCCCGAAGCTTGAACTGTTATGGGGACCCCTTTGCAACCAGCAACAATAGGGCACCTCCGAACAAGGTCCAAAAGGCCCTGCGGCCCGTGCAAGGACCGTGAGGCCCAAATGGGTGAGATTACCTTGCCAGTGGCCTGTCTCCACCTCTGCCTCCGCAGAGGTGGAGACAGTTGGCAAACTGAAGACGGGCCTGTACATGTGCTTTCTTGAGCAAGGGGACCTTGCGGGCTCTGCAAGATCTCAGTCCTTCACAGCGTAGTGTGTTACCAACTGTTTGCATGGTGACTATGGTCCCAGCTGCCCCGAGATCATTGACAAGTTCCCCCTGTGTAGTTCTGGGCTGCTTCATCACCGATCTCATGATCATTGAAACTCCACGAGATGAGATCTTGCATGGAGCCCCAGACCGAGGGAGGTTGAGGGTTACGGTTAGGGTTAGGGTTAGGATCTGGCTGGTTGATGGGGGAATCAAATACTTATTTCACTCATTATAATGTACATCAATCCCTGACTTTTGTCTTCTGGGTTTCTGGGGGTTATTCTGTCTCTCACAGCTACAAGGAGGTTGAGGGTTAGGGTTAGCGTTAGGATCTGGCTGGTTGATGGGGGATCAAATACTTATTTCCCTCATTATAATGCACATCAATCTCTGACGTTTGTCTTCTGGGTTTCTGGGGTTTTTCCTGTTGTTCTTCTGTCTCTCACAGCTACAACAAACCTACCATTAAAATTATGGACTGGTCATTTCTTCGTCAGAGGGCAAACGAGCAAATTTAGCACATGCAAATTGCTCCCACGCCCCCTCGGACTGATTTTTCCATGTCAGCTCCGATGGAAGCAATGGGTAAGAGAGCTGATTAGGACCCCGCCCCAGAGCTCCCCAGAGCTCCCCCGAGCTCCCATCCCATCCCGTCCTCCTGCTCCCAAGAGGCCACGTGCACCTGCTCCAGGGCGGGTATTTTTGGAGGTGGTGGTCCCACACTTTCAGCGTAGCTTGAGGGGACCCTTCTTGCAAGAACCCCCAAGTTTTGTGAAGATTGGGTCAGGGGGTCCTGAATTATGGGGCCTGGAAGGGCCCCCCATCTGCCCATAGCAATAAAGCCATCACAAACACATTTGTGGTTTTCCGCAGCTCCGGGGGGCATTTTTGGAGGTAGTTTGCTAACCATTGCAATGCAAAGCAACACGCAAGTGACCATGGAAAGGAACAGAGAGGCGCACTGGCTAGCATATGCTATAAATAATAAAAGAGGGGAGGAAGATCTTGGTCCCAGACCCACCCTTGCCCAGCACCCATTATATATAAATAACTAAATTATAAAAAAAATTCTTTGTAATTGAGCCTCATGCTGCCTTCTCTTTCAGACTACCTGGAAGTTGGCAACCTTAATTACAACTGATCTCCAGCCGATAGAGATCAGTTCACCTGGAGAAAACAGCTGCTTTGGCAATTGGACTCTACACCGTTGAAGTCCCTCCTCTCCCCAAATCCCACCCTCCTTAGGCTCCGCCCTAAAAACCTCCAGGAGTTTCCCTGTCCAGAGCTGGCAACCTAGGGTTGGCAACCTTCCGGGACTAGCTGGAGATCTTCTGCTATTACAACTGATCTCCAGCTGATAGAGATCAGTCCAACTGGTGGGCTGTTTGGACTCTATGGCATTGAAGTCCCTCTCCTCCCCAAACCCCCCCCTCCGGCTCAGGCTCCACCTGAAAAACCTCCCTCCAATGGCGCAGAGGGATCTGGAAACCCTATACCAAAATTTCTGGTGCTTGAGGCGGCTCAGAATGGCCAGGAACGTTCTGTGAGGTCACCCTGGAGACGGCAGTTGAAGCCAACAGCCTTCAGCCATGGAGCAGGTAGTCAAAACCGAGCTCTGGAGAATCAGTGGAGGCAGAAAAGTGTGTGGGTGGAGGAAAGAATAAATTGAAAGCAGAAGCATCACAAATACAGCCTGGGGCCATCACCTGCCCCCCCAAAACCTCTTCATTTGGCCCCCACAAGTCCCCCCTCTGCTCAGACACCCCCAGCCCCGGTCCACCTCCTTCCTGGATAGGGTTGCCAGCTCCGGGTACCTGGAGATTTTGGGGGGTGGGGTGTCTGAGAAGGACGGGGTTTGGGGAGGGGAGGGACTTCAACGCCATGAATTGCCAAAGCTGTCGTATTGTTCGGGAAAACTGATCTCTATCGGCTGGAGATCAGTTGTAAATGTGGGAGATCTCCGGCCACCACCGGGAGGTTGGCATCCCTATGCCTGGAGTTGCGCATCAGCCTGAGTGGCAGTGTTTGGCTCCTCTCTACACAGACCCTCCCCTTCCTCCTAGTGCTGTGCCAGCAGGCCCTCTCAGTGGGGAGGGTCAGCGACCGGTCCAGATCCTCGATGCTGCCACAGCCTGCTTGCTTTGGGGCAGCTGTGGAGAAAACGGGGCAGACCTGTCCCCCATCCTGGCTCAACCCTCCATGTGATTTCCCAGTGGGGCTTTTGGAAGAAAACGGATGCCCCTGAGTTGCAGGAACACTGGGGAACCTTTCCCGAATCTATCCCCAGGGAAAGCTTAGGAGGATCTTGAAGAATATGGTTGCCAACCTCCAGGTACTAGCTGGAGATTTCTCGCAATTATGACTGATCTCCAGCCGACAGAGATCAGTTCACCTGGGGAAAATGGCTGCTTTGGCCATTGCACTCTATGGCATTGAAGTCCCACCGGTGGTGAAGAGGGACCTGGCAACCCTAGGAACTGATCTTTATCGGCTGGAGATCAGTTGTTATTGCAAGGGAAAAGGACCACTTTGGCCATTGGACTCTATGGCATTGAAGTCCCTCCCCAAACCCGATTCATGAGGGGGTGGGGGGGAGTAAAAGGTGTATAGACACCAAAAACCTGTTCCCTGTTCTGTTCAGGGATGGCTTGTCTTGTGGCAATGAAAAATGGGGAAGGCGTGGTGGGCATTTGCCGGTTAAGGGGCCCTGGCAAAGAGCTTTTGGAATGACCCCCATTGCCGCACATTTCCCCCCAGGACTAATGGCTGCGCTGTGCGCTTCTGAAAGCAATGCTGAGTCTCTGCTCTGAAACCCTGCAGGGGGATGAAAAGCTTTCTCAACAGAGGAGACTTTGGAGAGTATTCTTTGCTCGTAAAATACATCACATGCCAGAAGGTAAGTGGTTGGGGAGAGGGGTGCCATCCTCCAGGTGGGAAACAAAACAAGAAATAGTGTTGTAAATAGCAATATATAATTAAACCAAAACAACCCCAGGCTAAAGAATCAAGGCATTTATCAGGATATATACATAAATATAACAGGCATAAAGAACCTATAACTTACTATGAAACATAAATCCCCTAGATTTACAAAGAAACAACAATCCCAATCCCACTATGAGGTATAGAAATAACTGCAAAGTCAAGTAGGATGCATCCAATTCCCTGGGAGGATGTCAGCAACCGGAGATCACCAACACAAACAACTGGGGGAAGTCCAAAGGAGATAGGGAAATCCACAGGAGATCAATCGATCAGACGGGCATTCCAGATCCTGTGCAGAGTCCCGTTTTCGCCAAAGGCTTCATCAGTCCTGGATCCCTTCTTGCTTTTAAATAAGTCGATCCTTTAGTGTATCCAGTGACTTTCTTTTCAAATATGCACAGCACTTTCTGCAACAATTTTCATGACATTGGCAACCCTCGGGGAATACTCTGGGGATTGCCTCCTGCTCGCACTTCAAAACCGAAACTTCTGGGGGCATATTTCACCCCACATCCTCTTGATTTCAGACTCCAGGATTATTGAGGGCCTTTGCCTGCTTTGGTATTACCCACTTTTATCTGGTGAACGGCAAACCTTTCCCAAAGTTTTTTTTCATCATTAGAGAAACACAAGAGTAAAAAGACAGTGAAAAGAAGCTATGCTTTCAAGTTCAGTTCTTTCTATCAGAACATTCTGCTTGAAATGGGCAAAAAACCTCTGGGCATCTTCCAGTTAATTAACACCTAACAAGATTAGCCTAGCCCTAGATATGGTACCAAATCCCTTAGCACAAACTTTCATCATATCCCAAACAGAAACTCAGTTTGCTACAGAACCCAGGATTGAAAACCAGTCCACTGAATGTCAGCAGCCGAGCATCTGGGAGGTATTTGATGCAGGCGGATCTTCATGGGGGTGTCGGGGGTGTGTGACGGGTGACTAGACACAAAAATCTTCATCCCGTGCTGTTCAGGGATGGCTTGTCCTGTAGCAAAGGAAAATGGGGAGGGGTTGCAGGCATTTGCCGGTCATGGGGGCCCTGGCAAAGGGAATGACCCCCATTGCCCCACATTTTCCCCCATGCCTGATGGCTGCGCTGTGCAATTCTGAAGGTGATGCTGAATCTCTGCTCTGAAACCCTGCAGGGGGAGAAGAGGGGGCTACATCGAACAAAGCGAGTTTGGAGAGATTTGTTTGCATACGGATTTTAGCCGTGGGGCAACACAGCCTTGAAAGCACGGCAAATCGCCATGAATAATTGGCCTTATAGTCTGTATTGTATTGTTGTCTTGTTCTTGTCACCCACAGACAGCCAGGATTCAGCCCTGCAGGGAAAAAAGAGGGGGCTACCTAGAACAAAACGAGTGTGGAGAGATTTGTGCGAACTCGAATTTTCCGACAGACCGGAAGGTAGGTGGTTGGGGAGAGGGGTGCCAACCTCCAGGGGGGGGCCTAGAGACCTCCTTGAATCGCAACTGACCTCCAGACAACAGAGACAGTCAAAAGAAGCTGTGTTCGCAAGTTCAGTTCTCGCACAATTGTTGTTGTGTTGTAGTGTTCTTGTTAACTACGGCTGAAAATGGGCATCAGGGAGAAGAGAGGGGGCTTAAGCGAACAAAGAGACGTTGGAGAGTGTTGCTTTCCGATATGCCACAAGGTAGGTAGTTGGGGAGAGGGGTGCCAACCTTGGGGGAGGGGGGGGCTTGATATCTCCTGGAATGGCAACTGATCTCCAGACTACAGAGATGAGTTCCCCTGGAGAAAATGGATGCTTTGGAGGGTGGGCTGTATGGGTTCATATCCTGCTGAGGTCGTCCACAAACCCTGCCCTCCTGAGGTCTCCACCCCATGAATCTCCAGGAATTTCCCAGATCCAGAATCGGCAACCCTCGGGGAATACTCTGGGGATTGCCTCCTGCTCACATTTGAAGCCCTTCAGTCTTAGGTTTCTGGGGGTATTTGTCAGCCACAATGCCCCTATCCTCTTGGTTTCAGATACCAAGATTACTGATGTGCCTTTGCTTTCTTTGGGATTGCCCCCTTTTATCTGGGGGACTGAAACCTTTCTCAACGTTTGTTTGTCATCGTGAAAGAAACATGAGAGTAAAAAGACAGTGAAAAGAAGCTGTGCTCGCAAGTTCAGATACGTTAATAAAGAACCCATGAGACATTTTCCTCGCTGTTTTTTTTTTTTTTGGCCCTGTAACGTATTGCAATGGAGCCCGTGCAAAAGGCAGTTGGCATTCCTGGCTCCTTCTAGCTTCTCCCAGCATGAGAGCCAGCCTGGTGCAGTGGGAGAGCCAGTGTGGTGTAGTGGTTAAGAGCGGTGGTTTGGAGCGGTAGACTCTGATCTGGAGAACCGGGTTTGATTCCCCACTCCTCCACGTGAGCGTCGGAGGCTAATCTGGTGAACTGGGTTGGTGTCCCCACTCCTACACACGAAGCCAGCTGGGTGACCTTGGGCTAGTCATAGCTCTGGGAGGGGAAGGGAAGGTGATTGTAAGGCAGTTTGAGTCTCCCTTATAGGGTAGAGAAAGTCGGCTTGTAAAAAATCAACTCTTCTTCTACTCTCTTCAGCTCTCCCCTGGTTTCCAGTGGGCAATCCTGTATTGCTTTTAGCACATCTTACTTCGACAGGTAGTGTAGCAGCCGGCATCCCAGCATTCCTCAGTTGGTTTAGACTCTTGTCTCCTGCTGCCACAACAAAAGAGCCTTTGGAAGATGGATCTCTTCTTGCTTGATTTCTTGGGCTCTGCAGGAACAAGAAAGGAATAATGCTTACGCCCAGGGTTGCCAGCTTAAGGTTGGGAAATATCTGGAGATTCTGTGGGTGGAGCCTGATGAGGGCAGGTTTGGAGAGGGGGTGGGCTTCAATGCCATAGAGTCCAATTGCCAAAGTGGCCATTTTCTCCAGGGAAACGGATCTCTGTCGCCTGGAGATCAGTTGTAATAGCGGGAGATCTCCAGCCACCATCTGGAGGTTTGGAAATCAGCACAGCAATAATTGTACAAAGCGAACACATGTAACATGTTTAAACATATATTCGACCAAAGTGCAGTGATACACATAAGACACACATACAACTATGTACACAGATATACAATGTTTTTTCTAATGCAGTCTTTGTGCAAAAAAATATTTCTAGTGTAGCAGTAGTTGTAGAATTTTTTTTTAAAAGGTCCACAAGGTACTCTTAATATTCCAATCTTTGCACTTTGGTCGAATTTTTGTTTAAACACGTTACATGTGTTCGCTTTGTACAATTATTGCTGTGCTGATTTCCAAACCTCCAGATGGTGGCTGGAGATCTCCCGATATTACAACTGATCTCCAGGCGACAGAGTTCAGTTCACCTGGAGAAAATGGCCGCTTTGGCCACTGGACTCTATGGCATTGAAGTCCCGCCCCTCCCCAAACCCTGCCTCCCCAGGCTCCACCCCAAAATCTCCCAAAGAGAGACCTGGCAACCCTAGCAGTGTCCTTTTGGTTGCAAGAGGGAACAGCCTAGATCAACCCCACCTCACCCCCGCCAGTCTGAGATGAACCAAAAACCCATCTTACTGGGCACGTGGGGGTGTGGACAACCACAGCCCCCAACCTGGCTCTTGCGCCTTTGCGGCTGCTCAAGAAGAGCCCTTCCCTCTTCAATTCCCCCAGCAGGGTCCCTTTGGTTGCAACAGGGGATGGCCTGGATCAGCCCCCTCCCAGTCTGAGAGGGTGTCACAACCCAGGGCATCCTACCACGAAGGGGGAAGGGATGGGGTGGGGCCACAACAGAGCTAAGAGGAGAGCCAGGTGGGGCAGCCTCTGCCAGACAAGGAGTGGCAGACCTACATTTGTGTCACCCCGAAGCTTGACATTTATGAGCACCCCTTTGCAACCAGCAACAATAGGGCACCTTCTAACAAGGTCCAAAAGGCCCTGCGGCCCGTGCAAGGACCGTGAGGCCCAAATGGGTGAGATTACCTTTCCTGTGGCCTGTCTCCACCTCTGCCTCCGCAGAGGTGGAGACAGTTGGCAAACTGAAGATGGCCCTGTACATGTGCTTTCTTGAGCAAGGGGACCTTGCGGGCTCTGCAAGATCTCAGTCCTTCACGGCGTAGTGTGTTACCAACTGTTTTCATGGTGACTATGGTCCTAGCTTCCCTGAGATCATTGACAAGTTCCCCCTGTGTAGTTCTGGGCTGCTTCATCACCGTTCTCATGATCATTGAAACTCCAAGAGATGAGATCTTGCATGGACCCCAGACCGAGGAAGATTGAGGGTTACGGTTAGGGTTAGGGTTAGGATCTGGCTGGTTGATGGGGGAATCATATACTTATATCACTCATTATAATGTACATCAATCCCTGACTTTTGTCTTCTGGGTTTCTGGGGGTTATTCTGTCTCTCACAGCTACAAGGAGGTTGAGGGTTAGGGTTAGGGTTTGGGTTAGGATCTCGCTGGTTGATGGGGGATCAAATACTTATTTCCCTCATTATAATGCACATCAATCTCTGACGTTTGTCTTCTGGGTTTCTGGGGTTTTTCCTGTTGTTCTTCTGTCTCTCACAGCTACAACAAACCTACCATTAAAATTATGGACTGGTCATTTCTTCGTCAGAGGGCAAACGAGCAAATTTAGCACATGCAAATTGCTCCCACGCCCCCTCGGACTGACTTTCCCATGTCAGCTCCAATGGAAGCAATGGGTAAGAGAGCTGATTAGGACCCCGCCCCCGCCCCAGAGCTGCCCAGAGCTCCCATCCCATCCTGTCCTCCTGCTCCCAAGAGGCCACGTGCACCTGCTCCAGGGCGGGTATTTTTGGAGGTGGAGGTCCCACACTTTCAGCGTAGCTTGAGGGAACCCTTCTTGCAAGAACCCCCAAGTTTTGTGAAGATTGGGTCAGGGGGCCCTGAATTATGGGGCCTGGAAGGGCCCCCCATCTGCCCATAGCAATAAATCCATCACAAACACATTTGTGGTTTTCCGCGGCTCCGGGGGGCATTTTTGGAGGTAGTTTGCTAACCATTGCAATGCAAAGCAACACGCAAGTGACCATGGAAAGGAACAGAGAGGCGCACTGGCTAGCATATGCTATAAATAATAAAAGAGGGGAGGAAGATCTTGGTCCCAGACCCACCCTTGCCCAGCACCCATTATATATAAATAACTAAATTATAAAAAAAATTCTTTGTAATTGAGCCTCATGCTGCCTTCTCTTTCAGACTACCTGGAAGTTGGCAACCTTAATTACAACTGATCTCCAGCCGATAGAGATCAGTTCACCTGGAGAAAACAGCTGCTTTGGCAATTGGACTCTACACCGTTGAAGTCCCTCCTCTCCCCAAATCCCACCCTCCTTAGGCTCCGCCCTAAAAACCTCCAGGAGTTTCCCTGTCCAGAGCTGGCAACCTAGGGTTGGCAACCTTCCGGGACTAGCTGGAGATCTTCTGCTATTACAACTGATCTCCAGCTGATAGAGATCAGTCCAACTGGTGGGCTGTTTGGACTCTATGGCATTGAAGTCCCTCTCCTCCCCAACCCCCCCCCGGCTCAGGCTCCACCTGAAAAACCTCCCTCCAATGGCGCAGAGGGATCTGGAAACCCTATACCAAAATTTCTGGTGCTTGAGGCGGCTCAGAATGGCCAGGAACGTTCTGGGAGGTCACCCTGGAGACGGCAGTTGAAGCCAACAGCCTTCAGCCATGGAGCAGGTAGTCAAAACCGAGCTCTGGAGAATCAGTGGAGGCAAAAAGTGTGTGTGGGTGGAGGAAAGAATAAATTGAAAGCAGAAGCATCACAAATACAGCCTGGGGCCATCACCTGCCCCCCCAAAACCTCTTCATTTGGCCCCCACAAGTCCTCCCTGTGCTCAGACACAGTTCCACCTCCTTCCTGGATAGGGTTGCCAGCTCTGGGTACCTGGAGATTTTGGGGGGTGGGGTGTCTGAGAAGGACGGGGTTTGGGGAGGGGAGGGACTTCAACGCCATGAATTGCCAAAGCTGTCGTATTGTTCGGGAAAACTGATCTCTATCGGCTGGAGATCAGTTGTAAATGTGGGAGATCTCCGGCCACCACCGGGAGGTTGGCAACCCTATGCCTGGAGTTGCGCATCAGCCTGAGTGGCAGTGTTTGGCTCCTCTCTACACAGACCCTCCCCTTCCTCCTTGTGCTGTGCTGGTACCAGCAGGCCCTCTCAGTGGGGAGGGTCAGCGACCGGTCCAGATCCTCGATGCTGCCACAGCCTGCTTGCTTTGGGGCAGCTGTGGAGAAAACAGGGGGCAGACCTGGCCCCCATCCTGGCTCAACCCTCCACGTGATTTCCCAGTGGGGCTTTTGGCAGAAAACGGATGCCCCTGAGTTGCAGGAACACTGGGGAACCTTTCCCGAATCTGCCCTCTAGGAAAAGCTCAGGAGGATCTTGAGGAATATGGTTGCCAACCTCCAGGTACTAGCTGGAGATTTCTCGCGATTATGACTGATCTCCAGCCGACAGAGATCAGTTCACCTGGGGAAAATGGCTGCTTTGGCCATTGCACTCTATGGCATTGAAGTCCCACCGGTGGTGAAGAGGGACCTGGCAACCCTAGGAAGTGATCTCTATCGGCTGGAGATCAGTTGTTACTGCAAGGGGAAAGGACCACTTTGGCCATTGGACTCTATGGCATTGAAGTCCCTCCCCAAACCCGATTCATGAGGGGGTGGGGGGGAGTAAAGGGTGTATAGACACCAAAAACCTGTTCCCTGTGCTGTTCAGGGATGGCTTGTCTTGTGGCAATGAAAAATGGGGAAGGCGTGGTGGGCATTTGCCGGTTAAGGGGCCCTGGCAAAGAGCTTTTGGAATGACCCCCATTGCCGCACATTTTCCCCCAGGACTAATGGCTGCGCTGTGCGCTTCTGAAAGCAATGCTGAGTCTCTGCTCTGAAACCCTGCAGGGGGATGAAAAGCTTTCTCAACAGAGGAGACTTTGGAGAGTATTCTTTGCTCGTAAAATACATCACATGCCAGAAGGTAAGTGGTTGGGGAGAGGGGTGCCATCCTCCAGGTGGGAAACAAAACAAGAAATAGTGTTGTAAATAGCAATATATAACTAAACCAAAACAACCCCAGGCTAAAGAATCAAGGCATTTATCAGGATATATGCATAAATATAACAGGCATAAAGAACCTATAACTTGCTATGAAATATAAATCCCCCAGATATACAAAGAAACAATAATCCCAATCCCACTATGAGGTATAGAAATAACTGCAAAGTCAAGTAGGATGCATCCAATTCCCTGGGAGGATGTCAGCAACCGGAGATCACCAACACAAACAATTGGAGGAAGTCCAAAGGAGATAGGGAAATCCACAGGAGATCAATCGATCAGACGGGCATTCCAGATACTGGGCAGAGTCCTGTTTTCGCCAAAGGCTTCATCAGTCATGGATCCCTGCTTGGTGTCAGCAGTTTGCTTTTAAATAAGTCGATCCCTTAGTGTATCCAGTGTCGTTCTTTTTCAAATATGCGCAGCACTTTCTGCAACAATTTTCATGACATGGTTGACCTTCACGACATACTAACCTCCAGGTAGGGCCTGGAGATCCCCTGGAATCGCAACTGATCTCCAGACTGCCGAGATGAGTTCCCCTGGAGAACACGGATGCTTTGGAGGGTGGGCTGTATGGCATTATAGCCTGCTGAGGTCTCTTCCTGAACCCTTCTGAGGTCCCCACCCCATGAATCTCCTGGAATTTCCCTGATCCAGAATATGCAACCCTCGGGGAATACTCTGGGGATTGCCTCCTGCTCGCACTTCAGACCGAACCTTCTGGGGGCATATTTCAGCCCACATCCTCTTGATTTCAGACTCCAGGATTATTGAGGGCCTTTGCCTGCTTTGGTATTACCCACTTTTATCTGGTGAACGGCAAACCTTTCCCAAAGTTTTTTTTCATCATTAGAGAAACACAAGAGTAAAAAGACAGTGAAAAGAAGCTATGCTTTCAAGTTCAGTTCTTTCTGTCAGAACATTCTGCTTCAAATGGGCAAAAAACCTCTGGGCATCTTCAAGTGAATTAACACCTAACTAGCTGTTCATTTTTTTTGGGGGGGGGGATCCATTCAGCTTTAATGCCCCAGGCATGAAAGATTAGGACTGATTTCCAGGTTAAAATATCCCCCTGTACTCTGCAAGTGTTCTTTGACACATTTATGTAAAACAGAAATGCCACTTATGTGGGTGGTAACTCCTAAAACATTTTTTTTCTTGTGTTATGAATCCTCTGGTTTCCACTTCTGTCCCAGGCTTCTACATTTTGACTCCAGTTCAGTCATGATACCCCTTTCGTTCCTGAACAATTGGCTTATGGAACTGACCGACACTAGATCTTGCAGCTGCCACACGACCTTAGCTGGACTGACAAGAAAGGAGAGGAATCCAAGGAAGACCACTCCATCAATCTGTCCTATACTGGATGGTTCAGTTCACCCTCTAAGCTCAGAGGCACTCTACACTCCAGCACCAGTTTTTGGGGTGGGGGGGAGGCCCCCAGTTGATTGTTTCTGGTCTCTGTGCCCACTTTTCAGTTTTCTCCAACACTCCCTGTGACTGCCCAGGCTCTTTGCGCTGTGAGACACAAATTTTGTAGTTGCACACTTAGGCCAATTATTCACGCACAGGTTTGCTGCTGACTTGCGATATAAGCCAAACTTTGAAATGGTTATTCATGGCTTCAGATTACTGCTGTAAAGTCCAACGTTTTAGTTTATTCATTGCAATTTTAGTCCGCAGTAGCGGCAGCAGCCCACAACAATTGAGCGCTCCCCCGGCCATCATCGTGGTTGGTTGTGTCGCTGCTCCACACCCCAAGCCCACCCATCGGACATCGGCACGTTGCTCCTTTGATGGGGAAAGGGGAACAAAGGGTTACTCCTGTGAAAATGGCAGCCAGTGTGAAAAAAGCAAATAGGTGTCCATCTAAGTAAATTGATCTCTCGGATTAAACGTTCCGGCAAACGTGAACCACTTTTATTTATTTTTTCCTTTAAAGTGTCCAACATAGTGATTTTCTGGAGCTGGAAGGTTGCTTGGAGGGGATGAAGTGAGGGGGGAAAGTGTGTGGGGGGTTTCCAAGGGGGAAAAGGGCAGAGGCCAACTGGGAAAGGGAAGAACGGCCGGGGGAGAAAAATGTTTTAAATGGGAGAAAAGAGAAACTGAATAGGTAACAGGGATTTGTAAAAGTTTCAGAAAAGAGAGTGAGAAGGCAAAGAAGAAGAAGAGCCATCGGAAAGGGTGAGGAGAAGGAGCTCGCTGGCATTTTGCTGGGCACCGTCTGTGCCCTCAGATCTCTCCCTCCGGGCCGCAAGCCGGGCTGCCCGCTGCTGGAAGGAAGCTGCGAGCTGGGCCTGTGCTTTCCGCAGCCCTTGTCACGGCTTGCCTTCCCCAAAGAAGCCCACTGGCAGGTGGCTGGCTTGCCTGCCGAGCACCCCCCCACACACACACACCGCCTTTCTCATCCCACTCCCTGCTCCTGCTGAGTGCAATCCGCCAAGCAAGCTGCATGGGTTGCCCCAGTCTGCATGCCCTAATAATAATACTAAAACACACACACATACCCTGAAACTAAAACTGGAAAGCTGTAGGTTTCCAAACTCTTTCAGCCAAGATGCTTGGAGGATTTTTGCTTGGAGGGTGGGAAAGGGGGACGGGATAATCGGCGTTATGCGACCTTCTTCTCCAATTGGTGTTTGCAGAGGGAAAGGATTGCCGGCGAAGGAGGAGAGTGGTAGAGAGACTGGAAGGGGGGCAGGCTGGGCGGGGGGAATTGATCCGAATCCTGGGAGTTTTTCATGGGAAAAGGGCGCTTTGAAGGCGGGGCAGAATCCAGGTTCACGGCAAGACAGGTTTCTGATAATGTGGGGATAAGGCGAATTTTGTGCTCAAACCCGAAGCCCTCATGGATAATTAAAAATTAGCCGTGGGGCAACACAGCCTGGAAAACACAGCAAATCGCCATGAATAGTTGGCCTTATAGTCTGTATTGTATTGTTGTCTTGTTCTTGTCACCCACAGCCAGCCAGGATTCAGCCCTGCAGGGACAAACAAGAGGGCTACCAAGAACAAAAAGAGTGTGGCGAGATTTGTGTGATCTCGAATTTTCCCACAGACCAGAAGGTAGGTGGTTGGGGAGAGGGGTGCCAACCTCCAGGGGGGCCTAGAGACCTCCTGGAATCACAACTGAACTCCAGACAACAGGGATCAGCTCCCCTGGAGAAAATGGATGCTTTGTAGGGTGGGCTGTATGGCATTATACCCTGCTGAGGTCCCTCCCCAAACCCTGCCCTCCTGAGGTCCCCACCCCATGAATCTCCAGGAATTTCCCACACCCAGAATTGGCATCCCTCGAGGAATGCTCTGGGGATTGCCTGCTGCTCGCACTCAGAGCCCTTCATATTTCAGCAACAAAACCCATATCCTCTTGATTTCAGATACCAAGATTATGGGCCACCTTTGCTTTCCCCCTTTTACTTCCCCGTTTTACCTGGTGGACTGAAACCTTTCCCAAGTTTTGTTTGTCATCGTGAAAGAAACACGAGAGTAAACAGACAGTCAAA
Organism: Euleptes europaea; assembly: GCF_029931775.1. Taxonomy (NCBI): domain Eukaryota; kingdom Metazoa; phylum Chordata; class Lepidosauria; order Squamata; family Sphaerodactylidae; genus Euleptes; species Euleptes europaea. The sequence continues at coordinate 55,645,518 of NC_079323.1, forward strand.
AGAAGCTGTGTTCGCAAGTTCAGTTCTCGTACAATTGTTGTTGTGTTGTAGTGTTCTTGTTACCTATATCAAGGCAAAAGACAGAAGTGGAGGTGGAAACTGGCCATCAGGGACAAGAGAGGGGGCAGACTCGAAGAAAGAGACGTTGGAGAGTGTTACTCTCCAACAGGGTTTCCGATATGCCAGAAGGTAGGTGGTTGGGGAGAGGGGTGCCAACCTCGGGGGGGGGGGGGCTTGAGATCTCCTGGAATGGCAACTGATCTCCAGGCTACAGAGATGAGTTCCCCTGGAGAAAATGGAAGCTTTGGAGGGTGGGCTAGATGGGTTCATATCCTGCTGAGGTCCTTCCCCAAACCCTGCCCTCCTGAGGTCTCCACCCCATGAATCTCCAGGAATTTCCCAGATCCAGAATCGGCAACCCTCAGGGAATACTCTGGGGATTGCCTCCTGCTCACATTTGAAGCCCTTCAGTCTTAAGTTTCTGGGGGTATTTGTCAGCCACAATGCCCCTATCCTCTTGGTTTCAGATACCAAGATTACTGAAGTGCCTTTGCTTTCTTTGGGATTGCCCCCTTTTATCTGGGGAACTGAAACCTTTCTCAACGTTTCTTTTTCATCGTGAAAGAATCATGAGAGTAAAAAGACAGTGAAAAGAAGCTGTGCTCGCAAGTTCAGTTCTCGCACGCTTATTGTTTGTGTTGTAGAGTCCTTGACACGAACACCCAGCGAGGAGTCGGCAGAGGTGGAGACAGGCCACGAGCAAGGTAATCGCACCCATATGGGCCTCACGGTCCTTGCAAGGGCCGCAGGGCCTTTTGGACCTTGTTAGGAGTAGCCCTATTGTTGCTGGTTGCAAAGGGGTCCCATGAATGTCAAGCTTCGGGGTGACACCAATGTAGGTCTGCCACTCCTTCTCTGTCTGAGGCTGCCTCACCTGGTCCTCCTCTTAGCTCTGTTGTGGCCCCACCCCATCCCTTCCCCCTTCGTGGTAGGATGTCCTGGGTTGTGACACCCTCTCAGACTGGGAGGGGGCTGATCCAGGCCATCCCCTGTTGCAACCAAAGGGACCCCGCTGGGGGAATTGAAGAGGGAAGGGCTCCTCTTGGGCAGCGGCAAACGCGCAAGAGCCAGGTTGGGGGCTGTTGTTGACCACACCCCCACGTGCCCAGTAAGATGGGTTTTTGGTTCATCTCAGACTGGAGGGGGGTGGGGTGGTGCTGATCTAGGCTGTTCCCTCTTGCAACCAAAAGGACACTGCTAGGGTTGCCAGGTCTCTCTTTTGGAGATTTTCGGGTGGAGCCTGGGGAGGCAGGGTTTGGGGAGGGGAGGGACTTCAATGCCATAGAGTCCAGTGGCCAAAGCGGCCATTTTCTCCAGCTGAACTGAACTCTATCGGCTTGAGACCCGATGTAACAGCAGGTGATCTCCAGCTAGCACCTGGAGGTTGGCAACCCTAGACACTACCAGGGGGCTAGAAAGGAGAACTGGGGCCAGGTTACATTCTGCTGGCACGGTAATTAGATTTTGTCTATCATTCCAACAGCTTCCTCTAGATTAAGTAGGGTTGCCAACCTCCAGATGTTGGCTGGAGACCTCCAACTATTACAATTGATCTCCAGGAGACAGAGATCAGTTCCCCTGGAGAAAATGGCCCCTTTGGCAATTGGACTCTATGGCATTGAAGCCCCCCTCTCCAAACCTGCCCTCATCAGGCTCCACCCACAGAATCTCCAGATATTTCCCAATCTTAAGCTGGCAACCCTGGGCGTAAGCATTATTCCTTTCTTGTTCCTGCAAAGCCCAAGAAATCAAGCAAGAAGAGATCCATCTTCCAAAGGCTCTTTTGTTGTGGCAGCAGGAGACAAGAGTCTGAACCAACTGAGGAATGCTGGGATGCCGGCTGCTAAACTACCTGTCGAAGTAAGATGTGCTAAAAGCAATACAGGATTGCCCACTGGAAACCAGGGGAGAGCTGAAGAGAGTAGAAGAAGAGTTGATTTTTTACAAGCCGGCTTTCTCTACCCTATAAGGGAGACTCAAACTGCCTTACAATCACCTTCCCTTCCCATCCCCACAACAGACACCCTGTGACACCCCTAACAGAGCTGTGACTAGCCAGGGTCACCCAGCTGGCTTCGTGTGTAGGAGTGGGGATACCAACCCAGTTCACCAGATTAGCCTCCACCGCTCTTGTGGAGGAGTGGGGAATCAAACCCGGTTCTCCAGATCAGAGTCCGCCGCTCCAAACCACCGCTCTTAACCACTACACCACCCTGGCTCTCCCACTACACCAGGCTGGCTCTCAGGCTGGGAGAAGCTAGAAGGAGCCAGGAATGCCAACTGCCTTTTGCACGGGCTCCATCGCAATGCGTTACAGGACCAAAAAACAAACAGCGAGGAAAATGTGGCATGGGTTCTTCATTAACGTCTCTAGGCCCAAATAGACTACTCTGGGATTGAAATGAAAGCCCCCGCCCGCCGGGTTAGGGTTGCCAGGCCCCTCTTTGTCACCGGCGGGAGGTTTTTGGGACCGAGCCTGAGGAGGGCAGGGTTTGGGGAGGGACTTCCATGCCATAGAGTCCTATTGCCAAAGCGGCCATTTTCTCCAGGGGAACTGATCTCTATCGGCTGGAGATCAGTTGTAATAGCAGGAGATCTGCAGCTAGTACCTGGAGTTTGGCAACACTACCCAGAGTGGAATGAGGGTCCCTAGGAAGAGAAAGTGCTCGGGGACTGAAATGACGGGTGGGCAAAGAGAGGCTACTGGGGGGGGCAATCTTGTCATTCCATCTCTTTTTTGTACAACCCTTTCGAAGTGTCCACCATGCTCGGGGAATACTCTGGGGATTGCCAACATAGTGATTTTCTGGAGCTGTAAGGTTGCGTGGAGGGGCTAAAGCGAGGGGGGAAAGTGTGGGGGGGTTTCCAAAGGGGAAAAGGACAGAGGCCAACTGGGAAAGGGAAGAACGGCCGGGGAAGAAAAATGTTTTAAATGGGAGAAAAGAGAAGGTGAGTAGGTAACTGGGATTTGTAAAAGTTTCAAAAAAGAGAGTGAGAAGGCAAAGAAGAAGAAGAGCAATCAGAAAGGGTGAGGAGAAGGAGCTCGCTGGCATTTTCCTGGGCACCCTCTGTACCCTCAGATCTCTCCCCCCGGGCCGCAAACCGGGCTGCCCGCTGCTGGAAGGAAGCTGCGAGCTGGGCCTGTGCTTTCCGCAGCCCTTGTCACGGCTTGCCTTCCCCGAAGAAGCCCACTGGCAGCTGGCTGGCTTCCCTGCCGAGCACCCCCCCCCACCGCCTTTCTCATCCCACTCCCTGCTCCTGCTGAGTGCAATCCGCCAAGCAAGCCGAATGGGTCGCCCCAGTCTACATGCCGTAATAATAATAAAACACTCACACATACCCTGAAACTAAAACTGGAAAGCTGTATCTTTCAGCCAAGATGCTCTGAGGATTTTTGCTTGGAGGGTGGGAAAGGGGGATGGGATGATCGGCGTTATGCGACCTTCTTCTCCAATTGGTGTTTGCAGAGGGAAAGGATTGCCGGAGAGGGTGGAGAGTGGGAGGAGAGACCGGAAGGGGGGCAGGCTGGGCGGGGAGAATTGATCCGAATCCTGGGAGTTTTTCATGGAAAAGGGGCACTTGGAAGGCGGGGAAGAAACCAGGTTCACGGCAAGACAGGTTTCTGATAATGTGGGGGTAAGGCGAATTTTGTGCTCAAACCCGAAGCAGTCATGAATAATTAAAAATTAGCCGTGGGACAACACAGCCTGGAAAGCACAGCAAATCGCCATGAATAGTTGGCCTTATAGCCTGTATTGTATTGTTGTCTTGTTCTTGTCACCCACAGCCAGCCAGGAGTCAGTTGCATGTGTACCAGCGGAAAGGCAAGAGAAGGGGGCAGAGATGGGGACTAACCTCAAGGAACGTAATCTCACCCAAAGCTATCCATCTGAAAACCAGAACCTTCCGTCCAAGATTAGCCTAGCTCTAGATATGGTACCAAATTCCTTAGCACAAACTTTCATCATATCCCAAACAGAAACTCAGTTAGATTCAGAACAAAAGAATGAAAACCAGTCCCCTGAATGTCAGCAGCAGAGCATCTGGGAGGTATTTGATGCAGGCGGATCTTCATGGGGTGTCGGGGGTGTGTGACGGTTGACTAGACACAAAAGTCTTCATCCCCGTGCTGTTCAGGGATGGGTTGTCCTGTGGCAAAGGAAAATGGAGAGGGGTTGGCAGGCATTTGCCGGTCGTGGGGACCCTGGCAAAGAGCTTTTGGAATGACCCCCATTGCCCCACATTTCCCCCCATGTCTGATGGCTGCACTGTTCGATTCTGAAGGTGATGCTGAATCTCTGCTCTGAAACCCTGCAGGGAGAGAAGAGGGGGCTACGTCGCACCAAACGAGTGTGGAGAGATTTGTTCGCACTCGAATTTTCTGACATGCCGGAAGGTAGGTGGTTGGGGAGAGGGGTGCCAACCTCCAGGGGGGCCTAGAGACCTCCTGGAATCGCAAGTGACCTCCAGACAACAGAGATCAGCTCCCCTGGAGAAAATGGATGCTTTGGATGGTGGGCTGTGTGGCATTATACCCTGCTGAGGTCCCTCCCCAATCCCTGCCCTCCTGAGGTCCCCACCCCATGAATCTCCAGGAATTTCCCAGGCCCGGAATTGGCAACCCTCGAGGAATGCTCTGGGGATTGCCTCCTGCTCGCAATCAGAGCCTAGGCGTAAGCATTATTCCTTTCTTGTTCCTACAGAGCCCAAGAAATCAAACAAGAAGAGATCCATCTTCCAAAGGCTCTTTTGTTGTGGCAGCAGAAGACAAGAGGTTGAACCAACTGAGGAATGCTGGGATGCCGGCTGCTATACTAGAATTGGCAACCCCCGAGGAATGCTCTGGGGATTGCCTCCTGCTCGCCCTCAGATCCCTTCATATTTCAGCACCAAAACCCGTATCCTCTTGATTTCAGATACCAAGATTATTGACCACCTTTGCTTCCCCCCTTTTATTTTCCCCTTTTATCTGGTGGACTGAGAACTTTCCCAAAGTTGGTTTTTCATCATTAAAGAAACACAAGAGTAAACAGACAGTCAAAAGAAGCTGTGTTCGCAAGTTCAGTTCTCGCACAATTGTTTTTGTGTTGTAGTGTTCTTGTTACCTATATCCAGCCAAAAGTCAGCAGTCTTTGGCCTAGAGGAGGTGGAGGTGGAAACTGGCCATAAGGGAGACAAGAGGAGGCTGACTCGAACAAAGAGAGCATGGAGAGTGTTGTTGTCCAGCAAGGTATCGGACATGCCAGAAGGTAGGTGGTTGGGGAAAGGGGTGCCAACCTTCGGGGGGCGGGCTGGAGATCTCCTGGAATGGCAACTGATCTCCAGACTACAGAGATGAGTTCCCCTGGAGAAAATGGATGCTTTGGAGGGTGGGCTGTATGGCATTATACCCTGCTGAGGTCCCTCCCCAAACCCTGCCCTCCTGAGGTCTCCACCCCAATAATCTCCAGGAATTTCCCAGATCCAGAATCGGCAACCCTCAGGGAATACTCTGGGGATTGCCTCCTGCTCACATTTGAAGCCCTTCAGTCTGAGGTTCTGGGGGTATTTGTCAGCCACAATGCCCCTATCCTCTTGATTTCAGATACCAAGATTACTGATGTGCCTTTGCTTTCTTTGGGATTGCCCCCTTTTATCTGGTGAACTGAAACCTTTCTCAACGTTTGTTTTTCATCGTGAAAGAAACATGAGAGTAAAAGGACAGTGAAAAGAAGCTGTGCTCGCAAGTTCAGTTCTCACACACTTATTGTTCTTGACACCAACAAACAGCGATGAATCGGCAGAGTTTGTCAAAAGAAGCTGTGCTCGCAAGTTCAGGTCTCGCACAATTGTTTTTGTGTTGTAGTGTTCTTGTTACCTATATCCAGCCAAAAGTCAGCAGTCTTTGCACCAGAAGAGGTGGAGGTGGAAACTGGCATAAGGGAGACAAGAGGAGGCTGACTCGAACAAAGAGAGCATGGAGAGTGTTGTTGTCCAACAAGGTATCGGACATGCCAGAAGGTAGGTGGTTAGGGAAAGGGGTGCCATCCTCCGGGGGGCGGGCTGGAGATCTCCTGGAATGGCAACTGATGTCCAGACTACAGAGATGAGTTCCCCTGGAGAAAATGGATGCTTTGCAGGGTGGGCTGTATGGGTTCATATCCTGCGGAGGTCCCTCCCCAAACCCTGCCCTCCTGAGGTCTCCACCCCATGAATCTCCAGGAATTTCCCAGTTCCAGAATTGGCAACCCTCGGGGAATACTCTGGGGATTGCCTCCTGCTCACATTTGAAGCCCTTCAGTCTTAGGTTTCTGGGGGTATTTGTCAGCCAAAATGCCCCTATCCTCTTGGTTTCAGATACCAAGATTACTGATGTGCCTTTGCTTTCTTTGGGATTACCCCCTTTTATCTGGTGAACTGAAACCTTTCTCAACCTTTTCTTTTTCATCATGAAAGAAACATGAGAGTAAAAAGACAGTGAAAAGAAGCTGTGCTCGCAAGTTCAGATACGTTAATGAAGAACCCATTCCACATTTTCCTCGCGGTTTTTTTTTCTTTTTTGGTCCTGTAACGTATTGCGATGGAGCCCGTGCAAAAGGCAATTGGCATTCCTGGCTCCTTCTAGCTTCTCCCAGCGTGACAGCCAGCCTGGTGTAGTGGGAGAGCCAGTGTGGTGTAGTGGTTAAGAGCCGTGGTTTGGAGCGGTGGACTCTGATCTGGAGAACCGGGTTTGATTCCCCACTCCTCCACGTGAGCGGCAGAGGCTAATCTGGTGAACTAGGTTGGTTTCCCCACTCCTACACACGAAGCCAGCTGGGTGACCTTGGGCTAGTCACAGCTCTGGGAGGGGAAGGGAAGGTGATTGTAAGGCAGTTTGAGTCTCCCTTATAGGGTAGAGAAAGTCGGCTTGTAAAAAATCAACTCTTCTTCTACTCTCTTCAGCTCTGCCCTGGTTTCCTGTATTGCTTTTAGCACATCTTACTTCGACAGGTTGTTTAGCAGCCGGCATCCCAGCATTCCTCAGTTGGTTCAGACTCTTGTCTCCTGCTGCCACAACAAAAGAGCCTTTGGAAGATGGATCTCTTCTTGCTTGATTTCTTGGGCTCTGCAGGAACAAGAAAGGAATAATGCTTACGCCCAGGGTTGCCAGCTTAAGGTTGGGAAATATCTGGAGATTCTGTGGGTGCAGCCTGATGAGGGCAGGTTTGGAGAGGGGGTGGGCTTCAATGCCATAGAGTCCAATTGCCAAAGGGGCCATTTTCTCCAGGGAAACTGATCTCTGTCGCCTGGAGATCAATTGTAATAGCGGGAGATCTCCAGCCACCATCTGGAGGTTTGGAAATCAGCACAGCAATAATTGTACAAAGCGAACACATGTAACGTGTTTAAACATATATTCGACCAAAGTGCAGTGATACATATAAAACACACATACAACTATGTACACAGATATACAATGTTTTTTCTAATGCAGTCTTTGTGCAAAAAAATATTTCTATTGTAGCAGTAGTTGTAGAAATTTTTTTTAAAAGGTCCACGAGGTACTCTTAATATTCCAATCTTTGCACTTTGGTCGAATATTTGTTTAAACACGTTACATGTGTTCGCTTTGTACAATTATTGCTGTGCTGATTTCCAAACTGTGTGGTAATAGCACAGGAGTGCTCTTTTTTGTGGTTTACCATCTGGTGGTTGGCAACCCTACTTAATCCAGCGGACGCTGTTGGAATAATAGACAATGTCTAATTACCGTGCCAGCAGAATGTAACCTGGCCCAAGTTCTCCTTTCTTTTTCTTTTCTTTTTTTTTAGTTATTTTTATTATTTTCTACAATTCAACAAAAATAAACATATCTCAACAATATATTCAGTTGTAACTGCTTGTAACAAAAAAAGTTCATTGCTATTACTGAGAATATGTTATCTATAATATTCAATGCTATCTGCTATATGTGACTTCCCCGCATCTTCTTCAGTCACTAATTCTACTGGTTAACACTTTTGCATTTCAAATTAATTTCTAATCCTTATTTTCTCTCATACAGACTTGCTTTAAGCTATCTATACTACTTCTATAAGCAATTTCAAGTCCTACCTAGTTATAATATTATCATCATTGTCTCTATATAACATTCTATTATTCTATAATAAAGGGATTAGATCAATACATAAACAAATTTTCCCATTAGAAATTCATCAAAGTAAATCCACTGTGGCTCCCTTACACCCCAAAAATAAGCATCATTTTAGCCATTATCTTGTTTTGGGAGGGGATCTGCCAGTCCTTCTTTATTTCCCAATCCCCACCCCCCGTTTTTCAATATAGTAGCTGCAATTCTGGCCTCTGAAAATGTAAAAGAAGATCCCAGTGATTGTATCCATTGGCTTCTTGTTAAAATTTCCAGCATCTTCTTGGTAAAATCCTTCGTCATGTCTCCCTCCATCGCTGGCTGCCAGGAAGTGTTTTCTTGGGATAATAATGTTCCTCCTGTCAGCAGTAACTCAGACAAGTAGATTGTAGAGGTATTGAGTTCTCTCATGTTGCTCTCTCTCATTGCCAGCTGGTCACTTGCAGCTACCTCTTTAAAATCTTGGGTCTTCATATCGTGGATCTCCTCAATAATTGTGTCCAGTTTTCCATTAATTGATTTAAATAGGATATTCACCACCTCAGCTAGTTGAAATACTTGATGTGAGAGCGCTTGTTGTTTTTCAAAGACTAAATCTTGTTGCACTGCAAACATGTCCATTTGTTTGAGTAACATCTCTTCCATCCTCTTGTTTGACATATCTGCTTGTATTCTTATATAGAAGCAGGCTTTGTAATTTTCAATATATCCTCAATTATGCTTCAAAGCAGCACAGATAAAGAAAAGAAAGTAGACAGGAAACTGCAGTATCAGAGACCCTGCGTCGTCTCCTCTCGGTGGTTAAGTGGTAGGAACGATTTGATGGTTACACCAGGGAGATTCACTTCAAGTCTTCCAATCTGCCCTGTCTTTTCGATGGTAGCAAAGCCCTTCTTATTATCTTCCGGTCTTAAGAGGCGAAGTGGCTGGACATTGAATCAAAGAGAGCCGGAAGTGGGGGGGGGAAGGTTTTCGTCTCCCTCCCTCCCCTCAAAGCATTTAATTGGTAGTTGTAAAGTCATTCAAAAGTCCCTTTTATTGCGTCTACTCACTGATCAAGTTGATAAGGTCTTAGTCAGTTCATTTAATGGAATTTGTTTATTTTAAAAGTCTCGTTACGCTGGGCAGGGAGTCGCCGGTTTTCGTAGGTGTTTTTATCGTCATTCAGGTCTTCTCAATCAAGATAAAGGCAAAAAGTGTCTTTTTACTCACTCTTACTTCCAAAGGTGAGGCTTCTTGTTCTTTTCATAGATTATTTGATGTTAATGTATAGAGGAGGTCAAAGCCTATAATCCAAAGAGTCGTCCGTGGCAATGGAAGCCCCTATGCCGGCGGGGACAACTTCTAACTCTACGAGAGGCTTAATTAAAGCTCTCTCAGAGAATATGGGAGTCCAAACCGCTCTTGAAGGCTGCAGGGGAATTTCCTGCTTCCCGATCCACTATTTAGGACCGAGTTGGAGTGCTTTTCGCACTCCAAATCTAAACGACTCTTGGTGTCTCCTGGGAGCCCCCAGGAAACAATGGCGCTCGGACCAAACGCTCTACAGGAAGTCCGCCCAAGTTCTCCTTTCTAGCCCCCTGGTAGTGTCTAGGGTTGCCAACCTCCAGGTGCTAGCTGGAGATCACCTGCCGTTACAACGGGTCTCCAGCCGATAGAGTAGAGTTCACCTGGAGAAAATGGACGCTTTGGCCACTGGACTCTATGGCATTGAAGTCCCGCCCCTCCCCAAACCCTGCCTCCCCAGGCTCCACCCCAAAATCTCCCAAACAGAGACCTGGCAACCCTAGCAGTGTCCTTTTGGTTGCAAGAGGGGACAGCCTAGATCAACCCCACCTCACCCCCGCCAGTCTGAGATGAACCAAAAACCCATCTTACTGGGAACGTGGGGGTGTGGTCAACCACAGCCCCCAACCTGGCTCTTGCGCCTTTGCGGCTGCTCAAGAAGAGCCCTTCCCTCTTCAATTCCCCCAGCAGGGTCCCTTTGGTTGCAAAAGGGGATGGCCTGGATCAGCCCCCTCCCACTCTGAGAGGGTGTCACAATCCAGGGCATCCTACCACGAAGGGGGAAGGGATGGGGTGGGGCCACAACAGAGCTAAGAGGAGAGCCAGGTGAGGCAGCCTCTGCCAGACAAGGAGTAGCAGACCTACATTTGTGTCACCCCGAAGCTTGAACTGTTATGGGGACCCCTTTGCAACCAGCAACAATAGGGCACCTTCTAACAAGGTCCAAAAGGCGCTGCGGCCCGTGCAAGGACCGTGAGGCCCATATGGGTGCGATTACCTTGCCTTTGGCCTGTCTCCACCTCTGCCTCCGCAGAGGTGGAGACAGTTGGCAAACTGAAGACGGCCCTGTACATGTGCTGTCTTGAGCAAGGGGACCTTGCGGGCTCTGCAAGATCTCCGGCCTTCACGGCGTAGTGTGTTACCAACTGTTTTCATGGTGACTATGGTCCCAGCTGCCCTGAGATGATTGACAAGATCCCCCCGTGTAGTTCTGGGCTGCTTCATCACCGTTCTCATGATCATTGAAACTCCACGAGATGAGATCTTGCATGGAGCCCCAGACCAAGGGAGGTTGAGGGTTACTGTTAGGGTTAGGGTTAGGATCTGGCTGGTTGATGGGGGATCAAATACTTATTTCCCTCATTATAATGCACGTCAATCTCTGACTCTGGGGTTTTTCCTGTTGTTATTCTGTCTCTCACAGCTACAACAAACCTACCATTACAATTATGGACTGGTCATTTCTTTGTCAGAGGGCAAACGGGCAAATTTAGCAGGGGATCAAATACTTTTTCCCCTCACTGTAAGTCCTTCCCCTCTCACCACCAAGGCCACTGGAGCAGAGCTGACCACAGGCGAAAAGGACAGGGAGGGGCTGACTCCCCCCTCATGTTATCGTCGCACGCAAAATGCACTTGTGACTGTACTTATTACTCTTATTGTTGTTGTTATTGCAGTTTTGTTTGTAGTGGTATTATGGCACTTTTTATTATTATTGTTGTTCTTATGATTCTGTTAATATTACAGTTCTTATTGTGTTTGTGGTAAATATTATTGGACTTACAGTTCTTCGGTTTGTTAATTCTTTGACTGGTTCCAATTCTTATAATTATTCATACTGGAGTACTTACAGTGCTTATATTGATACTTATTGCATTACTGTTTACATTAAATCTTTGCTTTATTGGTAAATGTTAATAAAGTTTGTTATTATTATTACTGTTAATATTACAGTTCTTATTGTGTTTGGGATAAATATTATTGGACTTAAAGTTCTTTGTTTTAATAATTCTATGACTGGTTCCTTTTCTTATAATTATTCATACTGGAGTACTTACAGTGTTTATAACAATAGTTATTACATTATTTTTTATATTTAATATTTGTATTATTGGTAAGAATTAATAAAGTTTGTTTTGAAAAAAATGATAACACATTAGAATAATTTATACAACTGCACACTCATCATCCAGCCAAGTTGCTCTTTTTCTGAACGATAGAGGTCTTCGAGCCATTTGCAATCGCGGGGGGTATCCTTCGTCAGCTGTCTCTCACACCAACTCACTTGCTTAGCTTAAAGGGGGGCTGCCGAAACATGGTTTAGCCATATGGGGCACCAAGGCTGCAGCGGAGGTGAGAGGAAGTCAAAGGCAGCAACTGTGATGGGGCTAATCACAGTTAGGAGCATTACAGTTCTGAACCTTAAATTTCCCCCAAATAAAACTAAATTATGCAGCTGTGTACAGCTTCTGTAGTTTACTGCAGATCCAATTAATGTTGTTGAATACAGCAATAGAGGGGTAAAAATTGCAAAGCAAATTCCAAATGGACTTGTTCGGGCTGCCTTTCCTGGGACCAGTACCGGACATAAGGACATAAGAAGAGAGATGCTGGATCAGAAAAAAGGCACACCTAGTCCAGCATTCTGCTCACACAACCAGCTGCATCTAGGAAGCCCACAAGCAGGAGAACTGCCACAGCATCCTCTTGTCCATGCTCCACAGCAACTGAAACAAAGAGGCCTCTGGTACTGGTGGGAGCAGATAGCTATCATGATTAGTAGCCATTGATAGCCCAGTCCTCCATGAATTTGTCCGCTCCCCTTCGAAAGCCTTCCAAGTTGGCGGCCGTAACCTCAACCTGTGGCAGCGAGTTCCACAAATTAACTATCAGCTGTCTGAAGAAATACTTCCTTTTTTTTGTCCTGAATGTCCCACCCTTCAGCTTCAGTGGATGACTCTGGGTTCTAGTATTATGGGAGAAGTAGAAAAGCTTCTTCCTGCCCACTCTTTAAATGCCAAGAATAATGTTATGAACCCCTATCATGTTTCCCTTTAGTTGCCTTTTTCTTAGGCTAAACCGCCCTAACAGTGCATTCCTAAGGAGAGGTACTCCAGTCTAAGCTCATTCATTGCAATGGGCTTAGACTGGTGTAACTCTCCTTAGGAATGCACTGTAAGTGTTGTAACAAGTTTTCATAGGAGGCTATGCCCCCTGATCATTTTGTCATCTGTTGTGCTGTTATCTGCATCTTTTCAAGCTCTACAATATTCTTTTTCAAGTGTGGTGACCAGAACTGTACACAGCATTCCATGTGTGGTCTCACCATATGTTTGTATAAGGGCACTATTATAGGGGCAGTTTTAATCTGTTTTTGTTTAAACCACCCTAAATAGTTTGGTGTCATCTACCAACTTAACCACCTCACTACTCACCCCTAATTTCAGGTCATTTATGAACAAGTTGAAAAGCACCTATCGCAATACACATCCCTGAGGGACCCCTCTGCTCCCATCCCATCGGGGAAAAATTCGGCCAAATAAATCCATTAAAAACACATTCGCTCCTTTCCATGGCTCCGGGGGGGGCATGTTTGGAGGTCGAGGTCCCAAAATTTCAACGCAACTTGAGGGGACCCTTCTTGCAAGAACACCCAAGTTTTGTGAAGATTGGGTCAGGGCCCCCCGAGAAATGGTGCCTGGAAGAATTCCTCCCCTGATCTGCCCATTGCAATAAAGCCATTACAAACACATTCGCGGCTTTCCACGGCTCCGGGGGGGGGGGGCTTTTGGTTGTAGAGGCCCGAAACCTTCAGCATAGCTTGAGGGGACCCTTCTTGAAAGAACCCCCAAGTTTGGTGACGACTGGGGCAAAGGTGCCTGGGAGGTCCGGCCTGCTCTCCAGCCAGTCGATTCCTCTTTTCTTCAAAAGTTGCCAAATGTTTTCCTAAGAAAAACCAAACTTCCCACTGGGCTTCAGGATTCCCCCTAAAGCACAATGTAGGTAGATTCTGCCACCAGCTCTTAGTTCCAAAAGGCTAGCTTTCCCAGGGAAGAGCTAAGAGCAACTCTTCCCCCAGCTAGTTTCCAAAAGGCCGAAAAGACAGCGCCAGCCCTGCAGAGTAGAGACTCTGTCAGGGAGGGTAGCTGTCAGCAAAAGTTACAAAAGGTGGGTGGTTTTCACACACACGCGCACACGCATTCAGACACTTGGATTTAGCCCTGAGACCAAAAAGTGTTTCCACAGACGTTAAAGTAAAGTCAAAGATGTTTATTCTAAAGAAACGTGCTCATTACAGAGAGTAAAATATTCGTGAGAGCAAAATAGCATGAAAACAAGAAAGTCTAACAATTGCTAACTACCCAGCAATTCGTAAGCAATAGGCGAGGCTTTGCAAGAGGTTACAGAGACAAAAAGACTTGCTTCCAAGTCGTTACCAGATTTCCAGTTGTAAGGATCGTTCCCATCTTGCCCCTTCTCCCTGGGGCAGAGTGATGCAGCATGAGGCCACGCCAGCGTGTCCCCACAACTCCATAATCTATATCAGAAGAAGTTTATTTTTATACCTTCCGAATTCATCAGCTGGTGACCAGGCAGCCAATGGATTCCTCAGGAAAATAATAAACCGATTTCATATTTGTTATGTCACTAGCCAACTCTTCGAAGACAAGAGATCACTTGCATTCCTGCAGCAAATGCAAATTATCAGGAGATTCCCAGAGCCAGCCAGGGCTAAGGTGTGACAGGATGCGTCACCTTGGAGACAGATGGGCCATCAGTGAGCCAGCTTCAAAGGGAAGGGGGTTTGGGAAAGAGTTCCTCCCCCCCACCCCAGCTCTCACAGACTACAAGCATTTGCTAGGGGTAACTAGGCAGCAGCCTGAACTCAAGTTTTGAGCCAATGTTGTGCAGTATTTTAGCAAAAGGAAATGCAGGGTGTATTTCCTTTACATCTTTCCCCTCGGGGAGATGAAACCACAGAAGCAAGCTGAGCTTCACCTTAAGGAAGGCCTAATCGACCACAGTCAAGTAAAACCACAGAACATCTACACTGGGACACAAAACTGTTATGGACGGATCACAGATCAGTCGAACAAAGGCAGCTAATAGCAAGCAGTTTATTCAGGATACATGACTGCCGTTCATGGAGAGAAAGCACAGGGTGCTGTCTCTGAAGCCTGTGACGCAGCACAGCAATATTTATAGTCCCGACGCAGTATTTATGTTCCCTCTCTCCCTCTTTGGCCAATGACAGGCCACGCGAAGAGGTTACATTCTACCTATCACGACGCTTGTTCAGTTTTTCTGCCTGGATACAGGATGGCTCCATTTTACTTACATGTAAACTTCACAACTCCAAATAGAGTTAAACTTATCTAACATAACATGGTGGCATTTTTACAGCCAATACACAACTTTCTATGTAATTTCAAAATGTCATTTCTTCCATATCAATCCCCCATTTCTTTTATTTATAGCAGTTTTGAAGTTACACTTTACTTCCTTTCATCCAAATCTACCCATATTATCCCATTTTCATTACAGAGCTCATCTTTCACTTCCTTTAGCACCATTTGTCTCACTCTTGGCTTTAAGACTGCTCCACACAGGGCTGGGATACATTGAATATAACAACATACTAGGACTCCAATTACACTCATCCCCAATACTATCATGAATAGTAGTTTCAACCGACCCCAGGGGATCCATCCAGTAATCCAATTCCACGGATCCCACCCTTGGTCTGAGTCGTTATTTTGCTCAGGCATTACCTGTGCTACTTATCAGATTGTATATATGTCAGTTTCTATCTCCCCACTTTCATTTATCCAACGGCAACAGGTGGAATTAATGTAAACACACAACCCTCCTTGTAAAGCTAACATCCTATCTAAAGCAACTCTATGTTGAAAAACTACTTGGGCCAGGCTCTGAACTTCTGTCTGGACTGCTTGTAAACCTGCCATTGCGGTGTTAGCCAATATCTCAATCTCACCTGAAATATTCTTTAGCTGGTCTACATTCCAGGCCACCCCTAGCCCTGGAATAGTAATGGCCCAAAACCTGGACCACTCATACTGCTGAGTGTCAGTACTCCATACCCAAGGGTTCTTATCCCTTTCCTCATTTTTCGCAAGGATCAGCAATGCACTTGACACACCGCTGGTTATGCTAAAAATAGGGGTGTTTTCACTTCTCAGGGGATGTTCCTCCGAGACTGTCAGAAACCCTTGACAATGTTCTCAAATTCAAACTATAGGATCTAGCAACTCTTTCTGAAATAATATTTAACTTTATCCTTCTGCTATTTGGTAGGATCTTAGTAGCAAAAAGTTACTTTTCCCAAAAAGACCCGTTTATCCCACCCACTATATACTTTCAAACTTTCCCTTTATAGAACTGGCAAAAAGATCCGGACCACTTTAATTGAGGTCCACAGAGAAACTGTAAAGGCTTTTCAAATTATAAAGCAAATCTGCAGTATCGGGCCCTTCCGTCCCAATTGGGGTCGTTGTCTTGATTATAGCTTTGCAGCTGCAAGGCAAATATTAAGTTCTTTTACCGGCGCAGGGTGAATTTAAAGGGTTGTCAAGGCTTCCTTCAGCTCTCCAGAATCTCTGGTCCAGTTCCAGTGGAGCCGGGACCACCTTGACCCTTGTATGGTGAGTCCAACCTCCTTCAGCTGTGCGGACAGCGGTTTCCGTGGTTAGGAGAACTTGGAACGGCCCGTCCCAAGTTGGCTGTGGAGGCTTGGTTTTCTACCGTTTTAGTAGCACCCAGCTACCGGATTGGATTGAATGGTGCAGCAAGCCTTGTTTTCTGCAAGCAAGCAAAATAGAGAACAGCGACAGCACATACCTTCTCAAAAAGACATCTTTTAGCTCATGTATGCCCTCTTGTGGCTTTTCAGGGGCAATGTCCCAAATAGAATAACCATATAACATTTCAAATGGTGACAATCCGATTCCTATCCTGGGCTTGGTTCTAACACTAAACAAAGCCAAAGGGGAGAACTTTTGTCCATGGGAGGTGGCTATCAATCATAAGTTTCTTTAGTGTTCCTTTAAGGGTTTGATTCATTCTTTCCACCTGCCCTGAACTCTGTGGGTGCCATGGGGTGTGTAGTTTCCAAGAGATTCCCAACCCTTTCATCATCCCTTGGAGTACCTTCCCAGTAAAATGTGTTCCACGATCTGAATTCAAACGTTCAATTAACCTGAACCTCGGTATCACATGTTCCAAAAGAATTTTCGTGACCGTGGATGCAGTGGCTCGAGAGACTGGAAAAGATTCCGGCCATCCGGTCAGTTGATCAACTAGGACTAGGCAATATTTTAACCTTCCCACCTGTGGAAGCTCTATAAAGCCAATTTGTTAACTTTGTTTTTTTTTTATAATTTTTTATTGAATTTTTACAATACAAAAAAGAAAAAAGATATATATATATATATATATATATATATATATATATAGAGAGAGAGAGAGAGAGAGAGAGAGAGAGAGAGATAAAAGGGTATTCACATAACATATTCAATACATTTCGTTTTTTTTAATACACACATCAAAAAATACCCTTTCCCCCCACCCACCAAAAGTGACCCATCACCATGACTTCCGAAGAAGTGTCCGGTAGCTTTATTTATTAGTTATCTAAAGTTTAATATTACTTAAAAAATAATTTTCTATAACTCACTAAATAACAAAGTAAAATCCATTTTTGCCAACTTATCCCAATATGAGATGGCCTTAGACCATGTTTGCTTAAATTCTTCCAAATCATTTCCATGCAGAAATTCCGTTAATCTGGCCATCCTCATATATAACCACAATTTCTCTCTCCGTTCTATAATTGAAGGTTTACTTGTTTGTTTCCAAACTTTAGCTATCACAATCCTTGCAGCAGCAAAACTATATTGGCAAATAATCCTATCCCGATCATGAATATCATTTGTGGGTATTCCCAGTAAACAAAATAATGGTTTCCTTTTCACTTTACTATTAATCAGATTATTTGTTTCTTTCACTATTTTTTTCCAAATTTTTTAAAAAAATTTGCAGGTCCACCAGACATGCATATAAGATCCTCTTTCTTTTCCACATTTCCAACAAATTCCTTTATCTTGACTTCATTTTAGATATCATAATTGGAGTTATATGCCATCTATAAAACATTTTATAGAGATTTTCTCTAATTTCATTGGTTATTGTGAATTTAAACTCCCTCTTCCATAAATTTTCCCATTTATCCAAGTCTATGTTAAATCCTAAATCCTGCATCCATTTGATCATGACTGGTTTAATTCTTTCTTGTTCTAAATTAATTGTAATCAATAATTTGTACATCCTACCAATCAATCCTTTATTTCCTTTATCTAATATCTTTTCTAACTCGGATTTATTTTTACTAAATCCAAGTTGACTGTCTTTATTAAAAATATCTTGTACTTTATAATATAAAAACCAGTCTTTTATATTTAACTCTTCCCTACTTTTTAAGACCCATTTACCCTCCTTCCATTCAATAATACCCCTATACATCTCTATATCTAAATTTAACTGTATTCCCCTCTTCATATAAGCTTCAATTGGGTTAATCCATCCCGGAGTTCTTTCTTCTAAAATCTTCTTATATTTTGTCCAAATTTGGAATAACCCAGCTCTGATAATATGAATTTTGAAATCCCTATTTACCTTTTCCTTTTCATACCATAAATATGCATGCCAACCATATCGAAGGTTATACCCTTCTAACTCTAATAATCGATAGTTTTCTAATTTAATCCAAGTTCTTAGCCAGAAAAAACAGGAAGCCTCATAATATTGTTGCAAATCAGGTAAACCTAATCCTCCTGTTTCTCTTAATTGAATCAAATTTTTATACGCTATTCTGTTTTCCTTTTCCCCACAAAAATTTTTGAATATCCTTTTTCCAAATTTTAAAAACTTTAAACCCCTTAATAATCGGTAAATTTTGAAATAAGAAAAGCATCCTGGGTAATACCATCATTTTAATTACCGATACTCTACCCCACAACGATAAAGGTATTTTTTCCCAATTTGTCAAATCGGTATTTATTTGTTGCCATGTTTTTTCATAGTTATTTTTAAATAGGTTAAAATTATTAGAAGTTAACCATATTCCCAAATATTTTACTTTATGTTCTATACCAAAACCTGTTATTCTCGCTAATTCTTGCTGCTGCAGGAGTGTAACATTTTTGACCAATATTTTAGTTTTATTTTTATTTATTTTAAAACCTGCAAGTTTTCCGTAAACCTCAATCATTTTGCTCCATTCAACAATCTGAGTAATAGGATCAGTTAAAAAACACACTAAATCATCTGCATATGCCTTTATAATGATTTCTCCCTATTTTATAACCTACAATCTCTACATTCTTTCTAATTTTTCTCATCAATACCTCTAATATAATGATAAACAACAATGGTGAAAGAGGGCACCCTTGTCTGGTGCCCTTTTGTATTTCAGATTGTGCTGATAATTCCCCATTGATTACTAACTTAGCAGTTTGACAAGTATAAATATTTCCAATAACCTTTTGAAATTTATCACCAAAGCCCATATATTCTAACACTTTCCTCATGAAATTCCAATTTACATTGTCAAACGCTTTTTCTGCATCTAAGAATATCATTGCAAAAGGTGTATTATCAAATTCTGCATATTCTAATAAATCTAACACTACTCTAACATTTTGACTAATTAACCTCCCTGGAAGAAATCCTGCTTGGTCTTCATGTATGATAATATTAAGAATTTTCTTCAATCTGTTCGCTAAAATCATTACAAACATTTTATAATCATTATTTAATAATGATATTGGCCTATAGTTTTTAACTTCCATTAAATCAGCATTTGGTTTAGGTATTAAAACTATATTTGCTTTCTTCCAGGTATTTGGAATGGATCCTCCCTGTATACAGTTATTCATCACTCTCAGTAAATTTGGTGAAAGTTGATCCACAAAAGTTTTATAATAAAGATTTGTAAAACCATCTTCTCCTGGTGCTTTATTTAATTTACTTTTCTTTATTACTGATTTTAACTCCTCTAATGTTATTTCAGCATCTAACAATTCTTTATGTTCCTGTGAGATTTTATCCCATACCAATTGTGTTAGATATTTTTCTATCTCTTTTTCTGAAACTATTCCCTGTGTGTAAAGATTAGAATAATAGTCTATAAAAGTTTCTGTATTTTTTTGTTTATCTAATAAAATTTTACCGTCCTTCCTTATGTTCAATATTGGCCTTCTCCTCTCTTTATGTTTAAGTTGCCATGCTAACATTTTACCTGGTTTGTTTGAATGTTCAAAAAATCTTTGCCTATTATATAATATTTTTCTTTCTATATCAGTAGTTAATAAAATCTCATATTGTTGTTGCAAATTTTTTATTTTGTCAACCTGTTCTTGTTTAAGTAATTTGGTTTGTGCTTTTCTTAATTGTATTTCTGCCTGTTTAATTTCCTCCAATATTTTTTTCTTTTTCGACTCTCTTTCTCTATACCACCGTGAGTTTTGTTGTATTAAAATACCTCTTATCACAGCTTTCCCCGCGTCCCAAACAACATCTTCAGGTGTACCTTTATTTATATTATCTTGAAAATAATGTTGTATTTCTAATTTTATTTTTTCTGTAATTTTCTTATTTTTTAATAAATATTCATTAATATGCCAAGATTTGTTTTTCTTAATTCCCAAATTCATTTGTAACAACAGTGCATTGTGATCTGAAAGAACCTTCGGTAAGATTTCAAGGTCATCTAGTTTACATATAATATCTTTAGATAGCCATATCATATCTATTCTAGAGTGAGAGTTATGCCTTGAAGAGTAAAAGGTATATCCCTTTTTATTCCCTTTTTTCATTCTCCACACATCAAACATTTCCCATTGTTCTGTTAAGTGATCAAAAATACCAGGTTTTTTACCTTCAAATTTCCCCTGTTTTTTTTTTGCTGATCTATCTAAATGAGGATCTATTACTCCATTGAAATCACCCATCCATAACATGTTTTCCGTAGCATGTTCAGCCAATATTGATATTAAATCCATATAAAATAATTTTTGGTTACTATTAGGTGCATATATACCAACTAGTACTATTTTTTGGTAACCACACAAAACCTCTACCATCAAAATCCTTCCTTCCCTATCTTTATACAACATCCTTGGTTCAAATATTAGAGGAATATACATAGCTATTCCATTAACCTTTTTCTTGTCATTACATGAAATAAACAATTAAACTTATAAACAGTTAAACTTATCTAACATAACATGGTGGCGTTTTTACAGCCAATACACATACCTTTCTATGTAATTTCAAAATGTCATTTCTTCCATATCAAAACTATTACCTAAACACACATGAGGTACATTGGTCTTAGAGCAACATGGATACTCATGGCAGCATACTTACATAGTCAAAACACATACAGAAAGCAAGGCAAGGTTAAACATCAGAATCCACATAAGCTCGGGAGAGAAAGTCAGCAACCTTATTATCCTTCCCCTTAATGTGTACAATAGGAAAATCAAAGTCCTGCAGAGCAAGACTCCATGTAAGAAGCTTCTGGTTTGTGTTCTTTACCCTATCCGATTGGCACAGAGGAGAATGATCAGTTTGCAACTCAAATGTCTGTCCCCACAAGTAAGGTCTCAGCTTGTTCAGGGCCCAGAAGATAGCTAAACATTCCCTTTTGATTACAGCTAGGTTTCTTTCCCTGGGGAGTAACGTTTTGCTCAAAAATACCACAGGCCTCAGTTCTCCCTTTCTGAAGTAACACAGCTCCAATTCCGGAATCTGAAGCGTCACTTTGGACAAAAAATTGTTGATCAGGATCAGGAGCAAGCAGCACAGAAGATTGTACTAGAGCTCGCTTGAGCGCATCGAAAGCTTTCTGGCACTCCTCAGTCCACACAAGCCTAATGGGCTGCCTTTTCCTACATAGCTCAGTCAGAGAGGTGGCCAGAGTGGGAAAGTGGGCCATGAAACGTCTGTAGAACCCTACTAGGCCGAGGAAACATTGGAGTTGCCGCTTTGTTTTGGGCCTAGGCCAGTCCTGGATACTTTGGACCTTGGCTTCGAGGGGTTGAATCAGGCCTTTTCCCACGACATGTCCCAAATATTGTACAGAGCCCAGCCCGAATTGGCATTTCTGGGCCTTCACAGTTAGGCCTGCAGACTTCAGTCTCCCCAAAACTTGTTCTACGTGAACCAGGTGGTCTTCCCAGGTATCGCTATGTATGGCTATGTTGTCCAAGTAAGCCCAGGAGAATTCATTGAGTCCATTCAGCAGAGTGTTGACTAACCTTTGAAAGGTCGCCGGGGCATTTCGGAGACCAAACGGGAGAGTAACAAATTCATAGAGTCCGATGGGAGTGGCAAAGGCAGTCTTTGCTATGGACTCGGCCTCCATGGGTGTCTGCCAAAACCCTTTAGTCAAGTCTAAACGGCTGATGTACTGGGCCCGCCCCAATCTCTCAATCAGATCATCGATGCGTGGCATGGGGAAGTGGTCAGCCACGGTCAGGTTATTAAGTTTCCTATAGTCAACACAAAACCGTATGGAACCATCAGGCTTGTTTACCAGTACCACAGGAGAACACCAGGGGGAGGTGCTTGGTCTTATAACCCCCATGTCCAACATTGCTTTTATTTCTTCAGCAATAGCCTTCCCCTGCTGAGGGGACACTCTGTAGGGTGGCACGGCCACTGGGAAAGCATCACCAGTATTAATGACATATCTGGCCATCTGGGTCTTTCCTGGCAAATTAGAAAAAGTGTCCCCAAATTTACTCAAAAGCGCATAAAGTTGTTCTGCTTGTGTAACACTCAAGGCAGCACTGAGCAGCAGCTCTTGTAAGCCACCGGGCTGTTTGCACGCGGACAAGAGATCAAACGGCTGTTCATCAATCTCAGCTTTGACTGCAAACATTCCTCTCATGGTATTTCTTAAGCGAATTTACACGATACAAGCAGGACTTGGAATCTTCCTGGGGGCAGTCCACTAGATAGTTAACCTCATTTTCTCTCCTGATGATTTCACCAGGCCCTAACCAAGAACGCATTTGCTTATTTGGCTTCACATGCCTTAAAATAAGTACTTTGTCTCTAGGTTCAAATTCTCTGACAGCAGCAGTCCGGTCATAATACTTTTTCTGAACCTCTTGGGCACTCTTCAAGTTCTTCTGGGCAGAATGTCCCACCCTTCAGCTTCAGGGGATGACTCTGGGTTCTAGTATTATGGGAGAAGTAGAAAAGCTTCTCCCTGTCCACTCTTTAAATGCCACGAACAATGTTATGGACCCCTATCATGTCTCCCTTTACTTGCCTTTTTCTTAGGCTAAAGAGCCCTAACAGTGCATTCCTAAGGAGAGGTACTCCAGTCTAAGCTCATTCATTTCAATGGGCTTAGACTGGAGTAACTCTCCTTAGGACTGCACTGTAAGCGTTTTAACAAGTTTTCTTAGAACGCAATGCCCCCCGATCATTTTGTTATCTGTTATGCTGTTTTCTGCATCTTTTCAAGCTCTACAATATACTTTTTAAAGTGTGGTGACCAGAACCGTACACAGCATTCCATGTGTGGTCTCACCATATGTTTGTATAAGGTCAGTATTATAGGGGCAGTTTATAAATATATATAAATTTCTTTGTAATTGAGCCTCATGCTGCCTTCTCTTTCAGACTACCTGGAAGTTGGCAACCTTAATTACAACTGATCTTCAGCCGATAGAGATCAGTTCACCTGGAGAAAACAGCTGCTTTGGCAATTGGACTCTACCCCAATGATGACCCTCCTCTCCCCAAACCCCGCCCTCCTTAGGCTCCACCCTAAAAACCTCCAGGTGTTTCCCTATCCAGAGCTGGCAACCTAGGGTTGGCAACCTTCCGGTACTAGCTGGAGATCTTCTACTATTACAACTGATCTCTAGCTGATAGAGATCAGTCCAACTGGTGGGCTGTTTGGCTATTGGACTCTATGGCATTGACGTCCCTCCCCTCCCTAAACCCCTCCCTCCTCAGGCTCCACCTGAAAAACCTCCCTCCAATGGCGCAGAGGGATCTGGAAACCCTATAGCAACCTTTCTGATGCTTGAGGCGGCTCACAATGGCCAGGAAAGTTCTGTGAGGTCACCCTGGAGATGGCAATTGAAGCCATATTATTCCCAGCAGCCTTCAGCCATGGAGCAGGTAGTAAAATTGAGCTCTGGAGAATCAGTGGAGGCAGAAAAGTGTGTGGGTGGAGGAAAGAATGAATTGAAAGCAGAAGCATCAGAAATACAGCCTGGGGCCATCACCTGCCCCCCAAAACCTCTTCATTTGGCCCCCACAAGTCCCCCCTCTGCTCAGACACCCCAAGTCCCGTTCCACCTCCTTCCTGGATAGGGTTGCCAGCTCCGGGTACCTGGAGATTTTGGGGGCGGGGTCTGAGAAGGACAGGGTTTGGGGAGGGGAGGGACTTCAACGCCATGAATTGCCAAAGCTGTCCTATTGTTCGGGAAAACTGATCTCTATCGGCTGGAGATCAGTTGTAAATGTGGGAGATCTCCGGCCACCACCGGGAGGTTGGCAACCCTATGCCTGGAGTTGCGCATCAGCCTGAGTGGCAGTGTTTGGCTCCTCTCTACACAGACCCTCCCCTTCCTCCTAGTGCTGTGCTGGTACCAGCAGGCCCTCTCAGTGGGGAGGGTCAGCGACCGGTCCAGATCCTCGATGCTGCCACAGCCTGCTTGCTTTGGGGCAGCTGTGGAGAAAACAGGGGGCAGACCTGGCCCCCATCCTGGCTCAACCCTCCACGTGATTTCCCAGTGGGGCTTTTGGAAGAAAACGGATGCCCCTGAGTTGCAGGAACACTGGGGAACCTTTCCCGAATCTATCCTCCAGGGAAAGCTTAGGAGGATCTTGAAGAATATGGTTGCCAACCTCCAGGTACTAGCTGGAGATTTCTCGCTATTATGACTGATCTCCAGCCGACAGAGATCAGTTCACCTGGGGAAAATGGCTGGTTTAGCCATTGCACTCTATGGCATTGAAGTCCCACCGGTGGTGAAGAGGGACCTGGCAACCCTAGGAACTGATCTCTATCGGCTGGAGATCAGTTGTTATTTCAAGGGAAAAGGACCACTTTGGCCATTGAACTCTATGGCATTGAAATCCCTCCCCACACCCTATTCATGAGGGGGTGGGGGGGAGTAAAGGGTGTAGAGACACCAAAAAACCTGTTCCCTGTGCTGTTCAGGGATGGCTTGTCCTTTGGCAAAGAAAAATGGGGAAGGCGTGGTGGGCATTTGCCGCTTAAGGGGCCCTGGCAAAGAGCTTTGGGAATGACCCCCATTGCCGCACATTTCCCCCATGACTAATGGCTGCGCTGTGCGCTTCTGAAAGCAATGCTGAATCTCTGCTCTGAAACCCTGCAGGGGGATGAAAAGCTTTCTCAACAGAGGAGAATTTGGAGAGCATTCTTTGCTCGAAAAATACATCCCATGCCAGAAGGTAAGTGGTTGGGGAGAGGGGTGCCATCCTCCAGGTGGGAAACAAAACAAGAAATAGTGTTGTAAATAGCAACATATAACTAAACCAAAACAACCCCAGGCTAAAGAATCAAGGCATTTATCAGGATATATACATAAATATAACAGGCATAAAGAACCTATAACTTACTATGAAACATAAATCCCCTAGATTTACAAAGAAACAACTATCCCAATCCCACTATGAGGTATAGAAATAACTGCAAAGTCAAGTAGGATGCATCCAGTTCCCTGGGAGGATGTCAGCAACCAGAGATCACCAACACAAACAACTGGGGGAAGTCCAAAGGAGATAGGGAAATCCACAGGAGATCAATCGATCAGACGGGCATTCCAGATCCTGGGCAGAGTCCCGTTTTTGCCAAAGGCTTCATCAGTCATGTATCCCTTCTTACTGTCAGCAGTTTGCTTTTAAATAAGTCGATCCCTTAGTGTATCCAGTGTCTTTCTTTTTCAAATATGCACAGCACTTTCTGCAACAATTTTCATGACATGGTTGACCTTCACGACATACTCACCTCCAGGTAGGGCCTGGAGATCTCCTGGAATCGCAACTGATCTCCAGACTGCCGAGATGAGTTCCCCTGGAGAACACGGATGCTTTGGAGGGTGGGCTGTATGGCATTATAGCCTGCTGAGGTCTCTTCCTGAACCCTGCCCTCCTGAGGTCCCCACCCCATGAATCTCCTGGTATTTCCCTGATCCAGAATTGGCATCCCTCGGGGAATACACTGGGGATTGCCTCCTGCTCGCACTTCAGACCGAAGCTTCTGGGGGCATATTTCAGCCCACATCCTCTTGATTTCAGACTCCAGGATTATTGAGGGCCTTTGCTTGCTTTGGTATTTCCCACTTTTCTCTGCTGAACGGGAAACCTTTCCAAAGTTTGTTTTGTCATCATTAGAGAAACACAAGAGTAAAAAGACAGTGAAAAGAAGCTATGCTTTCAAATTCAGATTTTTCTATCAGAACATTCTGCTTCTAATGGGCAAAAAACCTCTGGGCATCTTCAAGTGAATTAACACCTAACAAGCTGTTCATTTTTGAGGACAGGGGAACCATTCAGCTTTAATGCCCCAGGCATGAAAGGTTAGGACTGATTTCCAGGTTACAATATCCCCTGTACTCTGCAAGTGTTCTTTGACCCATTTATGTAAAACAGAAATGCCACTTATGTGGGTGGTAACTCCTAAAACATTTTTTTTCTTGTGTTATGAATCCTCTGGTTTCCACTTCTGTCCCGGGCTTCTGCATTGTGACTCCAGTTCAGCCCTGATACTCCTTTCGTTCCTGATACCCCGTTCGTTATGGAACTGACCGATACTAGATCTTGCAGCTGCCACACGACCTTAGCTGGACTGAGAAGGAGAAGAGAGGAATCCAAGGAAGACCACTCCATCAATCTGTCCTGTCCTGGATGGCTCAGTTGACCCTCTAAGCTCAGAGGCACTCTACACCCCAGCACCAGTTTTTGGGGTGGGGGGAGGCCCCCAGTTGATTGTTTCTGGTCTCTGTGCCCACTTTTCAGTTTTCTCCAACACTCCCTGTGACTGCCCAGGCTCTTTGCGCTGTGAGACACAAATTGTGCAGTTGCACACTTAGGCCAATTATTCACGCACAAGTTTGCTGCTGCCTTGCGATATAAGCCAAACTTTGAAATGGTTATTCATGGCTTCAGATTACTGCTGTAAAGTCCAACGTTTTAGTTTATTCATTGCAATTTTAGTCCGCAGTAGCGGCAGCAGACCACAACAATTGAGCCCTCCCCCCGCCATCATCGTCTTGTGTTGGGTTCGCTGCTCCACACCCCAAGCCCGCCCATCGGACATCCGCACGTCACACCTCTGATGGGGAAGGGGGAACAAAGGGTTACTCCTGTGAAAACGTCAGTCATTGTGAAAAAAGCAAATAGGTGTCTATCTAAGTAAATCGATCTCTCGGAGTAATCGTTCGGGCAAACGTGAACAATTTTTAATTTTTTTTTTCTTTAAAGTTTCCAACATAGTGATCTTCTGGAGCTGGAAGGTTGCTTGGAGGGGATGAAGTGAGGGGGGAAAGTGTTTGGGGGGTTTCCAAGGGGGAAAAGGACAGAGGCCAACTGGGAAAGGGAAGAACGGCCGGGGGAGAAAAATGTTTTAAATGGGAGAAAAGAGAAACTGAATAGGTAACAGGGATTTGTAAAAGTTTCAGAAAAGAGAGTGAGAAGGCAAAGAAGAAGAAGAGCCATCGGAAAGGGTGAGGAGAAGGAGCTCGCTGGCATTTTGCTGGGCACCCTCTGTGCCCTCAGATCTCTCCCCCAGGGCCGCAAGCCGGGCTGCCCGCTGCTGGAAGGAAGCTGCGAGCTGGGCCTGTGCTTTCCGCAGCCCTTGTCATGGCTTGCCTTCCCCAAAGAAGCCCACTGGCAGCTGGCTGGCTTCCCTGCCTAACACCCCCACACACACACACACCGCCTTTCTCATCCCACTCCCTGCTCCTGCTGAGTGCAATCCGCCAAGCAAGCCGCATGGGTTGCCCCAGTCTGCATGCCCTAATAATAATACTAAAACACACACACATACCCTGAAACTAAAACTGGAAAGCTGTAGGTTTCCAAACTCTTTCAGCCAAGATGCTTGGAGGATTTTTGCTTGGAGGGTGGGAAAGGGGGACGGGATTATTGGCGCTCTGCGACCTTCTTCTCCAATTGGTGTTTGCAGAGGGAAAGGATTGCCGGCGAAGGAGGAGAGTGGTAGAGAGACTGGAAGGGGGGCAGTCTGGGCGAGGGGAATTGATCCGAATCCTGGGAGTTTTTCATGGTAAAAGGGCGCTTTGAAGGCGGGGCAGAATCCAGGTTCATGGCAAGACAGGTTTCTGATAATGTGGGGATAAGGCGAATTTTGTGCTCAAACCCGAAGCCGTCATGAATAATTAAAAATTAGCCGTGGGGCAACACAGCCTGGAAAGCAGGGCAAATCGCCATGAATAGTTGGCCTTATAGTCTGTATTGTATTGTTGTCTTGTTCTTGTCACCCACAGACAGCCAGGATTCAGCCCTCCAGGGACAAACAAGAGGGCTACGAAGAACAAAAAGAGTGTGGCGAGAGTTGTGGAAACTCGAATTTTCCCACAGACCGGAAGGTAGGTGGTTGGGGAGAGGGGTGCCAACCTCCAGGGGGGCCTAGAGACCTCCTTGAATCGCAACTGACCTCCAGACAACAGGGATCAGCTCCCCTGGAGAAAATGGATGCTTTGGAGGGTGGGCTGTATGGCCTTATACCCTGCTGAGGTCCCTCCCCAAACCCTGCCCTCCTGAGGTCCCCACCCCATGAATCTCCAGGAATTTCCCACACCCAGAATTGGCATCCCTCGAGGAATGCTCTGAGGATTGCCTGCTGCTCGCACTCAGAGCCCTTCATATTTCAGCAACAAAACCCATATCCTCTTGATTTCAGATACCAAGATTATGGGCCACCTTTGCTTTCCCCCTTTTACTTCCCCCTTTTACCTGGTGGACTGAAACCTTTCCCAATGTTTGTTTTTCATCATGAAAGAAACACGAGAGTAAACAGACAGTCAAAAGAAGCTGTGTTCGCAAGTTCAGTTCTCGTACAATTGTTGTTGTGTTGTAGTGTTCTTGTTAACCAAGGCTGAAAATGGGCATCAGGGAGAAGAGAGGGGGCTTAAGCGCTCAAAGAGACGATGGAGAGTTTTGCTTTCAGATATGCCACAAGGTAGGTGGTTGGGGAGAGGGGTGCCAACCTCGGGGGGGGGGCTTGAGATCTCCTGGAATGGCAACTGATCTCCAGGCTACAGAGATGAGTTCCCCTGGAGAAAATGGAAGCTTTGGAGGGTGGGCTAGATGGGTTCATATCCTGCTGAGGTCCTTCCCCAAACCCTGCCCTCCTGAGGTCTCCACCCCATGAATCTCCAGGAATTTCCCAGATCCAGAATCGGCAACCCTCGGTAATACTCTGGGGATTGCCTCCTGCTCACATTTGAAGCCCTTCAGTCTTAAGTTTCTGGGGGTATTTGTCAGCCACAATGCCCCTATCCTCTTGGTTTCAGATACCAAGATTACTGAAGTGCCTTTGCTTTCTTTGGGATTGCCCCTTTTATCTGGGGAATTGAAACCTTTCTCAATGTTTCTTTTTCATCATGAAAGAATCATGAGAGTAAAAAGACAGTGAAAAGAAGCTGTGCTCGCAAGTTCAGTTCTCACACGCTTATTGTTTGTGTTGTAGAGTCCTTGACACGAACACCCAGCGAGGAGTCGCCAGAGGTGGAGACAGGCCACGAGCAAGGTAATCGCACCCATATGGGCTTCACGGTCCTTGCAAGGGCCTCAGAGCCTTTTGGACCTTGTTAGAAGTAGCCCTATTGTTGCTGGTTGCAAAGGGGTCCCATGAATGTCAAGCTTCGGGGTGACACAAATGTAGGTCTGCCACTCTTTGTCTGGCTGAGGCTGCCCCACCTGGCT